>NC_087062.1:49971042-50571042 GCF_963678635.1 Symsagittifera roscoffensis
GCCATGTAACCTTTTTGCATTGAAATCTAAAATCTAACAGAAAATCCAAATGATCTGTTAGACCAATGATCTGCTGAGTTCAATCGCCATGTAATGAAATAATAGGGATTATAAAACTCTTGAATAATTTCAGATCAAAACTCTTATGGATTCGAACGAAAAGTGATAAAACTGATTTATGTATATTGTACTGCACTCACAGAGTTTTTTCAGATAGGGTACACCGTCTGCTCGTCACGCTATCTTATTTTCCGTCGGATAAATTCTTGCAACTTCTTAGTCTAATACCAATCTTAATTCTACTCTTATATCTCGTAGTCTCAATAGATCTAGTGTACACTGGTTTACGCGAGTTAGTTCCAGAATGAGAACAACTGTATTCTAAGTTCAATTCAAATTGTTCTGGTGTTGAAACTACAAGTAGTTTCAACACTTAACAAATAAATATGTTTTTAGTTTGGTGGAGTATGATTAATTAGTATTCAATATTTTATAGGTATAAAACATCATAATAAAAACCAATGATAAATACTAAATTAGATCTGGTTCCACCCATCCGGGGTTTAGAGAGTTTTAATTTTCCAATGTTCTTTTTTGTAGTGAAGGATGGATGGTGGTGTTTTTCTTTAGAGTTTGCGAGCATTTTTTTTTCTGGTTTGGAAGGAGAGTTGTCATCATGATCGTTTCGGTAGATCGTATCTTGATTCTGATCAGTTGTGATGAGTTTTGATCTGGTAGTTAGGATCATTGTTATTCTCAATCTCGTCTGGGAACGGCATGTTGTTCGTCTTTGGAGGCAGTGCCTGGTGACTTGGATCTGTACGTATACTTGAACATCGAGATGGCGATTTTTCTGTTTGCAATGGGTTTCCTTTGCTGCGATGCCAAGTCGTACTTCAGATCTATTGATTGTAGTGTTTGTAGGCAGCATGTCAGTTGGGTTTTTGCCATTCCGTAGTTGGATTGTGATTGGGTTGTCAAGTTCCTTGGTGCTCGTCTTTGGGCTGTATACTATCTATATATTGCATTGTATTATTTACATATATAAAACTTTGTTAATCTTGTTTTTTAGTCATGATCTTGTATTAGTTTTTATCGCAAAAGCGTTTTCATTCAGTTCGGTTATTTTTAAGAGCTACTCACACTTGAGTAGCTCCCGTCAAAAACAGTGTCGTGGGTCTCACAAAGCGTGGATGGAGCACGGTGAATGAGGCCGGCTATAGAACATGCTCAGGACGTCCTCTTCTGCTGGGTTAGGCCAGAAGTAAGGGTATAATTTCGTGCTCTCATTTTGAGGGTCCTGTTTTATTTCAAACTTTCATGCTAATTTTTTATCATTAGTGTTTTCTTTTATTTTGTTAGTGTTGTCTTTTTCTCAAAAATCAAATTAATTGTTATGGGTTTGTCTTTCGTATTTTTGGTGTTTTTTTATTTTGTGTTCAGACTTAAAAGTAGTCTTCAAAAGAATAATTTATCGAGTTCTAAGCTGGTGTTAATCCAGTTTGGGTACTGGAGGTTTTCTTTTCTTGGTCATGCTGCTAGGTTGTGGTTTATGGTGTTTAGTAAGCTTGCGTTGGTTAGTGTTTAATTTTGGCTGTGTTTAAATTTCCATGCAAAATTAAGTACAACAATGAATGATCGGAATCGGTTGAGTGGTATATCATATTAGAGAATTTTTAGTTTTGATTCTTTTATTTGAAAAATTTTCTATAAAAAAAATTCTCATTGTCGAGAAAAAACTGCCTGAAATTTTTGATTTTTAGTGTAATTTCAAGTGAATAAAATGAGTTTGCATTCTGTGTTACTTGCATTTTTCTGTATTTGGATATTTTGATAAACCATAGTTGCCATCTGAATTCCATAGCCATGCAACCTTTTTGCATTGAAATCTAAAATCTAACAAAAAATCCAAATGATCTGTTAGACCAATGATCTGCTGAGTTCAATCGCCATGTAATGAAATAATAGGGATTATAAAACTCTTGAATAATTTCAGATCAAAACTCTGATGGATTTGAACGAAAAGTGATAAAACTGATTTTTGTATTTTGTACTGTACTCACAGAGTTATTTCAGATAGGGTACACCGTCTGCTCGTCACGCTATCTTATTTTCCGCGGGATAAATTCTTGCAACTTCTTAGTCTAATACCAAACTTAATTCTACTCTTACATCTCGTAGTCTCAATAGATCTAGTGTTTACCGGTTTACGCGAGTTAGTTCCAGAATGAGAACAACTGTATTCTAAGTTCAATTCAAAATGTTCTGGTGTTGAAACTACAAGTAGTTTCAACACTTAACAAATAAATATGTTTTTAGTTTTATGGAGTATAATTAATTAGTACTCAATATTTTATAGGTATAAAATATCATAATAAAAACCAATGATAAATACTAAATTAGATCTGGTTCCACCCATCCGGGGTTTTAGAGAGTTTTAATTTTCCAATGTTCTTTTTCGTAGTGAAGGATAGATGGTGGTGTTTTTCTTTAGAGTTTGCGAGCATTTTCTTTTTTTCTGGTTTGGAAGGAGAGTTGTCATCACGATCGTTTCGATAGATCGTATCTTGATTCTGATCAGTTGTGATGAGTGTTGATCTGGTAGATAGGAGCATTGTTATTCTCAATCTCGTCTGGGAACGGCATGTTGTTCGTCTTTGGAGGCAGTGCCTGGTGACTTGGATCTGTACGTATACTTGAACATCGAGATGGCCATTGTTCTGTTTGTAATGGGTTTCTTTTGCTGCGATGCCAAGATGTACTTCAGATCCATTGATTGTAGTGATTGTAGGCAGCATGTCAGTTGGGTTTTTGCCATTCCGTAGTTGGATTGTGATTGGGTTGTCAAGTTCCTTGCTGCTCGTCTTTGGGCTGTATAATATCTATATATTGCATTGTATTATTTACATATATAAAACTTTGTTAATCTTGTTTTTTAGTCATGATCTTGTATTAGTTTTTATCGCAAAAGCGTTTTTATTCAGTTCGGTTATTTTTAAGAGCTACTCAAACTTGAGTAACTCCCGTCAAAAACAGTGTCGTGGGTCTCACAAAGCGTGGATGTAGCACGGTGAGTGAGGCCGGCTATAGAACATGCTCAGGATATCCACTTCGATTGGGTTAGGCCAGAAGTAAGGGTACAATTTCGTGCTCTCATTTCGAGGGTCCTGTTTTAGTTCAACCTTTAATGCTAACTTTTTATCATTAGTGTTTTCTTTTATTGTGTTAGTTATGTCTTTTTCTCAAAAATCAAATTGTTTGTTTTGGGTTTGTCTTTTGAATTTTTGGTGTTTTTTTTATTTTGTGTTCAGACTTAAAAGTAGTCTTCAAAAGAAGAATTTATCTAGTTCTAAGCTGGTGTTAATCCATTTTGGGTACCGGGGGTTTTCTTTTCTTGGTCATGCTGCTAGGTTGTGGTTTATGGTGTTTAGTAAGCTTGCTATGGTTAGTTTGGATTATTATATAATTCTTTTCCAATAGGGTTAAAGGAAAATTTGAAACGTGTTTAAGATTGTTTGAGTTGTTTTCAGTGAAAGTTGAATTTTAAATTCATTATTTTAAACAATTCTTTGTGGGCGAGCAATGCGAATTTCGATAGAAATTATGGGCGAGAGAATATCTAGAAGCGTCTGTAAAAATGTTAGTACTGCTATCTGCAATTTATGAACAATTTGTATTAATTTACTACTTTAAAATTTATGAAAATTACTGCTTGATTTGGGTGTTGAAATTATTAATTTATTTTCAATTGTATGATTATTTACTGCTTTGGGTTAAAAGTTTTTATATCAATTTACTGCTTTGTACGGGAGAATTTTTTTGCTTCAATTATTAGATAGGTTATTAGAAATATACGAATTGATGAAAAGGTTCTTTTTTTTGTTTATTGTTTTGTAGATGAATGATGGTTTTGCCTATGAAAAAAAAATTAAAAATAGGGGTTAGTGTTATTTGAATTTATTAGTGAAAAATTGAATTCATTTTACCTATTCGTCGGTGAAGAAATCATGGGGAAAACATCGTGGATGATATCAGATGAGGTTAGTAGTTTAGCTACCAAACGAATGATGTGTTTAGTTTGCAGAAGTGGCCAAAGCAATTCGAGTGCTTAAATGATGTTGTGTTCTTCAGTGTTAGGTGATTGTTCATACGGTTTGTTTTGAATAAGATTATATAATTTGTGATTATAGCAATTTTGTTTTAATATAAATTCAATGATTGGGATTTCAACGGGCTGGAAGAATTCGTGAGGGATAATTTGTGGGCGAGATTCGTCTACATTTAGGAGTTTGGTTAGGGGACAGAAGATATGCATCTGGGTGATGGGGTCATAATTTCGGAGGATGCCTTGTAAGGGTCTTTAATACAATAGGCGAAGTTAAGAAAAAATGGTGATGTGTATTTAGAGTTATTATAATGATAACGGCGATGAGGTTGTCGTGCTGGTGTATTGAGATGAGTTATGTATATTGTACTGTACTCATAGAGTAATTTCAGATAGGGTACACCGTCTGCTCGTCACGCTATTTTGTTTTCGGACGGATAGATTCGTACAACTTCTTAGTCTAATACCGATCTTAATCTTTCTCCTACAACTTCAAGTCTCAATAGATCTAGCGTACACCGGTTAACGCGAGTTAGTTCCAGAATGAGAACAACTGAATTCTAAGTTTAATTCAAATTGTTCTGGTGTTGAAACTACAAGTAGTTTCACTACTTTACAAATAAATAGGTTCTTATTTTGATGGAGTATGATTGGTTAATATTTATCATTTTATAGAGATAAAATATCGTAATGATAACCAATGATAAATACTAGTTTAGATCTGGTTCCAAAACAGCAAGTAGGCGTTAAATTTGTTCCATTTGGGCTAACGGGCAATTAAGTGGACTGACATTTATTTATCCCTGGTTCTTCTTTATATTTGTTAAATCCAGAGACACTGCAGAATCTGACGACTCAAATCAGAACCAAGTTTAGAAATGCGTAATTGATAGATTAAAAAAAACATGTTTGATATGCTATTGACTTCGAACACCACAAACAGAAAAATCATAAGTTTAGTCGACTTTATTTGTCATTGGATTCAATTGGGTACTTACTCAAAATCATTGAAAACAGCTGTTGAAGAATTTATCGACCGGAGAAACCACTTTTTTTGTGAATTCTAAAATCGAACTTGGCGTCGTGATGAACATCACTTTTTCCAAAAGTCTTAGGTTACTAAAATGAAGCGTTTGAGAAAATAAGAGTTTTTGCTGCAACACAGCATTTTTGAAGCGCTCATAAAAAAATTTCAAGGCTTTGTGATAAGCTTCTTGATCCATTTTTCCATGAAGAAAACTGGAACGCCAAACAATTTTTTCTCTTTCAGACAATTGTAGAAATAAAAAATTTATTCAAGCGCTAGCTAGTTACTGAGTTCCTTAAATAACTCCTCGAAAACAAATCTGAATCGAAAGTGAAGACACCATTAGGTCACTTCGGCTCATTTTCAAGAGTCTGATTAGGCGAAAAACAACAACAAATCGTGCTTCTATGGATCTTTCTAGTGGCCAAGATTTTTTATATGAACGCCTCTTTTAGCAAAAAAAAATTATATAAATTTTTTTCAAAAAGGATTGAAAGAAGAATATCCTTTCAATCATGAAAAAACCTTTTCTGTTTTTTTTTGTTTGTTTTCTCAGGCAGTGTTTCTACTCATAATCTAAAAATAGCATCATAAACAAATTCCACAATTTCAATCGAAAATTTTTTTCAAACGATGCCCATAAAATTGTTTCCTAGAAAGTACTTCACAAAAACGTGTGATAAAAAATATTCAACCGAATCAGAGATTGTCAAAATTTCAAGTGGGGTTTAAGTTTTTAATTTGATAGCGTATAAACAATATCACAAATATCCCATGTTTGCTAACTTGATCATAAGTTACTTTGAATATTACAAAAACTGGCATAAATTAAAACTTATTAGAAGTGTAGATTTCTTCCGGGAAGCCGTCTCCTATAGGCACGCTTTCACTTTTTGTGGCGGACGCAGAGTTTCTACCCTTTTTACCGTGTATAAGCGGGGGACACTAAGACAAGATATTATCCATGATCCCGAAAGGGCTATGTTGGTGGTCAAACGAAATCGACCGATCAAAGGATTACGCAACTTCCCTCTTTGGTTTATGCTCTTTTCTGCTCTTTTCTTGAGTTTCTAGCTAGTTCAGCAAATCGTGGGCACAATTAGTGAATTCTCAATCGCAAAGGAAACAAAAGCTATTTACGATGCCCTTTTTGCGCTAACTACTATTCAATAACTTCTATAACGAAGCCCGCGTTTCGTTCCCATCAGTCCCTTCGTAAACTCTCTCGTCAATTTGCGGTTGAATCGATTCAAAAATCGCCTACTCCAGCATTGCAACTCGCTCACACAACTAATTCAACCCGGTTCTAATTGCAACTCGGGTTCAAGCGCAACTCGTTCGCACAAATAGTTTAACCGGGTTCTAAAATCGGGTTTAAATCAGCTAGACTTTTTTCTAACATCTGTGAGATACAACTAGCATCGTTTAAAGCAAAAGCGTCCTCCATGGACCAACTAATCCTCTCGGCTTGCTCAATCGTTCTCTCTCTTACTGAAAACCAACTATTCGGCTAACTAGCAATAATTGTTCCGACTCTTAAAGCTCTCCGGTACCCTCCAATTCCTTATCCTTGTTTACCTTTGATTTCAGTTAAGTCACATCATTCCATATCAGTCCTGACACTCGCTTAAACCACCAATCCGCCCAATTTTTTTGGACTTTATCCCTCTTCCTGTCATCCCTGCCACGTGCCAAGTTCGGTTTCTTTCATCTATCTTTTCACGCTTATTTCAACTCGAATTCAACTCAACCTCCAAATCATGCTATGTTTACTCAGTGTCCCTCCCAAGGTCTTTATTTAATTATCCCGTTGACGTTCCGATTTCCAAAGGGTAGGGGGAGATCCTTTTCATAAGTAGCTAATTCATTCCGAGCATCTAGAATTTTTTTAATCTGTACTCTATAACAACCCCAACCTTCAAGCTAGCAGGGAACGTAGTTCATCTTTTAGAAGCCAAATCAAACCAAAATGTCAAATCCGGGAAGCCAAGTAAATTCCCCGTCCGTTCATACTATTAAAGAGACATAATTATCATACTGCGGTATTGTTCCTATCAATTTCCTCTTTAGTCTAATTGAATTGCTACCAAAAGATCATTCGCCAAGCTAAACTGTACCCAATTTTTACCAAATCCACTTTGAAATAACTGTACTACTCAAGGCTTGCAATGTAAAAGCTAAATGGCTATATCTTCTGCTCTAGTTTCCAGTATATATATCCTCCCAATTTTTATCAAGGCGACCCGTTCTCATTTCCAGGGGTTGGGCTGGGGAGCATGCCACTTTCCGGTTTCAATATCGAGGTTTTATATGCATTTTTGGAGTCAAAACGCCAAAAGGTCAACTTAAGGTCAGCCAGGGGTCAACCGGGTTCAAATTTCCAGATTCGGGTTCAGTACCCCTTGGGGGTCCTAACGATCAAGTTCCACCCATAACTCATCAATACTTCACAAGTTATCCCCTTTCTAAGGTCCATTATCTCTTTTTTCCGGAAGGAGTTAATAACACCGGAAGGAGTCGCCTGAAGGTTATCACCCACAAGGGTTTTTTTTCGGGGTTCGTATCTCATGTCAATTTCTGCATTAAAATCATTATGCCAGCGTCCATTATTTTGCGTGAATTGCCTATTTCCGATCTAAATGGGTGTTTTGTTCAAGTGGTATTAGCTTCCTGTCCAACCGCTGGATTTAGTTCAAATTATAACACAAGATGTATCTTGCCACTTCAAATAATCCGTCCACGTTTCAGCTCCCTGCGCTCGTTGGAGGCCGAGAAACGAACTCCGAAAGCAAGGGATGGGTTTGTTAACTTAGGGCATAAAACTGGAAATGGGGTCTTAGGGTTCTGGAGTTCCAAATTTAAGCTAGACTTACAACATACTTCCCTCAGCTAGACTTACAACATACTAAAATTTGAGCCTAATACCGCCGCTAGTTTCCGAGTTCTGATAGGGCCACTTACACTTCCGGGTCCAATTATCACTTGCCCCAAGGGTCTGAGGTGTCCCGTTTTTCCTATGCCCGCGTCAAATCATCTCTAGTATCGCTCATCCTAATTTCATAACATTAGGAGGGAGGAAATCTTCAAAAATTGAACTATTTTGTGCTCAAACCTTTAAATGCTGTACTACTTAACATAATAATCGACCGATCTTCAGCTCAGGTTACTAAAGCGTGTAGTACAATAGAATTACCGATTCTATATGAATGAACATTACAAAAAAGCTGCTTAATCGATATACAGATATCCGCATAGCTCAAGTTAAACGATGATTGGTAAATGATTTTTCTTGCAACGAAAATCCAATATTTTTCAGAGAAGGCTTCCTAGGCAAAATCAAGATACGAGAAAATCATATTTAACTAGATTTTCAATGCCTTGGACACTCCGTCATTGCAGTTGTTTTCTAGTTTTTAGATGAAAGTACTATACATTTGGCTAAAAAGACTACAAGTTAAGCTAAAATACCATAACATTAGCTGAAATACTTTTGATTATTAGCCACATATAGTATCAGTCCTAAAAAAATTTATTTGGGGGAAAATCTTAGATGTTGTCTTATGATACATTTCCTTTCCAGATAACCAAATATTATGCAAACTTTTTTAATCAAAAACCTAGCTCCATTTTTCAGGTTGATTGTCGTTTTTATTTTCCCCCTGTTATCGTCAGTTTGAAAAATGTTGTTTTGAGATCTCAACCAATTGAGAAATCTTGATTTTAAAAAAATGAGAGGCAAAACTTACTCAAATTAACGAGACAGCCTGAGATCCATCTTTGACTATTTTTACTGGCTGTCACAAAATGTTTGTCTGATTTTTAATGCCAGCTACAGGGCTTTTTATAGCCCATGAGTGAGGAGGGCCATAGCCCATGAGGAGTATTTGAGGTCATAGCAAATGAGGAGTATTTGTTGGATTTATTCAGCCAGGGATGTTCAGACCCCCATAAATTAAGAAGGGCTACATACTATCCGGTCTCCGCCCTATGTGTTAACCTAAAGAATAGATATCCCAATGTATTGAGCTAAATGATAGGTTTCAGCGTTTCTAATGGTTGATGGTAAGGTTCAAAAAAAGTCCAAAAATCTTTTGGTGCCTGATTTTGCCGATAGAGCATTGCTTAAGACTCTTAAGGGAGGTGTTTAAAATTTCATGTATAAGAATGTGGAAAAACATTTGCAATTTTTTCGGAAAGGCTTCAGAGTTTTTGATCGTAAATTACAGATGCAAAAATTTTTGTGCAAAAAAATTCAAGTTCTTGAAAATTTTTTCACAAATCTCAAGTGTTGAGCAATTTTTTTTCGTTCCTGATCTAATTGTGAAAAACCAACGTTGTATTACGTGTACAGGGTAGAATCAAAACCAAATTGATTATTACATCGTTTTAATTTAAGACAAGGACACAAGAATTTGCATAGAATTATGGGGTTTTTGTCAATTTTTCCTTTAAAAAATGGAGTAAGATGTGTATTTAAGACAGGACGTGTTATGTAATGCTCTGAACACCAAAACGACGCTCAAATCAACCGAACTCATGCAGAAACTTGGAAGAATTGTGAAAACAACCATAGTTTCGGAAGAAGTTCTTTGAAAACTTTTCATCTTAGATTCAGCATCTATCCAAAACGTGCCATTTTAAACCTCTTATATAGACAATTATTTAATTTTGTGTTCTGCTGAAAATAAACAAAGGTTGAGAAAGTCAATTCAAATAGTCAAAAAATATATATTTTTCAATGAATTTTTTTGGGCAAAAATCAGGATTTAAATTCTCCTCGGAAGAAAAAAAAGACAATAATCAACTCGAGTTTATACAAAAACTACAATTTCTTAGAAAAATTTTAATTTAACTATACTAGCAGTAAGATCACTGATGCAAAGCGTTTTTCTGTTGTAAGTCTAAGAGTTATGCATCTACGTTGAGCAATTGGTTTTAAAAAAAATCAGAATGATGTCCATCCTGTTTGGTGTAACTGAAATATAAATCAATCAATCAGAATGGAGCTCACTTTATCAAGGAATTTCAAAAAAGCTGGAAATTGACCCTATAGAATCAAGCGTCCGTTTTTTTCATGGAGTTTCCAACGGTTTTGTAGTCAACCATTTGGTTCCGAGCCTTACCTATAGTGGAATTTTCATAATATATAATTTGAATCATATAAAATCTAGCTCCATTTTTTTGGATATTTTATCCATTATAATTCCAACCAACCACAACTGACATTCCATCTTTAGGAAGTAATTGTTTTTTTGATAATAAATAATCCCAAAAAAGGATTTGCGGATATAAAATTTCAAAGCTCTCCAGAAAAATAGAAAGCCCATCTAAAAAAAAATTCAAAATCGATCAATCATTTCGATTCAATCAAAACAATATGATTTTCCGGGTCTGCAATTTTTTTATAGGTTTTTCCATTGGTTTGTTATTAGAAGATTGAACATTCAAAACGATTCCACTCGTGTAAACGTAAACAAAACGATTCGTCAAAGATCCGACAAAACTTTTCTTTCATCACGCCTCCTCTAATTGTTTTTTAAAAAATTTATTGAGTTAATGGTGTTCCTTTACAACAAAAATTTATATGATCTGATCTCCATCAGCGTTACTACTCCGCCACTTCTGCACTTGTTTTGCTAACATATGTTTTGAAAATTTGATAGGTATCCAATTCAGTCATTGGAAAAATTTTGGACAGAAAAATGTTTCTCATTGAAATACAATTTGTAAAACCTTCCCAATAATACCATAATTTTTGAAGAAAACTTTTTTTCTCTCAAAAAGTTTTTCAAGGATTTGTACCTTTTTTCAGCTAATTCGAATTATGAGTTTAAAAAACTGAATTCAGTTCCCTTTACTCAGCAACTGGCTTGTTTTAAAGGATTTCATGTAACCAATCGGAATCTCAAATGAAGAAAAAAGTTTCCGATTATGGAAACTGTGCAGGCGCTACTTCCCCCAAATAAATTCACAATTCCAAGCATTAATCGATTGTACAAACACAGATTCCCTTGAAACATTGGTAAATCAAGCGGAGAAGTGTTCAATCAGCATAGTCGGGCAGTTCATGTTACCATACGATGGAAAGGAACCGAGAAGATGCCTAATATTGCAAAAAAAAACGAATGAATTGGAAAAGATCCAATCGCATTATGAGTTAGAAAAATTGAATTGTATTTCTTTTACTCAGCAACTGACTTGTTATAAAAGAATTCATGTAACCAAATAAAATCCCAAACTATGGAAAAAAGAAAAGAAAAAGAAAGGAAAACAACCAATAGAGTACCCAAATTCAAAAAAAGTTGAGAAAAATTCAATTAGATATATTTTCTGTCTGTCTGTTGTCTAAATATTACGAATAGTTGCCAACTCTAGATAGAAATTATTAGTTATATTACATTTTATAGTGAATTTTGCAAAAAAGACAGGAAAAAATTATTTATTTAGTTAGATTCAGTTTTTTAAGTTGCATATTTCAAATTGATTGGTTGTTTGTTCTTCATTTTTTAAAAAAAAATTAAAATTTTTATCTCAAAGGGTACACTTCAATGAGGAAAGTTGATTTTGAGGGCGTCATAATATAAGTAAAAAACACACAAACTATCCCCAAAATTAAATGTGATTTTTTATTACAGTTCAGCAATCGAAAAATCTCTCAAAATTTGGGACAGTTTTTTGAAATCGTTCAATAAATAATTGACATAGACTACTTGTTTCACAGATTAGGTCCTTTTTGCCGTGAAACATCAAATCTGAATGTAGGCTGGTATTAGACATTGTACTTCTTGATTGCGATACAGACTCGTCTTCTTTTCTAACTTGCTATTTCAAACACATGACCCATTATTCATTCTTAAAGAGAACTGCGTTGCAATATAGGAACGATTCCAAGGCTTTCATTACCGTGAATAAAAGCATCACGAATAGCCGAGATTGCTTCTTCGTCTTCTTTTTGAGCGAGGTAGACTTGCTGAGACTTTTCATTTGGTCCAAATTCTTTCTTCTTGGATATTTGGAAACATCGAGCAAAGTAAGTTATTTCCTTGTGAACATTTGGGAACAAAAAAACTGCCAATTCTTCTTTGATTCTTCAAAAACTCATTATAACTAAAACTAGATTATTTTCTTGGGTACATTTTTGAGTAGAGGAGCAAACAAAGCAGATGAAGAGAAGTGAAAACAATGACTTTACGTTAACAAAAAAGCTGAATAAAACAGTGTGACTCAACTTGATTTTCACATAATGAAGTAAAATCAAAAAACGAAAAGTTTCGCCGGCAGTTTCTGGATTTGGAAATTGTGTAGGCGCTGATTCTCCTTTATAAGTTCACAATTCCAAGCAAAAATCACTTGTACAAACACAGGTTCCCTTCAAACATTGTTGAATCAAGCGGACAAGTGAGCAACTTCGTCGGACAGTTTAAGGTACCATACGATAGAAAGGAGCCGAGAAGATTCTTAGTATTGTAAAGAAACGAAAAGTTTTGAGAAAATCCAGGAGACATAATTCAAATTCATATCGAAAACTTGCATCCACATGAACTCTCGGTTCAGCTTTCTTAGAAAGAATTCGAAGAGATCAAAACGAAAGAAAATGAGTTTTCTTTGATGAAAACTTTATTATGTTTTTATATTGGTTAAAATTCAATACAAAATGTTTATTTAAAATTGCTGTTTAATTGATTAACTGACTTTAGATCATTCTTTTTGAATTTGCTGCAGCATCTGTAAAGGTTTGAAGGTTTTGCTCAAAATTTTTTGATTCAATTTGAAAGAAAAGATTGATAAGAACGAAACTTTAACATATGTGCAAAAAACAGTAAAGTTATATGTAGAAAACCATTTCAGTTAATTTTCGACTTCTTTGTTGCTTGTTTCTTCATAAAGCACAAGATGGTTTTGTTCTCTGCAGAAATAGTTTATTCTGTTGAATCAATAAGATTTCTTCCTTCAAAAATTGTTTCAGCTTTTCGCCAATCAGGCAACCAAAGTCTCAAGGGAATGAAACAATTAGACGGATCTCTGTAGAAGATGTCAAACTCAAGCAGGTTCTAATAAATAGCATTTTTTACTACATGAAATCTTTCCGTATCCCAAACCCGCTATTTCACCAAAACAATTTTCATTTAAGTTCTCGTATGAAAACGCGTACTTAAGTCTCGAATGTGTTTAAGACATAGCTCATAATTTTTGAATGTCTCTGATCAACTTACTCTCACTTTCTCTCCTCTCTCTGAAAGATCTTTGATAATTTGCTCAAAAGATTAAGAAAATATTTTTTAAACTTGCGAGTCCTGATAGTTTTTGTACTAATTTCAAACTGGAGGCAGTAACTCGCTCATTATGGTTAGCTTTGACTTTTGGGACTTATTTCCGTCTCTTCTAAAACAATTGTTCATGATGATGGCTGAGTTGGAATGAACTGAACTGTATTAAAACTTCAATTAAAATGAAAATTATTCTTGTCAGTTGTATATAATTACCAGCTAAAACATCAGTAGGTTTTTCCTACATTTTATTCATCTGAAAACGCACAAAGTATCTGAAAAAATTCAAAAAATCTTCAACAATACTGTTATTTGTTTAAAAGAGAGAAAATTTTGTTAGCTGAATTTTTTGCTCATAAGAAGTTTTCTGATTATCAGAATCAAAATTTTTGTTGAACCGAAGCTTTTGTTAAGACAATTTCTAAAAAAGAAGTTTTCTCGAAAACTACTCTTTTTTCACAACCTTGAATCAACATCTTGAATTAGATTTGAACACAAAAAAAAACCAAATTATCTGAAATCGATATTATACTTCATCAATCTCATCACTCTGATAAAAAAACAGTGGAGTGCGTGGTTTTACAGTAGATTGTTTTAGAGTTTAAAAGACTCAGATAGTACAAGGAGCTATTGTAGAGATTATAACAGTTGGAAAGTTCTAGAATTTAATGTGTGATGACGTCATTTTCTCTGGTGGAACTTTTCGACAGCTTTCAGTGTTCTTCGAAAAACTATTAGTTCAACTTTTGAGTTTTTGGTTAAATTGGAAACAAGTTGCTTGAAAAATTCAAATATCCACATCTAAGCTCTGTCCAGAAGCTTGCTTCTACCCAAACTCTCGGGTCAGATTTTTTGGAAAGGGTTCGGAAAGATTAAAACTCAAAGTGTGAGTCAATTTGTTGAAAGTAGTTGATTGTTTCAATGATAGGTTATGGTTCTGTAAGTTTTGAGCGTATCAAAATTCTAATAATAATTGAATATTTCCTCGGAAAAATTCCGTCAAATATAATTTATTCCATTTAAATGCTTTTAACATAGAAATTTATAAATAAATTTTAACACCTAAGAAGTTTTATCAGGATGCTAATATTTCTTGTGACTTTTTCAAAAAGAAAATGTTCAAACAAAATTTTTTTTCAAAACAATTTGCCAGCACCTACAACTTTAACATAAAAAAAGATGTTGACTTTTTGCTTAGAAAAATTGCATATTAACAATTTCGAGTGCTTTTCCCTATCTCATTAGTTTTTGGCCAACAAACATGCAAACCTTCAGTTTTCTTAAGCATCAAGTTTAGAAAAAAAATCATAAATTATAAAAGAGACAACAGTGCGAGAAAAACTTGTTCTATTCAACATTCTTTCAAATTTTGTGTTAAACTTTTCGAAAAAATTGGCAAGATGCAAAATATGATATGATTTTTTCAACAAGCTTTTTTAAAAGATGTGAATACCGTTCTGGTTTTCTTAAAACAGCTGCGAAGTGTTTTTCGAATTTTTTTGCAGGGTTCAAAGTTTAGTCTGGAGTTTTCTATTTACCTACAGATATGTTCAGGATTTTTTGTAAGATGCTAGTCTTTTCAAGCTTTTCAAAACACTTATTGGAAAAGTTCGTTTTTGATGACTTCGAGTAGTTTTCGCTATTCTAGGTTTTTTTGATTTTTTTGTTCAACCAACCATGTTGAAAAATCATGCAAGATGCAATATTTGATATATATTTTTCAGCAAATATGCAGAATTATAATCAAGTATTTAAAAAAATGCGAACACTGTTCTGTATTTCTTAAACTGTTTGCGAAATTTTTTGTGGGCAAAAAAAACGAATGCAAAAACAAGTAGGCAAAAAAAATTTAAAACAGTTTTCAAACCCCTACAACTTTATTGTGAATATATTGTGGACTTATTGCCTAGAAAATTTCGATAATAATGGTTTTGAACTATTTCCTAGCTCATTAGTTTTTCGATGTTCTTGGTCATCAAACAAAAAATCATTTAGATTTCTTAATTATCAAGTTTAGCAAAAAAAAAAAATTAAGAAATTAACAGTGCAAGAAAAACTTGTTACAACATTTCTGTTCCACATTCTTTCAATATTTGCATTACATTCATTCCGAAAATTTTTTGCAAGACTCAAAATAAGATTTGTGTGTTTTTCGACATCTATGTAATACTTCAATCAATTTTTTTCACAAAATGAAAAAACTGTTCTGATTTTCTTAAAACAGCTGCGAAGTTTTTTTTTCGAATTTTTTGCAAGATGCAAAATTTGTTTTGAAGGAAACTTTCAGGACTTTTTTGTAAGATGCTAGTTCTTTCAGATTTGTCAAAACACTATTCATACACCTATAAATTTTTCACATTAGTTTTTAAACGTTCTAAAAATATTGTAAAAGTCTTGCTGACCTAATGATTGGAAAAATTCGATCATAATGACTTCGCGTAGTGTTCGCTGTCCTAAAATTTTTCTGATGTTTTTGATCAACAAACATGCAAGATATAGTTTTTTTCTGATCATATTTTGAAAAATGAATCAAAAAAATGTATAAAACTAGCAGTGCAAGCAAAATCGAATGCAAAAAAATTAAAGAAAATTTTTTCAAGAAACGAATTTTTTTTTGTTTTTCCAACAAATGTATGAAACTGTTTGCAAGATGCAAACTTTGATATGATTTCATCAACATATATGCAGAAGTACAATCAAATTTGTTCGATCTGTTCTTTTTTTTCTTAAATTGACCGCAAAATATGTTGTAAAAAAAATTGTTTTGAATTTTTCAACAAGTAAGCAAAATTTTTTAAAGTTTTTGTTTACGAGATTGAATTTTTTAAGGTTTTTGAACACCATATTCAAAGATCTAGCTTTTTTATGAAAAAAACAAAAAAAAACTGAAAGTTTACTTAAAAAAAAAATCTTACATAAAAAGTTTTCAATTTTTATGACTTCGAGTGCTATTCTCTATCTTATAATTTTTCTGTCAGTTTTGATCAACTGTTTTTTCAGAATAAAGTTTGGCAAAAAAATACCTGCAAAAATAACTTGTTAAAATTTTTCTATAATACGAAAAAAAAGGAAGAACGTTTTTTCACGACGCGAAACTTTTTTATTCTTTCAACAATTGGGCTAATTTTAATGAAAAACTTTTTAAGATGCAGAAACTTTAGAAACATTTGACAAGAATCAAATAAATTATCAATTTTTTGACAAAACATGCTGAAAAAAAATCAATTTTTCTAACAAAATGCGTACATTGTTTCACTTTCTTAAACAAGATGCAAACATTTTTTCAATTTTTTCGACAAAATGCCAAAAAAGTTACAATTTTTCTAGCAAGATGCCAAAAACGTTTCACTTTCTAAAACAAAAAGAAATACATATCAAATAACAAAACAAACAAATCAATAAAAGAGCTGACTTCTTGCAAAGAAATTTGGAGGTTATTCATAGAACCAGGAGCTAGTCGAGGTAGGTTTGGTTGATATGGTAAGGTATTTTGAGGCGTTTTTGTTTCTGAAAAGCCCTTATCTTTATCAATTGCGATGGAAATCTCAGCAGATCTAACATCCTCCCAGGAAAAGAGGAAATCGTCAACTGGTTGAGCCACATATCTAGAGCCAGAAAAATTGTGTAATTCGTTTCAAACTGCTCAATCACTTCCTGCAGCATTTGGAAAGATCCACGTTGGTTCTCTGTGATGGGTCTTTGCAGCATATGATGTTCGTTCAAAGTGTGTTTTATCAAAAAAATCGATCAGAATTTTTTCTTTTTTCTTGTAAAGTAATTCGCGTAAACTCAAATGCTTCTTCATAGACCTTTCAAAATATTGATCAAGAACTTTTTTAATAATTATTTTATAGCGTGTAAAAAATGCTTGGCTTATGTTTGATTGGCTTATCTCGAGCAAAAAATGTTAAAAAATTACTCAATTCTGATTGGTTGTCTTTCCCTAAGCAACAGAAAACAAAATTAATTCAAAGTTTGTTCTGGAGTTTTCTATTTATTTTGCAGATCTGTTCAGGATTTTTTTGTAAGAAGCTAGTTTTTACACGCTTTTTAAAACACTATTCAAACAACCAACATTTTTTTTTCAAAACAATACTTAAAAACTTAGAACTATATTGTAAAAGTCTTGGTGACTTATTGATTCGAAAAATTCGTTTTTGATGACTTCGAGTAATTTTCGCTACTCTAAGTCTTTTTTGATGTTTTTGTTCAACAACAATAAAAACAATGGTTTTTTTCTTCATCAGGTTTTTTTTTCAAAAAAAAATATTAAAAATTAACAGCGCAAGAAAATTAAAGTGCAAAAAATGGAAAACAATTTTTTCAGTATGCAAACTTTTTTTAATCATTTAACAATTTCATATTGAAACTTTATGCAAGATGCAATATTTGATAAAACTTTTCACTTAGTTTGCAGAAATATGTTCAAGTATTTAAAAAATGCGAACACTGTTCTGTATTTCTTAAAACGACTGCGAAAAGTTTTGTGAAGTGCGCAAGTTTATCCACAAGTGCGCGAAATTTGTTTTGAAATTTTAATTCATTTTGCGTAATTTTTGAGGATTTTCTGTAAAACGCATTTTTCTTCAGGTTTTTTTAAATACTATTCAAACACCGAAAAAAAATATTTTTCCTAAATCTTAGCTAACATTTATTTTTGTATGGAGTTCTCGTGTGCAGAGTTTTTAAGGTTTTCTCTAACGTGTGTGCAAAAAAAGGATCAAATTTCTTTACGCGTGCAAATTTCCTAATTTTTATGTAACATCTTTTTGTAATGAGTTCTCGTGTACAGAGTTTTTAGTGTTTCCTCTAACTTGTGTGCAAAAAAAAGATCAAAATTTTTAATACGCGTGCAAATTTCCTAATTGTTATGTAACGTTTATTCAAATGTTTTTTAAACAATTGAAAAGTTTCAACCTGAGCTACTCATCTATTCTCAAAATTAATTCAAAATGGAAACATTTATTAACAACAAAAGATGAAATAAAAATCTAATAATATTTACTCATCCTAGTTTTTATGAACAAGGTGTTTTGATTACACGAGTGGACTCGGATTAAGTGTTCTATTTAAAAACAAGCCAAAGTAAAATCAAATGACAAAAAAGTAAAGACAAAGAAAATCATAAAAAATTAGTGTGAATCAACATGATTGATTGATTTTGAAGTTCCTTACAGATAAACTTTTTATCCATCTGTTAAGTTTTGAAAAATTTTATCTGTAAATCATTCGTTCTGATTAGTGTTTATCAAAAATGAAAAAAAAAATTTCTAAGGACGGAAAGCTCAAATCTGTTTTGTTGATATCAGGATTGATAAATTTTCCTTATATAAAAAACAGACTGCTTTTTAGGGCTCGGAATTGACTGAATGACCCCAAAACTGTTAAAAATTTCATGGTATCATTCTGACTGGTTAATTTTTATGTCAGCTAAACCAAATAGAACCGAAACAATTTCTATTTTTCCGTCACATTGAAAACAACTCGTCAAGGTTATCGCATTACTGTTCTTGCTTAGCTCATTTCAGTTTTTGGGACCTTTCAAAATTAATGTAAATGTCCCACAAAAGTTTTTGGAATTTCCTAAATCTCACATTCTCAAACTATTTCTTCACCTATTGAGATGTCATGACAAAAAAAAGTTAAAATTCACAAAAAAATGACAGTTCACAAATTTCTAGAGTTAGAAGCGGCTCGCAAACTTTTGGTGAATTTCCTCTGAGCGGGTTAGTCAACAATTAAACATTGAGAAAAATTAGGATTGTTCATGAAGAAAATCGGATGGCCAATGTTATACTTTTTTCTATTGAAACCATTCAAGGCTTGGATTTTTGAAAAACTTCCGGTTACTTTTTTGGCCTAGTTTTTCCACAAAAAAATAACATTTTTCAACGGAAGCGCTATAAATTTAGTTTTTCTCTAAGTTTTTCTTTTGCTTCGTTTGTTAGTTTCAAAGCTCTGTTAGGTTGCTTAGAAAAACTTGAAATTTTTGCGAGCGATTTAGTCTAGGAAACGATTTGCATTAGCCCTGTTAGAGTGCTTACTTCGTCATTGCATTTTATAGACACATATGTCAAGTCTGTTTTGATCAAACAATGGCTTGATTTGATATGTTTTTTTTTGTTTTGAGCAAAAAACAATTCTATTTGAAGCTAATCAACTTTGCTTGTTTTGGTTCGATGCAAGTTACCAATGATTGACCTCTGGGTTTACAAATTGGCCGAGAGGTGAAGGAGTAGAAGTGCTATTCGATTTGTTCTGCGTGCGTGGGTGCAAAACCCATCCATGTCGAACAGTTTTTAAAAGCACCTGAGCTAAATTTGGTAAGCAAAAAAAACTGATGTTTACCTAATTTTGTTATTAAATCACCAAAAAATTTGTCAGATCACAAAACTTTGGTTAAACGAATTGTCTGGCAAACCATTGAAGTTTGTCTAAGCAGACTAGTCAAGCAACCAAACGTTGAAAAATTTTAAGTTTATTCATGAAGAAAATCGGATGGCCAAGGTTATACGTTTTTCTATTGAAAACAGTCAACGCTTGGATTTTGAAAAAATTCAGGTTTGTTTTTGGCCGAACTTTTACACATACAACTAACGTTTTTCAACGGAAGCACTATAAAGAAAAATTTTCTCTAATTTTTTTTGCTTCATTCGATAATTTCAAAGCTCTGTTAGGTTGCTTTGAAAAACGTGAAATTTTTGCTAACGATTTAGTATACAAACCGATTTGCATTAGTCCTGTTAGAGTGCTTACTTTGTCATTGCATTTTAAAGAGACAGATGTCAAGTCTGTTTTGATCAATCATTGGCTTGATTTGATACGTTTGTTTTTGTTTTGAGCAAAAAACAATTCTATTTGAAGCTAATCAACTTTGCTTTTTTTTTGGTTCGATGCAAGTTACCAATGATTGACATCTGGGCTTACAAATTGGCCGAGAGGTGAAGGAGTAGAAGTGCTATTCGATTTGTTCTGCGTGCGTGGGTGCAAAACCCATCCATGTCGAACAGTTTTTAAAAGCACCTGAGCTAAATTTGGTAAGCAAAAAAACTGATGTTTACCTAATTTTGTTATTAAATCACCAAAAAATTTGTCAGATCACAAAACTTTGGTTAAACGAATTGTCTGGCAAACCATTGAAGTTTGTCTAAGCAGACTAGTCAAGCAACCAAACGTTGAAAAATTTTAAGTTTATTCATGAAGAAAATCGGATGGCCAAGGTTATACGTTTTTCTATTGAAAACAGTCAACGCTTGGATTTTGAAAAAATTCAGGTTTGTTTTTGGCCGAACTTTTCCACATACAACTAACGTTTTTCAAAGGAAGCACTATAAAGAAAAATTTTCTCTAATTTTTTTTTGCTTCATTCGATAATTTCAAAGCTCTGTTAGGTTGCTTTGAAAAACGTGAAATTTTTGCTAACGATTTAGTATACAAACCGATTTGCATTAGTCCTGTTAGAGTGCTTACTTTGTCATTGCATTTTAAAGAGACAGATGTCAAGTCTGTTTTGATCAATCATTGGCTTGATTTGATACGTTTGTTTTTGTTTTGAGCAAAAAACAATTCTATTTGAAGCAAAGCAACTTTGTTTCTTTTTTGGTTCGAGGCAATTTACCAATGCTTGACCTCTGGGCCTACACGCTGGCCGAGAGGTGAAGGCGTTGAAGTGCTATTCGATTTGTTCTGCGTGCGTGGGTTCCAAACCCATCCCTGTCGAGTAGTTTTCAAAAGCACCGGAGCTGAATTCGGTAAGCACAAAAACTAATGTTTACCTAATTTTGTTATTAACTTACCAAAAAAGTTGTCAAATCACAAAAAAATGGTCAAAAGAATTGTCTCGCAAACCATTGAAGTTAGTCTAAGCAGACTAGTCATGCAACCAAACGTTGGAAAGTTTTAAGTTTGTTCATGAAGAAAGTCGGATGGCCAATGTTATACGTTTTTCTATTGAAACCACTCAAGGCTTGGATTTTTGAAAAACTTCAGGTTACTTTTTGGCCGAGTTTTTTCCACAAACAACTAACGTTTTTCAACAGAAGTACTATAAAAAAATTTTCTCTTAATTTTTTTTGCTTCGTTTGATAGTTTCAAAGCTCTGTTAGGTTGCTTAGAAAAACTTGAAACTTTTGCGAACGATTTAGTCTAGAAAACGATTTGCATTAGTCCTGTTAGAGTGCTTACTTCGTCATTGCATTTTATAAACCCAGATGTCAAGTCTGTTTGATCAAAAATTGGCTTGATTTGATACATTGTTTTGGTTTTGAGCAAAAAACAATTCTATTTTAAGCAAAGCAACTTTGCTTTTTTTTGGTTCGATACAATTTACCAATGATTGACCTCTGGGCTTACAGGCTGGCCGAGAGGTGGAGGCGTTGAAGTGTTTGATTTGTTCTGCTTGCGTGGGTTCGAAACCCATCACTATCGAGTAGCTTTTGAAAGCACCTGAGCTGAATTCGGTAAGCACAAAAACTGATGTTTACCTAATTTTGTTATTAACTCACCAAAAAATTTGTCAGATCACAAAAATGTCGATCAAGAATTGTCTAAAACCATTGAAGTTTGTCTAAGCAGACAAGTCAAGTAACCAAACCTTGAAAAAATTTAAGTTTGTTCATCGGATGGCCAATGTTAGAAATTTTTCTATTGAAACCATTCAAGGCTTGGATTTTCGAAAATTTTCAGGTTAGTTTTTTGGCCGAGTTTTTCCACAAACCACTAACGTTTTTCAACGGAAGCAAGATAAAATAAGGTTTTCTTAGTTTTTTGTTTCGCTTCGTTTGATAGTTTCAAAACTCTAACAGGTTGATTAGAAAAACCTGAAATTTTAGCGAAACGATTTGATCTTTAGAAAGGTTTTCGATAGTCCTCTTCTAAGACTAGAGTGCTTATTTCCTCTTTATATTTTCTATACACAGACGTCAAGTCTATTTTTGATCGAGCAATGGCTTGATTTGATAAGTTTTTTTGTTTTGAGCAAAAAAAAACTTTCTATTAAAATCGAAGCAACTTTGCTTTAGTTTTTTATTGGTTCGATTCTTTTTAGCAATGACTGACTTCTGGTCTTACAGGTTGCTCGAGAATTTAGGGCATCGAAGTGCTATTCAAATTGATCTGCGTGCGTGAGTCCGAATCCCATCCCTGTCGATAAGTTTTTAAAAACACCTGAACTCAATTCTGTAAGCACAAAAAGTGACATTCATCAAATTTTGTTAATAACTCAACAAAAAGTTTGTCAGATCACAAAAATCTGGAATAAGAATCGGCTCGCAAATTATTGAAGTTCGTCTAATCAGACTAGTCAAGCAACCAAATGTTGAAAAGTTTTAAGGTTGTTCATGATGAAAGTCGGATGGCCAATGTTATACGTTTTTCTATTGAAACCACTCAAGGCATGGACTTTTGAAAAAATTCAGGTTACTTTTTTGGCTGAGTTTTTCCACATACAACTATCTTTTTTCAGCGGAACCATTATAAATTTAGGTTTTCATTAATTTTTTGTTTCGCACCGTTTGATAGTTTCAAAACTCTATCAGGTTGTTTAGAAAAACTGGAAATTTCAGCGAGTTGGTCTTTAAAAAGCTTTGCGCTAGTCCTGTTCTAAAACTAGTGTGCTAACTTTGTCATAACATTTTTTTGTACAAAGACGTCAAGTCCATTTTTGATCAAACAATGGCTTGATTTGATACGTTTTTTTTTGTTTTGAGCAAAAAAAACTATTCTATTTGAAGCGAAGCAATTTTGCTTTAATTTTTTAATGGTTTGACTCAATTTACCAATGGTTAACCTCTGGTCTTACAGGCTGGTCGAGAGGTGAGTGCGTTGAAGTGCTATCAATATGTTCTGCGACATATTGATAGCACTTCAACGCACTCAATATGTCGTTGAAGTGCTATCTAAGTTTGTTCATGAAGAAAATTTAAGTTTGTTCATGAAGAAAATTGGATGGCTAACTTTATACGTTTTTCAATTGAAACCATAGGCATGAACTTTTGAAAAACTTAAGGTTACTTTTTTGGCCGAGTTTTTTCACAAAAATTTATCGTTTTTCAACGGAAGCGATTCAAAATAGGTTTCCTTTTTTAGTTTCGCTTCGTTTGATAGTTTCAAAGCTCTAAAAAGTTGCTCAGAAAACTGGAAAATTTAGCGACATGATTTGGTCTATACAAAGATTTGCACTAGTCCTAGTGTACGACTAGAGAGCTTATTTCGCGTCTACACTTTATATAAACAGACGTCAAGCCTATTTTTGACCGAGCAATGGCTTGAACTGATACGTTTTTTTTTGTTTTGAGCAAAAAAAACTATTCTAGTTGAAGCGAAGGAATTTTGCTTTAATTTTTATTGGTGCGATTCATTTTACCAATGATTGACTTCTGGTCTTATAAGTTGCCCCATAGGTTGAGGCGTTGAAGTGCTATTCAAAATGTTTTGCGTTCGTGGGCCCGAATCCAATCTCTAGCAATAAGTTTTTAAAAACGCCTGAACTGAATTCGGTAAGCAGAAAAACTAATATTTACTTAATGTTGTTAATAACACACCAAAAAATTTGACAGATCAAAAAAATTTTGGAGAAAGAATTGGCTCGCAAACCATTGAAGTTTGTCTAAGCAGATTAGTCAAGCAACCAAACGTTGAAATATTTTAAGTTTAATCATGAAGAAAATCGGACGGCCAATATTATACGTTTTCTTTTGAAACGATTCAATGCATGGAGTTTTGAATAACTTAAGGTTACTTTTTTGATCGAGTTTTTCCACCAAAAATTATCGTTTTTCAACGGAAGCAATGTTAAATTAGGCTTCCCCGATTTTTTTTGTTTCGCTTCTTTTGATAGATTAGTCCTGTTCTAAGACTAGAGTACTTTTTTCTCTGTTGTACTTTCTATAAACAGACCTCAAGTCTATTTTTGACCGAAAAATGGCTTGATTTGATACGTTTTTTGTTTTGAGCAAAAAAACTATTCTATTTGAAGCGAATCAACTTTCCTTTAGATTTTTATTGGTTCGATTCATTTTATCAATGACTGACTTCTGGTGATACAGGTTGCCCGAGATGTGAAGGAGTTGAAGTGCTTTTCAAAAGGTTCTGCGTGCGTAGGTTGGAAACTCATCCCTATCCAGTAATTTCCTAAAAACAACTGAACTGAATGTGGTAGGCACAAAAACTGATTTTCACCTAATTTTGTTAATAAATCACCAAAAAATTTGTCAGATCACAAAAATTTGGACAAAGAATTGGCTCGCAAACCATTGAAGCTCGTCTAAGCTGACTAGTCAAGCAACCAAACGTTGAAAAAAAATAATGTTTAGTAATAGAAGAGTGAGGGAGAGTGGGGGGGGGGGGGTGGTTGCTGAACCCCATGTATTAACTTAGGCTATAGAGTATCCGGTCACCAACCTATGTATTAAGATAGGGATTAGATTTCCCAATATATTAAGATAGGGAATATAATTCCTATGTATTAAGATGGTAAGGTTTCAGATGGTAAGATTTAGAAAATTTTCGGCGGCCGAATTTTTTGAGCTCGAGTTTGCCGAGACTTGCGTTTCTTAGCTAATTTGTACGATTTGCGATATGTAAGGTTTATCATGTCTTAAAAAAATTCATTATGGTAAGTTTAAGAAGGTAAGTTTCAGAAAATTTTTTGAAAATTTTTTAAGTTTACTTGCAATGACATTTTTACCTTGAAAAGAAATTTTTATATTAAAAAGTCTTAAAAAAACTGAATGGTAGGTTTCAGATGGTAATTTTCGACAAAAAACAAGTTTTGATTTATAGTATGGGATCATAAACCAAAATATCACAGAATATTTTTTTTTCTCGAAAGAATCTTTTAAATTCTTATTTCATCCCATTTATATTGCCTCAGGTTATCTGGGGAAAAATGTCAGGAGGGGACTATCTTTGACAGGTTAAGTGTTCTACTCCACGGGATATCAGGGGAATCTTGACAGCTCCTCACGGTTGATTACCTTTATATCCCACTTAATTTTTTATTCCCCAGGTTATCTTGAGAACGGATGACAGGTTCATTATACTTATTAATTTTATGAATTATTTTGTCTTTATTCACATAATTATCCCACAATCATATGACAGATGCATATTAGCAGTTCCCCACAGAGTTAATGAAGCGTGAATCACTTTTCTGAGAGATTAAAATCTTAAATTTTTATAAAAAATTGAACTACATCCAATAAAAATTGCATGAACTTTTCATTGGAACTAAAATAAAAATATGCAAAAAATTTTAAGTTTCGACCAATCAGATGTTTTTTATCTAGTTCTTGTTTTTACCTCAACTAGTTAATTTTTCTGTCATATTTCTTGCTAGGATTCATTTCAGTTCTCTTCTATCACTTTGTCTTTAATCTTGAAAAAATTCTGTGACGTTTCCAAAATTGCCAAAAAAATATCATCCAAAATACAAATTTGTCAATTGCTCTGCCACGGTAAAAGTTTACACTGAGAAAAACATAGTATCGAAGTTTTTTTGGGTCTGAAATTTTTGTATGATAGTTTTTCTATCTTTCTCAGTGTAAACTTTTAAGAAAATCATACAATTTACTAGAAGGTTGTTACAATTTTGGTAAATTTATCTGCTCTATCGTTAATTCTTTCAATTGGGGGACTACAACATCCATATTCCATCATAATTTTCCGTATTTCATCAAAAGGTTAGTCGCTAAGATACTTTTCTTAAAAAAAGTAAGGAATTCAAAGAATTAAATAACATGAATAACCAAAAATTTCACTACATCGTATAGTAAAATTACTGCGAAAACTTTCACTTACAAATAAAAAATGCACTTTTGCATAAAAGTACTGACAAAAATCAAAACATACACATCAAGAACATTTATCAAGTTCTTCTGGAAGAATTTAAAGAGAAGAAATGCTGAATAAATTGCGTGAAATCCACACAAATTATCAGTCTTTTGTAGCTTTCGAGGAACCATTTGTCGAATCTTTTTTGTCAAAAGAGGTAAGTTGATCTCTTTTTTCCCAAAGAATCAGCAAAGTAGTAGTTTTTATCCAGTCGAGCAATCGTAATCCAGTCTTCTCCTCTATCATTGCTTGGAACTGAGGTAAAAATTGCAAAAGAGTGTTTTGTTAAATGAGGTACTGTATCAGAAAGGTATGATCCCATATACTTGAACCTGAGCTCTGGAATTCTTTCAATAAATTGCAAAAGTGAAAATTATCCATCTTTGCAATTGTAGGTTGATTTACAGCTAAAAGAAAGTTGATAGTTTGATAGTGTACTTTAGGATTGAAAAAAAAGAAATAATGACTTACACACATTTAGGAACTGAATCAACAAAGTCCCATACACAAGCCTTATGTAATGGGCAAATTTTATTGAACAATATTTTATAGTCTAGGTTGAAGAAGTATCTCGGGTTTCCAACTAAACAGCATTCCTTCTCTTGTTTTTCTGGAGCTTTAGGTCTGAAGTCTGAAGAAAATCAAAATAGATAGTACAACGATAATAACAAAAAAAGTCCCAAAAAAGTTACAATAATTTTATAGGAATCTGAAAACTCAAAAAAATTAAATATTTTTAGCGACTGTTCTGAGTTTGTCCCAAGATTATCTATTCCGTTATTTGCTCCAAGGGTAAAATGAAAAAAAATATATTTCTAATCTCAAGCTTTCTCCACTTAGGTCTGGATAATGCAACTGTTCAGCTGCATCCTGTAGTGAAGTCAAGTCGAAAACTAGAATACAGTGGTTTTACGAAAACTTTCATAGGAAGAGCTGAAAATTCTTAGTTAAACTGCATTGCTTTCATTTTTGTAACAAAAGGTCGACAAGGATAAATGATATCTATTGAAAAAATTGCTCTTCCGCCCCGAATAATTCTAAGCTCTCTCAAATGAAATTGTTGATAATTGAAAGGGTTTTCATGAAAAGATCCCACAACAGCCAAATTTGTATTCATTGCAACAGCTATCCTTCTGATTGGGGTTTTATTGAAAACATTTTCCTGAATAAACTGGTTTTGACGAGATGGAATGATAAAGATTCTTGCGATAGTTTCCATGTTATTGTAATGAGCAGGTTCCCTTTCCATATTCCATTGCAAATTTTGATGATTAGGTTCAGCTTATAAAATTCTTCTCATAAACAGTGAACAATCAACAATTTTCAATTTTCAGACAAACAATTGGAATTTCAGACAGTTTAATTCGAACTTTGGTTTTTGGCAGTAATTTTTTTCACAAGTAAACATGTCATTGGCTAGCCTGCCATGAAGTAAAAAAGTTATCCCTGATCCTAAAGAATTTGCTCTACCAGTGAACAGATACATATCAAATGCTTCCGGATGTTCTTCAAAACTATACCCGTGACAAGCAAGTATTGCTTCATGACTCACTGCCGACGAGTTGAATTCGTTCGATATTTTTGCTCTACGAAGATATAATCTATTGGCGCTGTAAACAATTGTATTATTAAAATAATTTTCACAATTGGAGAATAGAGAATGTAGTAGATTGTTTACATTTGTTAAGTAAGATTGATGTTGAGGTTTCTCGTCAAAGTATTCCTCGAGTTGAATTCGTTCGATATTTTTGCTCTACGAAGATATAATCTATTGGCGCTGTAAACATTTGTATTATTAAAATAAACTTCACAATTGGAGAATAGAGAATGTAGTAGATTGTTTACATTAGTTAAGTAAGATTGATGTTGAGGTTTCTCGTCAAAGTATTCCTCCGATTTTGCTTTTTGTTCTGCTTTTTCTTTTTTTAAAAACAATTTTCGTTTGAATAATTGAAGCTTTAAATTAAGCTGCATATCACGCATATCCAAATAAAGATTACGGTCCGTCTCAAATTTAAACTCAATGCTGCTTTTATCTGGAGAAGTACTGGAATTACTTCTTGTATGTATGATGAAATTGTTGTTTTCAAAGGTAGGACTTTATCAAAAATCTCCAAAGAAGAATTTGTAAAAGTTCCGTACCGAAAATTACTACTTTGATGTACACTCATTTTATCTAATCAAAAATGTCTTTGCGAGAGCGACTGGATTTTGAACTACTTTTTCGAGAAATGGCTCTTCTTGTTCTATGCTTGGATTTCTTTTTTCCACCTTCCAACTGTTTTCGAACTGTTTTTGTTCCAACATCTTTTGCAAATGTTTTGAGTTTTTTTCGTCCACTGACAACTTCTCCAAACTCTGGAGCAGCAACTTCAAACAAAACTGCTCCGATTCTTTTTGCAGTTTGAGACTATATATATTTTTATAAAGGGAATTGCAGTTCTCCCAAGATTTTGTGCAAGAGCTTGTCCACAAAAAATAGGAAAATTAGCTGAATTTTGAGCAATCATTTCGTATGAAGTATAAATCAAAAATTATAATCCGAAATCTTGCGAAACAGGAGAAAAATTCGTGTAATTCCTACGGACACAAAATGAATTTTTTCCACCTGTAGTATCCCTTAGTTCAATTTTTATACTGTGGAAAGAGTTTTTTAATAATTTTTTGAAATTTTAGATATGTAAATGATTGATAATTCATGTACTGTTCTGTGGTCTTTTTTAATGTAGTCTTCATGTAATGTGGTCTTTTTTCTTTCATTATAACACCTGTCTGATTTTGTTCTAAATCACAGCCAAAAATGTTACTCAAATCGGCACTTTGAATTATAAACACTGAATGATCCTCAGGAAAATGAATGGCAATTTTTTGTGCAATCTTATCTACTGATACATAAATTTCGTTATATTCATATTTTTGTGCGCCTATACCTTTTCGAATTTTGTCATTCAAGGCTATAACTATATCGACAATACTTGGATACAACCCAGGTTCAATATGCATCGGTTAAATCTTTCTTTTTACTTCAGGACTTTCTCGTCCATCTATGAAAGTAAATTTTTCCTCTGTAACGTTTTGGTACAATGAAGGGTATGATATTTCTGAAATAGCAACCTCCCATTCTTCTCTTAGATGTGTTTGTTCCGGTAGAAATTTTGTAAAGGAACGAAGACTATTATTCGGATAACAATTAAAAGAAGCATTAGAAACCAGCTGAATATTAAAAGAATTCATGACAACTGACCGATAGAAATTCAATTTAAAAAACGACTTACCTTTAATCTGAACATTTTCATTGCTCATTTTCATAAAATTTTTCCCAGAATTTCTTCTTTTTTGAGATTTTTGATGATGTATGTAGGAGTTTTTTTGTAGATATTGCCGAAATTTCAAAACTTCATCTGTAAACTGTGGCTTGTATCCTTTTCGGAACGGAATATCATTTTTCGATTTTTTAACTCTATCGCCAATTTTGAATTTTGGTTTAGTATATTTCTTGATTGATTTGTTACACAAAATTGATAAAAAAATCACTGTTTTTCACATCTCTGGGAGATTTTCCACTTGATCGATTTTTGCGACAGTTCAATGTAGAAGCAAACTGCTGCACTTTGAGGGCAATTTTTTCACGATGCTTTTCAAGGTAACGATATATTATATGTTTCAAAGACTGAATTGCTCTCTCTGCAAATGCAGCCTTTGTTTCACTCATTGTTGAGTAAACTTCAATGTCTTCCTCCTTGCAAAATTTTTTAAAAGTTCCCCCATACTCTGTTCCTTTATCAACCCAAATATTTCAGTAGCATTTTTTCGAGAAATCATTTTTTTGAAAGCATGTAAAGTGTCTTTGGCATACTTTGTTTTTGTTGTTTGAACTCTGACAAATTTCGAAAAAATATCTACAGCAACTAAGAGATACTTGACTCTATTTAAAAACTTATCTACTTTTTTTTGATAAACCACTCGCTTTACTCATGTTTTGAAAAGAACCGTATGCAGCTCTTCCCCTATAAGACAATCTGTTTAGTCTTATCTTTTCAGATTTTGAGAGGGATCCAAGTTTCTCTTTCTTTTGCTTTGGCATTCTTGGTGATAACAAGTTTAGGAGGAAGTTGAGTTGCTTCCAAAAAAGTAAAATAAATACCTGGAAAATCGGTCTTTTTTCGCTTTAGTGCACACACAACAAAGTCTACAATAGTTTTTTTGTATCACGATTATCTATTATAAAAGTATCTGACTGGCTGAGATCATTTCTGAGAGAATTCAAAATTAAATCAATAATGTGCTTATTGTTGCTCGTTTCCAACATCGCATTTACAGCACTGTGAACAGATTCAAAATTTTTTGGTACAACCTCCTCTTTTTCTTACTTTTGTTCCAGTTTTTGTTTTCTTGGAAGTGTGTTTTATGATTGATAAACTGAGAACGGAATGAAAACAAACTGTTCCATACTATGTCAATCATTTAATGACAAAAGTGGTGATAATAGATATCAATTGTAACCCTTTAGTTGAACTTGAATCAATTCTTCTATTGTGTAGAGGAGTTCTTTTTTGTATTAGTTCTGAAATTTCTTTTCGATATTTTTCTACGTCTTCTTTCCGAAGATCTCGGAGCTCTCCTCTTAATAGGTTTACTAAACACTCGCTCAGAAACTGAATGAAATCTTTTGGAATATTGGGAGAATAGAGACGTATTGTGTACTCGTCGTCCTAATTTTTTGTCTCTATTCCAGCTGGTAAGTAAATTTTTGTTGCAACTGAGCCACTATTAGAGCAATACATAAGTGAATCAACTGTTTTTGGGGTTAAATCAATAAGGAAATGACCATAAAGAACGGATGTTGCATCATGATACCACTCTTTCAATTGAGATCCTAGAATTAGTTGTTGACTCAATGTAATGATTTGTGAAACTTCCCTCAGCGACTTGAACAAGACTGTGTGTGTATTTTGTAACTCTACATCTCTTCCTAATTTGCTTCGATGAAACAAATTGTGTTTGATGTATATTGTATTCAGTCCATTCTCTCTTCCAGCAGTGGCAATTTTTACAAATTGTTTGGAGTTTAAAATTTCTTCACAAGAATCATCAAATATAAGCAAATACTTAGTTCAGTTTTTGGGAAGTTTTTCAATCAAGTCAAAATCTACTCCTTGGGTAAATTTAAGGTTTTTTCTTTGCACTTGACTATAAAGATGTTGAGAATGTTGATAAAATTTAAAAAAATTTTCGAAAGCTGGTTGGAAAGTGCCAATTTTCAACCAATCAAAAATGAGATAAAATTTTCCAGATCCACTTGGTCCAACTAGGGGAAAAAATTTGTTCTTTGAGAGATAAAATTTCATTCATAGCTCTGAAGAAGGTAGAATATAACCGACTGTACTTGATAAGATAGCTGCACAAAATGTTGTTTCTTCACATATTGTGGATAACTTAATTCGAACGAGTGCACACACTAGCATCAAAACTATAACAAAAAATTGGCACAAAAAAACTAAAAGAAATCTATTACATGTACGTCCAAACAATTTCCATGATTTTCGTGCATGAGTTTCTTCATCAAAAACAGAATTTCCCAAACTTACGGGCTTGTCACATTGATCGACCATCTTAACTCAAAAAAGAAAAAGTTGATAATAAAAATTAATTAAAATTTGAAAATGGTCGTACATTTAGATTATTATAATTTATAACTTGTTAAAAAACATCGAGTCCATGTTACGTGGGTAAATGCTTCTCTTTCTGCACAGTGAAGAGTTTCGGCATGACGAAATGGGTAGTGGCTACACCTCCAATCATATTTTTCATCTTTGAATATCAAAAACTGAACTTTAAGGCAAGCCTAGTAATCCAAATTAATAATCTATGTTTCCAAAAATTCTGACAGAATATTGCCTTTTTTTATAACCTTTTGCAAAAAATTCCGTTTCTGTGGCTTCTAGATTTTTCAATATTTTTTTTCAAGTTCAGTGTATTTTTTGTAACCACTGCTCCAGTTGATTCCATGAAGATGCTTTGTAAACCAAGAAGATTGGTATGTTGATTTGAATTTTTTGGGAGGAAGAAAGGAATATCCTACAGTTTGTTCATCCTTATAAACTCCTAACACTTTCACAATATTGTTTTCAATACATTTAATATCCAAAACAAACTAGACTCATTCTGTTACCTGTTTTCTCTGGAGTTTTTAGGTTAAAATGATTATCAAACAATGCAAATACTGATGAAGCGAATATTTTAACTTACAAACAGAAAAATAATCCAGTCACGTGACCAAGAAAGCAAGAACTGGGGACACTAGGTGCAACATAACAATACCCAGGACCTCTTATCGTAGTAGATTTCACAGATCCAGCAGAGTCATGTAGAAATGCATGTAGTGTAAAATTTTTGGAGTTTGCAAAAAAGTAATCCATACAGGAATTTCCGTATCCAGTTAGTCCTCCAAAAGGAAATTTTTTGTCCATTTTTTTTTAAATTTGTGTCCGGGTCCAAAACAAAACAAAACAGGTACAAAGAAATAAATTTTTAATTTTTGTAAATCATGAGAAATTTTGCTTAAAAATCTCAAAAATTCTTAGAATTTCATTCAATTTCTGTACGTTCATTTTCTACAGTGCATTCGTCAATAATGATACAAGGTTTTTTTACGGTCTCTACATAACCTAGTAAGGAAGGAAGCATATCGAGTAGTTTATCATATTCTTCTCTTTGTAGTTGTAAAGATGGACTATTTTTTCATTGATTTCCATTTCTACGATATTCTACAAGCTCTATTTATTTGGTATCAGATCGGTATTCTATGTGATTGTTTCTTCTACCATTATGCAGAGTCTACTCAAAATGAGATATCTGCGAGTCTACGTCCGATTTCTGCAAGTTTGGTAAATTTTGAGATTCTATAATTGTTAGTGAAATTTTTTGGGACTTTTCTTTTAGAACAATATGAAAAAGTCAAACTGTTCAACACCAATACAAACCGAAAAAAGATTTTGAGGATGAATAATTAAATTACAAAACAAAAAAAAATAACACAATTTAATGTGCATTACAATTCTCAACAAACATAAAGTCTCCCCAAATTTGGGACAGTTCTTTGAAATCGTTCAAAGTATAGATGATATAGGCGACTTAATTCGCTGCTTCAATCTCTTTTGCGGTGAGCAGTCGAATTTGAATGTAGGGAGGTTTGTTAACATTGTAATTCTTCTAGTGTAAGTTGCTATGTCATACACTTCGTTGCAGTTGGCAAGCTCCTGATCCATAGTTGTCAGAAGTGAGTTCCAATATAGGAACAAGTCCAAGGTTTTCAGCATCGTCAAAAACATTATTTCTAATTGCCAGGAGTGCTTCTCCTTCTTTTTCGCCAAAGTAGAATTGCTGTCTTTTTTCGAGTTGTTCCACTTCATTTTTCTTGAATAGTTAAAAACAGGGTTCAAAATAAATTTTCTCCTCGTAGGATTTTTGGGATCAAGCAAAACTCCCAATTCTTGTTTGATTTTTTGAGAATTCAAAATAAATGGGACTAGTATCTTTTCTTGAGTACATTTTTCAAAGGGAGAACAGACTGATCAGATAAAGAGAAATGAGAGAAATGATTTTGAGATGAAATGAAACTGGAAGTAAACAGTATGAGTCATTCACTTTACCGTAAAAGGATAGAACTATAGATGGAAATTTTGAGTGAAATTTCGAATTATGGAATTTTTTCGGTGTTAGTGTTCCTATGTAAATCGACAACTCTCAGCAAAAATCATCGTTCCAGATGGCTGCAGCTATGTGTCAAGCTCTTCCCAGCTTTTATTCAGATTTTTGTCGTTAAAAAATCGCTATTTACTTCCGTTTCCAGTTCTTTTTACAAAAAATAAATAGTAACCAATAATCAATCTATTTTCTCTCATATGTTCACGAAAGGACCAAAAATTTCGAAGAAGAAAAAACTCACCGTTGTCGAAAAATTTGCAAAAAGTTTTTCAAACATGAAAAAAAAGATAAAATATTTCTTTTGATTTTCAAGAAGTTGCAAGAAAAATTTCATTTTTTTAAAAAAGTTGTAAAAGTATTCAATTTTTTTTGACAAATTGCGAAAAGTGTATCAATTTTTCTGACAAGAGGCGAGAAGTGTTCGAGTTTCGGAGCACTGAATTAAGTGCGAGTTCGGAGCCTTAAATTAATTTCTAATTGTTTTTTAATGGTTTACTCTGAATCTCTCAACTATTCTTAAATTAAAATGAAATTGAGAAAATTAATTAATTACAGAAAACGAAGTCAATACCAAACAACGTTTATTTACAGAAATTTTTAATCAAAGATCTGTCGTGAGTTCTGGAGGTTCTCTATAGAACGCAGAGCTGAACGAGGTTCCATTGCTGGTGTTTGTTGTGGAGGAGGGTTTTGAGGCGTCATTGTTTCTGAGAAACATTCATCTTCATCTATTGTGATGGGGTTTTTGGCTGATCCTGCTTCTTCCCTCGACGATTGGGTAATTTTTTTTTCACATGCCAAACTATCGACTTTCTTCACACTCTGCACAAATACAAATTTTATTCGAATGTTTTTTTTTCATCAACTGGCGAAGTTTTCAATCAACTTGACCGCGCTATTCATCATAATATGAAATGAAAAGGAGCAGAAAAAAAAACCAAGTGTTGCAAAGAAAAGACTGTTACGAAAAAAAATCAAAAGTCACTAAATATGTTCTAACCAGAATTTAGCTTCCACACAAACTACTGGTTCAGCTTTTCTAGAAAGAATTCGTAAAGTACAAAACCCAAAATTTGAACATGATTTGTTAGAAAAAATTGACTGTTTTTTTGATGGTTATGGATTTGTAAATAGTGATCATGTCAATTTTTCAGTAAAAAAACTTTTGGATAATCCATCTATTTTCTCTCATATGTTTACGAAAGTACCAAAAAATTCGAAGAAGAAAAAAATGAAAGAAAGATGAAATATTTCTTTTGATTTTCAAGAATTTGCAAAAACAATTTGAATTTTTTTAACAAGTTGTAAAAGGTATTCAATTTTTTTTTGAGAAAATGCAAAAAGTGTATCAATTTTTTCGACAGAAGGCGAAAAGTGTTTCAAATGTTTTTTGAAAAGACGCAAAAAGTGTTTCATTTTTTTGAACAAGATGCGAAAAGTGTTTTGCTTTTTTTGATAAAATGCAACAAGTGTTTCAACTTTTTTGACAAGATGCGAAAAGTGTTTAACTTTTTTTAACAAGATGCGAAAAGTGTTTCACTTTTTTCCTGCAAATGCAAAAAAAGTTTCACTTTTTTCGACAAAATGCGAAAAGTCTTTTGCTTTTTTCGACAAAATGCGAAAAGTGTTTCAAATTTTTTTGACAAGAAGCGAAAAGTGTTTCACTTTTTTTAACAAGATGCGAAAAGTGTTTCAATTTTTTCCTACAAATGCGAAAAGTGTTTCACTTTTTTCGACAAAATGCGAAAAATGTACTACTTTTTTCGATAAAATTTGAAAAAGGTTTCAACTTTTTTAGTTAAGATGCGATAAGTGTTTCACTTTTTTTTAACAAGATGCGAAAAGTGTTTCACTTTTTTCCTACAAATGCGAAAACTGTTTCACTTTTTTCGAAAAAATACGAAAATTGTTTCAATTTTTTCTTCAAAGTGCTAAAAGTGTGTGAGTTTTTTGACAAGATGCAAAAACCATTAGGTAACGTTTTTTTCGTGTACAATTTTGCTAGTGTTTTTCCGAATATGTGTGCAAAAATTATTCCAGTTTTGTAAAATTTTTAATTTTTATTTCACATGCCAAATTATTGACTTTCTTCACACTCTGCACAAAACTTTTGGATAATCCATCTATTTTCTCTCATATGTTTACGAAAGTACCAAAAAATTCGAAGAGGAAAAAAATGAAAGAAAGATGAAATATTTCTTTTGATTTTCAAGAAGTTGCAAAAACAATTTGAATTTGTTTAACAAGTTGTAAAAGGTATTCAATTTTTTTTTGAGAAAATGCAAAAAGTGTATCAATTTTTTCGACAGAAGGCGAAAAGTGTTTCAAATGTTTTTTGAAAAGACGCAAAAAGTGTTTCATTTTTTTGAACAAGATGCGAAAAGTGTTTTGCTTTTTTTGATAAAATGCAACAAGTGTTTCAACTTTTTTGACAAGATGCGAAAAGTGTTTAACTTTTTTTAACAAGATGCGAAAAGTGTTTCTTTTTTTTCCTGCAAATGCAAAAAAAGTTTCACTTTTTTCGACAAAATGCGAAAAGTCTTTTGCTTTTTTCGACAAAATGCGAAAAGTGTTTCAACTTTTTTTGACAAGAAGCGAAAAGTGTTTCACTTTTTTTAACAAGATGCGAAAAGTGTTTCAATTTTTTCCTACAAATGCGAAAAGTGTTTCACTTTTTTCGACAAAATGCGAAAAATGTACTACTTTTTTCGATAAAATTTGAAAAAGGTTTCAACTTTTTTAGTTAAGATGCGATAAGTGTTTCACTTTTTTTTAACAAGATGCGAAAAGTGTTTCACTTTTTTCCTACAAATGCGAAAACTGTTTCACTTTTTTCGACAAAATACGAAAATTGTTTCAATTTTTTCTTCAAAGTGCTAAAAGTGTGTGAGTTTTTTGACAAGATGCAAAAACCATTAGGTAACGTTTTTTTCGTGTACAATTTTGCTAGTGTTTTTCCGAATATGTGTGCAAAAATTATTCCAGTTTTGTAAAATTTTTAATTTTTATTTCACATGCCAAATTATTGACTTTCTTCACACTCTGCACAAATACAAATTTTATTCGAATGTTTTTTTTCATCAACTGGCGAATTTTTCAATCAACTTGACCGCGCTGTTCATCATAATATGAAATGAAAAGGAGCAGAAAAAAAAACCAAGTGTTGCAAAGAAAAGACTGTTACGAAAAAAAAAATTAAAAGTCACTAAATATGTTCTAACCAGAATTTAGCTTCCACACAAACTACTGGTTCAGCTTTTCTAGAAAGAGTTCGTAAAGTACAAAACTCAAAATTTGAACATGATTTGTTAGAAAAAATTGACTGTTTTTTTGATGGTTATGGATTTGTAAATAGTGATCATGTCAATTTTTCAGTAAAAAACTTTTGGATAATCCATCTATTTTCTCTCATATGTTTACGAAAGTACCAAAAAATTCGAAGAAGAACAAAATGAAAGAAAGATGAAATATTTCTTTTGATTTTCAAGAAGTTGCAAAAAAAATTTGAATTTTTTTAACAAGTTGTAAAAGGTATTCAATTTTTTTTGAGAAAATGCAAAAAGTGTATCAATTTTTTCGACAGAAGGCTAAAAGTGTTTCAAATGTTTTTTGAAAAGACGCAAAAAGTGTTTCATTTTTTTGAACAAGATGCGAAAAGTGTTTTGCTTTTTTGATAAAATGCAACAAGTGTTTCAACTTTACTGACAAGATGCGAAAAGTGTTTAACTTTTTTTAACAAGATGCGAAAAGTGTTTCACGTTTTTCCTGCAAATGCAAAAAAAGTTTCACTTTTTTTGACAAAATGCGAAAAGTCTTTTGCTTATTTCGACAAAATGCGAAAAGTGTTTCAACTTTTTTTGTCAAGAAGCAAAAAGTGTTTCCTTTTTTTTAACAAGATGCGAAAAGTGTTTCAATTTTTTCCTACAAATGCGAAAAGTGTTTCACTTTTTTCGACAAAATGCAAAAAATGTACTACTTTATTCGATAAAATTTGAAAAAGGTTTCAACTTTTTTAGTTAAGATGCGATAAGTGTTTCACTTTTTTTTAACAAGATGCGAAAAGTGTTTCACTTTTTTCCTACAAATGCAAAAAATGTTTCACTTTTTTCGACAAAATACAAAAAATTGTTTCAATTTTTACTTCAAAGTGCTAAAAGTGTGTGAGTTTTTTGACAAGATGCAAAAACCATTAGGTAACTTTTTTTTCGTGTAAAATTTTGCTAGTGTTTTTCCGAATATGTGTGCAAAAATTATTCCAGTTTTGTAACATTTATGCGAGTTCGGAGCCCTAAGTTAAGTTCTAATTGTTTTTCAGTGGTTTACTCTGAATCTCTCGGCTATTCTTAAATTGAATTGATATTGCGAAAACTAATTAAATAAAGAAAACGAAGTCAATACCAAACAACAATTATTTCAAAAAAACTTCTAATTAAAGGGCTGTCTATAGAACGCAGAGCTGGACGAGGTTCCATTGCTGGTGGTTGTTATGGAGGAGTGTTTTGAGGCGTCATTGATTCTGAGAAACCCTCATATTCATCTATTGTGATGTGGTTTTCGGCTGATCCTGCTTTTTCCACGGAAAGAGGAAGTCGTCGACTGGTTGAGCTACAAATCTTGAGTCAGGAATCTCGGGGTAGTTCATTCCCACATGATCAGAAACTTCCTCCATCATTTGCATTGTTAAAAAGTTGGTTCTCTTTGATGGGAACTTGCATCATATGATGTTCGTTGAAATGCCTTCCCATCACCTCCACCATGTACCAGACTTGGATTGGGATGTCCATTCGTGCCAAAAAAATCCAGAGACTGTTTCTCGCGCTTGAATTTGTACTAGATCAGGCGAAAATTCTACAGAGTACATGAGATTGCTGTTTTGCAATGAGAAGATAATTTTGAGCAAAAACTGAGTTAAAGAGTAAAAACAAGAAAGAGCTGAGAGAGGGCTAGCTGACGGAAGATAAGTTGAAGTTAAGGTTTTTAGAGCTGAGAGAGGAGGTAGTTGACAGTAGTTAAGTTGAAAATAAAATGATTTTTACTTAGTAGTTAGGGGCACCTTCAACTCGAATGTGTGGGTTTGACCAATCAGAATTGATTTTCAATTTTGGATAGTAGTCGTATTCAATCATATTTCAGCTTCCTTTTTGGCATTCTTGGATAAAAGTCGTGTCCAATCAGAAACAAAGCTCCATTTTGGGTATTGTCTTTTCCAATCACAAAACTGTTCATTTTTGTTCTGGTTGTCGTATTCAATCAGAAGACCATTTTCAGGACTTAAATTTTCCAAATAAATCATAATATACTTAAAAGCAATTGCAAAAATAAATGGCCAAAAGTTGTTTGCAGTAAAAATAAAAAATATTGCTGATATAAGTAACAAAAGAAAGAAAATTAATAAAAGTAACATCTCAAACTATAATTGAATTTTTTGTATGTAATCAATGAGAAATTGCAGATTTTTAAGTAGATAGTCAAGTTCTTTAATTTTTATGTAAATTTGGGAGGATAACTGAAAGTTGACGAATTTTTCAAAGCAAACCTCTGGAAATCTGTTTCCAAACCGAATCAAGCAGGATTTTGAACTTCAAAAACCCTTACAGGAATGAAGGAATAAAGAACATTGCTGGGGATTTTTTTTTTACAAATTTGGGTATTGGATGGGGGATAAAAAGAGTTTTTGATATATTATTGTACGACTTTTTGATTAATTTCATATTCTCGAGAATAAACAAAATTTCTTTCCTTGTGAGGTATTATTCAGCCGTAAGATTAAAACTTTGATACGCATTATGTGGATCAAAAGTAAACTCTTTGATTGAGTAAGTTTCTCTGAAAAGACCTTTACTTAGTCGGATAATTATATTTTGTACATTCAAAACGTCCAAAAAACTATGACAAAGTAAAAGTCAACATCTATTTCATCAATAAGAAAAACAGTTGGAAATTTTTCCTTTTTCTTGTAAAGTAACTCGAGGAGGCTCAAATGTTTTTGATAGACATTTTTCAAAAACAGATTAAGATTTTTTAAAATAATGAACAGTTCTCTTTGAGAAAATGCTGGATTCTGATTGGTTGATTGGTGTTACAAAAAGAGTACTCAATTATGATTGGTTGATTTTCTTTATGAAAAAGTAAAAAAAACTCACTTCATTCTGATTTTCTTTTAGGTTAAAAGCAATCGCTCTATACTTTGTATAACTACTTGAAACTTTTTTCAAATTTTTTCCGTAATGTCGAAACGGGAGAATATCGGTATTATTAAGCACACGAAAACCATACTTTGTTCGAAAAACCGTATTTACTGTGTACGAAAGAGGATTTGTTTTGAATCCAGGGAAAGTTGAAAAATTTGATATCGTGGAGAAATGCACTCAAGAACGTCAGAACACAAACTGAAGGTTCAAATTGATCACAAAAGTTACTATTTTTGCTGCACTACTGAAAAACATCCCAATGATATGTCCAGACTCTGTCTTGCCTGAACCTTTACTACGACATACGCAAGTAAACTGTTTCTTATCGGACCAAGATAAACAACCAAACCAAAGATCATCTTTGTCTTTTCCGTGCGTTAACAATGTATTTGCATGGCCATAGTAACCTCGATGCTCATACATCTCAATTATTTACAGAGTTTATATCAAAATCTGGATACAATCCGAATACCCTTCGCGGAGTTGCCATTAATGATTTACCTCTTGTAGAGGGAATAGTTGAACGTAACCTATTCATCTATGATTTTGTTATTCAAAAGGAGATTATAATGGAGAAATAGCCAGGCGAAGTAATGGAAAACTCGAAAAAACAGTGAAATTGCTAAGATTCAACAATCATATCATTCATACGAAAGATATTGATTCTTTCTTCAAGTGTTTCCGATATCCTAGCTGTGACTGTCTCTTCAACAGATCAGAAAACTTCAACAGACATCTTATGACTTTTAAAGATATAGTGCGACACATTTAGCCAAACAATGTATATACACTCCGAGAAACGCTATTTAAAAAATTGGAAGGTTCCAAAATCCCAGTTTCGAAAGATAACACAATGTTCAACAACCTACCCATTTTCAATTTTGAGTCGATATGTGTTTCATCAGATGAACTGAAAGCTACCCAAACAACAACCTGGATTGGAAAACACGTTCCAAATTCTGTATCAATATCCTCGAACCTGATAGATGAACCAATGTTTCAATTTTTTTTCGTAACAAGGATCCGCAAAAGCTTATTATCGATTTTTTAATCATCGGACTTTTGGCTGAGAAAAATAAACTCGAAATGAGAACTAAATTTCAAGAAGTTGACAGAGTAGTTATGAGCTGATGTCCAAAACTTTCCAAGGATTGAATGAAAGATGTCGATATCATTCAACTGTAAGTTTTGAATATGAAGACGATTGTATAAAAGATACAGAGGAAACTGATATGTCAACTCAGTTTTTAAGAATGCAGAAAAATCAGCTGATTGATTTGAAACAAAATCTGGAGAGGTTTGTTAACACGTTACCTGTATTTGAATTCAACAGTTGAAAATAAGATCTGAACTTGATCAAGAGCTAACTGATTCCCTACTTAGTCAATGATAAAGAAGCTGAGCCTATGGTTATCAAAAAGGCTAGAGATTTCATATCTTTCAAGTTTGGAGACATACAAGTTCTCGACATCATGAAATTTTTGGGTGGAGCAACATCTTTGGAGAGAAATTGCAAGTGAGATAAAAAAAAAGTTCTTCCCTTATGAGTTGTTTGACAGTGCGAACAAGCTCGAGAATGAAGAATTACCTCCATACGAAGCCTTTTTCAGTAAATTGAGAAACAACAACCCTCTTGATAGAGACTTTAAGGATTATCAAAAGTTGAGGTCAAGTGGACTTGATGAGCAGAAAGTACTAGAGAAATTTCAAATCAAGTCAGTACCCGCATCTGGATGGGAAAATTACAAATATTAACACGAGATTTGGCAGAAACATGGAATGACTACATTCAAAGATTTTTTGCAGTGATACAACAACAAAAATGTTGTTCCAACCCTTGAAGCAATGCAAAAAAGGTTCAATTTTATCATCAGAAAGAAAATGATATGTTAAAACGTGGATGTACTCTTCCAAATCTAGCAAATATTTGTCTGCACAAATCAAATAATGAAAAATTCTACCCATTTTGCACAATTGATAGAGATTTGCGCCAGAAAATTAGAGAGGATATGACGGATGGACCATCAATTGTGTTTTAGCGAAAAGCTGTTGTGGACGAAATTTTTATCAGGGATTCATCAAAAATCTGCAAATCAATCGTTTGAATTTATGAAAGCCAGTTCTATCCTTATTCAATGTGTCAAGACATGCCAACATGATTGTACACAAGAAGGGAGTTTCATTCCGATATGCAAAAATTCAAGGCTAGACATAACCCATCTCGAAGCTTTGAGAATATGGTGATGTCTTACAAAGTGAAGAAACAAAGTCAGAATGCAGAATTGAGAGCTTCCACACATCTGGAAATCAAAAAAAAAAGACTGTTTCAATGAAGATTGATATTGCGATCACTGCAAAACTGTGTTTGAAGCACTGGGATGCTATTATCATTTTGTCCTTCACAGGAGACTCGTCCCTCACTTAGCGAGAAAGATATTGAGAGAGGAAAAATGAGAGAGATGGATGACTTGAGACGTGAGTGGAATCGCGAAAAAGATTACAAAATCAAAGAGATGTGGGAATGTGAGTGGTGGCAAAACTTCAAAATGAACGAAAAAAGTAAGCTCCAACTTTCCCTACAAAAGACCTCTCTCTACTGATTCTTTATTGGGAAAAATAAGAGATGGATCTCTTTATGGCTATATTTCGTGTGACTTAGTTGTTCCAGATGAGCTGAAAGCAAAGATTTCTAATTTTCCTCCATTTTTTAAAAACACTGAAGTTGGAAGAAATTACATTGGTGAATATATGCAAAAATATGCCAATGAAAATGATCTTCTTAAGCATCCCCAGTGAATGCTAATATATAGTTCCAAACTATAAAATGGTTCCATCATTACCCTTCTTTTCAATTTTCATATGGAGCTTGGCTTACAGTGTACAAAAGTTTGTACACGCATCTTGATGGGAAAATTAAAATTATTTACTTGAGAGTTGGCAGAAACATGGAATGACTACATTTAAAGATTTTTTGCAGTGATACAACAACGAAGATGTTGTATCAACCCCTGAAGCAATGCAAAAAATGGTTCAATTTTATCATCAGAAAGAAAATGATTTGTTAAAATTTGGATGTATTCTTCCAAATCTAGCAAATATTTGTCTGCACAAATCAACCAATGAAAAAAAATTCTACCCATTTTGCGAAACTGATAGAGATTTGTGCCAGAAAATTAGAGAGGATATGACAGGTGGACCATCAATTGTGTTTACGCGGAAAGCTGTTGTGGACAAAGCTTTTATCAGAGATTCATCAAATATCTGCAAATCAATTGTTGGAATTGATGCCAGCCAGTTCTATCCTTATTCAAGGTGTCAAGACATGCCAACATGATTGTACACAAGATGGGAGTTTGATTCCGATATGCAAAAATGCAAGGCTAGACATAAATGATCTCGAAGCTTTGAGATTACGGCGATGTCTTACTACCAAGAAACAAGAACAGAATGCAGAATTGAAAGCTTCCACACATCTGGAAATAAAAAAAATTGACTGTTTCAATGTAGATGGATATTGTGATCACTGCAAAACTGTGTTTGAAGCAATGGGATGCTATTACCATTTTGTCTTTGTCAGGACACTCGTCCCTCAATTAGCGAGAAAGATATTGAGAGAGGAAAAAAAATGAGAGAGATTGATGACTTGAGACGTGAGTAAATTCGCGAAAAAGATTACAAAATGAAAGAGATGTGGGAATGTGAGTGGTGGCAAAACTTCAAAACGAACGAAAAATTTAAGAATCATATCCGATCCAACTTTCCATACAAAAGACCTCTCTCTAATGATTCTTTATTGGGAAAAATAAGAGATGAATCTCTTTATGGCTATATTCCGTGTGACTTAGTTGTTTCACCTGAACTGAAAGCAAAGATTTCTTATTTTCCTCCTTTTTTTCAAAAAAACACTGAAGTTGGAAGAAATTACATTGGAGAACATATGCAAAATTATGCCATTGAAAATGATCTTCTTAAACATCCCCAGCGAATGCTGATATCTAGTTTCAAACTAGAAAAATGTTGCATCATTACCCTTCTTTTCAATTTTCATATGGAGCTTGGCTTACAGTGTACAAAAGTGTACCGCTTTGTACAGTATCTCTCTCAAAAATGCTTCAACAAGTTTGTTCAATCAGTTGTTGATGCTAGAAGGGAAGGAGATGAGAACCCTTTGTCCGGTGTTGTTGCAGAGACTATGAAGCTTTTAGGTAATTCATACTACGATTACCAGATAATGGACAGATCGAGACATACGACCACAGAGTACTTGAATGATGAGAAAACACACAAAGCAATTATTGAACCACCCTTCAAACGATTAAACACTGTTCAGAGAGTTTTGTACGAGATTGAGTTACTAAAGTCAACAATTGAGCACAAAGAGCACAAAGTTGAGCACAAAGTTGAATAAAAGATCTCGAAATCATTCAAAAGAAAGTTTTGAATATGAGGACAATTCTAGAGAAGATACAGAGGAAACTGATATATCAACTCAGTTTTTGAGAATGCAGAAGAATCAGCTGATTGATTTGAAACAAAATCTGGAGAGGTTTGTTAACACCTTACCTATATTTGGGTTTAACAGTGGAAGATATGATCTGAACATGATCAAGAGCTATCTGATTCCCTACTTAATCAATGATAAAGAAGCTGAACCTATGGTTATCAAAAAGGCTAACGATTTCATATCTTTCCAGTTTGGAGACATACAATTTCTCGACATCATGAAATTTTTGGGTGGAGCAACATCTCTAGGCTCCTTTCTTAAAGCCTACAAAGCAAGTGAGTTAAAAAAGTGTTTCCCTTATGAGTGGTTTGACAGTGCGAACGAGCTCGAGAATTAAGAATTACCTCCATACGAAGCCTTTTTCAGTAAACTGAGAAACAACAACCCTCTTGATAAAGACTTTCAGGATTATCAAAAGTTGAGGTCAAGTGGACTTGATAAGCAGAAAGTACTAAAGAAACTTCAAATTAAGTCAGTACCCGCAACTGGATGGGAAAAATACAAAAAGTTACAGGAGATTTGGCAGAAAAATGGAAAGACTACATTTAAAGATTTTTTGCAGTGATACAACAACAAAAATGTTGCTCCAACCCTTGAAGCAATGCAAAAAATAGTTCAATTTTATCATCAGAGAGAAAATGATATGTTAAAACTTGGATGTACTTTTCCAAATCTAGCAAATATTTGTCTGCACAAATCATTAATGAAAAATTCTACCCATTTTGCGAAAATGGTAAGGATTTGTGCCTGAAAATTAGAGAGGATATGACGGGTGGACCATCAATTGTGTTTGCGCGAAAAGCTGTTGTGGACGAAACTTTTATCAGGGATTCATCAAATATCTGCAAATCAATCGTTGGAATTGATGCCAGCCAGTTCTATCCCTATTCAATGCCAACATGATTATACCTTAGATGGGAGTTTGATTCCGATATGCAAAAATTCAAGGCTAGACATAACCGATCTCGAAGCTTTGAGAATATGGTGATGTCTTACTACCAAGAAACAAGACCAGAATGCAGAATTGAGAGATTCCACACATCTGGAAATCAAAAGAAAATTGACTGTTTCAATGTAGATGGATATTGTGATCACTTCAAAACTGTGTTTGAAGCAATGGGATGCTATTACCTTTTTTTCCTTGCCAGGAGACTCGTCCCTCACTTAGCGATAAAGATTTTGAGAGAGAAAAAAAATGAGAGGGATGGATGACTTGAGACGTTAGTATATTCGCAACAAAGGTTACAAAATCAAAGAGATGTGGGAATGTGAGTGGTGGCAAAACTTCAAAACAAACAAAAAATTAAGAATCTTATCCGATCCAATTTTCCCTTCGAAAGACCTCTCTCTACTGATTCTTTATTGGGAAAAATAAGAGATGGATCTATTTATGGCTAGATTCCGTGTGACTTAGTTGTTCCAGTTGAACTGAAAGCAAAATTTTCTAAATTTCCTCCTTTTTTTAAAAACACTGAAGTTGGAAGAAATTACGTTGGAGAATCTATGCAAAATTATGCCTTTGAAAATGATCTTCTTAAGCATCCCCAGCGAATGCTAATATCTAGTTTCAAACTAGAAAATGGTTCCATCCTTACCGTTCTTATAATTTTTCATATGGAGCTTGGCTTACAGTGTACAAAAATTTATCATTTTGTACAGTATCTTCGTCAAAAATCCTTCAACAAGTTTGTTCAATCAGTTTTTGGTGCTAGAAGGAAAGGAGATGAAAACCCTTTATCCGGTGCTGTTGCAGAGACTATGAAGCTTTTAGGTAATTCATTCTACGGTAACCAGATAATGGACAGATCGAGACATACGATCACAAAGTATTTGAATGATGCGAAAATACACAAAGCAATTAAAGAACACTTTTTCAAACGGTTGAACACTATTCAGAAAGACTTGTACGAGATTGAGTTACTAAAGTCAACAATTGAGCACACAGAACCCATAATAGTCGGTTGCTACATACGAGCAAACAAAGAAGGGATTGAGCTACTTTTACCCTAAAAGACAAGTTCAGGACGACGGATTTTACACAAAACCTTTGAACTTGTAAATAACTGATAGTGAAATAGCATTCAATTCAGTATTGATTAACTAACTGTAAGCTTGTGGTAATTTGATTTTACGAAGCAGTGATTAATATGATTCATGTTTGAGTTTAACTTCATTCCTCAAAAATATTATTTTTTACTCGAAGTTTCGTTAGGTTTCAGTATAGTTTTAGATAGTTTTCTCGTTGAATCAAACCTGTAAAACAAAAATCAAAACATCTAAACTGTAGAAGCTAACTAAGAAACGCAAGTATCGGCAAAACCGAATTCAAAAAATTCGGGCGCCAAAATTTTTTCTGAAACTTACCATCTGAAACCAGCTATCTTAATACATTGGGAAACCTATTCCCTATCTTAATACATAGGGAACTCTATTCCCTATCTTAATACATAGGTTGCTGACCGGATACTCTTTAGCCTATGTTAATACATGGGGTTCAGCAACCACCCCCATTCTCCCTCACTCTTCTACTACTAAGTTTGTTCATGAAGAAAATTGGATGGCCAATGTTATACGTTTTTTTATTGAAACCATTCAAGGCATGGAGTTTTGAAAAAAATCAGGTTAGTTTTTTGGCCGCGTTTTTCCACAAATAACTATCGATTTTCATTAGAAGCAATTCAAAATATGTTTCTCTGATTTTTTGTTTTGATTTGTTTGAAAGTTTCAAAGCTCTGACATGTTGCTTAGAAAAACTTGAAATGTTAGCGAAACGATTTGCTCTTAAAAAGATTTGCAACTGTCCTGATCTACAACTAGAGTGCTTAATTCGTCATTATGTTTTCTATACACAGACGTCAAAACTTTTTTGATCGATCAATGGCTTGATTTCATACGTTTTTTTAATTTGAGCAAAAAAACTATTCTATTTGAAGCGAATCAACTTTGCTTTAATTTTTATTGGTTTGATTCATTTTACAAAAAATTGACTTCTGGTCATACAGGTTGCCCGAGAAGTGAAGGAGTTGAAGTGATATTCAATATGTTCTCCGTGCATGGGTTGGAAACCCATCCATGTCCATTAATTTCTTATACACACCTGAACTGAATTTGGTAGGCACAAAAGTGATGTTTACCTAATTTTATTAAAAACTCACCAAATAATTTGTCAGAAAACAAAAATTTGGACAAAAAATTGGCTCGCAAACCATTGGAGCTCGTCTAAGGTGACTAGTCAAGTAAACAAACGTTGAAATAAGTTGAAGTTTGTTCATGAAGAAAATCGGATGGCCAATTTTTTTACGTTTTTCTATTAAAACTATTCAAAGCATGGAGTTTTGAAAAACTTCAGGTTACTTTTTTGGGCCGGTTTTTCCACAAACAACTATCTTTTTTCAGCGGAACCATTATAAATTTAGGTTTTCATTAATTTTTTGTTTCGCACCGTTTGATAGTTTCAAAACTCTAACAGGTTGCTTAGAAAAATGGGAAATTTTAGCAAAACGATTCGGTCTATAAAAAGGTTTCCACCAGTCCTGTTCTAAGACTAGTGTACTAACATCGTCATTACATTTTATATACACAGACATCAAGTCCGATTTTGATCGAGCAATGGCTTGCATTGCTTTAAATTTTTTATTGGTTCGATTCAATTTACCAATGATTGACCTCTGGTCTTACAGGCTGGCAGCGAGGTGAAGGCGGTGAATTGTTAATCAATATGTTCTGCGTGCGTGCATTGGAAGCAAATGAAAAATAGGTTTCCCTTTTTTGTTTTGATTTGTTTGATAGTTTCAAAGCTCTAACAGCGATAATTTAGCGAAACGATTTGCTCTATAAAAAGATTTGCACTAGTCCTGTTCTACGGCTACAGTGCCTATTTTGTCGTGTTATTTTGTATACCCAGACGTCAAGTTTATTTTGCTCGATCATTGGCTTGATTTGATACGTTTTTTTTGTATTGATGTTTTGAAAAGAAATATTCTATTTGAAGCGAAGCAACTTTGCTTTAATTTTTATTGGTTCGATTCATTTTACCATTGATTGACCTCCGATCTTACTAGCTGCCCGAGAGTTTAAGGCATTGAAGTGCTATTCAATATGTTCTGCGTGCGTGGGTTGGAAACCCATCCCTGTCCAGTAATTTTGTAAAAACACCCGAACTGAATTCGGTAGGCACAAAAACTGATAAATAAATCAACAAAAAGTTCGTCATTTCACAAAAGTTGGGAGAAAGAATCGGCTCGCAAACCATTGAAGTTCGTTTAAGCAAACTAGTCAAGCAACCAAACGTTGAAAAACTTTAAATGTGTTCATGAAGAAAATCGGATGGCCAATTTTATACGTTTTTCTATTGAAACCCTCCAACGGAAGCAATTCAATTTTAAGTTTCCTCTTTTTTTTGTTTCGCTTCGTTTGATAATTTGAAAGCTGTAACAGATTGCTTGGAGAACTTGAATTTTTAGCGAAACGATTTGGTCTATAAAAAGATTTGCACCAGTCCTATTCTAAGACTAGTGTGGTAACTTCGTCATTACTTTTTATATACACAGACATGAAGTCCGTTTTTGATCGGCAATGGCTTGATTTCTTTATTTTTTTATTGGTTCGATTCAATTTACCAATGATTGATTTCTGGTATTTCAGGCTGGCCGCGAAGTGGAGTCGGTGAAGGGTTATTCAATTTGTTCTTCGTGCGTGGGTTCGAAACTCATCCCTGTCGAGTAATTTCTTACAACACCTGAACAGAATTCGGTAGGCACAAAAACTGACGTTTACCTAATTTGATAAAACCTCACCAAAAAACTCGTCAGGTCACAAAAATTTGGAGAAAGAATCGGCGCGCAAAACATTGAAGTTAGTCTAAGCAGACTAGTCAAGCAAAAAAAACGTTGAAAAATTTCAAGTTTGTTCATTAAGAACTCGGATGGCCAATGTTAAACGTTTTTCTATTAAAGACATTCAAGGCTTGGATTTTTGAAAAAATCGAGGTTATGCTTTTGGCTGAGCTTTTTCACAAACAACAATCATTTCTCAACGGAAGCAATGAAAAATATGGTTTTCCTTAATTTTATGCTTCGCATCGTTTGATAGCTTCAAAGCTCTAACAGGTTGCTTAGAACAACTGGAAATGTTAGCGAAACGATTTGGACTATAGAAATATCTGCACTAGTCCTGTACTAAGACCAGAGAGCTTATTTCGTCATTACATATTATATACACAGACTTCAAAACTATTTTTGATCGAACAATATCTTGTTTTGATACATTTTTAGTTTTAAGCTAAACATTTATTCGATACTTATGATTGCTCTCTGGTCTTACAAGCTGGCCGCGTGGTGAAGGCTTTGAAGTGCTATTCATTTCGGTTTGTAACCCATCCCTGTCCGGTAATTTTTTACAAACACCTGAACTGAATTTGGTAGGCACAAAAACTGATGTTTATCTAATTTTGTTAATAACTCACCAAAAAACTTGTCAGGTCACAAAAAAATGGAGAAACAATCGGCACGCAAAACATTGAAGTTCGTCTAAGCAGACTACTCAAGCAAACAAACGTTGAAAGTTTTCAAGTTTGTTCATTAAGAAACTCAGATGGCCAATGGTATACATTTTTCTATTGAAACCATTCAAGACATGGATTTTTGTAAAAGTTGAAGTTACTTTTTTGGCTGAGTTTTTCCACAAACAACTATCATTTCTCAACGGAAGCAAAAAAAATTCGGTTTTCCCTAAAATTTTGCTTCGCATCGTTTGATAGTTTCAAAGCTCTAACAGGTTGCTTAGAAAAACTGGAAAGGTTAGCGAATTGATTTGGTCTATAAAAATATCTGCACTAGTCCTGTACTAAGACTAGAGAGCTTATTTCGTCATTAAATTTTATATACACGGACGTCAAGTCTATTTTTGATCGAACAATAGCTTGATTTGATACGTTTTTTGTTTTAAGCTAAACATTTATTCGATACTTATGATTGCTCTCTGGTCTTACAAGCTGGCCGCGAGGTGAAGGCTTTGAAGTGCTATTCATTTCGGTTTGTAACCCATCCCTGTCCGGTAATTTTTTACAAACACCTGAACTGAATTCGGTAGGCACAAAAACTGATGTTTACCTACTTTTGTTAGTAACTCACCAAAAAACTTGTCAGGTCACAAAAAATTGGCGAAAGAATCGACACGCAAAATATTGAAGTTCGTCTAAGCTGAATAGTCAAGCAACCAAACGTTGAAAAATTTCAAGTTTGTTCATGAAAAAAATTGGATGGCAAATGTAATACATTTTGCTATTAAAACCATTCAAGGCACTGATTTTTGAAAAACTTGAGGTTACTTTTTTGGCCGAGTTTTTCCACAATTAACTATCGTTTCACAACGGAAGCAATATAAACTTAGGTTTTCCTTAATTTTTTGTTTCGCATTGGTTGAAAGTTTCAAAGCTCTAACAGGTTGCTTAGAAAAATTGGAAGTTTTAGCAAAACGATTCGGTCTATAAAAAGATTTTCACCAGTCTTGTTATAAGACTAGTGTGCTAATTTCGTCATTACATTTGTTATACACAGACATCAAGTCCGTTTTTGATCGAGCAATGGCTTGAATTGCTTTAATTTTTTATTGATTCGATTCAATTTACCAATGATTGACCTCTGATCTTACAGGCTGGCCGCGAGGTGAACGCGGTGAAGTGTTAATCAATTTGTTCTGCGTGCATGGGTTTGAAATTCATCCCTGTCGATTAGTTTTTAAACACCTGGATTGAGTTCGGTAAGCACAAAACTAATATTTACCTAATTTTCATAATAACTCACCAAAAAATTTGCCAGATCACAAAAATTTGTTGAAAAAATCGGCTCGCAAACCCATGAAGTTTGTCTAAGCAGATTAGTCAAGCAACCAAACGTTGAAAAACTTTAAGTTTGTTCATGAAGAAAATCGGATGGCCAATGTTATACGTTTTCCTATTGAAACCATTCAAGGCACGGAGTTTTGAAAAACTTGAGGTTACTTTTTTGGCCGAGTTTTTCCACAATTAACTATCGTTTCACAACGGAAGCAATATAGAGTTAGGATTTTCCCTAATTTTTTGTTTCGCATCGGTTGATAGTTTCAAAGCTCTAACGGGTTGCTTAGAAAAACTGGAAATTTTAGCGAAATGATTTGGTCTATAAAAAGATTTGCACCAGTCCTGTTCTAAGACTAGTGTGCTAACTTTGTCATTACGTTTTATATACACAGACATCAAGTCCGTTTTTGATCAAGCAATGGCTTGAATTGCTTTAATTTTTTATTGGTTCGATTCAATTTACCAATGATTGACCTCTGATCTTATAGGCTGGCAGCGAGTTGAAGGCGGTGAATTGTTAATCAATTTGTTCTGCGTGCATGGGTTTGAAATTCATTCATGTCGGTTAGTTTTTAAAAACAGCTGAACTGCGTTTGGTAAGCACAAAAATATTATTTACCTAATTTTCATAAAAACTTACCAAAAAAATTGTCAGATCACAAAAAATTGGTAAAAAAATTAGCTCGCAAACTATTGGAATTCATCTAAGCAGATTATTCAAGCAAGTAAACGTTGAAAAATTTCAGTTTGTTCATAAAGAAAATCGGATGGCCAATGTTATACGTTTTTCTATTGAAACCATTCAAGGCATGGAAATTTGAAAAACTTCAGGTTACTTTTTTGACCGTTTTTCCATAAAAAACTATCGTTTTTCATTGGAAGCAATTCAAAATCAGGTTTCCCTTATTTTTTTGTTCTGCTTTGTTTGATAGTTTCAAAGCTCTAACAGGTTGCTCAGAAAAACTTGAAATTTTAGCGAAACGACTTGGTCTATAAAGAGATTTGCACTAGTCCTGTTCTAAGACTAGAGTGCTTATTTTTTCTATTTACAGACGTCAAGTTTATTTTCGATCTAACAATGGCTTGATTTGATAAGTTTTTTGTTTTGAGCAAAAAAGTTATTCAATTTGAAGCGAAGCAATTTTTCTTTATTTTTTTTTGGTTCAATTCATTTTACCAAAAAACTACTTCTGGTCTTATAGGTTTCCCGAGAGATTAAGGGATTGAAGTGCTAATCAATATGTTCTGCGTGCGTGGGTCCGAAACCGTTCCTGTCGATTAGTTTTTAAAAACACTTGAACTGAAATCGGTGAGCACAAAAACTGATATTTACCTAATTTTGTTAATAACTCACCCAAAAATTTGTCAGATCACAAAAAGTTGAATGAAAAATTGGCTCGCAAACCACTGAAGTTCGTGTAAGCAGACAAGTCAAGCAACCAAACGTTGGAAACTTTAAAGTTTGTTCATGAAGAAAATCGTATGGCCAAGGTTATACGTTTTTCTATTGAAACCATTCAAGGCATGGACTTTGAAAAGCTTCAGGTTACTTTTTTGGCCGAGTTTTTCCACAAACAACTAACATTTTTCAACGGAAGCAAAAAAAATAGGTTTTCCTTAATTTTTATTTCGCTACGTTTGATAGTTTCAAAGCTCTAACAGGGTGCTTAGAAAAACTTGAAACTTTAGCGATACGGTTTGGTCTATAAGAAGATTTGCACTAGTCATGTTCTAAGACAAGAGTGCTTATTTCGTCATTATATTTTCTACACACAGACGTCAAGTCTACTTTTCATCGAACAATGGCTTGATTTGATACGTTTTTTTTGTTTTTTGAGCAAAAAAAACTATTCTATTTGAAGCGAAGCAGCTTTGCTTTCTTTTTTTATTGGTTCGATTCATTTTATCGAAAATTGACTTCTGGTCTTCCAAGTTGCCCGAGGGGTTAAGGGGTTGGAGTGCTTTCCAATATGTTCTGCGTGTGTGGTTTCGAAACCCATTCCTGTCCAGTAATTTTTTAAAAGCACCTGAACTGAATTCGGTAGACACAAAAAACGATGTTCACCCAAATTTTTAAAAAAACTCACCAAAAAATTTGTCAGATCACAAAATTTTGAAGTAAGAATTGGCTCGCAAACCCTTGAAGTTCGTCTAAGCAGACTAGTCAATTAAAAAAACGTTGAAAAATTTTAAGATTGTTCATGAAGAAAATCGGAAGACCAATGTTATACGTTTTTCTATTGAAACCATTCAAGGCATGGAGTTTTGAAAAACTTCAGGATACTTTTTGGCCATTTTTCCACAAAAAACTATCGTTTTTCAATGGATGCAATTCAAAATCAGGTTTCCCCTATTTTTTGTTTTGCTCCGTTTGATAGTTTCAAAGCCCTAACAGATTGCTCAGAAAAACTTGAAATTTAAGCGAAACGATTTGGTCTATAAAAAGATTTACACTAAACCTGTTCTAAGTCTAGAGTGCTTATTTCGTCATCATATCTTCTATACACAGACGTCAAGTTTATTTTCGATCGAACAATGGCTTGATTTGATAACTTTTTTTCTAATTTGAGCAAAAAAATTGTTCAATTTGAAGCGAAGCAACTTTGCTTAATTTTTATTGGTTCAAATTATTTTACCAAAAAATCACTTCTGGTCCTACAGGTTTCCCGAGAGGTTAAATGGTTGAAATGCTATTCAATATGTTCTGCGTGCGTGGTTCCGAAGCCCATCTCTGTCGATTAGTTTTTAAAAACACTAAGAAATGAATTCGGTAAGCACAAAAACTGATATTTTCCTAATTTTGTTAATAACTCACCCAAAAATTTGTCAGATCACGAAAGTTTGGAAGATGATCGGCTCGAAAATCCTTGAAGTTTATCTAAGCAGACTAGTCAAGCAACCAAACGTAGACAATTTTTAAGTTTGTTCATGAAGAAAATCGGATGGCCAAGGTTATACGTTTTTCTATTGAAAACATTTAAGGCATGGATTTTGAAAAAATTCAGGTTACTTTTTTGGCCGAGTTTTTCAACGGAAGCAATAAAAATTAGGTTTTCCTCAATTTTTTGTTCCGCTTCGTTTGATAGTTTTAAAGCTCTAACAGGTTGCTTAAAAACCTTCAAAATTTACCGAAATGATTTGGTCTTTAAGCAGATTTGCCCTAGTCCTGTTCTAAGACTAGAGTGCTTATTTCGTTGTTATTTTTTCTATACACAGACGTAAAGTCTATTTTTGATCGAACAATGGCTTGATTTGATAAGCTTTTTGTTTTGAGCGAAAAAAAAACTATTCTATTTGAAGCGAAGCAACTTTGCTTTAATTTTTTATTGGTTCGATTAATTTTACCAAAAATTGACTTCTGGTGTTTCAGGTTGCCCGAGGGGTTAAGGGGTTGAAGTGATATTTAATATGTTGTGCGTGCGTGGGTCCGAATCCCAACCCCGTCGATTATTTTTTTAAAACATCTGAACGGAAGACTAAAAAACGTACCTCATTTTGTCTTGTTGCACGATTTGGTTTAAATAACTATTTAAACTAGCCCTGTTCTCAGGCTAAATTGCTAAATTCATCATTAAATTTCAGTAACATTGAGGTTAAGTTTTTGGCCGAGCTATCCCGCAAAAAAGTTATCGGTTTTCTATGGAAGCAATTAAAACTGAAGTTTTTCTTTTATGATTGTTTCGATTCCTTTCATAGTTTCAAAGCTCGCTCAGAAAAACATGAAGTTTTAGCAAACTGATTTGGTCTATGAAACGTTCTGAAATGAGTACTGTTCTATAATTAGAGTACCTACTTCAGCCTTCCAGTTTAAAGTCATAGACATCAAGTCAAATAATGCAAAGTTTTGGTAAGAGTTGATAGGTTTCCTTGTTTTGAGCAAAAAAATTATTCTATTTGAAGAAAAGCATCTTTGCTTAAAATTTTTATTGGTTCGATTGGATTTACCAATGTTTGAATTCAGGTCTTACAGGTTGGCGGAGAGGTTAAGGCATTGAAATGCTAATGCAATATGTTCTGCGTGCGTGGGTTTGAATACCATCCCTGTCGATTAGTTTTCTAAAACACCTGAGCTGAAGTAGGTACCCACAAAAACTGATATTTACCTAATTTTGTTAACAACTCACCAAAAAAGTTTACAGATCATAAAATTTCACAGCACAAATTGAAATGCAACCAATTGAAATTTGTCTGAGCAGACTAATCACGCAAGCAAACTTAGAAAAATTTATTTCAACAAGCAAATCAAATGACCATTTTTTTCCCGTTTTTATATTGAAACAAACAGAGTCTGCGAGTTTTGTCTAAGCAGAGTAGTCAAGCAACCAAATGTTGAAGAATTTTAAGTTTGTTCATGAAGAAAATCGGATGGCCATTGTTGTACGTTTTTCTGTTGAAACCATTAAAGGTATGGAATTTTGAGGTTACTTTTTGGCCGAGTTTTTCCACAAAGCGTTTTTCAGCGGAAGCAATATAGAATTAGGTTTTCCTTAATTTTTTGGTTCGCATCGTTTGATAGTTTCAAACCTCTAACAGGTGGCTGCGAAAAACTGGACTTTTTAGCGAAACGATTTGGTCTATGAAAAGATTAGCACTAGCCCTGTTCTAAGACTAGTAAGCTTATTTCATCAATACATTTCATAAACCCAACGTCAAGTCTAGTTTGATCGAACAATGGCTTGATTTGATACGTTTTTTCGACTTTGCTTCATTTTTTTGGGTTCGATTCACCTAATCAAGGATTGCCTTCAGACAGGGTGGCCGAGTGGTTACGCCGTTGGAATATAACTCCAATATGGTCCGAGTGCGTGGCTCTGAATCACATCTCTTTCGAATAATTTTTTAAAAACATCAACTGAACTCGGTGAGCACAAAAATGATTTCTACCTAAATCTGTTTATAACTCACTAAATAATTTTTAAATCAAAATTTTTTGAGAACAATTCGGCATACAAACAATTGAAGTTTGTCTATGCAAACTAGTCAATCAACCAAAGTTTGAAAAACAACAAGTTGTTTCAAGAAGAAAGTCGGTTGGCCAATATTATACGTTTTTCAATTGAAACTAATCAATCAATGGAATTTCAAAAAACTTGAGGTTACGTTTTTGGCCGAGCTTTACCGCAAAAAAATTATCGGTTTTCTATGGAAGCAATTAAAATTGAAGTTTTTCGTATATTTTTGTTTCGATTCCTTTCATAGTTTCAAAGTTCGCTCAGAAAAACATGAAGTTTTAGCAAACTGATTTGGTCTATGAAACGTTCTGAAATGAGTACTGTTCTAAAATTAGAGTACCTACTTCAGCCTTCCAGGTTAAATTCATAGACATCAAGTCAAATAATGCACAATTTTGGTAATATTTGATAGGTTTCATTGTTTTGAGCAAAAAAATTATTCTATTTGAAGAAAAGCATCTTTGCTTCAATCTTTTATTGGTTCGATTGCATTTACCAATGTATGACTTCAGGTCTTACCGGTTGGCGGAGAGGTTAAGGCATTTAAATGCTAATTCAATATGTTCTGCGTGCGTGGGTTTGAATACCATCCCTGTCGATTAGTTTTTTAAAACACCTGAGCTGAAGTAGGTACCCAAAAAAACTGATATTTACTTAACTTTGTTAACAACTCAACAAAAAAGTTTACAGATCACAAAATTTCACAGCAAAAAATGGAATGCAACCAATTGAAATTTGTCTGAGAAACAAAACAGTTTTTATCTTGAAACAAACCCTCCAAGCAAAAAAACTTTGAAAAGATTAATGTTACTTTTTTGGCCGAGATTTTCTGCAAAAAAAACTACTTCCTATTGAAGTAACTCATGTTGAAATTTTTTAAAATTTTGTTTTGCATAGTTTCATAGTTTCGAAGCTATAATGGATTGCTTAGAAAAACAGGAAATTTTAGCGAAACGAGTTGGTAAATAAAACAATTTGAACTAAAACTGTACTAAAAGTAGAGTGCTTCACAATTGTTTCGAAATTTCAAACTTTGCTGCAAAATTTTTTTGGTTCTTTTCAATTTACCAATGGCTGACCTGTGGTCAGACAGGGTGGCCAAAAGATAATGGCATTGGACTGCTAATTCAAAACGGTCTGCGTGCCTGGTATCGAGTACCATCTGTGCCGATTCGTTCTTAAAACTGAATTCGGTAAGCCTAAAAACTGATTGTTACCTAAGTTTGTTAAAAACTAATCGAGAAAGTTGTCAGATCACAAAAACTAAGAGAATACATTGACTCGCCAAAATTAGCAGACTTGGTAAGCAACAAAATTTTCAATCATTCAGAATTCTTCTTGAAGCAATTCGGATGGCTAATAATATAAGTTTTTTTTATGGAACCAATGAAGCAAAAGAATTTTGAAAAACTGCAGGTTAGTTTTGCGGCCCAAGTTTTCAGCAACAAAACAATCTTTTTTCAATGGGAGAATTTCGAAAATAGGTTTTTTCTAATTTTTTGTTTCGCTTCGTTTCATTGTTTGAAAGCTCTAACAGGTTGCTTAGAAAAACGTGAAATTTCAGTGAAATGAATTGGTCTATAAAACCCTTTGAACTTGTTCTGTTCTGAAACTACTAGAGTGCTTACTTCGTTTTTCCAGTTTTTATACAAAGATGTCAATTCTATTTTCGATCGAGCAATGGCTTGCTTTGATAGTTTTCATTATTTTGAACAAAACAAAATTCTATTTGAAGCATAGCATCTTTGCTTCAAATTTCTATTGGTTCGATTCATTTTACCTCTGGTATTAAATTGGCCGATTTGTTAAGGCATTAAACTGCTTATGCAATACGCTCTGCGATCCTGTGTGCGAATCCCATCTCTGACAATTAGTTTTCGAAAACACCTGAACAGAGTTCAGTAAGCACAAAAACTGATTTTTACCAAATTTTGTTAATATCATGCCAAGAAATTTGTCAGACCACAAGGCATTAGAAAAAAATTGGCTCATCATTTTTTAAAATTGTCTAAGGAGTTTAGTCAAGCAAGGAAACGTTGAAAAGCTTTATAATTTTTCATGAAGAAAATCGGATGACCATTGTTATAGGTTTTTCTATCGAAAACAATCAAATAATGGAATTTTGAAAAATTTCAGGTTGCTTTTTTGGTCCAGCTTTTCCACAAAAAACTATCGTTTTTCAATGAAAGGAAGACAAAACTAAATTTTCCTTAGATTTTCAATTCGCTTTGTATGATAGTTTGAAAGCTCCAACAGGTTGCTTAGAAAACTTGAATAATTGACGAGAGGATTTGCTTTATAAAACGAATAAAACTAGTCCTGTTTCAGGATTAGAATATTTACTTCGTCAATACAATTTATTTACCAAAAACTTCGACACTATTTTTGATCGAACGATGGCTTGATTTGATAGCTTTTTTTATTTTGAGCAAAAAATTATTCTATTTGAAGCATAGCATATCTTTGCTTCAAATTTTTATTGTTCGATTCAATTTACCAACGAATGAGTTCAGTGCAGACGGGGTAGTCGAGTGGTTTAACCGATGGATAGACTGCAAATCTAATACGTTCTGTGTGCGTGAGTTCGAATCCCAGCTCTGTCGATTAGTTTTTAAAAACACCTGAACTGAATTCGGTGAGCACAACAACTTATGTTTACCTCAAATGATAATAACTCACCGAGACAGTTGTCAGATCACAAAAACTAAGAGAACAAATCGACTCGCCAAAATTAGCAGACTTGGCAAGCAACCAACTTTTCAATCATTCAGAATTCTTCTAGAAGCAATTCGGATGGCTAGATATATACGTTTTTTTATGGAAACCATTGAAGCAAAAGTATTTTGAAAAACTGCAGGTTAGTTTTGTGGCCCAAGTTTTCAGCGAGAAAATTATCTTTTTTCAGTGGGAGAATTTCGAAAATAGGTTTTTCCTAAATTTTTGTTTCGCTTCGTTTCATTGTTTGAAAGCTCTAACAGGTTGCTTAGAAAAACTTGAATTTTCAGTGAAATGAATTGGTCTATAAAAACCTTTGATCTTGTCATGTTCTGAAACTAGAGTGCTTACCTCGTCTTTCCAGTTTTTATACAAAAATGTCAAGTCTATTTTCGATCGAGCAATGTCTTGCTTTGATAGGTTTTTATTATTTTGAACAAAACAATATTCTATTTGAAGCATAGCATCTTTGCTTAAAGTTTTTATTGATTCGATTCAATTTACCAGCGAATGACCTCTGGTACTAAATTGGCCGATTTGTTAAGGCATTAAGCTGCTAATCCAATACTATCGGCGTTCCTGTGTGCGAATCCCATCTCTGACAATTAGTTTTCAAAAACACCCGAACAGAGTTCAATAAGCACAAAAACTGATTTATACCAAACTTGGTTAGTAACATACCGAGAAGTTTGTCAGATCACAAGGAATTAGAAGATGAATCGGCTCACCATTTTTTGAAATTTGTCTAAGCAGTTTAGTCAAGCAAGGAAACGTTGAAAAGATGTAACTTTTTTCTTGAAGAAAATCGGATGACCATTGTTATACGTTTTTCTATCGAAAACAATCAAATAATGGAATTTTGAAAAAATTCAGGTCGCTTTTTTGGTCCAGCTTTTCCACAAAAAACTATCGTTTTTCAATGGAAGGAAGACAAAACTAAATTTTCCTTAAATTTTCAATTCGCTTTGTATGATAGTTTGAAAGCTCTAACAGGTTGCTTAGAAAAACTTCGTTTCGCAAAAAATGACGATACGATTTGGTCTATAAAACGATTTGAACTAGTCCTGTTTCAAGACTAGAATGCTTACTTGGTCAATACAGTTTGATTACAAAAATTTCAAAACTATTTTTGATCGAACGATGGCTTGATTTGATAGCTTTTATTATTTTGAGCAAAAAAAATATTCTATTTGAAGCTTAGCAAATTTCTTATGTTCGATTCAAATTACCAACGAATGAGTTCACTGCAGACATGGTGGTCGAATGGTTTAGGCAATGGATTGACTGCTTATCTAATACGTTCTGTGTGCGTCGGAGCGAATTGCAGCTTTGTCGATTAGTTTTTAAAAACACTTGAACTGAATTCGGTGAGCACAACATCATTTGATACCTCAATTGATAATACCTCATCGAGAATTTACCAGATCACAAAGTTGTAGAGATAGAATCGGGTCGCAATCTTTTGGAATTCGTCCAAGCAGAGTAGTCAAGCAATTAAATGTTGGAAAGTTTTAAGTTTGTTCATGAACAAAATCGGTTGGCCAATGTTATACGTTTTTCTTTTGAAAACATTCAAGCAATGGAATTTTGAAAAATTTTCAGGTTATTTTTTTTGGTCATGCTTTACCACAAAATACGTTATTCAAAGGAAGCAATTCAAAATTAATTTTTCCCTAGTTTTTTTTCGCTTCGTTTGATAGTTCGAAAGCCTTTATAGGTTGCTTGGAAAAGGTTCAAACTTTTTCCAAAAGAATTTGTATATCAACAGATTTGAACTAGTCCTGTTCTAAGACTAGAGTGCTTACTTTGTCATTACAGTTTTTATAAAAAGACCTCAAGTCTATTTTTGATCGAACAATGGCTTGATTTGATAGGTTTTATTATTTTGATTTAAAAAACATTCTATTTGAAGCACAGCAAATGTGCTTCAATGTTTTATTGGTTTGATTCAATTTACCAATGATTGACCTGTGGTCAGAAAAGATGGCCGAGTAGTTTAAGTGTTGGACTGCCAATCCAATAAGTACTGCGTGCGTGGGTTCGAATGCCATCTCTGTCTATTAGTTTTTAAAAACACCTGAACTGAACTCGGTAAGCACAAGAACTGATTTTTACCTAATTTGTTAATAACTCACCACGAAATTTTCCAGATCATAAAGTTCTAGAGCTGGAATCGGCTCTCAGTTTTTTGAAATTAGTCTAAGCAGACTAGTCAAGCAAATATACGTTAAAAAATTTTAAGTTTGTTCATGAAGAAAGTCGGTTGGCCAATGTTATACATTTTTCTATTGAAGCCTTTCAAGCAATGGAGTTTTGAAAACTTCAGGTTTTTTTTTCGTCGAGTATTTCCACAAAAAAATGATCGTTTTTCAATGGAAGCAATTCAAAATTAAATTTACAGGCAGGCCGAGAGGTGAAGGCATTGAATTTCTATCAATATTTACTGCGTGCGTGTGTTCGAAACCCAGCCCTGTCCAGTAAGTTTTTGAAAACTAGTCTAAGCAGACTAGTCAAACAATTAAACGTTGAAAATTTTATGGTTGTTCATGAAGAAAGTCGGTTGGCCAATGTTATACATTTTTTATTGAAACTATACAGGCAATGGAATTTTGAAAAAATTCAGGTTGTTTTTTTTTTGGCTCAGTTTTTTTTACAAAAAATTATCGTTTTTTCAATGGAATCGATTCAAAATTAGGTTTTCCTTAATTTTTTAGTTCGCTTCTTTTGATATTTTGAAAGCTGTAACAGGTTGCTTTCAAAAACTTGAAATTTCAGCGAAACGATTTGCGCTAAAAATGATTTGAACTAGTCCTGTTCTAGGACTATAGTGCTATATTCGTCATTACATTTCAAATACAAAGTGTCAAGTCTATTTTTGATTGAACAATGGCTTGATTTGATAGGTTTGTTTGTTTTGAGCCAAAAAAAAAACATTATATTTGAAACGGAGCATCTTTGCTTCAAACTTTTATTGGTTTGAATCAATTCACCAACGGATGACCTCTGGTCAGACAGGGTGATCGAGTGTTTAAAGCGTTGGACTGCTTATGCAATTAAGTCTGCTTGCGTGGGTTCGAATCCCATATCTGTCGATTAGTTCTTAAACACACTTGAACTGAATTTCTTTAACACAACAATAGATGTTTAGCTAAAATGTTGATAACTCAACGAGAATTTTCCTAGATCACAAAGTTCTAGAAAAAAAATTTGCTCGCAAACTATTGTACCTCGTCTAAGCAGATTCATCAAGCAATTAAACGTTGAAATTTTTTAGTTTGTTCATGAAGAAAATCGGTCAGCCAATGTTATAAAATTTTCTGTTGGAATTTCGATAAACTTCAAGTTACTTTTTCGGTCAGCCAATGTCAAGTTTATCATGAACAATCTCAAAATTTTTAACGTTTAATTGCTTGCCTATTTTGTTTAGACAAATTCCAATAGTCTGCGAGCCAATTTTGTCTCCAAAACTTTGTGATCTTGTAATTTTTGCGGTGAGTAATTATCAATTTAGGTAAACATCAGTTGTTGTGCCTACCGAAATCAGTTCAGGTGTTTTCAAAAACTTACTGGACAGGGCTGGGTTTCGAACACACGCACGCAGTAAATATTGATAGCACATCAACGCCTTCACCTCTCTGCCTGCCTGTAAACTTAATTTTGAATTGCTTCTATTGAAAAACGACTATTTTTTTGTGGAAATACTCGGCAAAAAAACCTGAAGTTTTCAAAAATCCATTGCTTGAAAGGCTTCAAAAGAAAAATGTATAACATTGGCCAACCGACTTTCTTCATGAACAAACTTAAAATTTTTTAACGTTTATTTGCTTGACTAGTCTGCTTAGACTAATTTCAAAAAATTGCGAGCCGATTCCATCTCTAAAACTTTATGATTTGGAAATTTTGGTGGTGAGTTATTAACAAATTAGGTAAAAATCAGTTGTTGTGCTTACCGAGTTCAGTTCAGGTGATTTTAAAAACTAATAGACAGAGATGGCATTCGAACCCACGCACGCAGGACTTTTTGGATTGGCAGTCCAACACTTTAACTACTCGGCCATCTTGTCTGACCACAGGTCAATCATTGGTAAATTGAATCAAACCAATAAAACTTTGAAGCACAGTTGCTGTGCTTCAAATAGAATGCTTTTAAATCAAAATAATAAAACCTATCAAATCAAGCCATTGTTCGATCAAAAATACACTTGAAGTTTTTTTTATAAAAAAAATTTAACGAAGAAGTAAGCACTCTAGTCCTAGAACAGGGCTAGTTCAAATCATTTTATAGACAAATTCTTTTGGCAAACGTTTGAACCTTTTCTAAGCAACCTATAAAGGCTTTCGAACTATCAAAAGAAGCGAAAAAAAACCTAAGGAAAATTTAATTTTGCATTGATTCCCATGAAAAACGTTAGTTTTTTGTGGAAAAGCATGACCAATTTAAATAACCTGAAAAATTTCTCCAACCCCTAAACCCCTCGGGCAACTTGGAAGACCAGAAGTCAATTTTCGATAAAATGAATCGAACCAATAAAAAAAGAAAGCAAAGCTGCTTCGCTTCAAATAGAATAGTTTTTTTTGCTCAAAAAACAAAAAAAACGTATCAAATCAAGCCATTGTTCGATGAAAAGTAGACTTGACGTCTGTGTGTAGAAAATATAATGACGAAATAAGCACTCTTGTCTTAGAACATGACTAGTGCAAATCTTCTTATAGACCAAACCGTATCGCTAAAGTTTCAAGTTTTTCTAAGCACCCTGTTAGAGCTTTGAAACTATCAAACGTAGCGAAATAAAAATTAAGGAAAACCTATTTTTTTTTGCTTCCGTTGAAAAATGTTAGTTGTTTGTGGAAAAACTCGGCCAAAAAAGTAACCTGAAGCTTTTCAAAGTCCATGCCTTGAATGTTTTCAAAAGAAAAAAGTATAACAATGATTAACCGATTTTCTTCACGAACAAACTTAAAATTTTCCAACATTTAATTGCTTAACTACTCTGCTTAGACGAATACCAAAAAGTTGCGACCCGATTTAATCTCTACAACTTGTGATCTGGTAAATTCTCGGTGAGTTATTATCAATTGAGTTAAACAAAAGATGTTGTGCTCACCGAATTCAGTTCAGATGTTTTTAAAAACTAATCGACAGAGCTGGGATTTGAAACAACGCACGCAGAACGTATTAGATAGGCAGTCAATCCATCACCTAAACCACTCGACCACCCAGTCTGCACTGATCTCATTCGTTGATAAGTTGAATCGAACAATAGAAATTTGAAGCAAAGATATGCCATGCTTCAAATAGAATATTGTTTTTTGCTCAAAAGAATAAAAGCTATCAAATCAAGCCATCGTTCGATCAAAAATAATTTCGAAATTTTTGTAATTAAATTGTATTGACGAATTAAACATTCTAGTCTTGAAACAGGACTAGTTCAAATCGTTTTATATACCAAACCGTTTCCTCATTTTTTGCGAAACGAAGTTTTTCTAAGCAACCAGTTAGAGCTTTCAAACTATCATACGAAGCGAATTAAAAAGATAAGGAAAATTTAATTTTGTCTTGCTTCCATTGAAAAACGATAGTTTTTTGTGGAGAAGCTGGACCAAAAAAGCAACCTGAATTTTTTCAAAATTCCATTAATTGATTGTTTTCGATAGAAAAACGTATAACAATGGTCATCCGATTTTCTTCACGAAAAAACTTAAAGCTTTTCAACGTTTCCTTGCTTGAGTAAACTGCTTAGACAAATTTCAAAAAATAGTGAGCCGATTCTTCTTCTAATACCTTGTGATCTGACAAATTTCTCGGTATGTTATTAAAAAAGTTCGGTAAAAATCAGTTTTTGTGCTTACTGAATTCTGTTCAGTTGTTTTTGAAAACTTATTGTCAGAGATGGGATTCGCACGCAGGAACGCAGAACGTATTGGATTAGCAGCTTAATGCCTTAACAAATTGGCCAAATTGTTACCAGAGGTCATTCGATGGTAAATTGAATCGAACCAATAAAAACTTGAAGCAAAGATGCTATGCTTCAAATAGAAGATTGTTTTGATCAAAATAATAAAACCTATCAAAGCAAATCAATGCTCGATCGAAAATAGAATTGACATCTTTGTATAAAAACTGGAAAAACGAGGCAAGCACTCTAGTTTCAGAACAGGACAAGTTCAAAGCGTTTTATAGACCATTTCGTTTCACTGAAATTTCAAGTTTTTCTAAGCAACCTGTTAGAGCTTTCATACAATGAAACGAAGCGAAACAAAAACTTAGGAAAAAACTTTTTTTCGAAAATCTCCCATTGAAAAAAGATAATTTTGTTGCTGAAAACTTGGGCCACAAAACTAAGCTGCAGTTTTTCAAATTGCTTTTGCTTCAATGATTTTCATAAAAAAAGTTATATATCTAGCCATCCGAATTGCATCAAGAATAATTCTGAATGATTGAAAAATTGGTTGCTTGCCAAGTCTGCTAATTTTGGCGAGTCGATTTGTTCTCTTAGTTTTTGTGATCTGACAACTGTCTCGGTGAGTTAGTATCAATTGAGGTAAACATAAAATGTTGTGTTCACCGAATTCAGTTCAGGTGTTTTTAAAAACTAATCGACAGAGTTGGGATTCGAACCCTCGCACACAGAACGTATTAGATTAGCAGTCTATCCATCGCCTAAACCACTCGACCACCCAGTCTGCACTGATCTCATTCGTTGGCAAATTGAATCGAACAATAGAAAGTTGAAGCAAAGATATGCTATGTTTCAAATAGAATATTTTTTTGCTCAAAATAATAAAAGCTATCAAATCAAGCCATCGTTCGATCAAAAATAATTTTGAAATTTTTGTAATTAAATTGTATTGACGAATTAAGCATTCTAGTCTTGAAACAGGACTAGTTCAAATCGTTTTATAGACCAAATCGTTTCGCCAATTTTTGCGAAACGAAGTTTTTCCAAGCAACCTGATAGAGCTTTCAATTTATCATAATAAGCGAATTGAAAATTTAGGGAAAATTTTGTTTTTTTCTTGCTTCCATTGAAAAACGATAGTTTTTTGTGGAAAAGTTGGATCAAAAAGGCAACCTGAAATTTTTCAAAGTTCCATTATTTGATTGTTTTTGATATACAATGGTCATCCGATTTTCTTCATGAAAAAACTTAAAGCTTTTCAACGTTTCTTTGCTTGACTAAACTCCTTAGACAAATTTCAAAAAATGTTGAGCCGATTTTTTTTCTAATACCTTGTGATCTGACAAATTTCTCGGTATCTTATTAACAAAGTTTGGTAAAAATCAGTTTTTGTGCTTACTGTTCAGGTTTTTTCGAAAACTAATAGTCAGAGATGAGATTCGCACCCAGGAACGCAGAGCGTATTGGATAAGCAGTTTAATGCCTTAACAAATCGGCCATTTCAATACCAGAGGTCATTCGCAGGTAAAATGAATCGAACCAATAAAAATTTGAAGCAAAGATGCTATGCTTAAAATAGAATACTGTTTTTTTCAAAATAATAAAACCTATCAAAGCAAGCCATTGCTCGATCGAAAACAGAATTGACATCTTTGTATAAAAACTGGAAAGACGAGGTAAGCACTCTAGTTTCAGAACAGGACAAGTTCAAAGCGTTTTATAGACCAACTCGTTACACTGAAATTTCAAGTTTTTCTAAGCAACCTGTTAGAGCTTTCAAACAATGAAACGAATCGAAACAAAAATTTAGGAAAAACCTATTTTCGAAATTCTCCTAGTGAAAAAATATAATTTTGTTGCTGAAAACTTGGGCCACAAAAAAAACCTGCAGTTTTTCAAAATGCTTTTGCTTCAATGGTTTCCATAAAAAAACTTATATATCTAAGCATCCGAATGACTTCAAGAAGAATTCTGAATGATTGAAAAATTGGTTGCTTGCCAAGTCTGCTAATTTTGGCGAGTCGATTTGTTCTCTTAGTTTTTGTGATCTGACAACTGTCTCGGTGAGTTATTATCAATTGAGGTAAACATAGGTTGTTGTGCTCACCGAATTCATTTCAGGTGTTTTTAAAAACTAACCAACATAGCTGGGATTTGAACCCACGCACACAGAACGTATTAGATTAACAGTCTATCCTTCGCCTAAACCATTCGGACACCCTGTCTGCACTGAACTCATTCGTTGGAAAATTGAATCGAACAATAAAAATTTGAAGCAAAGATATGCTACGCTTCAAATAGGATATTTTTTTGCTCAAAATTAAAAATCAAAAAAACTATCAAATCAAGCCATCGTTCGATCAAAAATAGTTTTGAAGTTTTTGTAAATAAAATGTATTGACGAAGTAAGCATTCTAGTCTTGAAACAGGACTAGTTCGAATCGCTTTATAGACCAAATCGTTTCGCCAACTTTTCAAGTTTTCTTAGCAACCTGTTAGAGCTTTCAAACTATCATACGGAGCAAAGTGAAAATTTAGGGAAAATTTTATTTTGTCTTTCTTCCATTGAAAAACGATAGTTTTTTGTGGAAAAGCTGGACCAAAAAAGCAACCTGAAATTTTTCAAAATTCCATTATTTGTATAAAATCTGGAAAGACGGGGTAAGCACTCTGGTTTCAGAACAGGACAAGTTCAAAGCGTTTTATAGACCAACTCGTTTCACTGAAATTTCAAGTTTTTCAAAGCAACCTGTTAGAGCTTTCAAACAATGAAACGACGCGAAGCAAAAATTTTTGAAAAACCTATTTTCGAAATTCTCCCATTGAAAAAATATTATTTTGTTGCTGAAAACTTGGGCCACAAAACTAACCTGTAATTTTTCAAGATGCTTTTGCTTCAATGGTTTCCATAAAAAAACGTATATATTTAGCCATCCGAAATGCTTCAAGAAGAATTCTAAATGATTGAAAATTTGGTTGCTTGCCAAGTCTGCTAATTTTGGCGAGTCGGTTTATTCTCTTAGTTTTTGTGATCTGACAACTGTCTCGATGAGTCTTAACAAACTCAGGTAAACAATCATTTTCTAGGCTTACCAAATACAGTTCATATATTTTTAAAAACGAGTCGGCACAGATGGTATTCGATACCAGGCACGCAGACCGTTTTGAATTAGCAGTCCAATGCCATTATATTTTGGCCAACCTGTCTGACCACAGGTCAGCCATTGGTAAATCGAAAAGAACCAAAAACAAATTTGCAGCAAAGTTTGAAATTTCAAAACAATTGTGAAGCACTCTACTTTTAGTACAGTTTTAGTTCAAATTGTTTTCTTTACCAACTCGTTTCGCTAAAATTTTCTAAGCAATCCAATAAAGCTTCGAAACTATGAAACAATGCAAAACAAAATTTAAAATAACTTCAACTTAGGTTACTTCCATAGGAGGTAATTTTTTTTTGCAGAAAAACTCGGTCAAAAAAGTAACATTAATTTTTTCAATGTTTTTTTTTTCTCTTGGAGGGTTTGTTTCAATTTAAAACGGAAAACATTGGCCATTTGATTTTCTTGATGAAATAACTCTAAATTGTTTCAAAGTTTGCTTGCGTGATTAGTCTGCTCAGACAAATTGCAATTGGTTGCATTCCATTTTGTGCTGTGAAATTTTGTGATCTGTAAACGTTTTTGGTTAGCAAAATTAGGTAAATATCAGTTTTTGTGGGTACCTACTTCAGCTCAGGTGTTTTAGAAAACTAATCGACAGGGATGGTATTCAAAACCACGCACGCAGAACATATTGGATTAGCAGTTCAATGCCTTAACTTCTCCGCCAACCTGTAAGACCTGAATTCAAACATTGTTAAATGCAATCGAACCAATAAAAGAATTAAGCAAAGTTGCTTTTCTTCAAATAGAATAATTTTTTACTCAAAACAATGAAACCTATCAACTCTTACCAAAACTTTGCATTATTTGACTTGATGTCTATGACTTTAAACTGGAAGGCTGAAGTAGGTACTCTAATTTTAGAACAGTACTCATTTCAGAACGTTTCATAGACCAAACCAGTTCGCTAAAACTTCATGTTTTTCTGAGCGAGCTTTGAAACTATGAAAGGAATCGAAACAAAAATATAAGAAAAACTTCAATTTTAATTGCTTCCATAGTAAACCGATAATTTTTTTGCGGGAAAGCTCGGCCAAAAACGTTACCTCAATTTTTTGAAATTCCATTGATTGATTAGTATCGATTGAAAAACGTATAACATTGGCCAACCGACTTTCTTCTTGAAACAACTTGTTGTTTTTCAATTTTTGGTTGCTTGACCAGTTTGCTTAGACAAACTTCAATTGTTTGCCTGCCGAATCTTTCTCAAAAAACTTTGATTTAAAAATTATTTAGTGAGTTCTAAACATATTTAGGTAGAAATCACTTTTTGTGCTCACCGAGTTCAGTTGATGTTTTAAAAAATTTATTCGACAGAGATGGAATTCAGAGCCACGCACTCAGACCATATTGGAGTTATATTCCAACGGCGTAACCACTCGGCCACCCTGTCTGAAGGCAATCATTGATTAAATGAATCGAACCCAAAAAAATGAAGCAAACTTGCTTCGCTTCAGATAGAATAATTATTAGCTCAGAACAAAAAAACGTATCAAATCAAGCTATTTTTCGATCAAAACTATATTTGACGTTGGGTATATGAAATGTATTGATGAAATAAGCTTACTAGTCTTAGAACAGGACTAGTGCAAATCTTTTTATAGACCAAATCGTTTCGCTAAAAATTCCAGTTTTTCTTAGCCACCTGTTAGAGCTTGGAAACTATCAAACGATGCGAAACAAAAAATTAAGGAAAACCTAATTTTATATTGCTTCCGTTGAAAAACGATAGTTTTTTGTGGAGAAACTCGGCCAAAAAAGTAACCTGAAGTTTTTCAAAAATCGATGCCTTGAATGGTTTCAACAGAGAAACGTATAACATTGGCCATCCAATTTTCTTCATGAACAAACTTAAAGTTCTTGAACATTTGGTTGCTTGACTACTCTGCTTAGACAAAACTCGCAGACTCGGTTTGTTTTATTGTAAAAAAAACGGAAATTAATTGACCAATTGCTTGATGAAATAAATTTTTCAAAGTTTGCTTGCATGATTAGTCTGCTCAGACAATTTTCAATTGGTTGCAGTCCAATTTGTGCTGTGAAATTTTGTGATCTGTAAACTTTTTTGGTGAGTTGTTAACAAAATTAGGTAAATATCAGTTTTTGTGGGTACATAATTCAGCTCAGGTGTTTTAAAAAACTAATCGACAGGGATGGTATTCAAACCCACGCACGCAGAAGATATTGGATTAGCATTTCAATGCCTTAACCTCTCCGCCAACCTGTAAGACATGAATTCAAACGTTGGTAAATGCAATCGAACCAATAAAAAATTTAAGCAAAGTTGCTTTTCTTCAAATAGAATAATTTTTTTGCTCAAAACAACGAAACCTATCAGCTCTTACCAAAATTGTGCATTATTTGATTTGATGTCTATGAATTTAACCTGGAAGGCTGAAGTAGGTACTCTAATTTTAGAACAGTACTCATTTCAGAACGTTTCATAGACCAAATCAGTTCGCTAAAACTTCATGTTCTTCTGAGCGAGCTTTAAAACTGTGAAAGGAATCGAAACAAAAATATCAGAAAAACTTCAATTTTAATTGCTTCCATAGAAAACCGATAATTTTTTTGCGGGAAAGCTCGGCCAAAAACGTAACCTCAAGTTTTTTGAAATTCCATTGATTGATTAGTCTGTGTATTTGAAATTTAATGATGAAGTTAGCAATTTAGCCTTAGAACAGGGCTAGTTCAAATAGTTATTTGAACCAAATCGTGCTACAAGACAAAATAAGGTAATTTTTTTTATTCTTTCTAGACAAAATTAGGTAAATATCAGTTTTGTGCTTACAAAATTCAGTTCAGATGTTTTGAAAAACTAATCGACGGGTATTGGATTCGGACCCACGCACGCACAACATATTGAATATCACTCCAACCCCTTAACCCCTCGGGCAACCTGAAACACCAGAAGTCAATTTTTGGTAAATTGAATCGAACAAATAAAAAATTAAAGCAAAGTTGCTTCGCTTCAAATAGAATAGTTTTTTTTTGCTCAAAACAAAAAAAAACTTATCAAGTCAAGCCATTGTTCGATCAAAAATAGACTTGACGTCTGTATATAGAAAAAATAACGACGAAATAAGTACTCTAGTCTTAGAACAGAACTAGTGCAAAACTTCTTAAAGACCAAATAATTTCGCTAAATTTTCAAGGTTTTTTAAGCAACCTGTTGGAGCTTTAAAACTATCAAACGAAGCGACACAAAAAATTAAGTAAAACCTAATTTTAATTGCTTACGTTGAAAAACGATAAATTTTTGTGGAAAAACTCGGCCAAAAAGGTAACCTGAATTTTTTCAAAATCCATGCCTTAAATGGTTTCAATAGAAAAACGTATAACCTTGGCATTCCGATTTTCTTCCTGAACAAACCTAAAAATTTTCAACGTTTGGTTGCTTGACTAGTCTGTTTAGACGAACTGCAAAGTTTTTGGGTGAGTTATTAACAAAATTAGGAAATAATCAGTTTTTGTGCTTACCGAATTCATTTCAGGTGTTTTTAAAAACTAATCGACAGGGATGGGATTCGGAACCACGCACGCAGAACATATTGAATAGCATTTCAACTCCTTAACCTCTCGGGAAACCTGTAGGACCAGAAGTCTTTTTTTAGTAAAATGAATTGAACCAATAAAAAATTAGGCAAGGTTGCTTCGCTTCAAATTGAATAATTATTTAGCTCAAATTAGAAAAAAACTTATCAAATCAAGCCATTGTTCGATCAAAAATAAACAAGACGTCTGTGTATAGAAAATATAATGACGAAATAAGCTCTCTATTCTTAGAACAGGACTAGTGTAAATATTTTTATAGACCAAATTGTTTCGCTTAAATTTTAACTTTTTCTGAGCAACATGTTAGGCTTTGAAACTATCAAACGAAGCAAAACAAAAAATTAGGGGAAACCTGATTTTGAATTGCATTCATTGAAAAACGATAGTTTTTTTGTAGAAAAACGGCCAAAAAAATACCCTGAAGTTTTTCAAAACTCCATGCCTTGAATGGTTTCAATAGAAAAACGTATAACATTGGCCATCCGATTTTCATCATGAACAATCTTAAAATTTTTCAAAGTTTTTTTATTGACTAGTCTGCTTAGACGAACTTCAAAGGTGAACATCATTTTTTGTGTCTACCGAATTCAGTTCAGGTGCTTTTAAAAAATTACTGGACAGGAAGGGGTTTCGAAACCACACACGCAGAACATATTGGAAAACACTTCAACCCCTTAACCCCTCGGGCAACTTGGAAGACCAGAAGTCAATTTTCGATGAAATGAATCGAACCAATAAAAAAAGAAAGCAAAGCTGCTTCGCTTCAAATAGAATAGTTTTTTTTTGCTCGAAACAAAAAAAAACGTATCAAATCAAGCCATTGTTCGATGAAAAGTAGACTTGACGTCTGTGTGTAGAAAATTTAATGGCGAAATAAGCACTCTTGTCTTAGAACATGACTAGTGCAAATCTTCTTATAGACCAAACGGATTCGCTAAAATTTCAAGTTTTTCTAAACACCCTGTTAAAGCTTTGAAACTATCAAACGAAGCGAAACAAAAAATTAAGGAAAAACTAATTTTTTTGCTTCCGTTGAAAAACGTTAGTTGTATGTGGAACAACTCGGCCAAAAAAGTAACCTGAAGCTTTTCAAAGTCCATGTCTTGAATGGTTTCAATAGAAAAACGTATAACCTTGGCCATCCGATTCTCTTCATGAACAATCTTAAAATTTTTCAACGTTTGTTTGCTTGACTAGTCTGCTTAGACGAACTTGAAGGGTTTGCGAGTCGATTCATACTCCAAAATTTTGTGATCTGACAATATTTTTGGTGAGTTTTTTTAAACAAAATTAGGTGAACATCATTTTTTGTACCTACCGAATTCAGTTCAGGTGTTTTTAAAAAATTACTGGACAGGAATGGGTTTAGAACCCAAGCACGCAGAACATATTGGAAAGTTTTTCAACCCTCTAACCCCTCGGAGAGATTGGAAGACCAGAAGTCAATTATCGGTAAAATGAATCGGACCAATAAAAAAAGAAAGCAAAGTTGTTTCGCTTCAAACAAAATAGTTTTTTTTGCTCAAAACAAAAAAACGTATCAAATCAAGCCATTGTTCGATGAAAAACAGACTTGAAGTCTGTGTATAAAAAATATAATGACGAAATAAGCACTCTTGTCTTAGAAGAGGACTAGTGCAAATCTTCTTATAGACCAAACCGTTTCGCTAAAATTTCAAGTTTTCCTTAGCACCCTGTTAGACTTTTGAAACTATCGAAGCGAAACAAAAAAATAAGGAAACATATTTTTTTTCGCTTCCGTTGAAAAACGTTAGTTGTTTGTGAGAAAACTTGTCCAAAAAAGTAACCTGAAGTTTTGCGAAGTCCATGCCTTGAATGCTCTCAATAGCAAAACGTATAACATTGGCCATCCGATTTTCGTTTTGAACAAACTGAAATTTTTCAACGTTTAATTGCTTGAATATTCTGTTTAGATGAATTCCAATAGTTTGCGAGCCAATTTTTTCACCAAGTTTTCGTGATCTGAATTTTTTTGGTGAGTTATTAAGAAAATTGGGTAAAAATCAGTTTTTGTGCTTACCGAACTCAGTTCAGTGTTTTTAAAAACTAATCGACAGGGATGCATTTTGAACCCACGCACGCAGAACATATTGATTAACATATCACCGCCTTCACCTCGCGGCCAGCTTGTACGACCAGAGGTCAATCATTGGTAAATTGAACCGAACCAATAAAAAATTTAAGGAAATCAAGCCATTGCTCGATCAAAAACGAACTGGATGTCTGTGTATATAAAATGTAATGACGAAGTTAGCACACTTGTCATAGAACAGAACTGGTGCGAATCTTTTTATAGACCAAATCATTTCGCTAAATTTTCCAGTTTTTCTAGGCAACCTGTTAGAGCTTTGAAACTATCAAACGATACGAAACATAAAATTAAGAAAAATCTAATTTTATATTGCTTCCGTTGAGAAACGATAGTTGTTTGTGGAAAAACTCGTCCGAAAAAGTAACCTCAAGTTTTTCAAAAAACCGTGCCTTGAATGGTTTCAATAGGAAAACGTATAACATTGGCCATCCGATTTTCTTCATGAACAAACTTAAAGTTTTTCAATGTTTGGTTGCTTAACTAGTCTGCTTAGACAAACTTCAAGGGTTTGCGAGCCGATTCTTTCACCAAATTTTTGTGATCTGACAAATTTTTTGGTGAGTTTTTATGAAAATTAGGTAAATATTAGTTTTGTGCTTACCGAACTCAGTTAAGCTGTTTTTAAAAACTAATCGACAGGGATAAATTTCAAACCCATGCACGCAGAACAAATTGATTAACACTTCACCGCCTTCACCTCGCTGCCAGCCTATAAGATCAGAGGTCAATCATTGGTAAATTGAATCGAACCAATAAAAAATTAAAGCAATTCAAGCCATTGCTCGATCAAAAACGGACTTGATGTCTGTGTATATAAAATGTAATGACGAAGTTAGCACGCTAAACTTAGAACAAGACTGGTGGAAATCTTTTTTATAGACCGAATCGTTTTGCTAGAATTTCCAATTTTTCTTAGCAACCTGTTAGAGCTTTGAAACTATCCACCGATGCGAAACAAAAAGTTAAGGAAAACCTAACTTTATATTGCTTCCGTTGTGAAACGATTGTTGTATGTGGAAAAACTCGGGCAAAAAAGAAACCTCAAGTTTATCAAAAATCCGTGTCTTGAATGGTTTTAATAGCAAAACGTATTATATTGGCCATCCAATTTTTTTCATGAGCAAACTTGAAATTTTTCAACGTTTGGTTGCTTGACTATTCTGCTTAGACGAAATTCAATGTTTTGCGTGCCGATTTTTTCTCCATTTTTTTGTGACCTGACAAGTTTTTTGGCGATTTATTAACAAAGTTAGGTAAACATCATTTTTTTAATCTACCGAATTCAGTTCAGGTGTTCGTAAAAAATTACTCGTTAGGGATGAGTCTCGAACCCACGCACGCAGAACATATTGATTAACACTTCACCGCCTTCACCTCGCGGCCAGCCTGTAAGATCAGAGGTCAATCATTGGTTAATTGAATCTAACCAATAAAAAATTAAAGCAATTCAAGCCATTGCTCGATTAAAAACGGACTTGATGTCTGTGTATAAAAAATGTAATGACGAAGTTAGCACGCTAAACTTAGAACAAGACTGGTGGAAATCTTTTCTATAGACCGAATCGTTTTGCTAGAATTTCCAATTTTTCTTAGCAACCTGTTAGAGCTTTGAAACTATCCACCGATGCGAAACAAAAAATTAAGGAAAACCTAACTTTATATTGCTTCCGTTGTGAAACGATTGTTGTATGTGGAAAAACTCGGGCAAAAAAGTAACCTCAAGTTTTTCAAAAATCCGTGTCTTGAATGGTTTTAATAGCAAAACGTATTATATTGGCCATCCAATTTTTTTCATGAGCAAACTTGAAATTTTTCAACGTTTGGTTGCTTGAATATTCTGCTTAGACGAAACTCAATGTTTTGCGTGCCGATTCTTTCTCCAATTTTTTGTGACCTGACAAGTTTTTTGGCGATTTATTAACAAAGTTAGGTAAACATCATTTTTTTTATCTACCGAATTCAGTTCAGGTGTTCGTAAAAATTACTCGTTAGGGATGAGTCTCGAACCCACGCACGCAGAACATATTGATTAACACTTCACCGCCTTCACCTCGCGGCCAGCCTGTAAGATCAGAGATCAATCATTGGTTAATTGAATCTAACCAATAAAAAATTAAAGCAATTCAAGCCATTGCTCGATTAAAAACGGACTTGATGTCTGTGTATAAAAAAAACGTAATGACGAAGTTAGCACGCTAAACTTAGAACAAGACTGGTGGAAATCTTTTTTATAGACCGAAACGTTTTGCTAGAATTTCCACTTTTTCTTTGCAATCTGTTAGAGCTTTGAAACTATCCACCGATGCGAAAAAAAAATTAAGGAAAACCTACCTTTATATTGCTTCCGTTGTGAAACGATTGTTGTATGTGGAAAAACTCGGCCAAAAAAGTAACCTCAAGTTTTTCAAAAATCCGTGCCTTGAATGGTTTTAATAGCAAAACGTATTATATTGGCCATCCAATTTTTTTCATGAGCAAACTTGAAATTTTTCAACGTTTGGTTGCTTGACTATTCTGCTTAGACGAAATTCAATGTTTTGCGTGCCGATTATTTCTCCAATTTTTTGTGACCTGACAAGTTTTTTGGTGATTTATTAACAAAGTTAGGTAAACATCATTTTTTTTATCTACAGAATTCAGTTCAGGTGTTCATAAAAAATTACTCGTTAGGGATGAGTCTCGAACCCACGCACGCAGAATATATTGATTAACACTTCACCGCCTTCACCTCGCGGCCAGCCTGTAAGATCAGAGGTCAATCATTGGTTAATTGAATCTAACCAATAAAAAATTAAAGCAATTCAAGCCATTGCTCGAATAAAAACGGACTTGATGTCTGTGTATAAAAAATGTAATGACGAAGTTAGTACACTAGTCTTAGAACAGGACTGGTGGAAATCGTTTTATAGACCGAATCGTTTTGCTAAAACTTCCAATTTTTCTAAGCAACCTGTTAGAGCTTTGAAACTATCAACCGATGCGAAACAAAAATTAAGGAAAACCTAACTTTATATTGCTTCCGTTGTGAAACGGTAGTTGTTTGTGGAAAAACTCGGCCAAAAAAGTTACCTCAAAATTTTCAAAAATCCGTGCCTTGAATGGTTTTAATAGCAAAACGTATTACATTTGCCATTCAATTTTTTTCAGGAACAAACTTGAAATTTTCAACGTTTGGTTGCTTGACTTTTCTGCTTATACGAACTTCAAGGTTTTGCGTGCCGATTCTATCACCAAATTTTTGTGATCTGAGAAATTTTTTTGTGATTTATTATGAAAATTAGGTAAATATTAGTTTTGTGCTTACCGAACTCAGTTCAGGTGTTTTTAAAAACTAATCGACAGTGATGAATTTCAAACCCATGCACGCAGAACAAATTGACTAACACTCCACCGCCTTCACCTCGCGGCCAGCCTGTAAGATCAGAGGTAAATCATTGGTAAATTGAATCGAACCAATAAAAAATTAAAGCAATTCAAGCCATTGCTCGATCAAAAACGGACTTGATGTCTGTGTATATAAATTGTAATGACGAACTTAGTACACTAGTCTTAGAACAGGACTGGTGGAAATCTTTTTATAGACCGAATCTTTTTGCTAAAATTTCCAATTTTTCTCAGCAACCTGTAAGAGCTTTGAAACTATCAACCGATGCGAAAAAAAAATTAAGGAAAACCTAACTTTATATTGCTTCCGTTGTGAAACGATAGTTGTTTGTGGAAAAACTCGGCCAAAAAAGTAACGTCAATTTTTTTCAAAAATCCATGCCTTGAAAAGTTTTAATAGCAAAACGTATTACATTTCCCATCCATTTTTTTTCATGAACAATCTTAAAATTTTTCAACGTTTGGTTGCTTGACTATTCTGCTTATACGAACTTCAATGTTTTGCGTGCCGATTCATTCAACAAATTTTTGTGATCTGAGAAATTTTTTGGTGATTTATTATGAAAATTAGGTAAATATTAGTTTTGTGCTTACCGAACTCAGTTCAGGTGTTTTTAAAAACTAATCGACAGTGATGAATTTCAAACCCATGCACGCAGAACAAATTGATTAACACTCCACCGCCTTCACCTCGCGGCCAGCCTGTAAGATCAGAGGTAAATCATTGGTAAATTGAATCGAACCAATAAAAAATTAAAGCAATTCAAGCCATTGCTCGATCAAAAACGGACTTGATGTCTGTGTATGTAAAATGTAATGACGAAGTTAGCACGCTAAACTTAGAACTAGACTGGTGGAAATCTTTTTTATAGACCGAATCGTTTTGCTAGAATTTCCAATTTTTATAAGCAACCTGTTAGAGCTTTGAAACTATCAACCGATGCGAAACAAAAATTCAGGAAAACCTAACTTTATATCGCTTCCGTTGTGAAAGGATAGTTGTTTGTGGAAAAACTCGGCCAAAAAAGCAACCTCAAGTTTTTCAAAAATCCGTGCCTTGAATGGTTTGAATAGCAAAACGTATTACATTTGCCATCCAATTTTTTTCATGAACAAACTTGAAATTTTTCAACGTTTGGTTGCTTGACTATTCTGCTTAGACGAACTTCAATGTTTTGCGTGCCGATTCTTTCTCCTAATTTTTGTGACCTGACAAGTTTTTTGGTGAGTTATTAACAAAGTTAGGTAAACATCAGTTTTTTTTTTGATCTACCGAATTCAGTTCAGGTGTTCGTAAAAAATTACTCGTTAGGGATGAGTCTCAAACCCACGCACGCAGAACATATTGATTAACACTTCACCGCCTTCACCTCGAGGCCAGCCTGTAAAATCAGAGGTCAATCATTGGTAAATTGAATCTAACCAATAAAAAATTAAAGCAATTCAAGCCATTGCTCGATTAAAAACGGACTTGATGTCTGTGTATAAAAAAAGTAATGACGAAGTCAGTACACTAGTCTTAGAACAGGACTGGTGGAAATCTTTTTATAGACCGAATCGTTTTGCTAAAACTTCCAATTTTTATAAGCAAACTGTTAGAGCTTTGAAACTATCAACCGATGCGAAACAGAAATTCAGGAAAACCTAACTTTATATTGCTTCCGTTGTGAAACGGTAGTTGTTTGTGGAAAAATTCGGCCAAAAAAAACGTCAAGTTTTTCAAAAAACCGTGCCTTGAAAAGTTTTAATAGCAAAACGTAGTTGTTTGTGGAAAAATTCGGCCAAAAAAAACGTCAAGTTTTTCAAAAAACCGTGCCTTGAAAAGTTTTAATAGCAAAACGTATTACATTTGCCATCCAATTTTTTCATGTACAAACTTGAAATTTTTCGACGTTTGGTTGCTTGACTATTCTGCTTAGACGAACTTCAATGTTTTGCGTTCCGATTCTTTCTCCAATTTTTCGTGACCTGGCAAGTTTTTTGGTGAGCTATTAACAAAATTAGGTAAACATCAGTTTTTGTGCCTACCGAATTCAGTTCAGGTGTTTGTAAAAATTGACTCGTCAGAGATGAGTTTCGAACCCACGCCCGCAGAACATATTGATTAACACTTCACCGCCTTCACCTCGCTTCCAGCCTGTAAGACCAGAGGTCAATCATTGGTAAATTGAATCGAACCAATGAAAAATTAAAGCAATTCAGCCATTGCTTGATCAAAAATGGACTTGATGTCTGTGTATATAAAATGTAATGACAAAGTTAGTTTACTAGTCTTAGAACAGGACCGGTGGAAATCTTTTTATAGACTGAATCGTTTTGCTAGAAATTCCAATTTTTCTGAGCAACCTGTTAGAGCTTTGAATCTATCAACCGATGCAAAACAAAAAATTAAGGAAAACCTAACCTTATATTGCTTCCGTTGTGAAACGATAGTTGTTTGTGGAAAAATTCGGCCAAAAAAAAACGTCAAGTTTTTCAAAAAACCGTGCCTTGAAAAGTTTTAATAGCAAAACGTATTACATTTGCCATCCAATTTTTTCATGTACAAACTTGAAATTTTTCGACGTTTGGTTGCTTGACTGTTCTGCTTAGACGAACTTCAATGTTTTTCGTTCCGATTCTTTCTCCAATTTTTTGTGACCTGGCAAGTTTTTTGGTGAGCTATTAACAAAATTAGGTAAACATCAGTTTTTGTGCCTACCGAATTCAGTTCAGGTGTTTGTAAAAAATGACTCGTCAGAGATGAGTTTCGAACCCACGCCCGCAGAACATATTGATTAACACTTCACCGCCTTCACCTCGCTTCCAGCCTGTAAGACCAGAGGTCAATCATTGGTAAATTGAATCGAACCAATGAAAAATTAAAGCAATTCAGCCATTGCTTGATCAAAAATGGACTTGATGTCTGTGTATATAAAATGTAATGACAAAGTTAGTTTACTAGTCTTAGAACAGGACTGGTGGAAATCTTTTTATAGACTGAATCGTTTTGCTAGAAATTCCAATTTTTCTGAGCAACCTGTTAGAGCTTTGAATCTATCAACCGATGCAAAACAAAAAATTAAGGAAAACCTAACCTTATATTGCTTCCGTTGTGAAACGATAGTTGTTTGTGGAAAAATTCGGCCAAAAAAAAACGTCAAGTTTTTCAAAAAATCGTGCCTTGAAAAGTTTTAATAGCAAAACGTATTACATTTGCCATCCGATTTTTTCATGTACAAACTTGAAATTTTTCGACGTTTGGTTGCTTGACTGTTCTGCTTAGACGAACTTCAATGTTTTTCGTTCCGATTCTTTCTCCAATTTTTTGTGACCTGGCAAGTTTTTTGGTGAGCTATTAACAAAATTAGGTAAACATCAGTTTTTGTGCCTACCGAATTCAGTTCAGGTGTTTGTAAAAAATGACTCGTCAGAGATGAGTTTCGAACCCACGCCCGCAGAACATATTGATTAACACTTCACCGCCTTCACCTCGCTTCCAGCCTGTAAGACCAGAGGTCAATCATTGGTAAATTGAATCGAACCAATGAAAAATTAAAGCAATTCAGCCATTGCTTGATCAAAAATGGACTTGATGTCTGTGTATATAAAATGTAATGACAAAGTTAGTTTACTAGTCTTAGAACAGGACTGGTGGAAATCTTTTTATAGACTGAATCGTTTTGCTAATAATTCCAATTTTTCTGAGCAACCTGTTAGAGCTTTGAATCTATCAACCGATGCAAAACAAAAAATTAAGGAAAACCTAACTTTATATCGCTTCCGTTGTGAAAGGATAGTTGTTTGTGGAAAAACTCGGCCAAAAAAGCAACCTCAAGTTTTTCAAAAATCCGTGCCTTGAATGGTTTGAATAGCAAAACGTATCACATGTGCCATCCAATTTTTTTCATGAACAAACTTCAAATTTTTCAACGTTTGGTTGCTTGACTATTCTGCTTCGACGAACTTCAATGTTTTGCGTTCCGATTCTTTCTCCAATTTTTTGTGACCTGGCAAGTTTTTTGGTGAGCTATTAACAAAATTAGGTAAACATCAGTTTTTGTGCCTACCGAATTCAGTTCAGGTGTTTGTAAAAAATGACTCGTCAGAGATGAGTTTCGAACCCACGCCCGCAGAACATATTGATTAACACTTCACCGCCTTCACCTCGCTTCCAGCCTGTAAGACCAGAGGTCAATCATTGGTAAATTGAACCGAACCAATAAAAAATTAAAGCAATTCAGCCATTGCTTGATCAAAAATGGACTTGATGTCTGTGTATATAAAATGTCATGACGAAGTTAGTTTACTAGTCTTAGAACAGGACTGGTGGAAATCTTTTTATAGACTGAATCGTTTTGCTAAAAATTCCAATTTTTCTGAGCAACCTGTTAGAGCTTTGAATCTATCAACCGATGCAAAACAAAAAATTAAGGAAAACCTAACTTTATATCGCTTCCGTTGTGAAAGGATAGTTGTTTGTGGAAAAACTCGGCCAAAAAAGCAACCTCAAGTTTTTCAAAAATCCGTGCCTTGAATGGTTTGAATAGCAGAACGTATTACATTTGCCATCCAATTTTTTTCATGAACAAACTTGAAATTTTTCAACGTTTGGTTGCTTGATTATTCTGCTTAGACGAACTTCAATGTTTTGCGTTCCGATTCTTTCTCCAATTTTTTGTGACCTGGCAAGTTTTTTGGTGAGCTATTAACAAAATTAGGTAAACATCAGTTTTTGTGCCTACCGAATTCAGTTCAGGTGTTTGTAAAAAATGACTCGTCAGAGATGAGTTTCGAACCCACGCCCGCAGAACATATTGATTAACACTTCACCGCCTTCACCTCGCATCCAGCCTGTAAGACCAGAGGTCAATCATTGGTAAATTGAATCGAATCAATAAAAAATTAAAAGCAATTAGCCATTGCTTGATCAAAAATGGACTTGATGTCTGTGTATATAAAATGTAATGACAAAGTTAGTTTACTAGTCTTAGAACAGGACTGGTGGAAATCTTTTTATAGACTGAATCGTTTTGCTAAAAATTCCAATTTTTCTGAGCAACCTGTTAGAGCTTTAAATCTATCAACCGATGCAAAACAAAAAATTAAGGAAAACCTAACTTTATATTGCTTCCGTTGTGAAACGATAGTTGTTTGTGGAAAAATTCGGCCAAAAAAAACATCAAGTTTTTCAAAAAACCGTGCCTTGAAAAGTTTTAATAGCAAAACGTATTACATTTGCCATCCAATTTTTTCATGTACAAACTTGAAATTTTTCGACGTTTGGTTGCTTGACTATTCTGCTTAGACGAACTTCAATGTTTTTCGTTCCGATTCTTTCTCCAATTTTTTGTGACCTGGCAAGTTTTTTGGTGAGCTATTAACAAAATTAGGTAAACATCAAATTTTGTGCCTACCGAATTCAGTTCAGGTGTTTGTAAAAAATGACTCGTCAGAGATGAGTTTCGAACCCACGCCCGCAGAACATATTGATTAACACTTCACCGCCTTCACCTCTCTTCCAGCCTGTAAGACCAGAGGTCAATCATTGGTAAATTGAATCGAACCAATAAAAAATTAAAGCAATTCAGCCATTGCTTGATCAAAAATGGACTTGATGTCTGTGTATATAAAATGTAATGACGAAGTTAGTTTACTAGTCTTAGAACAGGACTGGTGGAAATCTTTTTATAGACTGAATCGTTTTGCTAAAAATTCCAATTTTTTTGAGCAACATGTTAGAGCTTTGAAACTATCAACCGATGCGAAACAAAAATTCAGGAAAACCTAACTTTATATCGCTTCCGTTGTGAAAAGATAGTTGTTTGTGGAAAAACTTGGCCAAAAATTAACCTCGAGTTTTTAAAAATCCGTGCCTAGAATGGTTTTAATAGCAAAACGTATTAAATGGCCATCCACTTTTTTTCTTGAACAAATTTGAAATTTTTCAACGTTTTGTTGCTTGACTATTCTGCTTAGACGAACTTCAATGTTTGGCGTGCCGATTCTTTCTCCAATTTTTTGTGACCTGGCAAGTTTTTTGGTGAGCTATTAATAAAATTAGGTAAACATCAGTTTTTGTGCCTACCGAATTCAGTTCAGGTGTTTGTAAAAAATGACTCGTTAGGGATGAGTCTCAAACCCACGCACGCAGAACATATTGATTAACACTTCACCGCCTTCACCTCGAGGCCAGCCTGTAAAATCAGAGGTCAATCATTGGTAAATTGAATCTAACCAATAAAAAATTAAAGCAATTCAAGCCATTGCTCGATTAAAAACGGACTTGATGTCTGTGTATAAAAAAAGTAATGACGAAGTCAGTACACTAGTCTTAGAACAGGACTGTTGGAAATCTTTTTATAGACCGAATCTTTTTGCTAAAACTTCCAATTTTTATAAGCAACCTGTTAGAGCTTTGAAACTATCAACCGATGCGAAACAAAAATTCAGGAAAACCTAACTTTATATCGCTTCCGTTGTGAAAGGATAGTTGTTTGTGGAAAAACTCGGCCAAAAAAGCAACCTCAAGTTTTTCAAAAATCCGTGCCTTGAATGGTTTGAATAGCAAAACGTATTACATTTGCCATCCAATTTTTTTCATGAACAAACTTGAAATTTTTCAACGTTTGGTTGCTTGACTATTCTGCTTAGACGAACTTCAATGTTTTGCGTGCCGATTCTTTCTCCTAATTTTTGTGACCTGACAAGTTTTTTGGTGAGTTATTAACAAAGTTAGGTAAACATCAGTTTTTGTGCCTACCGAATTCAGTTCACGTGTTCGTAAAAAACTACTCGTAAGGGGTGAGTTTCGAACCCACGCACGCAGAACATATTGATTACCACTTCACCGCCTTCACCTCGCTGCCAGCCTGTATGACGAGAGGTCAATCATTGGTAAATTGAATCAAACCAATAAAAAATTAAAGCAATTCAAGCCCTTGCTCGATCAAAAATAGACTTGATGTCTGTGTATAAAAATTGTAAAGACGAAGTTTGCACACTAGTCTTAGAACAGGACTGGTAGAAATCTTTTTATAGACCGAATCGTTTTGCTAAAATTTCCAATTTTTCTAAGCAATTTGTTAGAGCTCTGAAACTATCAACCGATGCGAAACAAAAAATTAAGGAAAAACTAACTTTATATTGCTTCCGTTGTTAAACGATAGTTGATTGTGGAAAAACTTGGCCAAAAATTAACCTCGAGTTTTTCAAAAATCCGTGCCTAGAATGGTTTTAATAGCAAAACGTATTAAATGGCCATCCACTTTTTTTCATGAACAAATTTGAAATTTTTCAACGTTTTGTTGCTTGACTATTCTGCTTAGACGAACTTCAATGTTTGGCGTGCCGACTCTTTCTCCAATTTTTTGTGACCTGAAAAATTTTTTGGTGAGTTATTAACAAAATTAGGTAAACATCAGTTTTTGTGCCTACCGAATTCAGTTCAGGTGTTTGTAAAAAATGACTCGTCAGAGATGAGTTTCGAACCCACGCCCGCAGAACATATTGATTAACACTTCACCGCCTTCACCTCGCATCCAGCCTGTAAGACCAGAGGTCAATCATTGGTAAATTGAATCGAATCAATAAAAAATTAAAAGCAATTAGCCATTGCTTGATCAAAAATGGACTTGATGTCTGTGTATATAAAATGTAATGACAAAGTTAGTTTACTAGTCTTAGAACAGGACTGGTGGAAATCTTTTTATAGACTGAATCGTTTTGCTAAAAATTCCAATTTTTCTGAGCAACCTGTTAGAGCTTTAAATCTATCAACCGATGCAAAACAAAAAATTAAGGAAAACCTAACTTTATATTGCTTCCGTTGTGAAACGATAGTTGTTTGTGGAAAAATTCGGCCAAAAAAAACATCAAGTTTTTCAAAAAACCGTGCCTTGAAAAGTTTTAATAGCAAAACGTATTACATTTGCCATCCAATTTTTTCATGTACAAACTTGAAATTTTTCGACGTTTGGTTGCTTGACTATTCTGCTTAGACGAACTTCAATGTTTTTCGTTCCGATTCTTTCTCCAATTTTTTGTGACCTGGCAAGTTTTTTGGTGAGCTATTAACAAAATTAGGTAAACATCAGTTTTTGTGCCTACCGAATTCAGTTCAGGTGTTTGTAAAAAATGACTCGTCAGAGATGAGTTTCGAACCCACGCCCGCAGAACATATTGATTAACACTTCACCGCCTTCACCTCTCTTCCAGCCTGTAAGACCAGAGGTCAATCATTGGTAAATTGAATCGAACCAATAAAAAATTAAAGCAATTCAGCCATTGCTTGATCAAAAATGGACTTGATGTCTGTGTATATAAAATGTAATGACGAAGTTAGTTTACTAGTCTTAGAACAGGACTGGTGGAAATCTTTTTATAGACTGAATCGTTTTGCTAAAAATTCCAATTTTTCTGAGCAACATGTTAGAGCTTTGAAACTATCAACCGATGCGAAACAAAAATTCAGGAAAACCTAACTTTATATCGCTTCCGTTGTGAAAGGATAGTTGTTTGTGGAAAAACTTGGCCAAAAATTAACCTCGAGTTTTTCAAAAATCCGTGCCTAGAATGGTTTTAATAGCAAAACGTATTAAATGGCCATCCACTTTTTTTCTTGAACAAATTTGAAATTTTTCAACGTTTTGTTGCTTGACTATTCTGCTTAGACGAACTTCAATGTTTGGCGTGCCGATTCTTTCTCCAATTTTTTGTGACCTGGCAAGTTTTTTGGTGAGCTATTAACAAAATTAGGTAAACATCAGTTTTTGTGCCTACCGAATTCAGTTCAGGTGTTTGTAAAAAATGACTCGTTAGGGATGAGTCTCAAACCCACGCACGCAGAACATATTGATTAACACTTCACCGCCTTCACCTCGAGGCCAGCCTGTAAAATCAGAGGTCAATCATTGGTAAATTGAATCTAACCAATAAAAAATTAAAGCAATTCAAGCCATTGCTCGATTAAAAACGGACTTGATGTCTGTGTATAAAAAAAGTAATGACGAAGTCAGTACACTAGTCTTAGAACAGGACTGTTGGAAATCTTTTTATAGACCGAATCGTTTTGCTAAAACTTCCAATTTTTATAAGCAACCTGTTAGAGCTTTGAAACTATCAACCGATGCGAAACAAAAATTCAGGAAAACCTAACTTTATATCGCTTCCGTTGTGAAAGGATAGTTGTTTGTGGAAAAACTCGGCCAAAAAAGCAACCTCAAGTTTTTCAAAAATCCGTGCCTTGAATGGTTTGAATAGCAAAACGTATTACATTTGCCATCCAATTTTTTTCATGAACAAACTTGAAATTTTTCAACGTTTGGTTGCTTGACTATTCTGCTTAGACGAACTTCAATGTTTTGCGTGCCGATTCTTTCTCCTAATTTTTGTGACCTGACAAGTTTTTTGGTGAGTTATTAACAAAGTTAGGTAAACATCAGTTTTTGTGCCTACCGAATTCAGTTCACGTGTTCGTAAAAAACTACTCGTAAGGGGTGAGTTTCGAACCCACGCACGCAGAACATATTGATTACCACTTCACCGCCTTCACCTCGCTGCCAGCCTGTATGACGAGAGGTCAATCATTGGTAAATTGAATCAAACCAATAAAAAATTAAAGCAATTCAAGCCCTTGCTCGATCAAAAATAGACTTGATGTCTGTGTATAAAAATTGTAAAGACGAAGTTTGCACACTAGTCTTAGAACAGGACTGGTAGAAATCTTTTTATAGACCGAATCGTTTTGCTAAAATTTCCAATTTTTCTAAGCAATTTGTTAGAGCTCTGAAACTATCAACCGATGCGAAACAAAAAATTAAGGAAAAACTAACTTTATATTGCTTCCGTTGTTAAACGATAGTTGATTGTGGAAAAACTTGGCCAAAAATTAACCTCGAGTTTTTCAAAAATCCGTGCCTAGAATGGTTTTAATAGCAAAACGTATTAAATGGCCATCCACTTTTTTTCATGAACAAATTTGAAATTTTTCAACGTTTTGTTGCTTGACTATTCTGCTTAGACGAACTTCAATGTTTGGCGTGCCGATTCTTTCTCCAATTTTTTGTGACCTGAAAAATTTTTTGGTGAGTTATTAACAAAGTTAGGTAAACATCAGTTTTTGTGCCTACCGAAATCAGTTCAGAAAAAATAACTCGTAAGGGATTAGTTTCGAACCCACGCACGGAGAACATATTGATTATCACTTCACCGCCTTCTCCTCGCTGCCAGCCTGTAAGACCAGAGGTCAATCATTGGTAAATTGAATCGAACCAATAAAAAATTAAAGCAATTCAAGCCATTGCTCGATCAAAAATGGACTTGATGTCTTTGTTTATAAAATGTAATGACGAAATTAGCACACTAGTCTTAGAACAGGACTGGTAGAAATCTTTTTATAGACTGAATCGTTTTGCTAAAATTTCCAATTTTTCTAAGCAACCTGTTAGAGCTTTGAAACTATCAACCGATGCGAAACAAAAAATTAAGGAAAAACTATCTTTATATTGCTTCCGTTGTTAAACAATATTTGGTTGTGGAAAAATTTGGCCAAAAAATTAACCTCAAGTTTTTCAAAAATCCGTGCCTCGAATGGTTTTAATAGCAAAACGTATTAAATTGGCCATCCAATTTTTTTCATGAACAAATTTGAAACTTTTCAACGTTTGGTTGCTTGACTATTCTGCTTAGACGAACTTCAATGTTTGGCGTGCCGATTCTTTCTCCAATTTTTTGTGACCTCCCAAGTTTTTTGGTGAGTTATTAACAACGTTAGGTAAACATCAGTTTTTGTGCCTACCGAGTTCAGTTCAGAAAAAATAACTCGTAAGGGATGAGTTTCGAACCCACGCACGCAGAACATATTGATGAACACTTCACCGCCTTCACCTCGCTGCCAGCCTGTAAGACCAGATGTCAATCATTGGTAAATTGAATCGAACCAACAAAAAATTAAAGCAATTCAAGCCATTGCTCGATCAAAAATGGACTTGATGTCTGTGTATATAAAATGTAAAGACGAAGTTAGCACACTAGTCTTAGAACAGGACTGGTAGAAATCTTTTTATAGACCGAATCGTTTTGCTAAAATTTCCAATTTTTCTAAGCAACCTATTAGAGCTTTGAAACTATCAACCGATGCGAAACAAAAAATTAAGGAAAAACTAACTTTATATTGCTTCCGTTGTTAAACGATAGTTGGTTATGGAAAAACTTGGCCAAAAAAATAACCTCAAGTTTTTCAAAAATCCGTGCCTCGAATGGTTTTAATAGCAAAACGTATTAAATTGGCCATCCAATTTTTTTCATGAACAAATTTGAAATTTTTGTACGTTTGGTTGCTTGACTATTCTGCTTAGACGAACTTTAATGTTTGGCGTGCCGATTCTTTCTCCAATTTTTTGTGACCTGACAAGTTTTTTGGTGAGTTATTAACAAAGTTAGGTAAACATCAGTTTTTGTGCCTACCGAATCCAGTTCAGAAAAAATAACTCGTAAGGGATGAGTTTCGAACCCAGGCACGCAGAACATATTGATGAACACTTCACCGCCTTCACCTCGCTGCCAGCCTGTAAGACCAGAGGTCAATCATTGGTAAATTGAATCAATCCAATAAAAAATCAAAGCAATTCAAGCCATTGCTCGATCAAAAATGGACTTGATGTCTGTGTATATAAAATGTAATGACGAAACTAGCACACTAGTCCTAGAACAGGACTGGTAGAAATCTTTTTATAGACCGAATCATTTTGCTAAAATTTCCAATTTTTCTAAGCAACCTATTAGAGCTTTGAAACTATCAACCGATGCGAAACAAAAAAAAAGGAAAACCTAACTTTATATTGTTTCCGTTGTGAAACGATAGTTGTTTGTGGAAAAACTCGGCCAAAAATTAACCTCAAGTTTTTCAAAATACTGTGCCTTGAATGGTTTTAATGGCAAAACGTATTACATTGGCCATCCAATTTTTTTCATGAACATCTTGAAATTTTTCAACATTTGGTTGCTTGACTATTCTGCTTAGACGAACTTCAATGTTTTGCGTGCCGATTCTTTCTCCAATTTTTTGTGTCCTGACAAGTTTTTTGGTGAATTATTAACAAAGTTAGGTAAACATCAGTTTTTGTGCCTACCGAATTCAGTTCAGGTGTTCGTAAAAAATTACTCGTAAGGAATGAGTTTCGAACCCATGCACGCAGAACAAATTGATTAACACTTCACCGCCTTCACCTCGCTGACAGCCTATAAGATCAGAGGTCAATCATTGGTAAATTGAATCGAACCAATAAAAAATTAAAGCAATTCAAGCCGTTGCTCGATCAAAAACGGACTTGATGTCTGTGTATATAAATTGTAATGACGAAGTTAGCACACTAGTCTTAGAACAGGACTGGTGCAAACATTTTTATAGACTGAATTGTTTTGCTAAAGTTTCTAGTTTTTCTAGGAAACTAGTTAGATCTTTGAAACTATCTAACGATGCGAAACAAAAAATTAAGGAAAACCTAATTTTACATTGTTTCCTTTGAGTTATTTGTAGAAAAACTCGGCCAAAAAAGTAACCTCAAGTTTTTCAAAAATCCGTGCCTTAGAACTTTGTGATTTAGTAAATTTCCCGATGAGTTAATAGCAAATTAGTTAAACATCAATTGTTGTGCTTACCGAATTCAGTTCTGGTGTTTTTGCAAACTACTCGACAGAGATGGGATTCAAACCCACGCACGCAGACTATATCGGAAGAGCAGTCCAACACCTTAACAACTCGGCCACCCTGTCTGAACAGCGGATATTCGTTTATTTATTGAATTGAACCAATAAAACTTTGAAGCAAAGATGCTCCGCTTCAAATCGAATATTATTTTTTGCTCAAATAAAAAAAACTATCAAATCAAACCACTGTTCGATCAAAAGATAGACTTGAAATTTGTGTATTTGAAATGTAATGACGAAGTTAGCACTCTAGTCCTAGAACGAGACTAGTTGAAATCGTGTTTTCAGACCAATGCGTTTTGCTGAAATTTCAAGTTTTTCATAGCAACCTGTTACAACTTTCAAACTATCAGAGGAAGCGAAACAAAAATTTAGGGAAAGTTTAATTTTGATCAGCTTCCATTTAAAAACGATGCTGTTTGTGGAAAAAAGGGCCAAAAAATTAACTGGAAATTTTTCAAAATTTCATTTCTTGAATGGTTTACATAGAGAAACGTAAGACATTGGCCAACCGATTTTCCTTATGAAAAAAAAAATAAAATATTAAGGAAAACTTAATTTTTGTTTGCTTCCATTGAAAAACGATAGTTTTTTGTGGAAAAACTCGGCCAAAAAAACCTGAATATTTTCAAAATTCCATTGCTTGAATGGTTTTAATAGACAAATATATAAAATTGACCAACCGATTTTCTTCATGAATAAACTTAAACTTTTTCAATGTTTAAATGCTTGAATGTTCTGCTTAGACCAATTTGAAAAGTTTGCAAGCCAATTTTATCTCTAGAACTTTGTGATTTAGTAAACTTCCCGACGAGTTAACAACAACATAGGTAAACATCAATTGTTGTGCTTTTCTAATTCAGTTCAGGTTATTTTTTTTTAAATCTAATCGACAGAGATGGGATTCAAAACCAAGCACGCGGACTGTATTGGTTGAGCAGTCCAACGCGTTAGCCACTCGGCCACCCTGTCTAACCTGCGGTCATTCGGTTGTTAATTGAATCGAACCAATAAATCTTTGAAGCAAAGATGATCCGCTTCAAATATAATACTTTTTTGTGCTCGAGACAAAGAAAACCTATCAAATCAAACTATTGTTCGATCAAAGGTCGACTTGACTTCTGTGTATTTGAAATGTAATGACAAACGTAGCACTCTAGTCCTACATCAAGACTAGTTCAACTCGTTTTTCAGACCAAATCGTTTGGCTGAATTTTCAAGTTTTTCAAAGCAAATTGTTACAGCTTTCAAACTAACAGAAGAAGCGAAATGAAAATACAGAAAAACTTATAACATTGGCCAACCGATTTTCTTTATGAAAAAAACTTAAACTTTGTCATTGTTTAATTGCTTGACTAGTCTGCTTAGATGAATTTGAAAAGTTTGCGAAGTCTAGATATTTGTGATTTAGTAAATGCCTCGGTGAGTTACTTAAAAACTAGATAAGCGTCGATTTTTGTGCCTACCGAATTCAGTTCAGGGTTTTAAAAAAACCCACGCAAGCAAAACGTATGGGATCAGCAGTCAACCGCTTTAACCTCTCGGCAACCCTGCCTAACCAGAGTTTATTCAATGATAAATTGAATCGAAACAAAAAAAATGAAGCAAAGATGCTTCACTTCAAATGGAATTTTTTTTTTGCTCAAAACAAAAAACCCGTCAAATCAAACCATTATTCGATCAAAGATAGACTTGAGGTATGTGTATTTGAAAGGTATTGACGAAATAAGCTCTCTAGTCCTAGAACAAGACTATTTCAAGTAGTTTTTCAGACCAAATCGTTTCGCTGAAATTTCAAGTTTTTCAAAGCAACCTGTTAGAGCTTTGAATCTATCAACCGATGCAAAACAAAAAATTAAGGAAAACCTAACTTTATATCGCTTCCGTTGTGAAAAGATAGTTGTTTGTGGAAAAACTCGGCCAAAAAAGTAACCTCAAGTTTTTCAAAAATCCGTGCCTTGAATGGTTTGAATAGCAAAACGTATTACATTTGCCATCCAATTTTTTCATGAACAAACTTGAAATTTTTCAGCGTTTGGTTGCTTGACTATTCTGCTTATACGAACTTCAATGTTTTGCGTGACGATTCTTTCTCCAATTTTTTGTGACCTGACAAGTTTTTTGGTGAATTATTAACAAAGTTAGGTAAACATCAGTTTTTGTGCCTACCGAATTCAGTTCAGGTGTTCGTAAAAGTTTACTCGTAAGGAATGAGTTTCGAACCCACGCACGCAGAACATATTGATTACCACTTCACCGCCTTCACCTCGCTGCCAGCCTGTAAGACCAGAGGTCAATCATTGGTAAATTGAATCGAACCATTAAAAAATTAAAGCAATTCAAGCGATTGCTTGATCAAAAATGGACTTGATGTCTGTGTATATAAAATGTAATGACGAAGTTAGTATACTAGTCTTAGAACAGGACTGGTGGAAATCTTTTTATAGACCAAATCGTTTTGCTAAAATTTCCATTTTTTCTAAGCAACCTGTTCGAGCTTTAAATCTATCAACCGATGCAAAACAAAAAATTAAGGAAAACCCAACTTTATATCACTTCCGTTGTGAAAGGATAGTTGTTTGTGGAAAAACTCGGCCAAAAAAATAAACTCAAGTTTTTCAAAAATATTTGCCTTGAATGATTTGAATAGCAAAACGTATTACATTTGCCATCCAATTTTTTCATTAACAAACTTGAAATTTTTCAGCGTTTGGTTGCTTGACTATTCTGCTTATACGAACTTCAATGTTTTGCGTGCCGATTCTTTCTCCAATTTTTTGTGACTTGACAATTTTTTTGGTGAATTATTAACAAAGTTAGGTAAACATCAGTTTTTGTGCCTACCGAAATCAGTTCAGGTGTTCGTAAAAAATTACTCGTAAGGAATGAGTTTCGAACCCATGCACGCAGAACAAATTGATTAACACTTCACCGCCTTCACCTCGCTGCCAGCCTGTAATACCGCTGTTAAATTGGTCAATCATTGGTAAATTGAATCGAACCAATAAAAAATTAAAGCAATTCAAGCCATTGCTCGATCAAAAATAGACTTGATGTCTGTGTATAAAAAATGTAACGACGAAGTTAGCACACTAGTCTTAGAACAGGACTGGTAGAAATCTTTTTATAGACCGAATCGTTTTGCTGAAATTTTCAATTTTTCTAAGCAACCTGTTAGAGCTTTGAAACTATCAACCGATGCGAAACAAAAAACTAAAGAAAAACTAACTTTATATTGCTTCCGTTGTGAAACGATAGTTGTTTGTGGAAAAACTTGGCCAAAAAATTAACCTCAAGTTTTTCGAAAATCCGTGATTTGAATGGTTTTAATAGCAAAACGTATTACATTTGCCATCCAATTTTTTTCATGAACAAACTTGAATTTTTTCAACGTTTGGTTGCTTGACTATTCTGCTTAGACGAACTTCAATGTTTTGCGTGCCGATTCTTTCTCCAATTTTTTGTGACCTGGCAAGTTTTTTGGTGAGTTATTAACAAAATTTGGTAAACATCAGTTTTTGTGCCTACCGAATTCAGTTCAGAAAATATAGTTCTTAAGGGATGCGTTTCGAACCCACGCACGCAGAACATATTGATTATCACTTCAACGCCTTCACCTCGCTGCCAGCCTGTAAGACCAGAGGTCAATCATTAGTAAATTGAATCGAACCAATAAAAAATTAAAGCAATTCAAGCCATTGCTCGATCAAATATGGATTTGATGTCTGTGTATATAAAATGTAATGACGAAGTTAGCACACTAGTCTTAGAACAGGACTGGTAGAAATCATTTTATAGACCGAATCGTTTCGCTAAAACTTCCAATTTTTCTAAGCAACCTGTTAGAGCTTTGAAACTATCAACCGATGCGAAACGAAAAATTAAGGAAAACCTAACTTTATATTGCTTCCGTTGTGAAACAATTGTTGTATGTGGAAAAACTCAGGGAAAAAAGTAACCTCAAGTTTTTCAAAAATCCGTGCCTTGAATGGTTTTAATGGCAAAACGTATTACATTGGCCATTCAATTTTTTTCATGAACATCTTGAAATTTATCAACGTTTGGTTGCTTGACTATTCTGCTTAGACGAACTTCAATGTTTTGCGTGCCGATTCTTTCTCCAATTTTTTGTGACCTGACAATTTTTTTGGTGAGTTATTAACAAAATAAGGTAAACATCAGTTTTTGTGCCTACCGAATACAGTTCAGGTGTTTGTAAAAAATTACTCGTCAGGGATGAGTTTCGAACCCACGCACTCAATACATATTGAATAACACTAAACCGCCTTCAACTCGCTGCCAGCCTGTAAGACCAGAGGTCAATCATTAGTAAATTGAATCGAACCAATAAAAAATTAAAGCAATTCAAGCCATTGCTCGATCAAATATGGATTTGATGTCTGTGTATATAAAATGTAATGACGAAGTTAGCACACTAGTCTTAGAACAGGACTGGTAGAAATCATTTTATAGACCGAATCGTTTTGCTAAAACTTCCAATTTTTCTGAGCAACCTGTTAGAGCTTTGAAACTATCAACCGATGCGAAACGAAAAATTAAGGAAAACCTAACTTTATATTGCTTCCGTTGTGAAACGATTGTTGTATGTGGAAAAACTCAGGGAAAAAAGTAACCTCAAGTTTTTCAAAAATCCGTGCCTTGAATGGTTTTAATGGCAAAACGTATTACATTGGCCATTCAATTTTTTTCATGAACATCTTGAAATTTTTCAACGTTTGGTTGCTTGACTATTCTGCTTAGACGAACTTCAATGTTTTGCGTGCCGATTCTTTCTCCAATTTTTTGTGACCTGACAATTTTTTTGGTGATTTATTAACAAAATAAGGTAAACATCAGTTTTTGTGCCTACCGAATACAGTTCAGGTGTTTGTAAAAAATTACTCGTCAGGGATGAGTTTCGAACCCACGCACTCAGAACATATTGAATAACACTTCACCGCCTTCAACTCGCTGCCAGCCTGTAAGACCAAAGGTCAATCATTAGTAAATTGAACCGAACCAATAAAAATTAAAGCAAATCAAGCCATTGCTCGATCAAAAACGGACTTGATGTCTGTGTATATAAATTGTAATGACGAAGTTAGCACACTAGTCTTAGAACAGGGCTGGTGCAAAATTTTTTATAGACTGAATTGTTTTGCTAAAACTTCTAGTTTTTCTAGGCAACCAGTTAGAACTTTGAAACTATCAAACGATGCGAAACAAAAAGTTAAGGAAAACCTAATTTTAAATTGTTTCCGTTGAGAAACGATAGTTGTTTGTGGAAAAACTCGGCCAAAAAAGTAACCTCAAGTTTTTCAAAAATCCGTGCCTAAGAACTTTGTGATTTAAAAAATTTGCCGATGAGTTAATAACAAATTAGTTAAACATCAATTGTTGTGCTTACCGAATTCAGTTCTGGTGTTTTTGCAAACTCTCGACAGAGATGGAATTCAAACCCACGCACGCAGACTATATTGGAAGAGCAGTCCAACACCTTAACAACTCGGCCACCCTGTCTGAACAGCGGACATTCGTTTATTTTTTGAATTGAACCAAAAAAACTTTGAAGCAAAGATGCTCCGCTTCAAATCGAATATTATTTTTTGCTCAAATAAAAAAAATATCAAATCAAATCACTGTTCGATCAAAGATAGACTTGACATCTGTGTATTTGAAATGTAATGACGAACTTAGCACTCTAGTCCTAGAACGAGACTAGTTGAAATCGTGTTTTCAGACCAATTCGTTTTAGTGAAATATCAAGTTTTTCAAAGCAACCTGTTACAGCTTTCAAACTATCAGAGGAAGCGAAACAAAAATTTTAAGGACTTTTTAGTTTTGATCTGCTTCCATTTAAAAGCGATGCTTTTTTTTAGAAAAAAAAATGGGCCAAAAGATTAACTTGGAGTTTTTCAAAAAATCATTACTTGAATGGTTTACATAGAGAAACGTATGACATTGGCCAACCGATTTTCCTTATGAAAAAAAAATAAAATTTGTCATTGTTTAATTGCTTCACTATTCTGCTTAGACCAATTTGAAAAGTTTGCGAGCCAATTTTATCTCTAGAACGTTGTGATTTAGTAAATTTCCCGATGAGTTAATAACAAATTAGGTAAACATCAATTGTTGTGCTTATCTAATTCAGTTCAGGTGTTTTTTTTTAAATCTAATCGACAGAGATGGGATTCAAAACCAAGCACGAATACTGTATTTGATGAGCAGTCCAACGGCTTAGCCACTCGGCCACCCTGTTTAACCTGAGGTCATTCGGTTGTTAATTGAATCGAACCAATAAATCTTTGAAGCAAAGATGATCCGCTTCAAATACAATACTTTTTTTGTGCTCGAAACAAAGAAAACCTATCAAATCAAACTATTGTTCGATCAAAGATCGACTTGACTTCTGTGTATTTGAAATGTAATGACAAACTTAGCACTTTAGTCCTTCATCTCGACTAGTTCAACTCGTTTTTCAGACCAAATCGTTTGGCTGAAGTTTCAAATTTTTCAAACCAAATTGTTACAGCTTTCAAACTAACAGAAGAAGCGAAATGAAAATACAGAAAAACGTATAACATTGGCCAACCAATTTTCTTTATGAAAAAATTGAACTTTGTCATTGTTTAATTGCTTGACTAGTCTGCTTAGATGAATTTGAAAAGTTTGCTAGCCAATTTTATCTCTAGAGTTTTGTGATTTAGTAAATTTCTCGGTGAGTTACTAACAAACTAGATAAACATCAATTTTTGTGCCTAACGAATTCAGTTGAGGGTTTTAAAAAAACTAATCGACAGAGATGGGATTCGAACCCACGCAAGCAAAATGTATGGGGTCAGCAGTCAATCAATTTAACTTCTCGGCAACCCTGCCTAACCGGAGTTTATTCAATGATAAATTGAATCGAAACAAAAAAAATGAAGCAAAGATGCTTTACTTCAAATAGAATTTTTTTTGCTCAAAACAAAACACCCGTCAAATCAAACCTTTAATCGATCAAAGATAGACTTGAGGTCTGTCTTTTTGAAAGGTAATGACGAACTAAGCACTCTAGTCCTAGAACAAGACTAGTTCAAGTAGTTTTTCAGACCAAATCGTTTCGCTGAAGTTTCAAGTTTTTCAAAGCAACCTGTTACAGCTTTCAAACTATCAGAGGAAGCGAAACAAAAATTTAAGGTTTTATAATTTTGATCTGCTTCTACTTAAAAACGATGATTTTTTGTGAAAAAACTGGGCCAAAAAAGTAACTTGAAATTTTTCAGAATTCCATTACTTGAATGGTTTCAATAGAAAAACGTAAAACATCGGCCGACCGATTTTTTTATATGATTAAACTTAATTTTTTTCAATGTTCAATGGCCTGACTATTCTGCTTGGACAAATTTGAAAAGTTTGCGAGCCAATTTTATCTCCAGTTTTGTAATTTAGTAACTAACCACCGGTGAGTTAATAACAAAATAGGTAAACATCAATTGTTGTGCTTACCGAATTCAGTTCAGGTGTTTTTAAAAACTAATCGACAGAGATAAGATTCAAACCCACGCAATCAGACTGTATTGGATGAGCAGTCCAACTCCTTAACCACTCGGCTACCTTCTCTGACCAGAGTTCATTCGTTTGTTAATTGAATCCAACCAAAAAAAATTTTAAAGCAAAGATGCTCCGCTTCAAATAGAATATTTTTTTTGCTCAAAACAAAAAAAAACCTATCCAATCAAACCATTGTTCAATCAAAGATAGACTTGACGTCTGTGTATTTGAAATGTAATGACAAATTTAGCACTCTAGTCCTAGAACGAGACTAGTTCAAATCGTTTTTCAGACCAAATCATTTCACTGAATTTTCAAGTTTGTCAATGCAACCTGTTACAGCTTTCAAACTATCAGTGGAAGCGAAAAAAAAATTTAAGTAAATTTTAAATTTGATCTGCTTCAATTTAAAAACGATGCTTTTTTGAGAAAAAAAATTGGCCAAGTAAGTAACTTGAAAGTTTTCAAAACTCCATTCCTTGAATGGTTTAGATAGAAAAACGTATAACATTGGCCAACCGATTTTCTTCATGAATAAACTTAAATTTTTTCAACGTTTAATTGCTTGACTATTTTATTGAGACGAACTTGAAAAGTTTTCGAGCCTATTTTAACTCTAGAGTTTTGTGATTTTTTGTAATTTTTTCCGTAAACATCATTTGTTGTGCTTACCGAATTCAGTTCAAATGTTTTTGAAAACTAATCGTCAGAGCCTATTTCAAAGTTTTCGAGCCTACTTTAATTCTAGAATTTTGTGATTTTGTAAATTTTCCGGTAAACATCAAGTGTTGTGCTTACCGAATTCATTTCAGGTGTATTTGAAAACTAGTCGTCAGAGATAGGATTCAAACCCACGCCCGCTGATTGTATTGGTCGAGCAGTCCAACGCCTTAACCACTCGGCCACCTTCTCGAAACAAAATAACCTAACAAATCAAAACATTGTTCGATCGAAAATAGGCCCAACGTCTGTGTATTTGAAATAAAATGACGAATTAAGCAATCTCGTCCTAGAACGAGACTAGTTCAAATCGTTTTTCAGACCAAATCATTTCGCTGAATTTTCAAGTTTTTCAAAGCAACCTGTTACAGCTTTCAAAGTATCAGAGGAAGCAAAACAAACATTTAAGAATTTTTAATTTTGATCTGCTTCCATTTGAAAACGATGATTTTTTGTGAAAAAACTGGGCCAAAAAAGTAACTTGAAATTTTTCAAACTTCCATTACTTGAATGGTTTCAACAGAAAAACGAATAACATTGGCCGACCGATTTTCTTCATGAATAAACCTAATTTTTTTTCAACGTTTAATTGCTTGACTATTCTGCTTAGACGAATTTGAAAAGTTTGCGAGCCAATTTGATCTCCAGATTTTTGTAATTGAGTAAATTTCCCGATGAGTTATTAGCAAATTAGGTAACATCAATTGTTGTGCTTACCGAATTCAGTTCAGGTGTTTTTAAAAACTAATCGACAGAGATGGGATTCAAACACACGCAAGCAGACTGTTGTAGATGAGCAGTCCATCGCCTTAACCACTCGGCCACCTTGTCTGCCCAGCGTTCATTCGTTTGTTAATTGAATCGAACCAAAAAAATTTTAAAGCAAAGATGATTCGCTTCAAATAGAATATTTTTTTTTGCTCAAAAAAATATCAAATCAAACCATTGTTCGATCGAAGATAGACTTGAGGTCTGTGTATTTGAAACGTAGTGACGAGTTTAGCACTCTAGTCCTAGAACAAGACTAGTTCAAATCGTGTTTCAGACCATAGCGTTTCGCTGAAATTTCAAGTTTTTCAAAGCAACCTGTTACAAAGTTTTTCAAAGCAAAGTTTTTCAGAGGAAGCGAAACAAAAATTAAGAAAACTTTAATTTTGATCTGCTTCCATTTAAAAACGATTCTTTTTTTCTGAAAAAAAAACTGGGCCAAGAATGTAAATTCCTTGATTGGTTTAGATAGAAAAACGTAGCATTGACCAACCGATTTTCTTCATGAACAAACTTAAAATTTTTCAACGTTTAATTGCTTGACTATTCTGTTTAAACGAATTTGAAAAATTTTCGAGCCAATTTTATCTCAAGAAGTTTGTCATTTTGTAAATTTTCCGGTGAGTTATTAACAAATTAGGTAAACATCAATTGTTGTGCTTAACCAAATCAGTTCAGGTGTTTTTAAAAACTAATCGACAGAGATGGTATTCAAGGTAAGATCAAACCTTTTTTCAGACCAAATCGTTTCGCTGAAATTTCAGGTCTTTTAAAGCATTTTGTTACAGCTTTCAAAATATCAAAAGAAGCGAAACAAAAGTTGAAGGAAAACTTAGTTTTGAATTGCTTCCATTGCAAAACGATACATTTTTTGTAGAAAAACTTGGCCAAAAAACCTGAAATTTTTCAAAATTCCATTGCTTGAAAGGCTTTATTAGAAAAACGTATAACATTGACCAACCGATTTTCCTCATGAATAAGCTTAAAAATTTTCAACGTTATATTCTTGACTTTACTGCTTAGACGAAACTGAAAAAAAAGCGAGCCAATTTTATCTCTAGAATTTTGTGATTTTCTAAGTTTCCCGGTGACTTATTAACAAATAGGTAAACATCAAATGTTGTGCTTTCCGAATTCAGTTCAGGTATGTTTGAAAACTAATCGACAGAGATGGGATTCAAACCCACGCACGCAGACTATATTGGAAGGGCAGTCCGACACCTTAACAACTCGGCCATCCTGTCTGAACAGCGGGCATTCGTTTGTTTATTGAATTGAACCATTAAAACTTTGAAGCAAAGATGCTCCGCTTCAAATAGAATATTAATTTTTGCTCAAAACAAACAAAAACTTATCAAATCAAACCATTGTTCGATCAAAGATAGAACATAGACTTGGCATCTGTGTATTTGAAATGTAATGACGAATTTAGCACTCTAGTCTTAGAACGAGACTAGTTGAAATCGTGTTTTCAGACCAATTCGTTTCGCTGAAATTTCAAGTTTTTCAAAGCAACCTGTTACAGTTTTCAATTTGTCAGAGGAAGCGAATTAAAAATTTAAGGACATTTTAATTTTGATCTGCTTCCATTCAAAAACGATGCTTTTTTGTGAAAAGAAAACTGGGCCAAAAAATTAACTTGAAATTTTTCAAAAGTTAATTTCTTGAATGGTTTAAACAGAGAAACGTATAACATTGGCCAACCGATTTTCTTTTTGAAAAACTTAAAAATTGTCATTGTTTAATTGCTTGACTATACTGCTTAGACGAACTTGAAAAGTTTGCGAGCCAATTTTATCTCTAGAACTTTGTGATTTAGTGAATTTCCCGATGAGTTAGTAACAAATTAGGTAAACATCAATTGTTGTGCTTATCTAATTCAGTTCAGGTGTTTTTTTTAAATCTAATCGACAGAGATGGGATTCAAAATCAAGCACGCGGACTGTATTGGATAAGCAGTCCAAAGCCTTAACCACTCGGCCACCTTGGCTAACCTGAGGTCATTCGGTTGTTAATTGAGTCGAACCAAAAAAACTTTGAAGCAAAGATGCTCCGCTTCAAATAGAATAATTTTTTTTGCTCGAAACAAAGAAAACCTATCAAATCAAACCATTGTTCGATCAAAGATAGACTTGTTTTCTGTGTATTCGAAATGTAATGACAAATTTAGCACTCTAGTCCTACATCAAGACTAGTTCAAATCGTTTTTCAGACCAAATCGTTTGGCTGAAGTATCAAATTTTTCAAAGCAACCTGTTACAGCTTTCAAACTATCAAAAGAAGCGAAATGAAAATACAGAAAAGCGTATAACATTGGCCAACCGATTTTCTTTATGAAAAAAAAACGTAAAATTTGTCATTGTTCAATTGCTTGACTAGTCTGCTTAGACGAATTTGAAAAAATTGCGAGCCAATTTTATCTCTAGAATTTTGTGATTTAGTAAATTTCCCGCTGAGTTTTAACAAACTAGATAAACATCAGTTTTTGTGCGTACCGAATTCAGTTCAGGGGTTTTAAAAAAAACTAATCGACAGAGATGGGATTCGAACCCACGCAAGCAAAACGTATGGTGTCAGCAGCCAACAGCTTTAACCTCTCGGCAACCCTGCCTAACCAGAGTTCATTCAATGGTAAATTGAATTGAAACAAAAAAAATGAAGCAAAGATGCTTCATTTCAAATAAGAATTTTTTTTGCTCAAAACAAAAAACCCGTCAATCAAGCCATTTTTCGATCAAAAATAGACTTGAGGTATGTGTATTTGAAATGTAATGACAAATTTAGCACTCTAGTCCTAGAACGAGACTAGTTTAAATATTATTTTAGACCATATCGTTTCGCTGAAATTTCAAACTTTTCAAAGCAACCTATTACAGCTTTCAATTTATCAGAGGAAGCGAAACAAAAAATTAAGTAAATTTTAATTTTGATCTGCTTCCATTTAAAAACGATTCTTTTTTTTTGAAAAAAAAACTGGGCCAAGAAAGTAAATTTCTTGATTGGTTTAGATAGAAAAATGTAGCATTGGCCAACCGATTTTCTTCATAAATAAACCTAAAAATTTTTAACGTTTAATTGCTTGAATATTCTGCTTAGACGAATTTGAAAAATTTTCGAGCCAATTTTATCTCTAGAAATTTGTGATTTTGTAAATTTTCCGGTGAGTTATTATCAAATTAGGTTAACATCAATAGTTGTGCTTACCGAATTCAGTTCAGGTGTTTTTAAAAACTAATCGACAGAGATGGTATTCAAGGTAAGTTCAAACTTTTTTTCAGACCAAATCGTTTCGCTGAAGTTTCAAGTTTTTCAAAGCAACCTGTTACAACTTTCAAACTATCAAAGGAAGCGAAACAAAAATTTAAGGAAAACTTAGTTTTGAAATGCTTCCATTGAGAAAAGATAAGTTTTGTGTGGAAAAACTCGGCCAAAAAAACATGAAATTTTTCAAAATGCCATTGCTTGAATGGCTTTATTAGAAAAACGTATAACATTGACCAACCGATTTTCTTCATGAATAAACTTAAATTTTTTCAACGTTTAATTGCTTGATTATTCTGCTTAGACAAATTTGAAAAATTTGCGAGCCAATTTTATCTCTAGAATTTTGTGATTTTGTATGTTTCCCGGTGATTTATTAACAAATAGGTAAACATCAAATGTTGTGCTTTCCGAATTCAGTTCAGGTATGTTTGAAAACTAATCGACAGAGATGGGATTCAAACCCACGCACGCAGACTATATTGGAAGGGCAGTCCGACACCTTAACAACTCGGCCATCCTGTCTGAACAGCGGGCATTCGTTTGTTTATTGAATTGAACCATTAAAACTTTGAAGCAAAGATGCTCCGCTTCAAATAGAATATTAATTTTTGCTCAAAACAAATAAAAACCTATCAAATCAAACCATTGTTCAATCAAAGATAGAAGATAGACTTGGCATCTGTGTATTTGAATTGTAATGACGAATTTAGCACTCTAGTCTTAGAACGAGACTAGTTGATATCGTGTTTTCAGACCAATTCGTTTCGCTGAATTTTCAAGTTTTTCAAAGCAACCTGTTACAGTTTTCAATTTGTCAGAGGAAGCAAATTAAAAATTTAAAGACATTTTAATTTTGATCTGCTTCCATTCAAAAACGATGCTTTTTTGTGAAAAGAAAACTGGGCCAAAAAATTAACTTGAAATTTTCAAAAGTTAATTACTTGAATGGTTTAAATAGAGAAACGTATAACATTGGCGAACCGATTTTCTTTTTGAAAAACTTAAAAATTGTCATTGTTTAATTGCTTGACTATACTGCTTAGACGAACTTGAAAAGTTTGCGAGCCAATTTTATCTCTAGAACTTTGTGATTTAGTGAATTTCCCGATGAGTTAGTATAAAATTAGGTAAACATCGATTGTTGTGCTTATCTAATTCAGTTCAGGTGTTTTTTTTTAATCTAATCGACAGAGATGGGATTCAAAATCAAGCACGCGGACTGTATTGGATAAGCAGTCCAAAGCATTAACCACTCGGCCACCTTGTCTAACCTGAGGTCATTCGGTTGTTAATTGAGTCGAACCAAAAAAACTTTGAAGCAAAGATGCTCCGCTTCAAACAGAATACTTTTTTTGCTCGAAACAAAGAAAACCTATCAAATCAAACCATTGTTCGATCAAAGATAGACTTGTTTTCTGTGTTTTCGAAATGTAATGACAAATTTAGCACTCTAGTCCTATATCAAGACTAGTTCAAATCGTTTTTCAGACCAAATCGTTTGGCTGAAGTATCAAATTTTTCAAAGCAACCTGTTACAGCTTTCAAGTTATCAAAAGAAGCGAAATGAAAATACAGAAAAACGTATAACATTGGCCAACAGATTTTCTTTATGAAAAAAAAAACGTAAAATTTGTCATTGTTTAATTGCTTGACTAGTCTGCTTAGATGAATTTGAAAAAATTGCGAGCCAATTTTATCTCTAGAATTTTGTGATTTAGTAAATTTCCCGCTGAGTTTTAACAAACTAGATAAACATCAGTTTTTGTGCTTACCGAATTCAGTTCAGGGGTTTTAAAAAAAACTAATCGACAGAGATGGGATTCGAACCCACGCAAGCAAAACGTATGGTGTCAGCAGCAACCGCTTTAACCTCTCGGCAACCCTGCCTAACCACAGTTCATTCAATGGTAAATTGAATTGAAACAAAAAAAATTGAAGCAAAGATGCTTCATTTCAAATAGGAATTTTTTTTGCTCAAAACAAAAAACCCGTCAAATCAAGCCATTTTTCGATCAAAAATAGACTTGAGGTATGTGTATTTGAAATGTAATGACGAACTTAGCACTCTAGTCCTAGAACGAGACTAGTTTAAATAGTATTTTAGACCATATCGTTTCGCTGAAATTTCCATTTTTTTCTTAGCAACCTATTACAGCTTTCAATTTATCAGAGCAAGCGAAACAAAAAAGTAAGTAAATTGTAATTTTGATCTGCTTCCATTTGAAAACGATTCTTTTTTTTGAAAAAAAAACTGGGCCAAGAAAGTAAAATTCTTGATTGGTTTAGATAGAAAAACGTAGCATTGGCCAACCGATTTTCTTCATAAATAAACCTAAAATTTTTCAACGTTTAATTGCTTGAATATTCTACTTAGACGAATTTGAAAAATTTTCGAGCCAATTTTATCTCTAGAAATTTATGATTTTGTAAATTTTCCGGTGAGTTATTATCAAATTAGGTAAACATCAATTGTTGTGCTTACCGAATTCAGTTCAGGTGTTTTTAAAAACTAATCGACAGAGATGGTATTCAAGGTATGTTCAAACTTTTTTTCAGAGCAAATCGTTTCGCTGAAGTTTCAAGTTTTTCAAAGCAACCTGTTACAACTTTCAAACTATCAAAGGAAGCGAAACAAAAATTTAAGGAAAACTTAGTTTTGAAATGCTTCCATTGAGAAACGATAAGTTTTTTGTGGAAAAACTCGGCCAAAAAAACTTGAAATTTTTCAAAATTCCATTGCTTGAATGGCTTTATTAGAAAAACGTATAACATTGACCAACCGATTTTCTTCATGAATAAACCTAAAATTTTTCAACGTTTAATTGCTTGACTATTCTGCTTAGACGAATTTGAAAAATTTGCGAGCCAATTTTATCTCTAGAATTTTGTGATTTTGTATGTTTCCCGGTGAGTTATTAACAATTTAGGTAAACATCAATTGTTGTGCTCCGGATTCAGTTCAGGTATTTTTGAAAACTAATCGACAGAGATGGGTTTCAAACCCACGCACGCAGACTATATTGGAAGAGCAGTCCAACACCTTAACAACTCGGCCATCCTGTCTGAACAGCGGGCATTCGTTTGTTTATTGAATTGAACCAATAAAACTTTGAAGCAAAGATGCTCCGCTTCAAATAGAATATTAATTTTTGCTCAAAACAAAAAAAAACCTATCAAATCAAACCATTGTTCGATCAAAGATAGAAGATAGACTTGGCATCTGTGTATTTGAAATGTAATGACGAATTTAGCACTCTAGTCTTAGAACGAGACTAGTTGAAATCGTGTCTTCAGACCAATTCGTTTCGCTGAAATTTCAAGTTTTTCAAAGCAACCTGTTACAGCTTTCAATGTATCAGAGGAAGCGAAATAAAAATTTAAAGACATTTTATTTTGATCTGCTTCCATTTAAAAACGATGCTTTTTGTGGAAAAAAAACTGGGCCAAAAAATTAACTTGAAATTTTTCAAAGTTCATTACTTGAATGGTTTAAATAGAGAAACGTATAACATTGGCCAACCGATTTTCTTTTTGAAAAAACCTAAAATTTGTCATTGTTTAATTGCTTGATTATACTGCTTAGACGAACTTGAAAAGTTTGCGAGCCAATTTTATCTCTAGAACTTTGTGATTTCGTAACATTCCCGATGAGTTACTAACAAATTAGGTAAACATCAATTGTTGGGCTTATCTAATTCAGTTCAGGTGTATTTTTTAAAATCTAATCGACAGAGATGGGATTCAAAACCAAGCACGCGGACTGTATTGGATAAGCAGTCCAAAGCCTCAACCACTCGGCCACCTTGTCTAACCTGAGGTCATTCGGTTGTTAATTGAGTCGAGCCAAAAAAAACTTTGAAGCAAAGATGCTCCGCTTTAAATAGAATACTTTTTTTTTGCTCGAATCAAAGAAAACCTATCAAATCAAACCACTGTTCGATCAAAGATAGACTTGTTTTCTGTGTATTCGAAATGTAATGACAAATTTAGCACTCTAGTCTTACATCAAGACTAGTTCAAATCGTTTTTCAGACCAAATCGTTTGGCTGAAGTATCAAGTTTTTCAAAGCAACCTGTTACAGCTTTCAAACTATCAAAAGAAGCGAAATGAAAATACAGAAAAACGTATAACCATGGCCAACCAATTTTCTGTACGAAAAAAAAACGTAAACTTTGTCATTGTTTAATTGCTTGACTAGTCTGCTTAGATGAATTTGAAAAGTTTGCGAGCCAATTTTATCTCTAGAGTTTTGTGATTTAAAAAATTTCCCGGTGAGTTATTAACAAACTAGATAAACATCAATTTTTGTGCTTACCGAATTCAGTTCAGTGGTTTTAAAAAAAAACTAATCAACAGAGATGGGATTCGAACCCACGCAAGCAAAACGTGTGGTGTCAGCAGTCAACCGCTTTAACCTCTCGGCAACCCTGCTTAACCAGAGTTCATTCAATGGTAAATTGAGTCGAAACAAAAAAAATGAAGCAAAGATGCTTCATTTCAAATAGGAATTTTTTTTGCTCAAAACAAAAAACCCGTCAAATCAAGCCAATTTTCGATCAAAAATAGACTTGAGGTCTGTGTATTTGAAATGTAATGACGAATTTAGCACTCTAGTCCTACAACGAGACTAGTTTAAATATTATTTAAGACCATGTCGTTTCGCTGAAATTTCAAATTTTTCAAAGCAACCTATTACAGCTTTCAAACTATCAGAGGAAGCGAAACAAAAAATTAAGTAAATTTTAATTTTAATCTGCTTCCATTTAAAAACGATTCTTTTTTTGAAAAAGAAAACTGGGCCAGGAAAGTAAATTCCTTGATTGGTTTAGATAGAAAAACTTAGCATTGGCCAACCGATTTTCTTCATAAATAAACCTAAAATTTTTCAACGTTTAATTGCTTGACTATTCTGCTTAGACGAATTTGAAAAATTTTCGAGCAAATTTTATCTCTAGAAATTTGTGATTTTGTAAATTTTCCGGTGAGTTATTAACAAATTAGGTAAACATCAATTGTTGTGCTTACCGAATTCAGTTCAGGTGTTTTTAAAAACAAATAGACAGAGATGGTATTCAAGGTAAGTTCAAACCTTTTTTCAGACCAAATCGTTTCGCTGAAATTTCAAGTTTTTTAAAGCAACCTGTTACAACTTTCAAACAATCAAAGGAAGCGAAACAAAAATTTAAGGAAAACTTAGTTTTGAAATGCTTCCATTGAGAAACGATAAATTTTTTGTGGAAAAACCCGGCCAAAAAAACCTGAAATTTTTCAAAATTTCATTGCTTGAATGGCTTTATTAGAAAAACGTATAACATTGACCAACCGATTTTCTTCAGGAATAAACTTGAAATTTTTCAACGTTTAATTGCTTGACCATTCTGCTTAGTCGAATTTGAAAAAATTGCGAGCCAATTTTATCTCTAGAATTTTGTGATTTTGTATGTTTCCCGGTGAGTTATTAACAATTTAGGTAAACATCAATTGTTGTGCTTTCCGAATTCAGTTCAGGTATTTTTGAAAACTAATCGACAGAGATGGGGTTCAAACCCATGCATGCAGACTATATTGGAAGAGCAGTCCAACACCTTAACAACTCAGCCTCCTTGTCCGAACAGCGGGTATTCGTTTGTTTATGAATTGAACCAAAAAAACTTTGAAGCAAAGATGCTCCGCTTCAAAAAGATTATTAATTTTTGCTCAGAACAAAAAAAAACCTATCAAATCAAACCAATGTTTGATTAAAGATAGAATTGTTATCCGTGTATTTGAAATGTAATGACCAATTTAGCACTCTAGTCTCAGAACGAGACTAGTTGAAATCGTGTTTTCAGACCAATGCGTTTTGCTGAAATTTCAAGTTTTTTCATAGCAACCTGTTACAACTTTCAAACTATCAGAGGAAGCGAAACAAAAATTTAGGGAAAGTTTAATTTTGATCTGCTTCCATTTAAAAACGATGCTGTTTGTGGAAAAAAAGGCCAAAAAATTAACTGGAAATTTTTCAAAATTTCATTACTTGAATGGCTTACATAGAGAAACGTATGACATTGGCCAACCGAATTTCCTTATGAAAAAAAAATAAAATTTGTCATTGTTTAATTGCTTGACTATTCTGCTTAGACAATTTTGAAAAGTTTGTGGGACAATTTTATCTCTAGAACTTTGTGATTTAGTAAATTTCCCGATGAGTTAATAACAATTTAGGTAAATATCAATTATGCTTATCGAATTCAGTTCAGGTGTTTTTAAAAACTAATCATCGACAGAGATGGGATTCGAAACCAAGCACGCGGACTGTATTGGATGAGCAGTCTAAAGCCTTAACCACTCGGCCACCCTGTCTAACCTGAGGTCATTCGGTTGTTAGTTGAATCGAACCAATAAAACTTTGAAGCAAAGATGCTCGGCTTCAAATAGAATATTTTTTTTTGCTCGAAACAAAAAAAAACCTATCAAATCAAACCATTGTTCGATCAAAGATAGACCTGACTTCTGTGTATTTGAAATGTAATGACAAACTTGGCACTCTAGTCCTACATCAAGACTAGTTCAAATCGTTTTTCAGACCAAATCGTTTCAGACCAAAAGTTTCAAGTTTTTCAAAGCAACCTGTTAAAGCTTTCAAACTATCAGAAGAAGCGAAATGAAAATAAAGAAAAACTTGAAACTTGAAACTGTTTTTCTTTATTTCGGCCAAAAAAACTGTCGGCCAAAAAAAACCAGAAGTTTTTTAAAATTTCATTGCTTGAATGGCTTTATAAGAAAAACGTATAACATTGACCAGCCGAATTTCTTCATGTCGATTAGTTTTTAAGTTTTATGAAAAAAAAAACTTAAACTTTGTCATTGTTTTTTTGCTTGACAAGTCTGCTGAAATTAGAGTTTTGTGATTTAGTAAATTTCCCGGTGAGTTCTTAACAAACTAGATAAACATCAATTTTTGTGCTAACCGAATTCAGTTCAGGGGTTTTAAAAAAAACTAATCGACAGAGATAGGATTCGAACCCACGCAAGCAAAACGTATGAATTCAGCAGTCAACCGCTTCAACCTCTCCGCAACCCTGCCTAACCAGAATTCATTCAATAGTAAATTGAATCGAAACAAAAAAAAATCAAGCAGAGATGCTTCACTTCAAATAGGATTTTTTTTGCTCACAACAAAAAACCCGTCTAATCAAGCCATTTTTCGATCAAAAATAGACTTGACGTCTATGTATTCGAAATGTATTGACAATTTTAGTTTTCTAGTCATAGAACAGGACTAGTTCAAATTGTTTTTTATCCCAAATTGTTTCGCTGAAATTTCAGGTTTTGAAAAGCAACCTGTTACAGCTTTCAAACTATCAAAAGAAGCGAAACAAAAATCTATGGAAAACTTAATTTTGAATTGCTTCCATTGAAAAACGATAGGTTTTTTGTGAAAAATTTCGGCCAAAAAAAACCAGAAGTTTTTTAAAATTTCATTGCTTGAATGGCTTTACAAGAAAAACGTATAACATTGACCAGCCGAGTTTGTTCATGAATAAATTTCAATTTTCAACGTTTTTTGCTTGAAAATTCTGCTTAGACGAATTTGAAACAATTGTGAGCCAATTTTTTCTCTTGATTTTGTGATTTAGTAAACTTCATGGTGAGTTATCGACAAATTAGGTAAACATCATTTGTTGTGCTTACCGAATTCAGTTCGGTGTTTCTAAAAACTAATCGACAGAGATGGGATTCAAACCCACGCACGCAGACTGTATTGGAAGAGCAATCGAACACCTTAACCACTCGGCAACCCTCTCTGACCAGAGAAACAATAAAAAAGCTGAAGCAAAAACGCTTCGCTTGTAAAAGAATGATTTTTTTTTCTCAAAATAAATAACCTATCAAATCAAACCCTTGTTCGATCAAAAAAACGTCCTTGTTCGATCAAAAAAACTTGACGTCTATGTATTTGAAATGTATTGACAATTTTAGTTTTTTAGTCCTAGAACAGGACTAGATCAAACAACTTTTCTACCCCAAAATGTTTCGCTGAAATTTCAAGTTGTTAAAAGCAACCTGTTACAGCTTTCAAACTATCAAAGGAAGCGAAACAAAAATTTAAGAAAAACTTAATTTTGATTTGTTTCCATTGAAAAACGATAATTTTTTTTGTGGAAAAACTCGGCCAAAAAACCTGAAGTTTTTCAAATTTCCTCTGCTTGAATGGCTTTATTAGAAAAACGTATAACATTGGCCAGCCGAATTTGTTCATGAATAAACCTAAGTTTTTTCAACGGTTTATTGCTTGATTATTCTGCTTAGATGAAATTGAAAAATTAGCGAGCCATTTTTTTCTCTTTTAATTTTGAGATTTAGTAAATTTCACGGTGAGTTATCAACAAATTAGGTAAACATCAATTGTTGTGCTTACCGAATTCACTTCGGTGTTTCTAAAAACTAATCGACAGAGATGGGATTCAAACTCACGCACGCAAACTGTCTTGGAAGAGCAGTCCAACACCTTAACCACTCGGCCACCCTGTCTTACCAGTGAAACAATAAAAAATTGAAGCACAGATGGTTCGCTTCAAATTGAATGTTTTTTTTTGCTCAAAACAAAGAACCTATCAAACAAAGCCCTGGTTTGATCAAAAATAGACTTGACGTCTATGTATTTCAACTGTAATGACGAAATTAGCTTTCTAGTCCTAGAACAGGACTAGTTCACAATTTTTTTTCTAGACCAAACAGTTTTGGTAGAATTTCAATTTTTTAAAAGCAACCTTTCAAACTATCAAAGGAAGCGAAACAAAAATTTAAGGTAAACTTAGTTTTGAATTGCTTCCATAGAAAAATGATGACTTTTTTGTGGGACAACTCGGCCAAAAAAATCTGAAGTTTTTCAATTTTCCATTGCTTGAATGGCTTTATTAGAAAAACGTTTAACACTGGCCAACCGATTTTCTTCATGATTAAACTTAAATTTTTCAACGTTTAATTGTTTGATTATTCTGCTTAGACAAACTTGAAAAGTTGGCGAGCCAAGTTTTTCTCTACATTTTTGTGATTTAGTAATTTTCCTGGTGAGCTATTAGAAAATTAGGTAAACATCAATTTTTGTGCTTAATGAATTCAATTCAGGTATTTTCAAAAAGTTATCGACAGAGATGGGATTCATACCCACGCACGCAGACTGTATTAGCTGAGCAGTCCAACGCATTAACCACTCGGCCACCTTGTCTGACCATAGTTCATTTGTTTCTTAATTGAATCAAACCAATAAAATTTTGAAGTAAAGATGATCCGCTTCAAAAAGATTTTATTTTTGCTCAAAACAAAAAAACCTATCAAATCAAACCATTGTTCGATCAAAGAAAGACTTGGCGTCATGGTATTTGAATCGTAATGAAGAATTTAGCACTCTAGTCCTAGAACAAGACAAGTTCAAATAGTTTTTCCGACCAAATCGATTCGCTGAAATTTCAAGTTTTTCAAAGCAACCTGTTACAGCTTTCAAACTATCAGTGGAAGCGAAACAAAAATTTAAAGAATTTTTAATTTGGATCTGCTTTCTTCTGAAAACGATGGTTTTTTTGTCAAAAAACTGGGCCAAAAAACTAACTAGAATTTTTTTTCAAAATTCCATCACTTGAATGGTTTCAATGGAAAAACGTATAACATTGGCCGACCGATTTTCTTCATGAATAAACTTAAGTTTTTCAATTAAATTTAAAATTGGTCATTGTTTAATTGCTTGACTAGTCTGCTTAGACGAATTTGAACTGTTTGCGAGCCAATTCTATCTCCAGAAATTTGTGATTTAGTAAGTTTCCTTGTGAGTTTTTAACAAATTAGGTAATCCTCAATTGTTGTGCTTACCGAATTCAGTTCAGGTGTTCAGGTGTTTTTAAAAAATTAATCGACATAGATGTGCTTCAAACCCATGCAAGCAGAACGTTTTGACTTAGCAGACAAACCCCTTAACCACTCGGCCACCCTGTCTGACCAGAGGTCATACAATGGTAAATTGAATCGAAACAATGAAAATCTGAAGCAAAGATGCTTCGCTTCAAATAGATTTTTTTTTTGTTCAAAACAAAGAAAACCTATCAAATCAAACCATTGTTTGATCAAAGATAGACTTGATTTCTGTGTATTTGAAAATTCATGACGAATTTTGCACTCTAGTCCTAGTACAAGACTAGTTCGAACAGTTTTTCAGATCAGCTCGTTCCGCTGAAATTTCAAGTTGTTAAAAGCAACCTGTTACAGCTTTCAAACTATCAAAGGTAGCGAAACAAAAATTTAAGATAAACTTAATTTTGATTTGTTTCCATTGAAAAACGATAAATTTTTTTTGTGGAAAAACTCGGCCAAAAAAACCTGAAGTTTTTCAAAATTCCTCTGCTTGAATGGCTTTATTAGAAAAACGTATAACATTGGCCAGCCGAATTTCTTCATGAATAAACTTAAATTTTTTCAACGGTCTACTGCTTGACTATTCTGCTTAGATGAAATTGAAAAATTAGCGAGCCATTTTTTTCTCTTTTATTTTTGAGATTTAGTAAATTTCACGGTGAGTTCTCAACAAATTAGGTAAACATCAATTGTTGTGCTTACCGAATTCACTTCGGTGTTTCTAAAAACTAATCGACAGAGATGGGATTCAAACCCACGCACGCATACTGTCTTGGAAGAGCAGTCCAACACCTTAACCACTCGGCCACCCTATCTTATCAGTGAAACAATAAAAAATTGAAGCACACATGGTTCGCTTCAAATTGAATGTTTTTTTTTGCTCAAAACAAAAAACCTATCAAACAAAGCCCTGGTTAGATCAAAAATAGACTTGACGTCTATGTATTTGAACTGTAATGACGAAATTAGCTTTCTAGTCCTAGAACAGGACTAGTTCACAATTTTTTCCGAGACCAAACAGTTTCGGTAGAATTTCAATTTTTTAAAAGCGACCTTTCAAACTATCAAAGGAAGCGAAACAAAAATTTAAGGAAAACTTAGTTTTGAACTGCTTCCATAGAAAAACGATGACTTTTTTGTGGGAAAACTTGGCCAAAAAAATCTGAAGGTTTCCAATTTTCTATTGCTTGAATGGCTTTATTAGAAAAACGTATAACACTGGCCAACCGATTTTCTTCATGATTAAACTTAAATTTACCAACGTTTAATTGGTTGACTATTCTGCTTAGACAAACTTGAAAAGTTGGCGAGCCAAGTTTTTCTCTAGACTTTTGTGATTTATTATTTTTCCCGGTGAGTTATTAGAAAATTAGGTAAACATCAATTGTTGTGCTTACTGAATTCAATTCAGGTATTTTCAAAAACTTATCGACAGAGATGGGATTCAAACCCACGCACGCAGACTGTATTAGATGAGCAGTCCAACGCATTAACCACTCAGCCACCCTGTCGTACCACAATTCATTTGTTTGTTAATTGAATCAAACCAATAAAATTTTGAAGTAAAGATGGTCCGCTTCAAAAAGATTATATTTTTTGCTCAAAACAAAAACACCTATCAAATCAAACCATTGTTCGATCAAAGATAGACTTGACTTCTGTGTATTTGAAAATTCATGACGAATTTTGCACTCTAGTCCTAGTACAAGACTAGTTCGAACAGTTTTTCAGATCAGCTCGTTCCGCTGAAATTTCAAGTTGTTAAAAGCAACCTGTTACAGCTTTCAAACTATCAAAGGAAGCGAAACAAAAATTTAAGAAAAACTTAATTTTGATTTGTTTCCAGTGAAAAACGATAATTTTTTTTTGTGGAAAAACTCGGCCAAAAAAACCTGAAGTTTTTCAAAATTCCTCTGCTTGAATGGCTTTATTAGAAAAACGTATAACATTGGCCGGCCGAATTTCTTCATGAATAAACTTAATTTTTTTCAACGGTCTTTTGCTTGAATATTCTGCTTAGATGAAATTGAAAAATTAGCGAGCCATTTTTTTCTCTTTTATTTTTGAGATTTAGTAAATTTCACGGTGAGTTATCAACAAATTAGGTAACCATCAATTGTTGTGCTTACCGAATTCACTTCGGTGTTTCTAAAAACTATTCGACAGAGATGGGATTCAAACCCACGCACGCAAACTGTTTTAGAAGAGCAGTCCAACACCTTAACCACTCGGCCACCCTGTCTTATCAGTGAAACAATAAAAAATTGAAACACAAATGGTTCGCTTCAAATTGAATGTTTTTTTTTTGCTCAAAACAAAAAACCTATCAAACAAAGCCCTGGTTAGATCAAAAATAGACTTGACGTCTATGTATTTGAACTGTAATGACGAAATTAGCCCTCTAGTCCTAGAACAGGACTAGTTCACAATTTTTTTTCTAGACCAAACAGTTTCGGTAGAATTTCAACTTTTTAAAAGCAACCTTTCAAACTATCAAAAGAAGCGAAACAAAAATTTAAGGAAAACTTAGTTTTGAATTGCTTCCATAGAAAAACGATGACTTTTTTGTGGGAAAACTTGGCCGAAAAAATCTGAAGGTTTTCAATTTTCCATTGCTTGAATGGCTTTTTTAGAAAAACGTATAACACTGGCCAACTGATTTTCTTCATGATTTAACGTTTAATTGGTTGACTATTCTGCTTAGACAAACTTGTTCAAATCCAAGTTTTTCTCTAGATTTTTGTGATTTTTTAATTTTCCCGGTGAGTTATTAGAAAATTAGGTAAACATCAATTGTTGTGCTTACTGAATTCAATTCAGGTATTTTCAAAAACTTATCGACAGAGATGGGATTCAAACCCACGCACGCAGACTGTATTAGATGAGCAGTCCAACGCATTAATCACTCGGCCACCCTGTCGGACCAGAGTTCATTTGTTTGTTAATTGAATCAAACCAATAAAATTTTGAAGTAAAGATGATCCGCTTCAAAAAAATTATATTTTTTTGCTCAAAAAAAAAACACCTATCAAATCAAACCATTGTTCGATCAAAGAAAGACTTGGCGTCTTGGTATTTGAAATGAAATGACGAATTTAGCACTCTAGTCCTAGAACAAGACTAGTTCAAATATCTTTTCCGACCAAATCGTTTCAAGTTTCAAGTTTTTCAGAGCAACCTGTTACAGCTTTCAAACTATCAGTGGAAGCGAAACAAAAATTTAAAGAATTTTTAATTTGGATCTGCTTACTTTTGAGAACGATGATTTTTTTTGTCAAAAAACTGGGCCAAAAAATTAACTAGATTTTTTTTCAAAATTCCATCACTTGAATGGTTTCAAAACGTATAACATTGGCCGACCGATTTTCTTCATGAATAAACTTAAATTTTTCAACTTAAGTTTAAAATTGGTCATTGTTTAATTGCTTGACTAGTCTGCTTAGATGAATTTGAACTGTTTGCGAGCCAATTCTATCTCCAGAAATTTGTGATTTAGTAAGTTTCCTTGTGAGTTTTTAACAAATTAGGTAATCCTCAATTGGTGTGCTTACCGAATTCAGTTCAGGTGTTCAGGTGTTTTTAAAAAATTAATCGACATAGATGTGCTTCGAACCCATGCAAGCAGAACGTTTTGACTTAGCAGACAAACCCCTTAACCACTCGGCCACCCTGTCTGATTAGATGTCATTCAATGGTAAATTGAATCGAAACAATGAAAAACTGAAGCAAAGATGCTTCGCTTCAAATAGAATATTTTTTTTGTTCAAAACAAAGAAAACCTATCAAATCAAACCATTGTTCGATCAAAGACAGACTTGACTTCTGTGTATTTGAATATTAATGAAGAATTTTGCACTCTAGTCTTAGTACAAGACTAGTTCGAATAGTTTTTCAGATCAGCTCGTTCCGCTGAAATTTCAAGTTGTTAAAAGCAACCTGTTACAGCTTTCAAACTATCAAAGGAAGCGAAACAAAAATTTAAGAAAAACTTAATTTTGATTTGTTTCCAGTGAAAAACGATAATTTTTTTTTGTGGAAAAACTCGGCCAAAAAAACCTGAAGTTTTTCAAAATTCCTCTGCTTGAATGGCTTTATTAGAAAAACGTATAACATTGGCCGGCCGAATTTCTTCATGAATAAACTTAATTTTTTTCAACGGTCTATTTCTTGAATATTCTGCTTAGATGAAATTGAAAAATTAGCGAGCCATTTTTTTCTCTTTTATTTTTGAGATTTAGTAAATTTCACGGTGAGTTATCAACAAATTAGGTAACCATCAATTGTTGTGCTTACCGAATTCACTTCGGTGTTTCTAAAAACTAATCGACAGAGATGGGATTCAAACCCACGCACGCAAACTGTTTTAGAAGAGCAGTCCAACACCTTAACCACTCGGCCACCCTGTCTTATCAGTGAAACAATAAAAAATTGAAACACAAATGGTTCGCTTCAAATTGAATGTTTTTTTTGCTCAAAACAAAAAACCTATCAAACAAAGCCCTGGTTAGATCAAAAATAGACTTGACGTCTATGTATTTGAACTGTAATGACGAAATTAGCCCTCTAGTCCTAGAACAGGACTAGTTCACAATTTTTTTTCTAGACCAAACAGTTTCGGTAGAATTTCAACTTTTTAAAAGCAACCTTTCAAACTATCAAAAGAAGCGAAACAAAAATTTAAGGAAAACTTAGTTTTGAATTGCTTCCATAGAAAAACGATGACTTTTTTGTGGGAAAACTTGGCCGAAAAAATCTGAAGGTTTTCAATTTTCCATTGCTTGAATGGCTTTTTTAGAAAAACGTATAACACTGGCCAACTGATTTTCTTCATGATTTAACGTTTAATTGGTTGACTATTCTGCTTAGACAAACTTGTTCAAATCCAAGTTTTTCTCTAGATTTTTGTGATTTTTTAATTTTCCCGGTGAGTTATTAGAAAATTAGGTAAACATCAATTGTTGTGCTTACTGAATTCAATTCAGGTATTTTCAAAAACTTATCGACAGAGATGGGATTCAAACCCACGCACGCAGACTGTATTAGATGAGCAGTCCAACGCATTAATCACTCGGCCACCCTGTCGGACCAGAGTTCATTTGTTTGTTAATTGAATCAAACCAATAAAATTTTGAAGTAAAGATGATCCGCTTCAAAAAAATTATATTTTTTTGCTCAAAACAAAAACACCTATAAATCAAACCATTGTTCGATCAAAGAAAGACTTGGCGTCTTGGTATTTGAAATGAAATGACGAATTTAGCACTCTAGTCCTAGAACAAGACTAGTTCAAATATCTTTTCCGACCAAATCGTTTCAAGTTTCAAGTTTTTCAGAGCAACCTGTTACAGCTTTCAAACTATCAGTGGAAGCGAAACAAAAATTTAAAGAATTTTTAATTTGGATCTGCTTACTTTTGAGAACGATGATTTTTTTTGTCAAAAAACTGGGCCAAAAAATTAACTAGATTTTTTTTCAAAATTCCATCACTTGAATGGTTTCAAAACGTATAACATTGGCCGACCGATTTTCTTCATGAATAAACTTAAATTTTTCAACTTAAGTTTAAAATAGGTCATTGTTTAATTGCTTGACTAGTCTGCTTAGATGAATTTGAACTGTTTGCGAGCCAATTCTATCTCCAAAAATTTGTGATTTAGTAAGTTTCCTTGTGAGTTTTTAACAAATTAGGTAATCCTCAATTGGTGTGCTTACCGAATTCAGTTCAGGTGTTTTTAAAAAATTAATCGACATAGATGTGCTTCGAACCCATGCAAGCAGAACGTTTTGACTTAGCAGACAAACCCCTTAACCACTCGGCCACCCTGTCTGATTAGAGGTCATTCAATGGTAAATTGAATCGAAACAATGAAAAACTGAAGCAAAGATGCTTCGCTTCAAATAGAATATTTTTTTTGTTCAAAACAAAGAAAACCTATCAAATCAAACCATTGTTCGATCAAAGACAGACTTGACTTCTGTGTATTTGAATATTAATGAAGAATTTTGCACTCTAGTCTTAGTACAAGACTAGTTCGAATAGTTTTTCAGATCAGCTCGTTCCGCTGAAATTTCAAGTTTTTAAAAGCAACCTGTTACAGCTTTCAAACTATCAAAGGAAGCGAAACAGAAATTCAAGGAAAACCTGATTTTGATTTGCTTCCATTGAAAAACGATAACTTTGTTGTGGAAAAACTCGCCCAAAAAAACCTGAAGTTTATCAAAATTCCATTGCTTGAATTGCTTTAATACACAAACATATAAGATTGGCAAACCGATTTTCTTCATTACTAAACTTGAATTTTTTCAACTTATAATTGCTTGACTTTTCTGCTTAGACAATTTGAAAAGGTTGCGAGCCAAATTTATCCCTAGAATTTTGTAATTTAGTAAATTTCCCGGTGAGTTATTAACAATTTAGGTAAACATCAATTGTTGTGCTTACCGAAATCAGTTGAGGTGTTTTTAAAAACTAATCGAAAGAGATGGGATTCAAACCCACGCACACAGACTGTATTGGATGAGCAGTCCACAGCCTTAACCACTCGGCCACTCTGTCTGACCAGAGTTCATTAGTTTGTTACTGAATCGAACCAATAAAGTTTTAAAGCAAAGATGCTCCGCTTCAAATAGGATGTTTTTTTTTGCTCAAAACAAAAAAAAACGTCAAATCAAACCATTGTTCGATCAAAGATAGACTTGAGGTCTGTGTATTTGAAATGTAATGACGAATTAAGCACTCTAGTCCTAGAACAAGACTAGTTCAAGTAGTTTTTCAGACCAAATCGTTTCGCTGAAATTTCAGTTTTTCGAAGCAACCTGTTACATCTTTCAAACTATCAGAGGAAGCGAAACAAAAAATTAAGGAATTTTAAATTTGATCTGCTTCCATTTAAAAACTATATTTTTTTAATGAAAAAATTGGGCCAAAAAAGTAACTTGAAGTTTTTTAAAATTCCATTACATGAATGGTTTCAAAAGAAAAACGTATAACATTGGCCGACCGATTTTTTTTGAATGAACTTAAACTTTTTCAACGTTTAATTGCTTCAATTTTCTGCTTAGACGAAAATGAAACGTTTGCGAGCCAATTTTATCTCGGAATTTTGTAATTTAGTAAATTTCTCGGTGAGTTATTAACAATTTAGGTAAACATCAATTGTTGTGCTTACCGAAATCAGTTGAGGTGTTTTTAAAAACTAATCGAAAGAGATGGGATTCAAACCCACGCACACAGACTGTATTGGATGAGCAGTCCACAGCCTTAACCACTCGGCCACTCTGTCTGACCAGAGTTCATTAGTTTCTTACTGAATCGAACCAATAAAGTTTTAAAGCAAAGATGCTCCGCTTCAAATAGGATGTTTTTTTTTTGCTCAAAACAAAAAAAAAACGTCAAATCAAACCATTGTTCGATCAAAGATAGACTTGAGGTCTGTGTATTTGAAATGTAATGACGAATTAAGCACTCTAGTCCTAGAACAAGACTAGTTCAAGTAGTTTTTCAGACCAAATCGTTTCGCTGAAATTTCAGTTTTTCGAAGCAACCTGTTACATCTTTCAAACTATCAGAGGAAGCGAAACAAAAAACTAAGGAATTTTAATTTTGATCTGCTTCCATTTAAAAACTATATTTTTTAATGAAAAATTTGGGCCAAAAAAGTAACTTGAAGTTTTTTAAAATTCCATTACATGAATGGTTTCAAAAGAAAAACGTATAACATTGGCCGACCGATTTTTTTTGAATGAACTTAAACTTTTTCAACGTTTAATTGCTTCAATTTTCTGCTTAGACGAAAATGAAACGTTTGCGAGCCAATTTTATCTCGGAATTTTGTAATTTAGTAAATTTCTCGGTGAGTTTTTATCAAATTAGGTAAACATCATTTGTTGTGCTTACCGAATTCAGTTCAGGTGTTTTTAAAAGCTAATCGACAGAGATGGGATTCAAACCCACGCACGCAAACTGCATTGGATGAGCAGTCCAACGCCTTAACCACTCGGCCACCTTGTCTGACCAGAGTTCAGTCGTTTATTAATTGAATCGAACCAATAAAAGTTTAAAGCAAAGATGATCCGCTTCACATAGAATAATTATTAGCTCAGAACAAAAAACGTATCAAATCAAGCCATTGTTCGATCAAAACTAGACTTGACGTTGGGTATATGAATTGTATTGATGAAATAAGCTCACTAGTCTTAGAACAGGACTAGTGCAAATCTTTTTATAGAACAATTCTTTTCGCTAAAAATTCCAGTTTTTCTTAGCCACCTGTTAGAGGTTCGAAACTATCAAACGATGCGAAACAAAAAATTGAGGAGAACCTAATTTTATATTGCTTCCATTGGAAAACGATAACTTTTTTGTGGAAAAACTTGGCCAAAAAAACCTGAAAAAGTAACTTGAAATTTTTCAAAACTCCATCGCTTGAATGGTTTTATTAGAAAAACGTGAAACATTGGCCAACCGAAATTTTTCATGCATAAACTTAAACTTTTTCAACGGTTTATTGCATGAATATTCTGCTTAGACAAAATTGAAAAATTTGTGAGCTAATTTTTTCTCTTGATTTTTGTGATTTAGTAAATTTTCTGGTGTGTTATTAACAAATTAGGTAAACATCAATTGTTGTTTTTACCGAATTCAGTTCGGTGTTTTCAAGCACTAATCGACAGAGATGGGATTTAAACTCACGCACGCAGACTGTCTTGGAAGAGCAGTCCAATACCTTAAGCACTCGGCCACCCTGTCTGATCAGTTAAACAATAAAAAAATGAAGCAAAGATGCTCTGCTTCAAATTGAATTTTTTTTTGCTCAAAACAAAAAAACTATCAAATCAAACCATTGTTCGATCAAAGATAGACTTGACGTCCTGGTATTTGAAATGTAATGACGAATTTAGCTTTCTAGTCCTAGAACAAGATTAGTTCAAATAGTTTTTCTGACCAACTCTTTTCGCTGAAATTTCAAGATTTTCAAAGCAACCCGTTACAGCTTTCAAACTATCAGTGGAAGCGAAACAAAAAATTAACGAATTGCAAACCCACGCAAGAGATGGGATTCAAACCCACGCACGCAGACTGTATTGGATGAGCAGTCCTTTGCCTTAACCACTCGGCCACCCTGTATGACTAGAGTTCATTCGTTTGTTACTGAATCGAACCAATAAAATTTTAAAGCGAAGATGCACCACTTCAAATAGAATGATTTTTTTGCTCAAAACAGAAAAACCTATCAAATCAAACCATTGTTCGATCAAAAATAAACTTGAGGTCTGTGTGTTTGAAATGTAATGACGAGTTTAGCACTCTACAACCTGTTAAAGCTTTCAAACTATCAAAGGAAGCGAAACAAAAATTTAAGGAAAACTTATTTCTGAATTGCCTCCATTGAAAAACGATATTTTTTGTGAAAAAACTCGGCAAAAAAAACCTGAAGTTTTTCAAAAATCCATTGCTTGAATGGCTTCAATAGAAAAACGCATATTTTTGGCCAACCGATTTTCTTCATGAATACATTTAAGTTTTTTCAACGTATAATTGCTAGACAAATTCCAAAAGTTTGCGAGCCGCCTCTATCTCTAGAATTTTTTGATCTAGTAAGTTTCTCGGTGAGTTATTAACAAATTAGTAAACATCAGTTATTTTGCTTACCAAAATCAGTTCAGGTGTTTTCTAAACTAATCTGATGGTCACCTAATTTGTTAATAACTCACCGGGAAAATTTGTAGATCAAAAACTTAAGTTTATTCATGAAGAAGTTCGTTTGGCCAATAATATGCTTTTTCTATTGAAGCCATTCAAGCAATAGAATTTTGAAAAACTTCAATTTTTTTTTCGCCGATTTTTTTCACAGAAAACATCGTTTTTCAATGCGGGCAATTCAAAACTAGGTTCTCCTTAAATTTTTGTTTCGCTTCCTTTGATAGTTTGAAAGCTGTAACAGGTTGTAGAGTGCTAAACTCGTCAGTACATTTCAAATACACAGACCTCAAATACAAATCTATCTTTGATCGAACAATGGTTTGATTTGAAAAGTTTTTTTTGTTTTGAGCAAAAAAAAATTATTCTATTTGAAGCGGAGCATCTTTCCTTAAAAATTTTATTGGTTCAATTCAGTAACAAACGAAGAAACACTGCTCAGACAGGGTGGCCCAGTGGTTAAGGCGTTGGATTGCTCATCCCATACAGTCTGCGTGCGTGGGTTTGAATCCATCTCGGTCGATTAGTTTTTAAAAACACGTGAGCTGATTCCGGTAAGCACAACAATTGATGTTTACCTATTTTGTTAATAACTCACCGGGAAATTAACTAAATCACAAATATCGGGAGATAAAATTGGCTCGCAAACTTTTCAAATTCGTCTAAGCAGAACAGTCAAGCAATTAAACGTTGAAAAAGTTTAAGTTTAATCATGAAGAAAATCGGTTGATCAATGTTATACTTTTGTCTATTAAAACCATTCAAGCAATGGAATTTTGAAAATATTCAGGTTTTTTTTTGGCCGAGTTTTTCCACAAAAAATTATCGTTTTTCAATGGAAGCAAACCAAAATTACGTTTTCCTTAAATTTTTGTTTCGCTCTCTTTGAAAGGACTGCTCATCCAATACAGTCTGCGTGCGTGGGTTTGAATCCCATCTCTTGCGTGGGTTTGCAATTTTTGAATTTTTTGTTTCGCTTCCACTGATTGTTTGAAAGCTGTAACGGGTTGCTTTGAAAATCTTGAAATTTCAGCGAAAAGAGTTGGTCTGAAATTGAACTAGTCTTGTTCTAGGACTAGAGTGCTAAGTTCGTCATTACATTTCAAATACCAGGACGTCAAGTCTATCTTTGATTGAACAATGGTTTGATTTGTTAAGTTTTTTTGAGCAAAAAAGTTTCCTATTTGAAGCGGAACACATTTACTTCAATACTTTATTGGTTCGATTCAATTAACAAACAAATCAACTCTGGTCAGACAGGGTGGCCTGATGGTTAAGGCGTTGGACTGCTCATCCAATACAGTCTGCATGCGTGGGTTTGAATCCCATATCTGTCTATTAGTTTTTAGAAACACCTGAACTGAATTCGGTGAGCACAACAATTGAAGTTTACCTAATCTTTTAATAACTCACCGGGAAAATGACTAAATTACAAAAATCTGGAGACAAACTTGGCTCGCAAACTTTTCAAGGTATTCTAAGAATAGTCAACCAATTAAACGTTGAAAAAATCTAAGTTTAGTCGTGAAGAAATTCGGTTGGCCAGTGTTATACGTTTTTCTAATGAAGACATTCAAGCAATGGAAACTTGAAAAACTTCAGGTTTTTTGGCCGAGTTTTTCCACCAAAAGTAATCGTTTTTCAATGGAAGCAATTCAAAATTAAGTTTTCCTTAAATTTTTGTTTCGCTTCCTTTGATAATTTGAAAGCTGTAACAGGTTGCTTCTAAAAAATTGAAGTTTCAGCGAAACAATTTGGGCTAGAAAAAAATTGTGAACTAGTCCTGTTCTAGGACTAGAAAACTTAGTTCGTCATTACAGTTCAAATACATCGACATCAAGTCTATTTTTGATCAAACAAGGGCTTTATTTGATAGGTATTTTGTTTTGAGCAAAAAATATATTCTATTTGAAGCGAAGCATCTCTGCTTCAATTCTTTATTGTTTCACTGGTCAGACTGGGTGGCCGAGTGATTAAGGTTTTGGACTGCTCTTTCAATGCAGTCTGCGTGCATGGGTTTAAATCCTCCCATCTCTGTCGATTAATGTTTGAAAACACAGAACTGAATTCGGTTAGCACAACAATTGATGTATACCTAATTTGTTAATAACACACCGGAAAATTTACTAAATCACAAAAATCAATAGGAAAAATTGGCTCGCAAATTTTTCAATTTTGTCTGAGCAGATTAGTCAAGCGTAAAACCTTTGAAAAATTTTAAGTTTATTCATGAAGAAATTCGGTTCGCCAATGTTATACGTTTTTCTAATACAGCCATTCAAGCAATGTAGTTTTGAAAAACCTTTCTTTTTACTGGCCGAGTTTTTCCACGAAAAATTATCGTTTTTCAAAGGAAGCAATATAAAATTGGGTTTTCCTTAACTTTTCGTTCCGCATCGTTTGATACTTTCAAAGCTCTAACAAGTGGCTCAGAAAAACTGGAATTTTTAGCGAAAAGATTTGGTCTATGAAAAGATTTGCACTAGTCTTGTTCTAAGACTAGTGAAATTATTTCATCAATACATTTCATATACCCAACTTCAAGTCTGGTTTTGGTTGAACAATGGCTTGATTTAATACGTTTTTTTTTGTTGTGAGCGAATAATTCTAATTCTTTTTTTGTTAATGCTATGCAGTCTGTGTGCGTGGGTTTGAATCCCATCTCTGTCGATTAGTTTTTAAAAACACCTGAACTGAATTCGGTAAGCACAGCAATTGATGTTTACCTAATTTGTTCATAACTCACCGGGAAATTTTTTAAATTACAAAACTCTGGAGATGAAATTGGCTCGCAAACTCGTTAAATTCGTCTAAGCAGAATAGTCAAGCAATTAAACGTTGAAAAAGTTTAAGTTTTTTCATAAGAAATCGGTCGGCCAATGTTATACGTTTTTCTATTGAAACCAATCAAGTAATGGAAACTTGAAAAACTTCAAGTTACTTTTTGGCCCAGTTTTTCCACAAAAAATTATCGTTTTTAAATGCAAGCAGATCAAAATTAAAAATCCTTAAATTTTTGTTTCGCTTCCTCTGATAGTTTGAAAGCTGTAACAGGGTGCTTTGAAAGACTGATATTTCAGCGAAACGATTTGGTCTGAAAAACTATTTGAACTAGTCTTGTTCTAGGACTAGAGTGCTACATTCGTCATTAAATTTCAAATACACAGACTTCAAGATGATTTTTGAACGAATAAGGGCTTGATTTGATAGATTTTTTTGTTTTGAGCAAAAAATAATATATTTGAAGCGTAGCATCTTTGCTTCAATTTTTCATTGTTTCGATTCAATTTACCATTGAATGTCCTCCGATCAGACAGGGTGGCTGAGTGGTTAAGGGGTTTGTCTGCTAATACAAAACGTTCTGCTTGCATGGGTTCGAATCACATCTCTGTCGATTAGTTTTTAAAAAAAACACCTGAACACCTGAACTGAATTCGGTAAGCACAAGATTTGAGGTTCACCTAATTTGTTAAAAAATCCCAAGGAAATTTACTGAATCACAAAATTCTGGAGATAAAATTGGCTCGCATACATTTCAAATTCGTCTAAGCAGAATAGTCAAGCAATTAAACGTTGAAAAAGTTTGAGTTTATTCATGAAGAAAATCGGTTGGTCAATGTTATACATTTGTCTATTAAAACCATTCAAGCAATGGAATTTTGAAAATATTCAGGTATTTTTGGCCGAGTTTTTCCACAAAAAACTATCGTTTTTCAATGGAAGCAAACCAAAATTAAGTTTTCATTAAATTTTTGTTTCGCTTATTTTGATAGTTTGAAAGCTGTAACAGGTTGCTTTTAAAAACTTGAAATTTCAGCGAAACGATTTGATCTGAAAAGCTATTTGAACTAGTCTTGTTCTAGGACTAGAGTGCTAAATTCGTCATTAATTTTAAAATACACAGACGTCATGTCAATTTTTGACCGAACAAGGGCTTGATTTGATAGGTTTTTTGTTTTGAGCAAAAAAAAAACATATTCTATTTGAAGCGAAGCAGCTTTGCTTCAATTTTTCCTTGTTTCGATTCAATTTACGATTGAATGACCTCTGGGCAGACAGGGTGGCCGAGTGGTTAAGGCGTTTGACTGCTAATCCAAAACCTTCCACTTGCTTGGGTTCGAATCATATCTCTGTCGATTAGTTTTTAAAATCACCTGAACACCTGAACTGAATTCGGTAAGCAGAACAATTGATGTTCACCTAATTTGTTAAAAACTCACCAGGAAATTTACTAAATCACAAAATTCTGGAGATAAATTGGCTCGCAAACATTTCAAATTCGTCTAAGCAGACTAGTCGAGCAATTGAACAATGACACTTTTTATATTTTTTCATAAAGAAAATCGGTCGGCCAAAGTTATACGTTTTTGTATTGGAACTATTCAAGTAAAGGAATTTCGAAAAAAATCAAGTTTATTTTTTGGCCCAGTTTTTTCACAAAAAAAATTATCGTTTTTAAATGGGAGCAGATCAAAATTAAAATTTCCTTATGTTTTTGTTTCGCTTCCACTGATAGTTTGAAAGCTGTAACAAATTCTTTGAAAAATTTGAAATTTCAGCGAAACGATTTGGTCTGAAATTGAACTCGTCTTGTTCTAGGACTAGAGTGCTAAATTTGTCATTACATTTCAAATACCAGGACGTCAAGTCTAACTTTGATCGAACAATGGTTTGATTTGATAGGTTTTTTTTTGTTATGAGCAAAAAAAAATATTCTATTTGAAGCGGAGCATCTTTGCTTCAATAAATTTATTGGTTCGATTCAATTTACAAACAAATGAACTCTGGTCAGACAGGGTGGCTGGGTGGTTCAGGCGTTGGACTGCTCATCCAATACAGCCTGCGTGCTTGGGTTTGAATCCCATATCTGTCGATTAGTTTTTAAAAACACCTGAACTGAAATCGGTGAGCACAACAATTGAAGTTTACCTAATCTTTTAATAACTCCGGGAAAATTACTAAATCACAAAAATCTAGAGTCAAACTTGGCTCGCAAACTTTTCAAGGTCGTCTAAGAATAGTCAACCAATTAAACGTTGAAAAAATCTAAAATTAGTCATGAAGATTTTCGGTTGGCCAGTGTTATACGTTTTTCTAATGAAGACATTCAAGCAATGGAAATTTGAAAAACTTCAGGTTTTCTTGGCCGAAATTTTCTACTAAAAGTTATCTTTTTTCAAAGGAAGCAATTCAAAATTAAGTTTTCCTTAAATTTTTGTTTTGCTTCCTTTGATAGTTTGAAAGCTGTAACAGGTTGCTTCTAAAAAGTTGAAATTTCAGCGAAACAATTTGGGCTAGAAAAAAATTGTGAACTATTTCTGTTCTAGGACTAGAAAACTTAGTTCGTCATTACAGTTCAAATACATCGACTTCAAGTCTATTTTTGATCAAACAAGGGCTTTATTTGATAGGTATTTTGTTTTGAGCAAAAAATATTTTCTATTTGAAGCGAAGCATCTCTGCTCCAATTCTTTATTGTTTCACTGGTCAGACTGGGTGGCTGAGTGGTTAAGGTGTTGGACTGCTCTTTCAATGCAGTCTGCATGCATGGGTTTGAATCCCATCTCTGTCGATTAGTGTTTGAAAACACCGAACTGAATTCGCTAAGCACAACAATTGATGTATACCTAATTTGTTAATAACATACCTGAAAGTTTACTAAATCACAAAATTCAAGAGGGAAAATTGGCTCGCAAATTTTTCAATTTTGTCTGAGCAGAATAGTCAAGCATAAAACCGTTGAAAAAAATTAAGTTTATTCATGAAGAAATTCGGTTGGCCAATGTAATACGTTCTTCTAATAAAGCCATTCAAGCAATGGAGTTTTGAAAAACGTTTCTTTTTACTGGCCGAGTTTTTGCCACAAAAAATTATCGTTTTTCAAAGGAAGCAATATAAAATTGGAATTTCCTTAATTTTTTGTTCCGCATCGTTTGATAGTTTCAAAGCTCTAACAGGTGGCTAAGAAAAACTGGATTTTTTAGCGAAAAGATTTGGTCTATGAAAAGATTTGCACTAGTCTTGTTCTAAGACTAGTGAGTTTATTTCATCAATACATTTCATATACCCAACTTCAAGTCTGGTTTTGATTGAACAATGGCTTGATTTGATACGTTTTTTTGTTCTGAGCGAATAATTTTTCTATCTGAAGCGGAGCATCTTTGCTTTAAAGTTTTATTGGTTCGATTCAAGTAACAAACGAATGAACTCTGGGCAGACAATGTGGCCGAGTGGTTAAGGCGTTGGACTGTTCATGCAATGCAGTATGTGTGCGTGGGTTTCAATCCCATCTCTGTCGATTAGTTTTTAAAAACACCTGAACTGAATTCGGTAAGCACAACAATTGATGTTTACCTAAATTGTTAATAACTCACCAGGAAAATTTTTAAATTACAAAACTCTGGAGATAAAATTGGCTCGCAAACTTGTCAAATTCGTCTAAGCAGAAAAGTCAAGCAATTAAACGTTGAAAAAGTTTAAGTTTATTCATAAAAAAATCGGTCGGCCAATGTTATACGTTTTTCTATTGAAACCATTCAAGTTTTTGGGCCCAGTTTTTCCACAAAAAATTATCGTTTTTAAATGCAAGCAGATCAAAACTAAAAATCCTTAAATTTTTGTTTCGCTTCCTCTGATTGATTGAAAGCTGTAACAGGGTGCTTTGAAAAACTGAAATTTCAGCGAAACGATTTGGTCTGAAAAACTATTTGAACTAGTCTTGTTCTAGGACTAAAGTGCTAAATTCGTCAAGACTTTTCAAATACCAGGACGTCAAGTCTATCTTTGATCGTACAATGGTTTGATTTGATAGGTTTTTTTTGTTTTGAGCTAAAAAAAATTCTATTTGAAGCGGAGCAACTTTACTTCAATTTTTTTTTGGTTTGATTCAATTAACAAACAAATGAACTCTGGTCTGACAGGGTGGCCGAGTGGTTAAGGCGTTGGACTGCTCATCTAATACAGTCTGCGTGCGTGGGTTTGTATCCCATCTCTTTCTATTAGATTTTGAAAACACCTGAACTGAGTTCGGTAAGCACAACAATTGATGTTTACCTAATTTTCTAATAGCTCACCAGGAAAATTACCAAATCACAAAACTCTAGGGATAAACTTGGCTCGCAAACTTTCCAAGTTTGTCTAAGCAGAATAGTCAAGGAATAAACCGTTGAAAAAGTTTAAAATTATTCATGAAGAAATTAGGTTGGCCAATGTTATACGTTTTTCTAATAAAGCCATTCAAGCAAGGGAATTTTGGAAAAACTTCGAGTTTTTTTGGCCGAGTTTTTCCACAAAAAATTTATCGTTTTTCAATGGAAGCAATTCAAAACTAAGTTTTCCTTAAGTTTTTGTTTCGCTTTCTTTGATAGTTTGAAAGCTGTAATATGTTGCTTTTAAAAACTTGAAATTTCAGCGAAACAAATTGGGCTAGAAAAAATTTTTGATCTAGTCTTGTTCTAGGACTAGAAGGCGAAGTTCGTCATAACAGTTCAAATACATAGACTTCAAGTCTATTTTTGATCGAACAAGGGATTGATTTGATAGTTTTTTTATTTTGAGCAAAAAAAAATATTCTATTTGAAGTGAAGCATTATGCTTCAGTTTTTTTATTGTTTCTTAGGCCAGACAGGGTGGCCGACTGGTTAAGGTGTTCGACTGCTGTTCCAATTCAGTCTGCGTGCGTGGGTTTGAATCCCATCTCTGTCGATTAGTTTTTAAAAACACCGAAATAAATTCGGTAAGCACCTCAATTGATGTTTACCTAATTTTTCAATAACTCACCAGGAAGTTTACTAAATCACAAAACTGTAGAATAAAAATGGCTCGCAAACTTTACAAATTCGTCTAAGCAGACTATTCAAGCAATTAAACAACGAAAAATTTTAAGTTTATTCATAAAGAAAATCGGTTGGCCAATGTTATACGTTTTTCTAATAAACCCATTCAAGCAAGGGAATTTTGAAAAATTTCAGGTTTTTTTTGGCCGAGTTTTTCCACAAAAAACTTATCGTTTCTCAATGGAAGAATTTCAAAACTAAGTTTTCCTTAAATTTTTGTTTCGCTTCCTTTGATAGTTTGAAAGCTGTAACAGGTTGCTTTTAAAAACTTGAAATTTCAGCGAAACAATTTGGGCTAGAAAAAAATTTTGATCTAGTCCTATTCTAGGACTAGAAAGCGAAGTTCGTCATAACATTTCAAATACATAGACTTCAAGTCTATTTTTGATCGAACTACGGATTGATTTGATAGGTTTTTTATTTTGAGCAAAAAAAATATTCTATTTGAAGCGAAGCATTTTTGCTTCAGTTTTTTTATTGTTTCTCTGGCGAAACGATTTGGTCTGAAAAACTACTTGAACTAGTCTTGTTCTAGGACTAGAGTGCTTAATTCGTCATTACATTTCAAATACACAGACCTCAAGTCTATCTTTGATCGAACAATGGTTTGATTTGATGTTTTTTTTTGTTTTGAGCAAAAAAAACATCCTATTTGAAGCAAAGCATCTTTGCTTTAAAATTTATTGGTTCGATTCAGTAACAAACCAATGAACTCTTGTCAGACAGAGTGGCCGAGTGGTTAAGGTGTTCGACTGCTCTTGCAATTCAGTCTGCGTGCGTGGGTTTGAATCCCAGCTCTGTCAATTAGTTTTTAAAAAATTAAGATATTTAGGTAAGATGTTTACCTAATTTTTCAATAACTCACCAGGAAGTTAACTAAATCACAAAACTGTAAAAGTAAAATTGGCTCGCAAACTTTACAAATTTGTCTAAGCAGACTAGTCAAGCAATTAAACGATGAAAAATTTTAAGTTTATTCATGAAGAAAATCGGTTGGCCAATGTAATACGTTTTTTCTAATGAAACCACTCAAGGAATGGAGTTTTGAAAAACTTCAGGTTTTTTTTGGCTGAAATTTTCCACAAAAACATCATCGTTTTTCAATGGAAGCATTTCAAAACTAAATTTTCCTTAAATTTTTGTTTCGCTTCCTCTGATAGTTTGAAAGCTATAACAGGTTGCTTTTCAAAACTTGAAATTTCAGCGGAACAATTTGGGCTAAAAAACAATTCGAACTAGTCCTGTTCTAGGACTGGAAAGCTAAAATTGTCAATACATTTCAAATACATAGACGTCAAGTCTATTTTTGATCGACAAATGGCTTGATTTGACAATTTTTTTGTTTTAAGCAAAAAAAATCCTATTTGAAGTGAAGCATCTTTGCTTCATTTTTTTTTGTTTCGATTCAATTTACCATTGAATGAACTCTGATTAGGTAGGGTTGCCGAGAGGTTAACGCGGTTGACTGCAGATCCTATACGTTTTGCTCGCGTGGGTTGGAATCTCATCTCTGTCGATTAGTTTTTTTAAAACCCCTGAACTGAATTCGGGAACCACAAAAATTGATGTTTACCTAGTTTGTTAATAACTCAACAGGAAATTTACTGAATCACAAAATTCTACCGATAAAATTTAAAGTTTTCAAATTTGTCTATTCAAGCAATTAAACAATGACAAAGTTTATTTTTTTTTCAAAAAGAAAATTGGTTGGCCAATATAATACGTTTTTCTGTATTTTCATTTCGCTTCTACTGATAGTTTGAAAGATGTAACAGGTTGCTTTGAAAAACTTTGACAGGGTGGCCCCCGAGTGGTTAAGGTGTTGGTTTGCTCTTCCAAGACAGACTGCGCGTGTGGGTTTGAGTCCCATCTCTGTCAATTAGTTTTCAAAATCACCTGAACTGAATTCGGTAAGCACAACATTTGATGTTTACCTAATTTGTTAATAATTCACCGGAAAATTTACAAAATCACAAATTTCTAGAGATAAAATTGGCTCGAGTTGTTCGAAAGCTGTAACAAGTTGCTTTGAAAAACTTGAAGTTTCATCGAAATGATTTGGTCTGAAAAACGATTTGAACTAGTCTCGTTCTAGGATGAGAGTGCTAAATTCGTCATTACAATTCAAATTCACAGACGTTAAGTCTATTTTTGATCGAACAATGGTTTGATTTGATAGGTTTTTTTGTATTACTCTATTTGAAGCGGAGCATCTTTGCTTCAAACTTTTATTGATTCAATTCAATAAACAAACGAATGCCTGCTGTTCAGACATGGTGGCCGAGTGGTTAAGGCGTTGGACTGATCATCCAATACAATCTGCGTGCGTGGATTTGAATCTCATCTCTGACTTTTAGTTTTCAAAAACACCTGAACTGAATTCGGTAAGCACAAAAATTGATGTTTACCTAATTTGTTAATAATTCACCGGAAAATTTACAAAATCACAAATTTCTAGAGATAAAATTGGCTCGAAAACTTTTAAGTTTATTCATGAGGAAAATCGGTTGGCCAATGCTACAATTTTTTATCTAAACCAATCAAGGAATGGAATTTTGAAAAATTTTAAATTACTTTCTTGGCCCAGTTTTTTTTTCACGAACAAACATCCTTTTTAAGTGGAAGCAGATCAAAATTTAAACTTACTAAAATTTTTGTTTCGCTTCCTCTGTTAGTTTGAAATCTGTAACAGGTTGCTTTGAAAAACTTGAAATTTCAGCGAAACGATATGGTCTGAAATACGGTTTGAACTAGTCTCGTTCTAGGACTAGAGTGCTAAATTTGTCATTGCGTTTGAAGTACACAGACGTTAAGTCTATTTTTGATCGAATAATGGTTTGATTTATAGTTTTTTTTTGTTTTGAGCAAAAAAAAAGTTTTCTACTTGAAGCGGATCATCTCTGCTTTAAAGTTTTATTGGTTCGATTCAATTAACAAACAAATGCATTCAGGTCAGGCAAGGTGGCCGAGTGGTTAAGGCGTTGGATTGCTAATCCAAAACAGTCTGCTTGCGTGGGTTTGAATCCCAGCTCTGTCGATTAGTTTTTAAGAACCTCTGAACTGAATTCGGTAAGTACAATGATTGATGTTTACCTAAATTATTAATAAATCATCGGGAAATTTAATTAATTAAAAAATTCTGGAGACAAAATTGGCTCAAAAACTTTTTAAATTCGTCTAAGCAGATTAGTCAAGCAATTAAACGTTGAAAAAATTTAAGTTTATCAAAAAAAAATCGGTCTGCCAATGTTATACGTTATTCTATTGAAACCATTCAAATAATGGAGTTTTGAAAAATTTGAAGTTACTTTTTCGGCCCAGTTTTTTCACAAAAAATCATCTTTTTTAATTGGAAGCAGATCAAAATTAAACATCCTTAAATTTTTGTTTCGCTTCCTCTGATAGTTTGAAAGCTGTAACAGGTTGCTTTGAAAAAAATGAAATTTCAGCGAAACGATTTGGTCTGAAAAACGATTTGAACTAGACTCGTTCTAGGACTAGAGTGCTAATTTCGTCATTACAATTCAAATACACGGACGTCAAGTCTATCTTTGAACGAACAATGGTTTGATTTGATAGGTTTTTTTTTTGTTTTGAGCAAAAAAAAAGTATTTTATTTGAAGCGGAGCATCTTTGCTTTAAAATTTTATTGGTTCGATTCAATTAGCAAACGAATGAACTCTGGGCAGACCAGGTGGCCGAGTGGTTAATGTGTTTGACTACTCATCCAATACAGTATGCTTGCGTGGGTTTGAATCCGATCTCTTTCGATTAGTTTTTAAAAACATCTGAGTTGAATTCCGTAAGCACAACAAATGATGTTTACCTAACTCGTTAATAATTTACCGGGAAATTTACAAAATCACAAAAGTCTAGAGATAAAATTGGCTCGAAAACTTTTCAAATTCGTCTCAACAGAATAGTCAAGCAATTAAACGTTGAAAAATTTTAAGTTTATCCATGAAGGAAACCGGTTGCCAATGTTATACGTTTTTCTATCTAAACCATTCAAGGAATGGAATTTTGAAAAATTTTCAAGTTACGTTCTGGGCCCAGTTTTTTCACAAAAAAGCATCGTTTTTAAATGGAAGCAGATCAGATTTAAAAAATTCATAAATTTTTGTTTCGCTTCCTCTGATAGTTTGAAAGCTCTAACAGGTTGCTTTGAAAAACTTGAAATTTTGGCGAAAAGATTTGGTCTAAAAAAAGATTTGAAGCAACCTGTTACAGCTTTCAAACTATCAGAGGAAGCCAAACAGCAAAGTAAGGAATTTTAATATTGATCTGCTTCCGTTTAAAAATGATGCTTTTTGAAAAAAGCTGGGCCAAAAAAAACGTAACCTGAAATTTTTCAAAATTTTTTTACCTGAATGGTTTCACTAGAAAAACTTATAACTTTGGCGAACCGATTTTCTTCATGAATAAACTTAAAATTTTTCAACGTTCAATTGCTTGACTATTCTGCTTAGGCGAAATTAGAAAGTTTGCGAGCCAATTTTGTCTCTAAAATTTTGTGATTTTGGAAATTTCCCGGTGATTTAATAACAAATTAGGTAAACATCAATTGTTTTGCTTACCGAAATCAGTTCAGTTGTTTTTAAAAACAAATCGACAGAGATGGGACTCAAACCCACGCAAGCAGACTGTATTAGATAAGCAGTCCAACGCCTTTACCACTCGGCCATATTGGCTGACCAGAGTTCATTCGTTTGTTAATGGAATCGAACCAATAAAATTTTAAATCAAAGATGGTCCGCTTCAAATAGAACACTTTTTTTTGCTCAAAACAAAAAAAACCTATCAAATTAAACCATTGTTCGATCAAAGATAGACTTGACGTCTGTTTATTTCAAATGTAATGACGAATTTAGCACTCTAGTCCTAGAACGAGACTAGTTCGAATCGTTTTTCAGACCAAATTCTTTCGCTGAAAGTTCAAGTTTTTCAAAGCAACCTGTTACAGCTTTCAAACTATACACATACGTCAAGTCTATTTTTGATCGAGCAATGGCTTGATTTGATAAGTTTTTTGTTTTGAGCAAAAAAAACTTTCTATTAAAATCGAAGCAACTTTGCTTTAGTTTTTTATTGGTTCGATTCTTTTTAGCAATTACTGACTTCTGGTCTTACAGGTTGCTCGAGAATTTAGGGCATCGAAGTGCTATTCAAATTTATCTTATCTGCGTGCGTGAGTCCGAATCTCATCCCTGTCGATAAGTTTTTAAAAACACCTGAACTCAATTCTGTAAGCACAAAAAGTGATATTTATCAAATTTTGTTAATAACTCAACAAAAAGTTTGTCAGATCACAAAAATCTGGAAAAAGAATCGGCTCGCAATATATTGAAGATCGTCTAATCAGACTAGTCAAGCAACCAAATGTTGAAAAGTTTTAAGTTTGTTCATGAAGAAAGTCGGATGGCCAATGTTATACGTTTTTCTATTGAAACCACTCAAGGCATGGACTTTTGAAAAAATTCAGGTTACTTTTTTGGCTGAGTTTTTCCACATACAACTATCTTTTTTCAGCGGAACCATTATAAATTTAGGTTTTCATTAAGTTTTTGTTTCGCACCGTTTGATAGTTTCAAAACTCTATCAGGTTGTTTAGAAAAACTGGAAATTTCAGCGAAACGAGTTGGTCTTTAAAAAGCTTTGCGCTAGTCCTGTTCTAAAACTAGTGTGCTAACTTTGTCATAACATTTTTTTGTACAAAGACGTCAAGTCCATTTTTGATCAAACAATGGCTTGATTTGATACGTTTTTTTTTGTTTTGAGCATAAAAAAACTATTCTATTTGAAGCGAAGCAATTTTGCTTTAAAATTTTAATGGTTTGACTCAATTTACCAATGGTTAACCTCTGGTCTTACAGGCTGGTCGAGAGGTGAGTGCGTTGAAGTGCTATCAATATGTTCTGCGTGCGTGCGTACGAAACCCAGCCCTGTCCAGTAAGTTTTTAAAAACACCTGAATTGATTTCGGTGGGCACAACAACTGATGCTTACCTGATTATGGTTAAAAAATCACCAAAAATTTGTCAGATCACAAAAATTTGAAGAAGAATCTGCTCGCAAACCATTGAAGCTCGTGTAAGCAGACTAGTCAAGCAACCAAGCGTTTAAAAAATTTAAGTTTGTTCATGAAGAAAATTGGATGGCTAACTTTATACGTTTTTCAATGGAAACCATAGGCATGAACTTTTGAAAAACTTAAGGTTACTTTTTTGGCCGAGTTTTTTCACAAAAACGTATCGTTTTTCGACGGAAGCGATTCAAAATAGGTTTCCTTTTTTTTGTTTCGCTTAGTTTGATAGTTTCAAAGCTCTAAAAAGTTGCTCAGAAAAACTGGAAAATTTAGCGACATGATTTGGTCTATACAAAGGTTTGCACTAGTCTTAGTGTAAGACTAGAGAGCTTATTTCGCGACTACACTTTATATACACAGACGTCAAGCCTATTTTTGACCGAGCAATGGCTTGAACTGATACGTTTTTTTTTGTTTTGAGCAAAAAAAACTATTCTAGTTGAAGCGAAGGAATTTTGCTTTATTTTTTATTGGTGCGATTCATTTTACCAATGATTGACTTCTGGTCTTATAGGTTGCCCGAGAGGTTGAGGCGTTGAAGTGCTATTCAAAATGTTTTGCGTTCGTGGGTCCGAATCCAATCTCTAGCAATAAGTTTTTAAAAACGCCTGAACTGAGTTCGGTAAGCAGAAAAACTGATATTTACTTAATGTTGTTAATAACACACCAAAAAATTAGACAGATCAAAAAAATTTTGGAGAAAGAATTGGCTCGCAAACCATTGAAGTTTGACTAAGCAGACTAGTCAAGCAACCAAACGTTGAAATATTTTAAGTTTAATCATGAAGAAAATCGGACGGCCAATATTATACGTTTTCTTTTGAAACGATTCAATGCATGGAGTTTTGAATAACTTAAGGTTACTTTTTTGATCGAGTTTTTCCACCAAAAATTATCGTTTTTCAACGGAAGCAATGTTAAATTAGGCTTCCCCGATTTTTTTTGTTTCGCTTCTTTTGATAGATTAGTCCTGTTCTAAGACTAGAGTACTTTTTTCTTCGTTGTACTTTCTATAAACAGACCTCAAGTCTATTTTTGACCGAAAAATGGCTTGATTTGATACGTTTTTTGGTTTCGAGCAAAAAATTTATTCTATTTGAAGCGAATCAACTTTCCTTTAGATTTTTATTGGTTCGATTCATTTTATCAATGACTGACTTCTGGTGATACAGGTTGCCCGAGATGTGAAGGAGTTGAAGTGCTTTTCAAAAGGCTCTGCGTGCGTAGGTTGGAAACCCATCCCTATCCAGTAATTTCCTAAAAACAACTGAACTGAATGTGGTAGGCACAAAAACTGATTTTCACCTAATTTTGTTAATAAATCACCAAAAAATTTGTCAGATCACAAAAATTTGGACAAAGAATCGGCTCGCAAACCATTGAAGCTCGTCTAAGCTGACTAGTCAAGCAACCAAAATTTGAAAAAAAAAAATTAAGTTTGTTCATGAAGAAAATCGGATGGCCAATGTTATACGTTTTTTTTTCTTGAAACCATTCAAGGCATGGAGTTTTGAAAATTTTCAGGTTACTTTTTTAACCGAGTTGTTCCATAAAAAACTATCGTTTTTCATTGGAAGCAATTCAAAATTAGGTTTCCCTCATTTGTTGTTTTGATTTGTTTGATAGTTTCAAAGCTCTAACAGGTTGCTTAGAAAAACTTTTAGAAATTTTAGCGAAACGATTTGCTCTATAAAATGGTTTGCACTAATCCTGTTCTACGACTAGAATGCTTATTTCGTCGTTATGTTTTCTAAACCCAGACGTCAAGTCTATTTTTGATCGAACAATGGCCTGATTTGATACTTTTTTTTCGTTTTGAGCAGAAGAACTATTCTATTTGAAGCGAAGCAACTTTGCTTTATTTTATTATTGGTTTGATTCATTTTACCAATGATTGACTTCTGATCTTACAGGTTGCCCGAAAGTTGAAGGCGTTGAAGTGCTATTCAATATGTTCTGCGTGCGTGGGTTGGAAACCCATCCCTGTCCAGTAATTTTTTAAAAACACCTGAACTGAATTCGGTAGGCACAAAAACTGATGTTTACCTAATTTTACTAATAAATCACCAAAAAATTTGTCAGATCACAAAAATTTGGACAAAAAATTGGCTCGCAAACCTTTGAAGCTCGTCTAAGCTGACTAGTCAAGCAACCAAACGTTGAAAAAAAAATGTTTAGTAATAGAAGAGTGAAGGAGAGTGGAGGGAGGGGGGGGGGGGGGGGGTGGTTGCTGAATGTATTAACATAGGCTATAGAGAATACGGTCACCAACCTATGTATTAAGATAGGGATTAGATTTCCCAATATATTAAGATAGGGAATTTAATTCCTATGTATTAAGATGGTAAGGTTTCAGCTGGTAAGATTTAGAAAATTTTTGGCGGCCGAATTTTTTGAGCTCGAGTTTGCCGATACTTGCGTTTCTTAGCTAACTTGTACGATTTGTGATATGTAAGGTTTATTTTGTCTTAAAAAAATTCATTATGGTAAGTTTAAGAAGGTAAGTTTCAGAAAACTGTTTGAAAATTTTCTAAGTTTTACTTGCAATGACATTTTTATCTTGAAAAGAAAGTTTTATATTAAAAAATCTTTAATAAACTGAATGGTAGGTTTCAGATGGTAATTTTTGACAAGAATTAAGTTTTGATTTGTAGTATGGGATCATAAACCAAAATATCACAGAATATTTTTTTTTCTCGAAAGAATCTTTTAAATTCTTATTTCATCCCATTTATATTGCCTCAGGTTATCTGGGGAAAAATGTCAAGAGGGGATTATCTTTGACAGGTTAAGTGTTCTACTCCACGGGATATCAGGGGAATCTTGACAGCTCCTCACGGTTGATTACCTTTATATCCCACTTAATCTTTTATTCCCCAGGTTATCTTGAGAACGGATGACAGGTTCATTATACTTATTAATTTTATGAATTATTTTGTCTTTTTTCACATAGTTATCCCACAATCATATGACAGATGCATATTAGCAGTTCCCCACAGAGTTAATGAAGCGTGAATCACTTTTCTGAGAGATTAAAATCTTAAATTTTTATAGAAAATTGAACTACATCCAATCAAAATTGCATGAAGTTTTCATTGGAACTAAAATAAAAATATGCAAAAAATTTTAAGTTTTGACCAATCAGATGTTTTTATCTAGTTCTTGTTTTTACCTCAACTAGTTATTTTTGTCTGTCATATTTCTTGCTACGATTAATTTCAGTTCTCTTCTATCACTTTGTCTTTAATCTTGAAAAAGTTCTGTGACGTTTCCAATATTGCCAAAAAAGTATCAGACAAAACACTAATTTGTCATTTGCTCTGCCACGGTAAAAGTTTACACTGAGAAAAACATAGTATCGAAGTTTTTTTGGGTCTGATTTTTTTGTATGATAATTTTTCTATCTTTCTCAGAGTAAACTTTTAAGAAAATCATACAATTTACTAGAAGTTTGTTTCAATTTTGGTAAATTTATCTGCTCTTTCGTTAATTCTATCAATTGGGGGACTACAACATCCATATTCCATCATAATTTTCCGTATTTCATCAAAAGGTTAGTCGCTAAGATACTTTTCTTAAAAAAAGTAAGGAATATAAAGAATTAAATTACATGAATAACCAAAAATTTCACTACATCGTATAGTAAAATTACTGCGAAAACTTTCACTTACAAATAAAAAATGCACTTTTAAATAAAAGTACTGACAAAAATCAAAACATACACATCAAGAACATTTATCAAGTTCTTCTGGAAGAATTTAAAAAGAAGAAATGCTGAACAAATTGCGTGAAATCCACACAAATTATCAGTCTTTTGTAGCTTTTGAGGAACCATTCGTCGAAATTTTTTTGTCAAAAGAGGTAAGTTGATCTTTTTTTCCAAAGAATCAGCAAAGTGGTAATTTTTATCCAGTCGAGCAATCGTAATCCTGCTTCTCCTCTATCATTGCTTGGAACTGAGGTAAAAATTGCAAAAGAGTGTTTTGTTAGTTGAGGTACTGTATCAGAAAGGTATGATCCCATACTTGAACCTGAGCTCTGGAATTCTTTCAATAAATTGCAAAAGTGAAAATTATCCATCTTTGCAATTGTAGGCTGATTTACAGCTAAAAGGAAATTGATAGTTTGATAGTGTACTTTAGGATTGAAAAAAAAAGAAAGAATACACACATTTAGGAACTGAATCAACAAAGTCCCATACACAAGCCTTATGTAATGGGCAAATTTTATTGAACATTATTTTATAGTCTAGGTTGAAGAAGTGTCTCGGGTTTCCAACTAAACAGCATTCCTTCTCTATTTTTTCTGGAGCTTTAGGTCTGAAGTCTGAAGAACAACAAAATAGATAGTACAAAGATAATAACAAAAAAAGTCCAAAAAAAAAGTTACAATAAGTTTATAGGAATCTGAAAACTCAAAAAAATTAAATATTTTTAGCGACTGTTCTGAGTTTGTCCCAAGTTTATCACTTCCGTTATTTGCTCCAAGGGGAAAATGAAAAAAAAAAACATTTCTAATCTCAAGCTTTCTCCACTAAGTTCTGGATAATGCAACTGTTCAGCTGCATCCTGTAATGAAGTCAAGTCGAAAGCTAGAATATAGTGGTTTTACGAAAACTTTCATAGGAAGAGCTGAAAATTCTTCGTTAAACTGCATTGCTTTCATTTTTGTAACAAAAGGTCGACAAGGATAAATGGTATCTAATGAACAAATTGCTCTTCCGCCCCGAATAATTCTAAGATCTCTCAAATGAAATTGTTGATAATTGAAAGGGTTTTCATGAAAAGATCCCACAACAGCCGAATTTGTATTCATTGCAACAGCTATTCTTCTGATTGGGGTTTTATTGAAAACATTTTCCTGAATAAACTGGTTTTGACGAGATGGAATGATAAAGATTCTTGCTATAGTTTCCATGTTATTGTAATGAGCAGGTTCCCTTTCCAGATTCCATTGCAAATTTTGATGATTAGGTTCAGCTACTAAAATTCTTCTCATAAACAGTGAACAATCAACAATTTTCAGACAAACAATTGGATTTTCAGACAGTTTAATTCGAACTTTGGTTTTTGGCAGTAATTTTTTTTTCACAAGTAAACATGTCATTGGCTAGCCTGCCATAAAGTAAAAAAGTTATCCCTGATCCTAAAGAATTTGCTCTACCAGTGAACAGATACATATCAAATGCTTCCGGATGTTCTTCAAAACAATACCCGTGACAAGCAAGTATTGCTTCATTACTCACTGCCGACGAGTTGAATTTGTTCGATATTTTTGCTTTACGAGGATATAATCTATTGGCGTTGTAAACAATTGTATTATTAAAATAAACTTCACAATTGGAGAATAGAGAATGTAGTAGATTGTTTACATAAGTTAAGTAAGATTGATGTTGAGGTTCCTCGTCTAAGTATTCCTCCGATTTTGCTTTTTGTTCTGCTTTTTCTTTTTTAAAAACAAAATTCGTTTGAATAATTGAAGCTTTAAATTAAGCTGCATATCACGCATATCCAAATAAAGATTACGGTCCGTCTCAAATTTAAACTCAATGCTGCTTTTATCTAGAGAAGTACTGGAATTACTTCTTGTATGTATGATGAAATTATTGTTTCCAAAGGTAGGACTTTATCAAAAATCTCCAAAGAAGAATTTGTAAAAGTTCCGTACCGAAAATTACTACTTTGATGTACACTCATTTTATCTAATCAAAAATGTCTTTGCGAGAGCGACTGGATTTTGAAATACTTTTTCGAGAAATGGCTCTTTTTGTTCTATGCTTGGATTTCTTTTTTCCACCTTCCAACTGTTTTCGAACTGTTTTTGTTCCAACATCTTTTGCAAATGTTTTGAGTTTTTTTCGTCCACTGACAACTTCTCCAAACTCTGGAGCAGCAACTTCAAACTAAACTGCTCCGATTCTTTTTGCAGCTTGAGACTATATATGTTTTTATAAAGGGAATTGCAGTTCTCCCAAGATTTTGTGCAAGAGCATGTCCACAAAAAAAAGGAAAATTAGCTGACAAACCATTGAAGCTGCTCGCAAACCATTGAAGCTCGTCTAAGCTGACTAGTCAAGCAACCAAAATTTGAAAAAAAAGTTAAGTTTGTTCATGAAGAAAATCGGATGGCCAATGTTATACGTTTTTTTTTCTTCAAACCATTCAAGGCATGGAGTTTTGAAAAACTTCAGGTTACTTTTTTAACCGAGTTGTTCCATAAAAAACTATCGTTTTTCATTGGAAGCAATTCAAAATTAGGTTTCCCTCATTTGTTGTTTTGATTTGTTTGATAGTTTCAAAGCTCTAACAGGTTGCTTAGAAAAACTTTTAGAAATTTTAGCGAAACGATTTGCTCTATAAAATGATTTGCACTAATCCTGTTCTACGACTAGAATGCTTATTTCGTCGTTATGTTTTCTAAACCCAGACGTCAAGTCTATTTTTGATCGAACAATGGCCTGATTTGATACTTTTTTTCGTTTTGAGCAGAAGAACTATTCTATTTGAAGCGAAGCAACTTTGCTTTATTTTATTATTGGTTTGATTCATTTTACCAATGATTGACTTCTGATCTTACAGGTTGCCCGACAGTTGAAGGCGTTGAAGTGCTATTCAATATGTTCTGCGTGCGTGGGTTGGAAACCCATCCCTGTCCAGTAATTTTTTAAAAACACCTGAACTGAATTCGGTAGGCACAAAAACTGATGTTTACCTAATTTTTATAATAAATCACCAAAAAATTTGTCAGATCACAAAAATTTGGACAAAAAATTGACTCGCAAACCTTTGAAGCTCGTCTAAGCTGACTAGTCAAGCAACCAAACGTTGAAAAAAAAATGTTTAGTAATAGAAGAGTGAGGGAGAGTGGAGGGAGGGGGGGGGGGTGGTTGCTGAACCCCATGTATTAACATAGGCTATAGAGAATACGGTCACCAACCTATGTATTAAGATAGGGATTAGATTTCCCAATATATTAAGATAGGGAATTTAATTCCTATGTATTAAGATGGTAAGGTTTCAGCTGGTAAGATTTAGAAAATTTTTGGCGGCCGAATTTTTTGAGCTCGAGTTTGCCGATACTTGCGTTTCTTAGCTAACTTGTACGATTTGTGATATGTAAGGTTTATTTTGTCTTAAAAAAATTCATTATGGTAAGTTTAAGAAGGTAAGTTTCAGAAAACTGTTTGAAAATTTTCTAAGTTTTACTTGCAATGACATTTTTATCTTGAAAAGAAAATTTTATATTAAAAAATCTTTAATAAACTGAATGGTAGGTTTCAGATGGTAATTTTTGACAAGAATTAAGTTTTGATTTGTAGTATGGGATCATAAACCAAAATATCACAGAATATTTTTTTTTCTCGAAAGAATCTTTTAAATTCTTATTTCATCCCATTTATATTGCCTCAGGTTATCTGGGGAAAAATGTCAAGAGGGGATTATCTTTGACAGGTTAAGTGTTCTACTCCACGGGATATCAGGGGAATCTTGACAGCTCCTCACGGTTGATTACCTTTATATCCCACTTAATCTTTTATTCCCCAGGTTATCTTGAGAACGGATGACAGGTTCATTATACTTATTAATTTTATGAATTATTTTGTCTTTTTTCACATAGTTATCCCACAATCATATGACAGATGCATATTAGCAGTTCCCCACAGAGTTAATGAAGCGTGAATCACTTTTCTGAGAGATTAAAATCTTAAATTTTTATAGAAAATTGAACTACATCCAATCAAAATTGCATGAAGTTTTCATTGGAACCAAAATAAAAATATGCAAAAAATTTTAAGGTTTGACCAATCAGATGTTTTTATCTAGTTCTTGTTTTTACCTCAACTAGTTATTTTTTTCTGTCATATTTCTTGCTACGATTAATTTCAGTTCTCTTCTATCACTTTGTCTTTAATCTTGAAAAAGTTCTGTGACGTTTCCAAAATTGCCAAAAAAGTATCAGACAAAATACTAATTTGTCATTTGCTCTGCCACGGTAAAAGTTTACACTGAGAAAAACATAGTATCGAAGTTTTTTTGGGTCTGATTTTTTTGTATGATAACTTTTCTATCTTTCTCAGAGTAAACTTTTAAGAAAATCATACAATTTACTAGAAGTTTGTTTCAATTTTGGTAAATTTATCTGCTCTTTCGTTAATTCTTTCAATTGGGGGACTACAACATCCATATTTCATCATAATTTTCCGTATTTCATCAAAAGGTTAGTCGCTAAGATACTTTTCTTAAAAAAAGTAAGGAATATAAAGAATTAAATTACATGAATAACCAAAAATTTCACTACATCGTATAGTAAAATTACTGCGAAAACTTTCACTTACAAATAAAAAATGCACTTTTAAATAAAAGTACTGACAAAAATCAAAACATACACATCAAGAACATTTATCAAGTTCTTCTGGAAGAATTTAAAAAGAAGAAATGCTGAACAAATTGCGTGAAATCCACACAAATTATCAGTCTTTTGTAGCTTTTGAGGAACCATTCGTCGAAACTTTTTTGTCAAAAGAGGTAAGTTGATCTTTTTTTTCCAAAGAATCAGCAAAGTGGTAGTTTTTATCCAGTCGAGCAATCGTAATCCTGCTTCTCCTCTATCATTGCTTGGAACTGAGGTAAAAATTGCAAAAGAGTGTTTTGTTAGTTGAGGTACTGTATCAGAAAGGTATGATCCCATACTTGAACCTGAGCTCTGGAATTCTTTCAATAAATTGCAAAAGTGAAAATAATCCATCTTTGCAATTGTAGGCTGATTTACAGCTAAAAGGAAATTGATAGTTTGATAGTGTACTTTAGGATTGAAAAAAAAAGAAAGAATAATGACTTACACACATTTAGGAACTGAATCAACAAAGTCCCATACACAAGCCTTATGTAATGGGCAAATTTTATTGAACATTATTTTATAGTCTAGGTTGAAGAAGTGTCTCGGGTTTCCAACTAAACAGCATTCCTTCTCTATTTTTTCTGGAGCTTTAGGTCTGAAGTCTGAAGAACAACAAAATAGATAGTACAAAGATAATAACAAAAAAAGTCCAAAAAAAAAGTTACAATAAGTTTATAGGAATCTGAAAACTCAAAAAAATTAAATATTTTTAGCGACTGTTCTGAGTTTGTCCCAAGATTATCACTTCCGTTATTTGCTCCAAGGGGAAAATGAAAAAAAAAAAACATTTCTAATCTCAAGCTTTCTCCACTAAGTTCTGGATAATGCAACTGTTCAGCTGCATCCTGTAATGAAGTCAAGTCGAAAGCTAGAATATAGTGGTTTTACGAAAACTTTCATAGGAAGAGCTGAAAATTCTTCGTTAAACTGCATTGCTTTCATTTTTGTAACAAAAGGTCGACAAGGATAAATGATATCTAATGAAAAAATTGCTCTTCCGCCCCGAATAATTCTAAGATCTCTCAAATGAAATTGTTGATAATTGAAAGGGTTTTCATGAAAAGATCCCACAACAGCCGAATTTGTATTCATTGCAACAGCTATCCTTCTGATTGGGGTTTTATTGAAAACATTTTCCTGAATAAACTGGTTTTGATGAGATGGAATGATAAAGATTCTTGCTATAGTTTCCATGTTATTGTAATGAGCAGGTTCCCTTTCCAGATTCCATTGCAAATTTTGATGATTAGGTTCAGCTACTAAAATTCTTCTCATAAACAGTGAACAATCAACAATTTTCAGACAAACAATTTGATTTTCAGACAGTTTAATTCGAACTTTGGTTTTTGGCAGTAATTTTTTTTTCACAAGAAAACATGTCATTGGCTAGCCTGCCATAAAGTAAAAAAGTTATCCCTGATCCTAAAGAATTTGCTCTACCAGTGAACAGATACATATCAAATGCTTCCGGATGTTCTTCAAAACAATACCCGTGACAAGCAAGTATTGCTTCATTACTCACTGCCGACGAGTTGAATTTGTTCGATATTTTTGCTTTACAAGGATATAATCTATTGGCGTTGTAAACAATTGTATTATTAAAATAAACTTCACAATTGGAGAATAGAGAATGTAGTAGATTGTTTACATAAGTTAAGTAAGATTGATGTTGAGGTTCCTCGTCTAAGTATTCCTCCGATTTTGCTTTTTGTTCTGCTTTTTCTTTTTTAAAAACAAAATTCGTTTGAATAATTGAAGCTTTAAATTAAGCTGCATATCACGCATATCCAAATAAAGATTACGGTCCGTCTCAAATTTAAACTCAATGCTGCTTTTATCTAGAGAAGTACTGGAATTACTTCTTGTATGTATGATGAAATTATTGTTTCCAAAGGTAGGACTTTATCAAAAATCTCCAAAGAAGAATTTGTAAAAGTTCCGTACCGAAAATTACTACTTTGATGTACACTCATTTTATCTAATCAAAAATGTCTTTGCGAGAGCGACTGGATTTTGATATACTTTTTCGAGAAATGGCTCGTTTTGTTCTATGCTTGGATTTCTTTTTTCCACCTTCCAACTGTTTTCGAACTGTTTTTGTTCCAACATCTTTTGCAAATGTTTTGAGTTTTTTTCGTCCACTGACAACTTCTCCAAACTCTGGAGCAGCAACTTCAAACTAAACTGCTCCGATTCTTTTTGCAGCTTGAGACTATATATGTTTTTATAAAGGGAATTGCAGTTCTCCCAAGATTTTGTGCAAGAGCATGTCCACAAAAAATAGGAAAATTAGCTGAACTTTGAGCAACCATTTCGTATGAAGTATAAATCAAAAATTATAATCCGAAATCTTGCGAAACAAGAGAAAAACTCGTGTAATTCCTACGGACACAAAATGAATTTTTTCCACCTGTAGTATCCCTTAGTTCAATTTTTATGCTGTGGAAAGAGTTTTTTAATTATTTTTTAAATTTTAGATATGTAAATGATTGATAATTCATGTACTGTCCTGTAGATAGTATGTCTCCATTTTTTACTTTGGAAATGAAAGGAGTACAACGCAGTAAAGGAGTTTTTGTATCGCCTACTATATTACATTCTATAATATCACTATAAATCATTAGAGAATCTTTTCTCATAATGTCGTAAGAATACTGAGGATAATGTGGCCTTTTTTTCTTTCATTATAACACCTGTCTGATTTTGTTCTAAATCACAGCCAAAAATTTTACTCAAATCAGCACTTTGAATTAAAAACACTGAATGATCCTCAGGTAAATGAATGAAATTTTTTGTGTAATCTTATCTACTAATACATAAATTTCGTTATATTCATATTTTTGTGCGCCTATACCTTTTCGAATTTTGTCATTCAAGGCTATAACTAAATCGACAATACTTGGATACAACCCAGGTTCAATATGCATCGGCTAAATCTTTCTTTTTTCTTCAGGACTTTCTCGTCCATCTATGAAAGTAAATTTTTCCTCTGTAACGTTTTGGTACGATGAAGGGTATGATTTTTCTGAAATAGCAACCTCCCATTCTTCTCTTAGATGTGTTTGTTCCGGTAGAAATTTTGTAAAGGAACGAAGACTATTATTCGGATAACAATTAAAAGAAGCATTAGAAACCAGCTGAATATTAAAAGAATTCATGACGACTGATCGATAGAAATTCAATTTAAAAAACGACTTACCTTTAATCTGAACATTTTCATTGCTCATTTTCATAAAATTTTTCCCAGAATTTCTTCTTTTTTGAGATCTTTGATGATGTATGTAGGAGGTGTTTTGTAGATATTGCCGAAATTTCAAAAACTTCATCTGTAAACTGTGGCTTGTATCCTTTTCGGAACGGAATATCATTTTTCGATTTTTAAACTCTGAAACCAATTTTGAATTTTGGTTTAGTATATTTCTTGAAGGATTTGTTACACAAAATTGAAAAAAAACTCACTGTTTTTAACATCTCTGGGAGATTTTCCACTTGATCGATTTTTGCGACAGTTCAATGTAGAAGCAAACTGCTGCACTTTGAGGGCAATTTTTTCACAATGATTTTCAAGGTAACGATATATATTATATGTTTCAAAGACTGAATTGCTCTCTCTGCAAATGCAGCCTTTGTTTCACTCATTGTTGAGTAAACTTCAATGTCTTCCTCCTCGCAAAATTTTTTAAAAGTTCCCCCATACTCTGTTCCTTTATCAACCCAAATATTTCAGGAGTGTTTTTTCGAGAAATCATTTTTCTGAAAGCATGTAAAGTGTTTTTGGCATACTTTATTTTTGTTGTTTGAACTCTGACAAATTTCGAAAAAATATCTACAGCAACTATGAGATACTTGACTCTATTTAAAAAATTTTCTACTTTTTTTTGATAAACCACTCGCTTTACTCAAGTTTTGAAAAGAACCGTATGCAGCTCTTCCCCTATAAGACAATCTGTTTAGTCTTATCTTTTCAGATTTTGAGAGGGATCCAAGTTCCTCTTTCTTTTGCTTTGGCATTCTTGTTGATAACAAGTTTAGGAGGAAGTTGAGTTGCTTCCAGAATAGTAAAGTAAATACCTGGAAAATTGGTCTTTTTTCGCTTTAGTGCACACACAAAGTCTACAATAGATTCTTTTGTATCTCGATTATCTATTATAATATTGTCTGACTGGCTGAATTTATTTCTGAGAGAATTAAAAATTAAATCAATAATGTGCTTATTGTGTGCTCGTTTCCAACATCGCATTTACAGCACTGTGAACACATTCAAAATTTTTTGGTACAACCTCCTTTTTTTCTTGCTTTTGTTCCAGTTTTTGTTTTCTTGGAAGTGTACTTTATGATTGATAAACTGAGTACGGAATGAAAACAAACTGTTCCATACTATGTCAATCATTTAATGACAAAAGTGGTGTTAATGGATATCAATTGTAACCCTTTCGTTGAACTTGAATCAATTCTTCTATTGTGTAGAGGAGTTCTTTTTTGTATTAGTTCTGAAATTTCTTTTCGATATTTTTCTACGTCTTCTTTCCGAAGATCTCGGAGCTCTCCTCTTAATAGGTTTACTAAATACTCGCTCAGAAACTGAATGAAATCTTTTGGAATTTTGAGAATGAAATGTTTTCGAAGCCTTAGGGAAAAATTTTGAAATAATGGGAGAATAGAGACGTATTGTGTACTCGTCGTCCTAAATTTTTGTCTCTATTCCAGCTGGTAAGTAAATTGTTGTTGCAACTGAGCCACTATTAGAGTAATACATAAGTGAATCAACTGTTTTTGGGGTTAAATCAATAAGTAAATGACCATAAGAACGGATGTTGCATCATGGTACCACTCTTTCAATTAAGATCCTAGAATTAGTTGTTGACTTAACGTATTGATTTGTGAAACTTCCCTCAGCGACTTGAACAAGACTGTGTGTTTATTTTGTAACTCTACATCTCTTCCTAATTTGCTTCGATGAAACAAATTGTGTTTGATGTATATTGTATTTAGTCCATTCTCTCTTCCAGCAGTGGCAATTTTTACAAATTGTTTGAAGTTTGAAAATTCTTCACAAGAATCATCAAATATAAGCAAATACTTAGTTCCGTTTTTGGAAAGTTTTTCAATCAAGTCAAAATCTACTCCTTGGGTAAATTTAAGGTTTTTTCTTTGCACTTGACTATAAAGATGTTGAGAATGTTGATAAAAATTAAAAAAATTTTCGAAAGCTGGTTGGAAAGTACCAATTTTCAACCAATCAAAAATGAGATAAAATTTTCCAGATCCACTTGGTCCAACTAGGGGAAAAAAATTGTTCTTCAAATGTTGTTTCTTCACATATTGTGGATAACATAATTCGAACGAGTGCACATACTAGCGTCAAAACTATAAGAAAAAATTGGCACAAAAAAACTAAAAGAAATCTATTACATGTACGTCCAAACAATTTCCATGATTTTTGTTCATGATTTTCTTCATCAAAAACAGAATTTCCCAAACTTACGTGCTTGTCACATTGATCGACCAGCTTAACTCAAAAAAGAAAAAGTTGACAATAAAAATTAATTAAAGTTTGAAAATGGTCGTACATTTAGATTATTATAATTTATAACTTGTTAAAAAAACATCGAGTCCATGTTACGTGGGAAAATGCTTCTCTTTCTGCACAGTGAAGAGTTTCGGCATGACGACATGGGTAGTGGCTACACCTCCAATCATATTCTTCATCTTTGGATATCAAAAACTGAACTTTAAGGCAATACTAGTAATCCAAATTAATAATCTATGTTTCCAAAAATTCTGACAGAACATTGCCTTTTTTTATAACCTTTTGCAAAAAATTCCGTTTCTGTGGCTTCTAGATTTTTCAATAATTTTTTCCAAGTTCAGTGTATTTTTCGTAACCACTGCTCCAGTTGATTCCATGAAGATGCTTTGTAAACCAAGAAGATTGGTATTTTAATTTGAATTTTTTGGGAGGAAGAAAGTATTATCCTACAGTTTGTCCATCCTTACAAGCTCCTAACTCTTTCACTATATTGTTTTCAATACATTTAATATCCAAAACAAACTAGGCTCATTCTGTTAACTGTTTTCTCGGGAGTTTTTAGGTTAAAATGATTATCAAACAATGCAAATACTGATGAAGCGAATATTTTAACTTACAAACAGAAAAATAATCCAGTCACGTGACCAAGAAAGCATGAACTGGGGACACTAGGTTCAACATAACAATACCCAGGACCTCTTATCGTAGTAGATTTCACAGATCCAGCAGAGTCATGTAGAAATGCATGTAGTGTAAAATTTTTGGAGTTTGCAAAAAAGTAATCCATACAGGAATTTCCGTATCCAGTTAGTCCTCCAAAAGGAAATTTTTGGTCCATTTTTTTTTAAATTTGTGTCCGGGTCCGAAACAAAACAAAACAGGTACAAAGAAATAAATTTTTAATTTTTGTATTTCATGAGAAATTTAATTAATAATCTCAAAAATTCTTAGAATTTCATTCAATTTCTGTACGTTCATTTTCTACAGTGCATTCGTCAATAATGATACAAGATTTTTTTAAGGTCTCTACATAACCTAGTAATGAAGGAAGCATATCGAGTAGTTTATCATATTCTTCTCTTTATAGTTGTAAAGATTGACTATTTTTTCATTGATTTCCATTTCTACGATATTCTACAAGCTCTATTTTTTTTGGTATCAGATCGGTATTCTATGTGATTGTTTCTTCTACCATTATGCAGATTCTACTCAAAATGAGATATCTGCGAGTCTAAGTCCGTTTTCTGCAAGTTTGGTAAATTTTGAGATTCTATAATTGTTAGTGAAATTTTTTGGGACTTTTCTTCAAGAACAATATGAAAAAGTCAAACTGTTCAACACCAAAACAAACCGAAAAAAGATTTTGAGGATGAATAATTAAATTACAAAACTAAAAAAAATAACACAATTTAATGTGCATTACGATTCTCAACAAACATAAAGTCTCCCAAAATTTGGGACAGTTCTTTGAAATCGTTCAAAGTATAGATGATATAGGCGACTTGTTTCGTTGCTTCAATCTCTTTTGCGGTGAGCAGTCGAATTTGAATGTAGGGAGGTTTGTTAACATTGTAATTCTTCTACTGTAAGTTGCTATGTCATACACCTTGTTGCAGTTGGCAAGCTCCTGATCCATAGTTGTCAGAAGTGAGTTCCAATATAGCAACAAGTCCAAGGTTTTCAGCATCGTCAATAACATTATTTCTAATTGCCGGGAGTGCTTCTTCTTCTTTTTCGCCAAAATAGAATTGCTGTCTTTTTTCGAGTTGTTCCACTTCATTTTTCTTGAGTAGTTAAAAACAGGGTTCAAATTAAATTTTCTCCTCGTAGGATTTTTGGGATCAAGCAAAACTCCCAATTCTTGTTTGATTTTTTGAGAATTCAAAATAAATGGGACTAGTATCTTTTCTTGAGTACATTTTCAAAAGGAGAACAGACTGATCAGATGAAGAGAAATGAGAGAAATGATTTTGAGATGAAATGAAACTGGAAGTAAACAGTATGAGTCATTCACTTTACCGTAAAAGGATAGAACTATAAATGGAATTTTTGAGTGAAATTTCGAATTATGGAATTTTGTCGGTGTTAGTGTTTTTATGTAAATCGACAACTCTCAGCAAAAATCATCGTTCCAGATGGCTGCAGCTATGTGTCAAGCTCTTCCCAGCTTTTATTCAGATTTTTGTCGTTAAAAAATCGCTATTTATTTCCGTTTCCAGTGCTTTTTACGAAAAATATATAGTAACCAATAATTTTTGTGTCTCTACCCACAATTCTTACTGTTCTTTGGTATATTGTAAGTTCCACATACTTCTGATTGGTTCATCTTCCGATCAAATTTTACAACGATTGGGTAATTTTTATTTCACATGCCAAATTATCGATTGTCTTTAAACTCTGCACAAATACAGATTTTATTCGAATGGTTTTTCATCAACTGGCGAAGTTTTCAATCAACTTGACCAGGCTGTTCATCATAATATGAAATGAAAAGGAGCAGAAAAAATGCCAAGTGTTGCAAAGAAAAGACTGTTACGCAAAAAAATAAAACGTCACTATTTATGTTCTAACCAGAAATTAGCTTCCACACAAACTATTGGTTCAGCTTTTCTAGAAAGAGTTCGTAAATTACAAAACTCAAAATATGAACATGATTTGTAAAAATAATTGACTGTTTTATTGATGGTTATGGATTTGTAAATAGTGATCATGTCAATTTTTCAACAAAAAACTTTTGGATAATCAATCTATTTTCTCTCATATGTTCACGAAAGAACCAAAAATTTCGAAGAAGAAAAATTTCACTGTTGTCAAAAAATTTGCAAAAAGTTTTTCAAACATGAAAGAAAGATAAACTATTTCTTTTGATTTTCAAGAACTTGCAAAAAAAAATTCATTTTTTTTTAAAGTTGTGAAAAGTATTCAATTTTTTTTGACAAAATGCGAAAAGTGTATCAATTTTTCTGACAAGAGGAGAGAAGTGTTTGAGTTTCGGAGCACTAAATTAAGTGCGAGTTCGGAGCTTTAAATTAGGTTCTAATTGTTTTTCAATGGTTTACTCTGAACCTCTCAACTATTATTAAATTAAAATGAAATTGAGAAAATTAATTAATTACAGAAAACGAAGTCAAAACCAAACAACAATTATTTCAAAAAAACTTTTAATCAAAGGGCTGTCTATAGAACGCAGAGCTGAACGAGGTTCCATTGATGGTGGTTGTTGTGGAGGAGGTTTTTGAGGCGTCATTGTTTCTGAGAAACATTCATCTTCATCTATTGTGATGGGGTTTTCGGCTGATCCTGCTTCTTCCCACGACGATTGGGTAATTTTTATTTCATATGCCAAATTATCGACTTTCTTCACACTCTGCACAAATACAAATTTTATTCGAATGGTTTTTTTCATCAACTGGCGAAGTTTTCAATCAACTTGACCGCGCTGTTCATGATAATATGAAATGAAAAGGAGCAGAAAAAAAACCAAGTGTTGCAAAGAAAAGACTGTTACGAAAAAAAATCAAAAGTCACAAAATTAGTTCTAACCAGAATTTAGCTTCCACACAAACTACTGGTTCAGCTTTTCTAGAAAGAGTTTGTACAGTACAAAACTCAAAATTTGAACATGATTTGTTAGAAAAAATGGTTATGGATTTGTAAATAGTGATCATGTCAATTTTTCAGTTAAAAATTTTTGGATAATCCATCTATTTTCTCTCATATATTTACGAAAGTACCAAAAAATTCGAAGAAGAAAAAATTGAAAGAAAGAAGAAATATTTCTTTTGATTTTCAAGAAATTGCAAAAAACTTTTGAATTTTTTTAACAAGTTGTAAAAGGTATTCAATTTTTTTTGGAGAAAATGCAAAAAGTGTATCAATTTTTTCGACAGAAGGCGAAAAGTGTTTCAAATGTTTTTTGAAAAGACGCAAAAAGTGTTTAACTTTTTTTAACAAGATGCGAAAAGTGTTTCACTTTTTTCCTGCAAATGCGAAAAAAGTTTCACTTTTTTCGACAAAATGCGAAAAATCTTTTGCTTTTTTCGATAAAATGCGAAAAGGGTTTCAATTTTTTTTTACAAGAAGCGAAAAGTGTTTCACTTTTATTAACAAGATGCGAAAAGTGTTTCAATTTTTTCCTACAAATGCAAAAAGTGTTTCACTTTTTCGACAAAATGCGCGATAAATGTACAACTTTTTTTGATAAAATTTGAAAAAGGTTTCAACTTTTTTAGTTAAGATGCGATAAGTGTTTCACTTTTTTTTAACAAGATGCGAAAAGTGTTTCATTTTTTTGAACAAGATGCGAAAATGTTTTGCTTTTTTTGATAAAATGCAACAAGTGTTTCAACTTTTTTGACAAGATGCGAAAAGTGTTTAACTTTTTTTAACAAGATGCGAAAAGTGTTTCACTTTTTTCCTGCAAATGCGAAAAAAGTTTCACTTTTTTCGACAAAATGTGAAAAGTATTTTGTTTTTTTTCGATAAAATGCGAAAAGTGTTTCAATTTTTTTTGACAAGAAGCAAAAAGTGTTTCACTTTTTTTAACAAGATGCGAAAAGTGTTTCATCTTTTTTCCTACAAAATCGAAAAGTGTTTCAAATCTTTTTAAACAAGATGCGAAAATTGTTTCACTTTTTTCGTACAAATGCGAAAAGTGTTTCACTTTTTTCGACAAAATGCGAAAAGTGTACTACTTTTTTCGATAAAATTTGAAAAAGGTTTCAACTTTTTTAGTTAAGATGCGATAAGTGTTTCACTTTTTTTTAACAAGAAGCGAAAAGTGTTTCACTTTTATTAACAAGATGCGAAAAGTGTTTCAATTTTTTCCTACAAATGCAAAAAGTGTTTCACTTTTTCGACAAAATGCGCGATAAATGTACAACTTTTTTTGATAAAATTTGAAAAAGGTTTCAACTTTTTTAGTTAAGATGCGATAAGTGTTTCACTTTTTTTTAACAAGATGCGAAAAGTGTTTCATTTTTTTGAACAAGATGCGAAAATGTTTTGCTTTTTTTGATAAAATGCAACAAGTGTTTCAACTTTTTTGACAAGATGCGAAAAGTGTTTAACTTTTTTTAACAAGATGCGAAAAGTGTTTCACTTTTTTCCTGCAAATGCGAAAAAAGTTTCACTTTTTTCGACAAAATGTGAAAAGTATTTTGTTTTTTTTCGATAAAATGCGAAAAGTGTTTCAATTTTTTTTGACAAGAAGCAAAAAGTGTTTCACTTTTTTTAACAAGATGCGAAAAGTGTTTCATCTTTTTTCCTACAAAATCGAAAAGTGTTTCAAATCTTTTTAAACAAGATGCGAAAAGTGTTTCACTTTTTTCGTACAAATGCGAAAAGTGTTTCACTTTTTTCGACAAAATGCGAAAAGTGTACTACTTTTTTCGATAAAATTTGAAAAAGGTTTCAACTTTTTTAGTTAAGATGCGATAAGTGTTTCACTTTTTTTTAACAAGATGCGAAAAGTGTTTCACTTTTTTCCTACAAATGCGAAAACTGTTTCACTTTTTTCGACAAAATACGAAAATTGTTTCAATTTTTTCTTCAAAGTGCATTAGGTAAATTTTTTTTCGTGTACATTTTTGCTAGTGTTTTTCTGAATATGTGTGCAAAAATTATTCCAGTTTTGTAACATTTATGCGAGTTCGGAGCACTAACTTAAGTTTTAATTGTTTTTCAGTGGTTTACTCTGAATCTCTCGGCTATTCTTAAATTGAAATGATATTGCGAAAATTAATTAAATAAAGAAAACGAAGTCAAAATCAAACAACAATTATTTCAAAAAAAACTTTTAATCAAAGGGCTGTCTATAGAACGCAAAGCTGGACGAGGTTCCATTGCTGGTGGTTGTTGTGGAGGAGTGTTTTGAGGCGTCATTGTTTCTGAGAAACCCTCATCTTCATCTATTGTGATGTGGTTTTCGGCTGATCCTGCTTCTTCCCACGGAAAGAGGAAGTCGTCGACTGGTTGAGCTACAAATCTTGAGTCAGGAATCTCGGGGTAGTTCATTCTCACATGATCAGAAACTTCCTCTATCATTTGCATTGTTAAAAAGTTGGTTCTCTTTGATGGGAACTTGCATCATATGATGTTCGTTGAAATCCCTTCCCATCACTTCCACCATGTACCAGACTTGGATTGGGATGTCCATTCGTGCCAAAAAAATCCAGAGACTGTTTCTCGCGCTTGAATTTGTACTAGATCAGGCGAAAATTCTACAGAGTACATGAGATTGCTGTTTTGCACTGAGAAGATAATTTTGAGCAAAAACTGAGTTAAAGAGTAAAAACAAGAAAGAGCTGAGAGAGGGCTAGCTGACGGAAGATAAGTTGAAGTTAAGGTATTTAGAGCTGAGAGAGGAGGTAGTTGACAGTAGTTAAGTTGAAAATAAAATGATTTTTACTTAGTAGTTAGGGGCACCTTCAACTCGAATGTGTGGGTTTGACCAATCAGAATTGATTTTCCTGTTTGGATAGTAGTCGTGTTCAGTCATATTTCAGCTTCCTTTTATGGCATTCTTGAATAAAATTCGTGTCCAATCAGAAACAAAGCTCCATTTTGGGTATTGTCTTTTCCAATCACAAAACTGTTCATTTTTGTTCTGGTTGTCGTATTCAATCAGAAGACCATTTTCAGGACTTAAATATTCTAAATAAATACTATTATACACAAAAGCAATTGCAAAAATAAATGGCCAAAAGTTGTTTGCAGTAAAAATAAGAAATATTGCTGATATAAGTAACAAAAGAAAGAAAATTATTAAAAGTAACATCTCTGCAATTTTTTTCCTCAAACTATAATTGAATTTTTTGTATGTAATCAATGAGAAAATGCTGATTTTTAAGTAGATAGTCAAGTTCTTTAATTTTTATGTAAATTTGGGAGGATAACTGAAAGTTGACGAATTTTTCAAAGCAAACCTCTAGAAATCTATTTCCAAACCGAATCAAGCAGGATTTTGAACTTCAAAAACCCTTACAGAAATGAAGGAATAAAGAACATTGCTGGGGATTTTTTTTAAACAATTTTGGGTATTGGATGGGGGATAAAAAGAGTTTTTGATATATTATCGTACGACTTTTTGATTAATTTCATATTCTCGAGAATAAACAAAACTTCTTTCCTTGAAGTGAGGTGTTATTCAGCCGTAAGATTAAAACTTTGATACGCATTATCTGGATCAAAAGTAAACTCTTTGATTGAGTAAGTTTCTCTGAAAAGACCTTTACTTAGTCGGATAACTATATTTTGTACTTTCAAAACGTCCAAAAAACTATGACAAAGTAAGAGTCAACATCTATTTCATCAATAAGAAAAACAGTTGGAAATTTTTCCTTTTTCTTGTAAAGTAACTCGAGGAGGCTCAAATGTTTTTGATAGACATTTTTCAAAAAAAAGATTAAGGGTTTTTTAAATAATGAACAGTTCTCTTTGAGAAAATGCTGGATTCTGAATGGTTGATTTCCAACCAACAGTGTTACAAAAAGAGTATTCAATTATGATTGGTTGATTTTCTCTATGAAAAAGTAAATAAAACTCACTTCATTCTGATTTTCTTTTAGGTTAAAAGCAATCGCTCTATACTTTGTATAACTACTTGAAACTATTTTCAAATTTTTTCAACAATTCAAAGTAAGTATAAACAAACGAATTTTTTGGGACTTTTTAAATCTCCCATTTTTTTAGATGCCAGGTACTTTTATTCAATTCTGCTACAAGCTAAATCTCCCACTTTTTTTTTCAAATGCCTTCACTCAGTAGGAATGAGAAAAAGACATGTGAGGACTGTGAAAAAGAGTACAGGAGGTTCGATGGGGCTCGACATAGTAAAAATTGCGTGCGAGGAGTTATTTCTGGTTCCGAGTGTAGGTATTTCACTTACAATCAACAAGAAACGAAATATCATGTGGCCAAAAAACATGCTCCAACAACTTTCAAGCAATCAACGGTTAGCTCGTCTTGCGAAAAAGAGTTTCCGAGTTACTACTCGCTCCAACAACAACGGAGAAAAGAACATGGGGCGAAACAACGAAAGCCAAGTGATACGGTGGCAGACTTGAACAAGATTGTGCAGGAGGAAGCGGAAGATGGAGAGAAACTCAAAGATGAGTTGAGTGCTTGTCAGCATTTCCTGGTGGACACTGAGATGGAGAATGGGAGTCATAAGGTATTTAACTTTCAAATGTCAAAGTTAGATACCAAGATTATCAAGGAGAAGCTTGAAAAAGTCTTCAACAAGCTGGATTCCGCAGCAAAAATCAAAATTACTCTTGGATTTGTTCTCCTTAATGTCGAAACGGGAGAATATCGGTATTATTAAGCACACGAAAACCATACTTTGTTCGAAAAACCGTATTTACTGTGTGCGAAAGCGGATTTGATTTGAATCCAGGGAAAGTTGAAAAATTTGATATCGTGGAGAAATGCACTCAAGAACGTCAGAACACAAACTGGAGGTTCAAATTGATCACAAAAGTTACTATTTTTGCTGCACTACTGAAAAACATCACAATGATATGTCCAGACTCTGTCTTGCCTGAACCTTTACTACGACATACGCAAGTAAACTGTCTTTTATCGGACCAAGATAAACAACCATACAAAGATCATCTTTGTCTTTTCCGTGCGTTAACAATGTATTTGCATGGCCATAGTAACCTCGATGCTCATACATCTCAATTATTTACAGAGTTTATATCAAAATCTGGATACAATCCGAATACCCTTCGCGGAGTTGCCATTAATGATTTACCTCTTGTAGAGGGAATAGTTGAACGTAACCTATTCATCTATGATTTTGATATTCAAAAGGAAAATATAATGGAGAAATAGCCAGGCGAAGTAATGGAAAACTCGAAAAAACATTGAAATTGCTAAGATTCAACAATCATATCATTCATACGAATGATATTGATTCTTTCTTCAAGTGTTTCCGATGTCCTAGCTGTGACTGTCTCTTCAACATATCAGAAAACTTCAGCAGACATCTTATGACTTGTAAAGATATAGTGCGACAAATTTAGCCAAACAATGTATATACACTCCGAGAAACGCTATTTAAAAAATTGGAAGGTTTCAAAATCCCAGTATCGAAAGATAACACACTGTTCAACAACCTACCCATTTTCAATTTTGAGTCGGTATGTGTTTCATCAGATGAACTGAAAGCTACCCAAACAACAACCTGGATTGGAAAACACGTTCCAAATTCTGTATCAATATCCTCGAACCTTATAGATGAACCAATTTTTCAATTTTTCTTCGTAACAAGGATCCGCAAAAGCTTATTATCGATTTTGTAATCATCGGACTTTTGGCTGAGAAAAGTAAACTCGAAATGAGAACTAAATTTCAAGAAGTTGACAGAGTAGTTATGAGCTGATGTCCAAAACTTTCCAAGGATTGAATGAAAGATGTCGATATCATTCAACTGTAAATTTTGAATATGAAGACGTTTGTATAAAAGATACAGAGGAAACTGATATGTCAACTCAGTTTCTAAGAATGCAGAAAAATCAGCTGATTGATTTGAAACAAAATCTGAAGAGGTTTGTTAACACGTTACCTGTATTTGGATTCAACAGTTGAAAATAAGATCTGAACTTGATCAAGAGCTACCTGATTCCCTTCTTAATCAATGATGGTTACCTATGGTTATCAAAAAGGCTAGGGATTTCATATCTTTCAAGTTTGGAGACATACAAGTTCTCGGCATCATGAAATTTTTGGGTGGAGCAACATCTCTGGAGAGATGTTGCAAGTGAGATAAAAAAAAGTTCTTCCCTTATGAGTTGTTTGACAGTGCGAACAAGCCCGAGAATGAAGAATTACCTCCATACGAAGCCCTTTTCAGTAAATTGAGAAACAACAACCCTCTTGATAGAGACTTTAAGGATTATCAAAAGTTGAGGTCAAGTGGACTTGATGAGCAGAAAGTACTAAAAAGTCAGTACCCGCATCTGGATGGGAAAATTACAAATATTAACACGAGATTTGGCAGAAACATGGTATGACTACATTCAAAAACTTTTTGCAGTGATACAACAACAAAGATGTTGTTCCAACCCTTGAAGCAATGCAAAAAAGGTTCAATTTTATCATCAGAAAGAAAATGATATGTTAAAACTTGGATGTACTCTTCCAAATCTAGCAAATATTTGTCTGCACAAATCAAATAATGAAAAATTCTACCCATTTTGCAAAATTGATAGAGATTTGCGCCAGAAAATTAGAGAGGATATGACGGATGGACCATCAATTGTGTTTTCGCGAAAAGCTGTTGTGGTAAAAATTTTTATCAGGGATTCATCAAAAATCTGCAAATCAATCGTTTGAATTTATGAAAGCCAGTTATATCCCTCATCAATGTGTCAAGACATTCCAACATGATTGTAGACAAGATGGGAGTTTCATTCCGATATGCAAAAGTTCAAGGCTAGACATAACCCATCTCGAAGCTTTGAGAATATGGTGATGTCTTACTACCAAGAAACAAAGTCAGAATGCAGAATTGAGAGCTTCCACACATCTGGAAATCAAAAAAAAATTGACTGTTTCAATGTAGATTGATATTGCGATCAATGCAAAACTGTGTTTGAAGCACTGGGATGCTATTATCATTTTGTCCTTCACAGGAGACTCGTCCCTCTAGCGAAAAAGATATTGAGAGAGGAAAAAATGAGAGAGATGAATGACTTGAGACGTGAGTGGAATCGCGAAAAAGATTACAAAATCAAAGAGATGTGGGAATGTGAGTGGTGGCAAAACTTCAAAACGAACGAAAAAAGTAAGAATCATATCCGATCCAACTTTCCCTACAAAAGACCTCTCTCTACTGATTCTTTATTGGGAAAAATAGGAGATGGATCTCTTTATGGCTATATTTCGTGTGACTTAGTTGTTCCAGATGAACTGAAAGCAAAGATTTCTATTTTTCCTCCATTTTTTAAAAACACTGAAGTTAGAAGAAATTACATTGGTGAATATATGCAAAATTATGCCAATGAAAATGATCTTCTTAAGCATCCCCAGCGAATGCTTATATCTAGTTCCAAACAATAAAAAGGTTCCATCATTACCCTTCTTTTAAATTTTCATATGGAGCTTGGCTTACAGTGTACAAACATTTGTACACGCATCTTGATGGGAAAATTAAAATTATTTACACGAGAATTGGCAGAAACATGGAATGACTACATTTAAAGATTTTTTGCAGTGATACAACAACAAAGATATTGTTCCAACCCCTGAAGCAATGCAAAAGAAAGAAAGAAAATGATTTGTTAAAACTTGGACGTATTCTTCGAAATCTAGCAAATATTTGTCTGCACAAATCAACCAAAAAAAAATTCTACCCATTTTGCGAAACTGATAGAGATTTGTGCCAGAAAATTAGAGAGGATATGACAGGTGGACCATCAATTGTGTTTACGCGGAAAGCTGTTGTGGACAAAGCTTTTATCAAAGATTCATCAAATATCTGCAAATCAATTGTTGGAATTGATGCCAGCCAGTTCTATCCTTATTGAAGGTGTCAAGACATGCCAACATGATTGTACACAAGATGGGAGTTTGATTCCGATATGCAAAAATGCAAGGAAAGACATAACCGATCTCGAAGCTTTGAGATTACGGCGATGTCTTACTACCAAGAAACAAGAACAGAATGCAGAATTGAAAGCTTCCACACATCTGGAAATAAAAAAAATTGACTGTTTCAAGGTAGATGGATATTGTGATCACTGCAAAACTGTGTTTGAAGCAATGGGATGCTATTACCATTTTGTCCTTGCCAGGAGACTCGTCCCTCACTTAGCGAGAAAGATATTGAGAGAGGAAAAAAATGAGAGAGATGGATGACTTGAGACGTGAGTAATTTCGCGAAAAAGATTACAAAATCAAAGAGATGTGGGAATGTGAGTGGTGGCAAAACTTCAAAACGAACGAAAAATTTAAGAATCATGTCCGATCCAACTTTCCATACAAAAGACCTCTCTCTAATGATTCTTTATTGGGAAAAATAAGAGATGGATCTCTTTATGGCTATGCTCCGTGTGACTTAGTTGTTTCACCTGAAATGAAAGCAAAGATTTCTTATTTTCCTCCTTTTTTTCAAAAAAAAACACTGAAGTTGGAAGAAATTTCATTGTAGAATTTATGCAAAATTATGCCATTGAAAATGATCTTCTTAAGCATCCCCAGCGAATGCTGATCTCTAGTTTCAAACTAGAAAAATGTTCCATCATTACCCTTCTTTTCAATTTTCATATGGAGCTTGGCTTACAGTGTACAAAAGTTTACCGCTTTGTACAGTATCTCTCTCAAAAATGCTTCAACAAGTTTGTTCAATCAGTTGTTGATGCTAGAAGGGAAGGAGATGAGAACCCTTTATCCGAAGTTGTTGCAGAGACTATGAAGCTTTTAGGTAATTCATACTACGATTACCAGATAATGGACAGATCGAGACATACGACCACAAAGTACTTGAATGATGAGAAAACACACAAAGCAATTATTGAACCACCCATCAAACGATTAAACACTGTTCAGAGAGTTTTGTACGAGATTGAGTTACTAAAGTCAACAATTGAGCACAAAGAGCACAAAGTTGAGCACAAAGTTGAATAAAAGATCTCGAAATCATTCAAAAGAAAGTTTTGAATATGAAGACAATTCTAGAGAAGATACAGAGGAAACTGATATATCAACTGAGTTTTTGAGAATGCAGAAGAATCAGCTGGTTGATTTGAAACAAAATCTGGAGAGGTTTGTTAACACCTTACCTATATTTGAGTTTAACGGTGGAAGATATGATCTGAACATGATCAAGAGCTATCTGATTCCCTACTTAATCAATGATAAAGAAGCTGAACCTATGGTTATCAAAAAGGCTAACGATTTCATATCTTTCCAGTTTGGAGACATACAATTTCTCGACATCACGAAGTTTTTGGGTGGAGCAACATCTCTAGGCTCCTTTCTTAAAGCCTACAAAGCAAGTGAGCTAAAACAGTTTTTCCCTTATGAGTGGTCTGACAGTGCGAACGAGCTCGAGAGTGAAGAATTACCTCCATACGAAGCCTTTTTCAGTAAATTGAGAAACAACAACCCTCTTGATAAAGACTTTCAGGATTATCAAATGTTGAGGTCAAGTGGACTTGATAAGCAGAAAGTACTAAAGAAACTTCAAATTAGGTCAGTACCTGCAACTGGATGGGAAAATTACAAATATTTACAGGAGATTTGGCAGAAACATGGAAAGACTACATTTAAAGATTTTTTGCAGTGATACAACTACAAAGATGTTGTTCCAACGCTTGAAGCAATGCAAAAAATAGTTCAAATTTATCATCAGAAAGAAATTGATATGTTAAAACTTGGATGTACTTTTCCGAATCTAGCAAATATTTGTCTGCACAAATCATTAATGAAAAATTCTACCCATTTTGCGAAAACGGTAAGGATTTGTGCCAGAAAATTAGAAAGGATATGACTGGTGGACCATCAATTGTGTCTACGCGAAAAGCTGTTGTGGACGAAACTTTTATCAGGGATTCATCAAATATCTGCAAATCAATCGTTGGAATTGATGCCAGGCAGTTCTATCCCTATTCAATGTGTCAAGACATGCCAACATGATTGTACCTTAGATGGGAGTTTGATTCCGATATGCAAAAATTCAAGGCTAGACATAACCGATCTCGAAGCTTTGAGAACATGGTGATGTCCTACTACCAAGAAACAAGACCAGAATGCAGAATTGAGAGCTTCCACACATCAGGAAATCAAAAGAAAATTGACTGTTTCAATGTAGATGGATATTGTGATCATTTCAAAACTGTGTTTGAAGCAATGGGATGCTATTACCATTTTTTCCTTGCCAGGAGAATCGTCCCTCACTTAGCGAGAAAGATATTGAGAGAGGTAAAAAATGAGAGGGATGGATGACTTGAGACGTGAGTAAATTCGCGAAAAAGATTACAAAATCAAAGAGATGTGGGAATGTGAGTGGTGGCAAAACTTCAAAACGAACGAAAAATTTAAGAATCATATCCGATCCAACTTTCCATACAAAAGACCTCTCTCTAATGATTCTTTATTGGGAAAAATAAGAGATGGATCTCTTTATGGCTATATTCCGTGTGACTTAGTTGTTCCAGATGAACTGAAAGCAAAATTTTCTAATTTTCCTCCTTTTTTTAAAAACAATGAAGTTGGAAAAAATTACGTTGGAGATTCTATGCAAAATTATGCCATTGAAAATGATCTTCTTAAACATCCCCAGCGAATGATAATATCTAGTTTCAAACTAGAAAATGGTTCCATCCTTACCCTTCTTTTCATTTTTCATATGGAGCTTGGCTTACAGTGTACAAAAATTTATCATTTTGTACAGTATCTTCGTCAAAAATCCTACAACAAGTTTGTTCAATCAGTTGTTGGTGCTAGAAGGAAAGGAGATGAGAACCATTTATCCTGTGATGTTGCAGAGACTATGAAGCTTTTAGGTAATTCATCCTACGGTAACCAAATAATGGACAGATCGAGACATACGATCACAAATTATTTGAATGATGAGAAAACACACAAAGCAATTAATGAACACTTTTTCAAACGGTTGAACACTATTCAGAAATACTTGTACGAGATTGAGTTACTAAAGTCAACAATTGAGCACACAGAACCCATAATAATCGGATTTTTCATTCTGCAGTATGCAAAGCTGAGAATGCTTGAGCTTTACTACAATTTTTTCGGCAAGTTTTGTGATGTAAGTAAGTTTGAGGAATTAAAATTGGACCCAGAATTGCTGAGGAAAATTTGTATGGTTGTACGCGTCCGGAGAAAGAAGGTGACTGAGAAAAACTGAGAAAAAAAGTTTGCAGAGATTAATTTAGAGCAGATTCAAAATTGAATTTTTCCACGAATATGTTGTAGCGTTCACAAGAAGCATGATAAACGAGAGCCTGGTCTGTTCAAAGAAGAATTTAGGTGTACGGAGATGCTATGTTCATGCAGCAAGACTTGTTGTTGCTATGACAACAAATCAGACAAGATAAAGTTTAGCAGTAAAGATTGAATAAAAGAAATCTAGAGGAATCCGTTGATGATTCTATGGAAAAATACAGAAAAGTACTCGATGAAGCAATCAACTTGAATTCAACAAACAGAGGGTTTAGAACCATTAATCATATGGTTGCTACATACGAGCAAACAAAGAAGGGATTGAGCTACTTTTACCCTAAAAGACAAGTTCAGGACGACGGAATTTACACAAAACCCTTGAACTGTAAGCTTGTGGTAATTTGATTATACGAAGCAGTGATTAATATAATTCATGTTTTGAGTTTAATTTTATTCCCCAAAAATGTTATTTTTTACTCGAAGTTTCGTTAGGTTTCAGTATAGTTTTAGATAGTTTCCTCGTTGAATCAAACCTGTAAAACAAAAATCAAAACATCTAAACTGTAGAAGCTAGCTAAGAAACGCAAGTATTGGCAAAACCGAATTCAAAAAATTCGGGCGCCAAAATTTTTTCTGAAACTTACCATCGTACCATCTGAAACTTTACCATCTGAAACCTGCTATCTTAATACATTGGGAAACCTATTCCCTATCTTAATACATGGGGAACTCTATTCCCTATCTTAATACATAGGTTGCTGACCGGATACTCTTTAGCCTATGTTAATACATGGGGTTCAGCAACCACCCCCCATTCTCCCTGACTCTTCTACTACTAAGTTTGTTCATGAAGAAAATTGGATGGCCAATGTTATACGTTTTTCTATTGAAACCATTCAGGGCATGGCGTTTTGAAATAATCAGGTTAGTTCTTTGGCCGCGTTTTTCCCTAAATAACTATCGATTTTCATTGGAAGCAAATCAAAATAGGTTTCTCTGATTTTTTGTTTTGATTTGTTTGATAGTTTCAAAGCTCTGACAGGTTGCTTAGAAAAACTTGAAATGTTAGCGAAACGATTTGCTCTTAAAAAGATTTGCAACTGTCCTGTTCTACAACTAGAGTGCTTATTTCGTCATTATGTTTTCTATACACAGACGTCAAAACTTTTTTGATCGATCAATGGCTTGATTTCATACGTTTTTTTACTTTGAGCAAAAAACTATTCTATTTGAAGCGAAGCAACTTTGGTTTAATTTTTTATTGGTTTGATTCATTTTACAAAAAAATTGACTTCTGGTGATACAGGTTGTCCGAGAAGTGAAGGAGTTGAAGTGATATTCAATATGTTCTCCGTGCATGGGTTGGAAACCCATCCCTGTCCATTAATTTCTTTTACACACCTGAACTGAATTTGGTAGGCACAAAAGTGATGTTTACATAATTTTATTATTCATTCACCAAAAAATTTGTCAGAATACAAAATTTGGACAAAAAATTGGCTCGCAAACCATTGGAGCTCGTCTAAGGTGAATAGTCAAGCAAACAAACGTTGAAATAAGTTGAAGTTTGTTCATGAAGAAAACCGGATGGCCAATTTTTTACGTTTTTCTATTAAAACCATTCAAAGCATGGAGTTTTGAAAAAATTCAGGTTACTTTTTTGGGCCAGTTTTTCCTCAAACAACTATCTTTTTTCAGCGGAACCATTATAAGTTTAGGTTTTCATTAATTTTTTGTTTCGCACCGTTTGATAGTTTCAAAACTCTAACAGGTTGCTTAGAAAAATGGGAAATTTTAGCAAAACGATTCGGTCTATAAAAAGGTTTCACCGGTCCTGTTCTAAGACTAGTGTTCTAACATCGTCATTACATTTTATATACACAGACATCAAGTCCGATTTTGATCGAGCAATGGCTTGAATTGCTTTAAATTTTTTATTGGTTCGATTCAATTTACCAATGATTGACCTCTGGTCTTACAGGCTGGCAGCGAGGTGAAGGCGGTGAATTGTTAATCAATATGTTCTGCGTGCGTGCATTGGAAGCAAATGAAAAATAGGTTTCCCTTTTTTGTTTCGATTTGTTTGATAGTTTCAAAGCTCTAACAGCGATAATTTAGCGAAACGATTTGCTCTAAAAAAGATTTGCACTAGTCCTGTTCTACGGCTAGAGTGCCTATTTTGTCGTTATATTTTGTATACCCAGACGTCAAGTCTATTTTTGCTCGATCATTGGCTTGATTTGATACGTTTTTTTTTGTATTGATGTTTTGAAAAGAACTATTCTATTTGAAGCGAAGCAACTTTGCTTTAATTTTTATTGGTTCGATTCATTTTACCATTGATTGACCTCTGATCTTACTAGCTGCCCGAGAGTTTAAGGCATTGAAGTGGTATTCAATATGTTCTGCGTGCGTGGGTTGGAAACCCATCCCTGTCCAGTAATATTGTAAAAACACCCAAACTGAATTCGGTAGGCACAAAAACTGATAAAAAAATCAACAAAAAGTTCGTCATTTCACAAAAGTTGGGAGAAAGAATCGGCTCGCAAACCATTGAAGTTCGTTTAAGCAAACTAGTCAAGCAACCAAACGTTGAAAGTTTTCAAGTTTGCTCATTAAGAAACTCAGATGGCCAATGGTATACATTTTTCTATTGAAACCATTCAAGGCATGGATTTTTGTAAAAATTGAAGTTACTTTTTTGGCTGAGTTTTTCCACAAACAACTATCGTTTCTCAACGGAAGCAAAAAAAATTCGGATTTCCCTAAATTTTTGCTTCGCATCGTTTGATAGTTTCAAAGCTCTAACAGGTTGCTTAGAAAAACTGGAAAGGTTAGCGAATTGATTTGGTCTATAAAATTATCTGCACTAGTCCTGTACTAAGACTAGAGTGCTTATTTCGTCACTACATTTTATATACACAGACGTCAAGTCTATTTTTGATCGAACAATAGCTTGATTTGATACGTTTTTTGTTTTATCTTAAACATTTATTCGATACTTATGATTGCTCTCTGGTCTTACAAGCTGGCCGCGAGGTGAAGGCTTTGAAGTGCTATTCATTTTGTTCTGCGTGCGTGCGTTTGTAACCCATCTCTGTCCGGTAATTTTTTACAAACACCTGAACTGAATTCGGTAGGCACAAAAACTGATGTTTATCTAATTTTGTTAATAACTCACCAAAAAATTTGTCAGGTCAAAAAAAATTGGAGAAAGAATCGGCACGCAAAACATTCAAGTTCGTCTAAGCAGAATAGTCAAGCAACCAAACATAGAAAAATTTCAAGTTTGTTCATGAAAAAAATTGGATGGCCAATGTAAAACATTTGCCAATAAAACCATTCAAGGCACGAACTTTTGAAAAACTTGAGGTTACTTTTTTGGCCTAGTTTTTCCTCATACAACTATCGTTTCACAACGGAAGCAATATAAAGTTAGTTTTTCCCTTATTTTTTGTTTCGCATCGGTTGATAGTTTCAAAACTCTAACAGGTTGCTTAGAAAAATTGGAAATTTTAGCAAAACGATTCGGTCTATAAAAATATTTCCACCAGTCCTTTCTAAGACTAGTGTGCTTACTTCGTCATTACATTTATATACACAGACATCAAGTCCGTTTTTTTATCGAGCAATGGCTGGAATTGCTTTAATTTTTTATTGTATCGCTTCAATTTACCAATGATTGACCTCTGATCATACAGGCTGGCCGCGAGGTGAAGGCGGTGAACTGCTAATCAATATGCTCTGCGTGCTTGAGTTCGAAGCTCATCCATGACGAGTACTTTTTTATGAACACCTGAACTGAGTTCGGTAGGCACAAAAACTGATGTTTACCTAATTTTGTTAGTAACTCACCAAAAAACTTGTCAGGTCACAAAAAATTGGCGAAAGAATCGGCACGCAAAATATTGAAGTTCGTCTAAGCAGAATAGTCAAGCAACCAAACGTTGAAAAATTTCAAGTTTGTTCAAGAAAAAAATTGGATGGCCAATGTAATACGGTTTGCTAATAAAACCAGTCGAGGCACGGATTTTTGAAAAACTTGAGATTACTTTTTTGGCCAGTTTTTCCACGAACAACTATCGTTTCACAACGGAAGCAATATAAAGTTAGGTTTTCCTTAATTTTTTGTTTCGCATCGGTTGATAGTTTCAAAGATCTAACAGGTTGCTTAGAAAAATTGGAAGTGTTAGCAAAACGATTCGGTCTAAAAAAAATTTCCACCAGACCTATTCTAAGACTAGTGTGCCAACTTCGTCATTACATTTTATATACACAGACATCAAGTCCATTTTTGATCGAGCAATGGCTTGAATTGCTTTAATTTTTTATTGGTTCGATTCAATTTACCAATGATTGACTTCTGGTCTTACAGGCTGGCAGCGAGGTGAAGGCGGTGAAATGTTAATCAGTATGTTCTGCGTGCTTGGGTTCGAAACTCATCCCTGACGAGTAATTTTTTACAAATACCTGAACTGAAATCGGTTCCCACAAAAACTGATGTTTACCTAATTTTGTTAATAACTCACCAAAAAACTTGTGAGGTCACAAAAATAGGAGAAAGAATCAGCACGCAAAACATGGAAGTTCGTCTCAGCAGAATAGTCAAGCAACCAATTGTTGAAAAATTTCAAGTTTGTTCATGAAAAAAATTGGATGGCAAATGTAATACGTTTTGCTATTCAAACCATCCAAGACAAGGATTTTTGACAAAACTTGAGATTACTTTTTTGGCCAGTTTTTCCACGAACAACTATCGTTTCACAACTGAAGCAATTTAAAGTTAGGTTTTCCTTAATTTTTTGTTTCGCATCGGTTGATAGTTTCAAAGCTCTAACAGGTTGCTTAGAAAAATTGGAAGTGTTAGCAAAACGATTCGGTCTATAAAAAGATTTCCACCAGTCCTGTTCTAAGACTAGTGTACTAACATCGTCATTACATTTTATATACACAGACATCAAGTCCGATTTTGATCGAGCAATGGCTTGAATTGCTTTAAATTTTTTATTGGTTCGATTCAATTTACCAATGATTGACCTCTGGTCTTACAGGCTGGCCGCGAGGTGAAGGCGGTGAACTGTTAATCAATATGCTCTGCGTGCTTGAGTTCGAAGCTCATCCATGACGAGTACTTTTTTTATGAACACCTGAACTGAGTTCGGTAGGCACAAAAACTGATGTTTACCTAATTTTGTTAGTAACTCACCAAAAAACTTGTCAGGTCACAAAAAATTGGCGAAAGAATCGGCACGCAAAATATTGAAGTTCGTCTAAGCAGAATAGTCAAGCAACCAAACGTTGAAAAATTTCAAGTTTGTTCAAGAAAAAAATTGGATGGCCAATGTAATACGGTTTGCTAATAAAACCAGTCGAGGCACGGATTTTTGAAAAACTTGAGATTACTTTTTTGGCCAGTTTTTCCACGAACAACTATCGTTTCACAACGGAAGCAATATAAAGTTAGGTTTTCCTTAATTTTTTGTTTCGCATCGGTTGATAGTTTCAAAGATCTAACAGGTTGCTTAGAAAAATTGGAAGTGTTAGCAAAACGATTCGGTCTAAAAAAAATTTCCACCAGTCCTATTCTAAGACTAGTGTGCCAACTTCGTCATTACATTTTATATACACAGACATCAAGTCCATTTTTGATCGAGCAATGGCTTGAATTGCTTTAATTTTTTATTGGTTCGATTCAATTTACCAATGATTGACTTCTGGTCTTACAGGCTGGCAGCGAGGTGAAGGCGGTGAAATGTTAATCAGTATGTTCTGCGTGCTTGGGTTCGAAACTCATCCCTGACGAGTAATTTTTTACAAATACCTGAACTGAAATCGGTTCCCACAAAAACTGATGTTTACCTAATTTTGTTAATAACTCACCAAAAAACTTGTGAGGTCACAAAAATAGGAGAAAGAATCAGCACGCAAAACATTGAAGTTCGTCTAAGCAGAATAGTCAAGCAACCAATTGTTGAAAAATTTCAAGTTTGTTCATGAAAAAAATTGGATGGCAAATGTAATACGTTTTGCTATTCAAACCATCCAAGACAAGGATTTTTGAAAAACTTGAGATTACTTTTTTGGCCAGTTTTTCCACGAACAACTATCGTTTCACAACTGAAGCAATTTAAAGTTAGGTTTTCCTTAATTTTTTGTTTCGCATCGGTTGATAGTTTCAAAGCTCTAACAGGTTGCTTAGAAAAATTGGAAGTGTTAGCAAAACGATTCGGTCTATAAAAAGATTTCCACCAGTCCTGTTCTAAGACTAGTGTACTAACATCGTCATTACATTTTATATACACAGACATCAAGTCCGATTTTGATCGAGCAATGGCTTGAATTGCTTTAAATTTTTTATTGGTTCGATTCAATTTACCAATGATTGACCTCTGGTCTTACAGGCTGGCCGCGAGGTGAAGGCGGTGAACTGTTAATCAATATGCTCTGCGTGCTTGAGTTCGAAGCTCATCCATGACGAGTACTTTTTTTATGAACACCTGAACTGAGTTCGGTAGGCACAAAAACTGATGTTTACCTAATTTTGTTAGTAACTCACCAAAAAACTTGTCAGGTCACAAAAAATTGGCGAAAGAATCGGCACGCAAAATATTGAAGTTCGTCTAAGCAGAATAGTCAAGCAACCAAACGTTGAAAAATTTCAAGTTTGTTCATGAAAAAAATTGGATGGCCAATGTAATACGTTTTGCTAATAAAACCATTCTAGGCACGGATTTTTGAAAAACTTGAGATTACTTTTTTGGCCAGTTTTTCCACGAACAACTATCGTTTCACAACGGAAGCAATATAAAGTTAGGTTTTCCTTAATTTTTTGTTTCGCATCGGTTGATAGTTTCAAAGCTCTAACAGGTTGCTTAGAAAAATTGGAAGTGTTAGCAAAACGATTCGGTCTAAAAAAAAATTTCCACCAGTCCTATTCTAAGACTAGTGTGCCAACTTCGTCATTACATTTTATATACACAGGCATCAAGTCCATTTTTGATCGAGCAATGGCTTAAATTGCTTTAATTTTTTGATTGATTCGATTCAATTTACCAATGATTGACCTCTGGTCTTACAGGCTGGCAGCGAGGTGAAGGCGGTGAAATGTTAATCAGTATGTTCTGCGTGCTTGGGTTCGAAACTCATCCCTGACGAGTAATTTTTTACAAATACCTGAACTGAAATCGGTAAACACAAAAACTGATGTTTACCTAATTTTGTTAATAACTCACCAAAAAACTTGTGAGGTCACAAAAAATAGGAGAAAGAATCAGCACGCAAAACATTGAAGTTCGTCTAAGCAGAATAGTCAAGCAACCAAACGTTGAAAAATTTTAAGATTGTTCATGAAAAAAATTGGATGGCAAATGTAATACGTTTTGCTATTCAAACCATCCAAGACAAGGATTTTTGAAAAACTTGAGGTGACTTTTTTGGCCGAGTTTTTCCACAAACAACTATCGTTTCACAATGGACGCGACATAAAGTTAGGTTTTCCTTAATTTTTTGTTTCGCTTCGGTTGATAGTTTCAAAGCTCTAACAGGTTGCTTAGAAAAATTGGAAATTTTAGCAAAACGATTCGGTCTATAAAAAGATTTCCACCAGTCCTGTTCTAAGACTAGTGTACTAACATCGTCATTACATTTTATATACACAGACATCAAGTCCGATCTTGATCGAGCAATGGCTTGAATTGCTTTAAATTTTTTATTGGTTCGATTCAAGTTACCAATGATTGACCTCTGGTCTTACAGGCTGGCAGCGAGGTGAAGGCGGTGAATTGTTAATCAATATGTTCTGCGTGCGTGGGTTCGAAACTCATCCCTGACGAGAAATTTTTTACAAACACCTGAACTGAATTCGGTAGGCACAAGAACTGATGTTTACCTAATTTTGTTAATAACTCACCAAAAAACTTGTCAGGTCACAAAAAGTTGGAGAAAGAATCGGCACGCAAAACATTGAAGTTCGTCTAAGCAGAATAGTCAAGCAACCAAACGTTGAAAAATTTCAAGTTTGTTCATGAAAAAAATTGGATGGCAAATGTAATACATTTTGCTATTAAAACCATTCAAGTCACTGATTTTTGAAAAACTTGAGGTTGCTTTTTTGGCCGAGTTTTTCCACAATTAACTATCGTTTCACAACGGAAGCAATATAAACTTAGGTTTTCCTTAATTTTTTGTTTCGCATTGGTTGATAGTTTCAAAGCTCTAACAGGTTGCTTAGAAAAATTGGAAGTTTTAGCAAAACGGTTCGGTCCATAAAAAGATTTCCACCAATCCTGTTCTAAGACTAGTGTGCTAACTTCGTCATCACATTTGTTATACACATACATCAAGTCCGTTTTTGATCGAGCAATGGCTTGAATTGCTTTAATTTTTATTGATTCGATTCAATTTACCAATGATTGACCTCTGATCTTACAGGCTGGCCGCGAGGTGAAGGCGGTGAAGTGTTAATCAATTTGTTCTGCGTGCATGGGTTTGAAATTCATCCCTGTCGATTAGTTTTTAAAAACACTGAACACTGTTCGGTAAACACAAAAACTGATATTTACCTAATTTTCTTAATAACTCACCAAAAATTTGTCAGATCACAAAAAATTGGAGAAAGAATCGGCACGCAAAACATTGAAGTTCGTCTAAGCAGAATAGTCAAGCAACCAAACGTTGAAAAATTTCAAGTTTGTTCATGAAAAAAATTGAATGGCCAATGTTATACGTTTTCCTATTGAAACCATTCAAGGCACGGAGTTTTGAAAAACTTGAGGTTACTTTTTTGGCCGAGTTTTTCCACAATTAACTATCGTTTCACAACGGAAGCAATATAGAGTTAGGTTTTTCCCTAATTTTTTATTTCGCATCGGTTGATAGTTTCAAAGCTCTAACGGGTTGCTTAGAAAAACTGGAAATTTTAGCGAAATGATTTGGTCTATAAAAAGATTTGCACCAGTCCTGTTCTAAGACTAGTGTGCTAACTTTGTCATTACATTTTATATACACAGACATCAAGTCCGTTTTTGATCGAGCAATGGCTTGAATTGCTTTAATTTTTTATTGGTTCGATTCAATTTACCAATGATTGACCTCTGATCTTATAGGCTGGCAGCGAGGTGAAGGCGGTGAATTGTTAATCAATTTGTTCTGCGTGCATGGGTTTGAAATTCATCCCTGTCGGTTAGTTTTTAAAAACAGCTGAGCTGCGTTCGGTAAGCACAAAAATATTATTTACCTAATTTTCATAAAAACTTACCAAAAAAATTGTCAGATCACAAAAATTTGGTAAAAGAGTCGGCTCGCAAACATTTGAAGTTTGTCTAAGCAGACTAGTCAAGCAACCAAACGTTGAAAAACTTTAAGTTTGTTCATGAAGAAAATCGGATGGCCAATGTTATACGTTTTCCTATTGAAACCATTCTAGGCATGGATTTTAGAAAAACTTGAGGTTACTTTTTCGGCCGAGTTTTTTCACCTATAACTATCGTTTCTCAACGGAAGCAATATAAAATTAGGTTTTCCATATTTTTATTTTTCGCATCGTTTTATAGTTTCAAAGCTCTAACAGGTTGCTTAGAAAAACTGGAATTTTTAGCGAATTGATTTGGTCTATAAAAAAAATTTGCACCAGTCCTGTTCTAAGACTAGTGTGCTAACTTTGTCATTACACTTTATATACACAGACATCCAGTCCGTTTTTGATCGAGCAAGGGCTTGATTTGCTTAAATTTTTTAATGGTTCGATTCAGTTTTCCAATGATTGCACTCTGGTCGTACAGGCTGGCCGCGAAGTGAATGCGGTGAAGTGTTAATCAATATGTTCTGCGTGCTTGGGTTCAAAATTCATCCCTGTCGATTAGTTTTTTAAAACACTGAACACTGTTCGGTAAACACAAAAACTGATATTTACCTAATTTTCTTAATAACTCACCAAAAATTTGTCAGATCACAAAAAATTGGTAAAAAAATTAGCTCGCAAACTATTGGAATTCATCTAAGCAGATTATTCAAGCAAGTAAACGTTGAAAAATTTCAGTTTGTTCATAAAGAAAATTGGATGGCCAATGTTATACGTTTTTCTATTGAAACCATTCAAGGCTTGGAAATTTGAAAAACTTCAGGTTACTTTTTTGACCGTTTTTCCATAAAAAACTATCGTTTTTCATTGGAAGCAATTCAAAATCAGGTTTCCCTTATTTTTTTGTTCTGCTTTGTTTGATAGTTTCAAAGCTCTAACAGGTTGCTCAGAAAAACTTGAAATTTTAGCGAAACGACTTGGTCTATAAAGAGATTTGCACTAGTCCTGTTCTAAGACTAGAGTGCTTATTTCGTCGTTATAGTTTCTATACACAGACGTCAAGTTTATTTTCGATCTAACAATGGCTTGATTTGATAAGTTTTTTTGTTTTGAGCAAAAAAGTTATTCAATTTGAAGCGAAGCAATTTTCCTTTATTTTTTTTGGTTCAATTCATTTTACCAAAAAACTACTTCTGGTCTTATAGGTTTCCCGAGAGATTAAGGGATTGAAGTGCTAATCAATATGTTCTGCGTGCGTGGGTCCGAATCCCGTTCCTGTCGATTAGTTTTAAAAACACTTGAACTGAATTCGGTGAGCACAAAAACTGATATTTACCTAATTTTGTTAATAACTCACCAAAAATTTGTCAGATCACAAAAAATTGAAGCAAAAATTGGCTCGCAAACCACTGCAGTTCGTCTAAGCAGACAAGTCAAGCAACCAAACGTTGGAAACTTTAAAGTTTGTTCATGAAGAAAATCGTATGGCCAAGGTTATACGTTTTTCTATTGAAACCATTCAAGGCATGGACTTTGAAAAGCTTCAGGTTACTTTTTTGGCCGAGTTTTTCCACAAACAACTAACATTTTTCAACGGAAGCAAAAAAAATTAGGTTTTCCTTAATTTTTGTTTCGCTACGTTTGATAGTTTCAAAGCTCTAACAGGGTGCTTAGAAAAACTTGAAACCTTAGCGAAACGGTTTGGTCTATAAGAAGATTTGCACTAGTCATGTTCTCAGACAAGAGTGCTTATTTCGTCATTATATTTTCTACACACGGACGTCAAGTCTACTTTTCATCGAACAATGGCTTGATTTGATAAGTTTTTTTTTGTTTTTTGAGCCAAAAAAACTATTCTATATGAAGCGAAGCACTTTTGCTTTCTTTTTTTATTGGTTCGATTCATTTTATTGAAAATTGACTTCTGGTCTTCCAAGTTGCCCGAGAGGTTAAGGGGTTGAAGTGCTTTCCAATATGTTCTGCCTGCGTGGTTTCGAAACAGTAATGGTTCCTGTCCAGTAATTTTTTAGAAACACCTCAACTGAATTCGGTAGGCACAAAAAATGATGTTCACCTAAATTTGTAAAAAAAAATCACCAAAAAATTTGTCAGATCACAAAATTTTGAAGTAAGAATCGGCTCGCAAACCCTTGAAGTTCGTCTAAGCAGACTAGTCAATCAAACAAGCGTTGAAAACTTTAAAGATTGTTCATGAAGAAAATCGGATGGCCAATGTTATACGTTTTTATATTGAAACCATTCAAGCATGGGGTTTTGAAGTAAGAATCGAAACAAAATTTTGAAGTAAGAATCGGCTTGCAAACCCTTGAAGTTCGTCTAAGCAGACTAGTCAATCAAACAAGCGTTGAAAACTTTAAAGATTGTTCATGAAGAAAATCGGATGGCCAATGTTATACGTTTTTATATTGAAACCATTCAAGCATGGGGTTTTGAAAAACTTCAGGATAATTTTTTGGCAGTTTTTTTCACAAAAAAACTATCGTTTTTTTTGGATGTAATTCAAAAAATCAGGTTTCCCCTAATTTTTGTTTTGCTTTCAGTTTTTTCATAAAGAAAATTGGATGGCCAATGTTATACGTTTTTCTATTGAAACCATTCAAGGCTTGGAAATTTGAAAAACTTCAGGTTACTTTTTTGACCGTTTTTCCATAAAAAACTATCGTTTTTCATTGGAAGCAATTCAAAATCAGGTTTCCCTTATTTTTTTGTTCTGATTTGTTTGATAGTTTCAAAGCTCTAACAGGTTGCTCAGAAAAACTTGAAATTTAAGCGAAACGATTTGGTCTATAAAAAGATTTACACTAGTCCTGTTCTAAGACTAGAGTGCTTATTTCGTCATTATATCTTCTATAAACAAACGTCAAGTTTGTTTTCGATCGAACGATGGCTTGATTTGGTAAGTTTTTTTCTAATTTGAGCAAATTAATTATTCATTTTGAAGCGAAGCAACTTTGCTTAGTTTTTTATTGGTTCAATTCATTTTACCAAAAAATGACTTCTGGTCCTACAAGTTTCCCGAGAGGCTAAGGGGTGGAAATCCTATTCAATATGTTCTGCGTGCGTGGTTCCGAAGCCCATCCCTGTCGATTAGTTTTTAAAAACACCTGAAATGAATTCGGTAAGCACAAAAACTGATAATTTCCTAATTTTGTTAATAATTCACCCAAAAATTTGTCAGATCACAAAAAATTGGAAGAGGATCGGCTCGAAAATCTTTGAAGTTCGCCTAAGCGGACTAGTCAAGCAACCAAAAGTTGAAAATTTTTAAGTTTGTTCATGAATAAAATCGGATGGCCAAGTTTGAATGTTTTTCTATTGAAACCATTTAGGGCATGGAAATTTGAAAAAATTCAGGTTACTTTTTTGGCCGAGTTTTTCGACAAAAAGTTATCGTTTTTCAACGGAAGCAAAAAAAAATTAGGTTTTCCCTAACTTTTTGTTTTGCTTCGTTTGATAGTTTTAAAGCTCTAACAGGTTGCTTAAAAAACCTTGAAAATTTAGCGAAATGATTTGGTCTTTAAGAAGATTTGCACTAGTCTTGTTCTAAGACTAGAGTGCTTAATTCGTCGTTATTTTTTCTATACACAGACTTCAAGTCTATTTTTGATCGAACAATGGCTTGATTTGATAAGTTTTTTGTTTTGAGCAAAAAAAAAACTACTCTATTTGAAGCGAAGCAACTTTGCTTTAACTTTTATTGGTTCGATTCATTTTACCAAACATTTGTCAGATCTCAAAATTTTTGAAGTAGGAATCGGCTCGCAAACCCATGAAGTTCGTCTAAGCAGACTAGTCAAGCAAACAAACGTTGAAAAATTTTAAGATTGTTCATGAAGAAAATCGGATGGCCAAGGTTATACGTTTTTCTATTGAAAGCATTCAAGGCATGGACTTTGATAAGCTTCAGGTTACTTTTTTGGCCGAGTTTTTCCACAAACAACTAACGTTTTTCAACGGAAGCAAAAAAACTAGGTTTTCTTTAATTTTTGTTTTGGTACGTTTGATAGTTTCAAAGCTCTAACAGGGTGCTTAGAAAAACTTGAAATTTTAGCGAAACAGTTTGGTCTATAAGAAGATTTGCACTAGTCATGTTCTAAGACAAGAGTGCTTATTTCGTCATTTTATTTTCTACACACAGACGTCAAGTCTACTTTTCATCGAACAATGGCTTGATTTGATACGTTTTTTTGTTTTGAGCAAAAAAAAACTATTCTATTTGAAGCGAAGCAGCTTTGCTTTCTTTTTTTATTGGTTCGATTCATTTTATCGAAAATTGACTTCTGGTCTTCCAAGTTGCCCGAGGGGTTAAGGGGTTGAAGTGCTTTCCAATATGTTATGCGTTTTTGGTTTCGAAACCCATTCCTGTCCAGTAATTTTTTAAAAGCACCTGAACTGAATTCGGTAGACACAAAAAACGATGTTCACCCAAATTTTAAAAAAAAACTCACCAAAAAATTTGTCAGATCACAAAATTTTGAAGTAAGAATTTGCTCGCAAACCCTTGAAGTTCATCTAAGCAGATTAGTCAATTAAAAAAACGTTGAAAAATTTTAAGATTGTTCATGAAGAAAATCGGATGACCAATGTTATAGGTTTTTCTATTGAAACCATTCAAGGCATGGAGTTTTGAAAAACTTCAGGATACTTTTTGGCCGTTTTTCCACATAAAACTATCGTTTTTCAATGGATGCAATTCAAAATCAGTTTTCCCCTAATTTTTGTTTTGCTTCGTTTGATGGTTTCAAAGCTCTAACAGGTTGCTCAGAAAAACTTGAAATTTAAGCGAAACGATTTGGTCTATAAAAAGATTTACACTAAACCTGTTCTAAGTCTAGAGTGCTTATTTTGTCATCATATTTTCTATACACAGACGTCAAGTTTATTTTCGATCGAACAATGGCTTCATTTGATAAGTTTTTTTTCTAATTTGAGCAAAAACATTGTTCAATTTGAAGAGAAGCATTTTTGCTTAATTTTTATTGGTTCAAATTATTTTACCAAAAAATCACTTCTGGTCCTACAGGTTTCCCGAGAGGTGAAATGGTTGAAATGCTATTCAATATGTTCTGCGTGCGTGGTTCCGAAGCCCATCCCTGTCGATTAGTTTTTTAAAACACTAAGAAATGAATTCGGTAAGCACAAAAACTGATATTTTCCTAATTTTGTTAATAACTCACCCAAAAATTTGTCAGATCACGAAAGTTTGGAAGAGGATCGGCTCAAAAATCCTTGAAATTTATCTAAGCAGACTAGTCAAGCAACCAAACGTAGACAATTTTTAAGTTTGTTCATGAAGAAAATCGGATGGCCAAGGTTATACGTTTTTCTATTGAAAACATTTAAGGCATGGATTTTGAAAAAATTCAAGTTACTTTTTTGGCCGAGTTTTTCAACGGAAGCAATAAAAATTAGGTTTTCCTCAATTTTTTGTTTCGCTTCGTTTGATAATTTTAAAACTCTAACAGGTTGCTTAAAAACCTTCAAAATTTACCGAAATAATTTGGTCTTTAAGAAGATTTGCCCTATTTCTGTTCTAAGACTAGAGTGCTTATTTCGTTGTTATTTTTTCTATACACAGACGTAAAGTCTATTTTTGATCGAACAATGGCTTGATTTGATAAGTTTTTTGTTTTGAGCGAAAAAAAACTATTCTATTTGAAGCGAAGCATCTTTGCTTTAATTTTTTATTGGTTCGATTAATTTTACCAAAAATTGACTTCTGGTGTTTCAGGTTGCCCGAGGGGTTAAGGGGTTGAAGTGATATTCAATATGTTGTGCGTGCGTGGGTCCGAGTCCCATCCCCGTCGATTATTTTTTTAAAACATCTGAACTGAATTCTGTAAGCACAAAACTGATATTTACCTAATTTGTCTAGGAAGACTAAAAAATGTACCTAATTTTGTCTTGTTGTACGATTTGGTTCAAATAACTATTTGAACTAGCCCTGTTCTAGGGCTAAAATGCTAAATTCATCATTAAATTTCAGATACATTGAGGTTAAGTTTTTGGCCGAGCTTTCCCGCAAAAAAGTTATCGGTTTTCTATGGAAGCAATTAAAATTGAAATTTTTCTTATATGATTGTTTCGATTCCTTTCATAGTTTCAAAGCTCGCTCAGAAAAACATGAACTGATTTGGTCTATGAAACGTTCTGAAATGAGTACTGTTCTCAAATTAGAGTACTTACTTCAGCCTTCCAGGTTAGATTCATAGACATCAAGTCAAATAATGCACAATTTTGGTAAGAGTTGATAGGTTTCATTGTTTTGAGCAAAAAAATTATTCTATTTGAAGAAAAGCATCTTTGCTTAAAATGTTTATTGGTTCGATTGGATTTACCAATGTTTGAATTCAGGTCTTACAGGTTGGCGGAGAAGTTAAGGCATTGAAATGCTAATCCAATATGTTCTGCGTGTGTGGGTTTGAATACCAACCCTGTCGATTAGTTTTCTAAAACACCTGAGCTGAAGTAGGTACCCACAAAAACTGATATTTAGCTACTTTTGTTAACAACTCACCAAAAAAGTTTACAGATCACAAAATTTCACAGCACAAATTGGAATGCAACCAATTGAAAATTGTCTGAGCAGACTGATCATGCAAGCAAACTTTGAAAAATTTATTTCATCAAGCAATTGGCCAATTAATTTCAGTTTTTTTTACATTGAAACAAACTGAGTCTGCGAGTTTTGTCTAAGCAGAGTAGTCAAGCAACCAAATGTTGAAGAATTTTAAATTGTTGAAAATTGTTCATGAAGAAAATCGGATGGCCATTGTTGTACGTTTTTCTGTTGAAACCATTCAAGGTATGGAGTTTTGAAAAACTTCAGCTTACTTTTTTGGCCGAGTTTTTCCACAAAGCGTTTTTCAGCGGAAGCAATATAGAATTATGTTTTCCTTAATTTTTTGTTTCGCATCGTTTGATAGTTTCAAACCTCTAACAGGTGGCTGCGAAAAACTGGACTTTTTAGCGAAACGATTTGGTCTATGAAAAGATTAGCACTAGCCCTGTTATAAGACTAGTAAGCTTATTTCATCAATACATTTCATATACCCAACGTCAAGTCTAGTTCGATTGAACAATGGCTTGGTTTGATACGTTTTCTTGTTCTGAGCTAGTAATTATTCTATCTGAAGCGAAGGAACTTTGCTTCATTTTTTTGGGTTCGATTCACCTAATCAATGATTGCCTTCAGACAGGGTGGCCGAGTGGTTACGCCGTTGGAATATAACTCCAATATGGTCCGAGTGCGTGGCTCTGAATCACATCTCTTTCGAATAATTTTTTAAAAACATCAACTGAACTCGGTGAGCACAAAAAGTGATTTCTACCTAAATCTGTTTATAACTCACTAAATAATTTTTAAATCAAAATTTTTTGAGACCAATTCGGCATGCAAACAATTGAAGTTTGTCTAAGCAAACTAGTCAATCAACCAAAGTTTGAAAAACAACAAGTTGTTTCAAGAAGAAAGTCGGTTGGCCAAAACTATACGTTTTTCAATTGAAAATAATCAATCAATGGAATTTCAAAAAACTTGAGTTTAAGTTTTTGGCCGAGCTTTACCGCAAAAAAATTATCGTTTTTCTATGGAAGCAATTAAAATTGAAGTTTTTCTTGTATTTTTGTTTCGATTCCTTGCATAGTTTCAAAGTTCGCTCAGAAAAACTTGAAGTTTTAGCAAACTGATTTGGTCTATGAAACGTTCTGAAATGAGTACTATTCTAAAATTAGAGTACCTACTTCAGCCTTCCAGGTTAAATTCATAGACATCACATCAAATAATGCACAATTTTGGTAAGATTTGATAGGTTTCATTGTTTTGAGCAAAAAAACTATTTTATTTGAAGAAAAGCATCTTTGCTTAAATCTTTTATTGGTTCGATTGCATTTACCAATGTATGAATTCAGGTCTTACAGGTTGGCGGAGAAGTTAAGGCATTGAAATGCTAATCCATCATGTTCTAATGTCCCTGTCGATTAGTTTTTAAAACACCTGAGCTGAAGTAGGTACCCAAAAAAACTGATATTTACTTAACTTTGTTAACAACTAAACAAAAAAGTTTACAGATCACAAAATTTCACAGCAAAAAATGGATCGCAACCAATTGAAATTTGTCTGAGAAACAAACCAGTTTTTATCTTGAAACAAACCCTCCAAGCAAAAAAACTTTGAAAAGATTAATGTTACTTTTTTGGCCGAGATTTTCTGCAAAAAAACTACCTCCTATTGAAATAACTCATGTTGAAATTTTTTAAAATTTTGTTTTGCATAGTTTCATAGTTTCGAAGCTATAATGGATTGCTTAGAAAAACAGGAAATTTTAGCGAAACGAGTTGGTAAATAAAACAATTTGAACTAAAACTGTACTAAAAGTAGAGTGCTTCACAATTGTTTCGAAATTTCAAACTTTGCTGCAAAATTTTTTTTGGTTCTTTTCAATTTACCAATGGCTGACCTGTGGTCAGACAGGGTGGCCAAAAGATAATGGCATTGGACTGCTAATTCAAAACGGTCTGCGTGCCTGGTATCGAGTACCATCTGTGCCGATTCGTTCTTAAAACTGAATTCGGTAAGCCTAAAAACTGATTGTTTACCTAAGTTTGTTAAAAACTCATCGCGAAAATTGTCAGATCACAAAAACTAAGAGAATACATTGACTCGCCAAAATTAGCAGACTTGGTAAGCAACCAAATTTTCAATCATTCAGAATTCTTCTTGAAGCAATTCGGATGGCTAAAAATATACGTTTTTTTTTTATGGAACCCTTGAAGCAAAAGAATTTTGAAAAACTGCAGGTTAGTTTTGCGGCCCAAGTTTTCAGCAACAAAACAATCTTTTTTCAATGAGAGAATTTCGAAAATAGGTTTTTTCTAATTTTTTGTTTCGCTTCGTTTCATTGTTTGAAATCTCTAACAGGTTGCTTAGAAAAACGTGAAATTTCAGTGAAATGAATTGGTCTATAAAACCCTTTGAACTTGTTCTGTTCTGAAACTAGAGTGCTTACTTTGTCTTTCCAGTTTTTATAAAAAGATGTCAATTCTATTTTGGATCGAGCAATGGCTTGCTTTGATAGTTTTCATTATTTTGAACAAAACAAAATTCTATTTGAAGCATAGCATCTTTGCTTCAAATTTCTATTGGTTCGATTCATTTTACCTCTGGTATTAAATTGGCCGATGTGTTAAGGCATTAAACTGCTTATGCAATACGCTCTGCGCTCCTGTGTGCGAATCCCATCTCTGACAATTAGTTTTCGAAAACACCTGAACAGAGTTCAGTAAGCACAAAAACTGATATTTACCAAATTTTGTTAATATCATGCCAAGAAATTTGTCAGATCACAAGGCCTTAGAAAAAAAATTGGCTCATCATTTTTTAAAATTTGTCTAAGGAGTTAAGTCAAGCAAGGAAACGTTGAAAAGCTTTAAAATTTTTCATGAAGAAAATCGGATGACCATTGTTATAGGTTTTTCTATCGGAAACAATCAAATAATGGAATTTTGAAAAATTTCAGGTTGCTTTTTTGGTCCAGCTTTTCCACAAAAAACTATCGTTTTTCAATGAAAGGAAGACAAAACTAAATTTTCCTTAAATTTTCAATTCGCTTTGTATGATAGTTTGAAAGCTCTAACAGGTTGCTTAGAAAACTTGAAAAATTGGTGAGAGGATTTGCTCTATAAAACGAATAAAACTAGTCCTGTTTCAGGATTAGAATATTTACTTCGTCAATACAATTTATTTACCAAAAACTTCGAAACTATTTTTGATCGAACGATGGCTTTATTTGATAGCTTTTTTTTGTTTTGAGCAAAAAATTATTCTATTTGAAGCTTAACATATCTTTGCTTCAAATTTCTATTGTCCAATTCAAATTACCAACGAATGAGAGCAGTGCAGACTGGGTGGTCGAGTGGTTTAGGCGATGGATTGACTGCCTAACTAATACGTTCCATGTGCGTTGTTTCAAATCTCAGCTCTGTCGATTAGTTTTTAAAAACACCTGAACTGAATTCGGTGAGCACAACAACTTATGTTTACCTCAATTGATAATAACTCACCGAGACAGTTGTCAGATCACAAAAACTAAGAGAACAAATCGACTCGCCAAAATTAGCAGACTTGGCAAGCAACCAATTTTTCAATCATTCAGAATTATTCTTGATGCAATTCGGATGGCTAGATATATAACTTTTTTTATGAAAATCATTGAAGCAAAAGCAATTTGAAAAACTGCAGGTTAGTTTTGTGGCCCAAGTTTTCAGCAAGAAAATTATTTTTTTTCAGTGGGAGAATTTCGAAAATAGGTTTCTCCTAAGATTTTGTTTCGCTTCGTTTCATTGTTTGAAAGCTCTAACATGTTGCTTAGAAAAACTTGAATTTTCAGTGAAATGAATTGGTCTATAAAAAGCTTTGATCTTGTCCTGTTCTGAAACTAGAGTGCTTACCTCGTCTTTCCAGTTTTTATAAAAAAATGTCAAGTCTATTTTCGATCGAGCAATGTCTTGCTTTGATAGGTTTTATTATTTTGAACAAAACAATATTCTATTTGAAGCATAGCATCTTTGCTTCAAGTTTTTATTGATTCGATTCAATTTACCAGCGAATGACCTTTGGTACTAAATTGGCCGATTTGTTAAGGTATTAAACTGCTTATCCAGTGCGCTCTGCGTTCCTGGGTGTGAATCCCATGTCTGACAATTAGTTTTCGAAAACACCTGAACAGAATTCAGTAAGCACAAAAACTGATTTATACCAAATTTTGTTAGTAACATACCGAGAAGTTTGTCAGATCACAAGGTATTAGAAGAAGAATCGGCTCACCATTTTTTGAAATTTGTCTAAGCAGTTTAGTCAAGCAAGGAAACGTTGAAAAGATTTAACTTTTTTCGTGAAGAAAATCGGATGACCATTGTTATACGTTTTTCTATCGAAAACAATCAAATAATGGAATTTTGAAAAAATTCAGGTTGCTTTTTTGGTCCAGCTTTTCCACAAAAAACTATCGTTTTTCAATGGAAGGAAGACAATGCTAAATTTTCCTTAAATTTTCAATTCGCTTTGTATGATAGTTTGAAAGCTCTAACAGGTTGCTTAGAAAAACTTCGTTTCCAAAAATTGACGATACGATTTGGTCTATAAAACGATTTGAACTAGTCATGTTTCAAGACTAGAATGCTTACTTCGTCAATACAATTTGATTACAAAAACTTCAAAACTATTTTTGGTCGAACGATGGCTTGATTTGATAGCTTTTATTATTTTGAGCAAAAAAATATTCTATTTGAAGCATAGCAAACTTCTTATGTTCGATTCAATTTACCAACGAATGAGTTCACTGCAGACATGGTGGTCGAATGGTTTAGGCGATGGATTGACTGCTTATCTAATGCGTTCTGTGTGCATTGGTGCGAATTGCAGCTTTGTCGATTAGTTTTTAAAAACACTTGAACTGAATTCGGTGAGCACAACATCATTTGATACCTCAATTGATAATACCTCACCGAGAATTTACCAGATCACAAAGTTGTAGAGATAGAATCGGGTCGCAATCTTTTGGAATTCGTCCAAGCAGAGTAGTCAAGCAATTAAATGTTGGAAAATTTTAAGTTTGTTCATGAACAAAATCGGTTGGCCAATGTTATACGTTTTTCTTTTGAAAACATTCAAGCAATGGAATTTTGAAAATTTTTCAGTTTTTTTTTGGTCATGCTTTTCCACAAAATACGTTTTTCAAAGGAAGCAATTCAAAATTAAATTTTCTCTAGGTTTTTTTTCGCTTCGTTTGATAGTTCGAAAGCCTTTATAGGTTGCTTAGAAAAGGTTCAAACTTTTGCCAAAAGAAATTGTATATAAACAGATTCGAACTAGTACTGTTGTAAGACTAGAGTGCTTACTTTGTCATTACAGTTTTTATAAAAAGACCTAAAGTCTATTTTTGATCGAACAATGGCTTGATTTGATAGGTTTTTTATTATTTTGATTTAAAAAACATTCTATTTGAAGCACAGCAAATGTGATTCAACGTTTTATCGGTTTGATTCAATTTACCAATGATTGACCTGTGGTCAGACAAAATTGCCGAGTAGTTTAGGTGTTGGACTGCCAATCCAATAAGTACTGCGTGCGTTGGTTCGAATGCCATCTCTGTATATTAGTTTTTAAAAACACCTGAACTGAACTCGGTAAGCACAACAACTGATTTTTACCTAATTTGTTAATAACTCACCACGAAATTTTCCGGATCTTAAAGTTCTAGAGCTGGAATTGGCTCTCAAATTTTTGAAATTAGTCTATTCAGACTAGTCAAGCAAATAAACGTTAAAAAAATTTTAAGTTTGTTCATGAAGAAAGTCGGTTGGCCAATGTTATACATTTTTTTATTGAAGCCTTTCAAGCAATGGAGTTTTGAAAACTTTAGGTTTTTTTTTTCGTCGAGTATTTCCACAAAAAAATGATCGTTTTTCAATGGAAGCAATTCAAAATTAAATTTACAGGCAGGCCGAGAGGTGAAGGCATTGAATTTCTATCAATATTTACTGCGTGCGTGTGTTCGAAACCCAGCCCTGTCCAGTAAGTTTTTGAAAACTAGTCTAAGCAGACTAGTCAAGCAATTAAACGTTGAAAATTTTAAGGTTGTTCATGAAGAAAGTCGGTTGGCCAATGTTATACAATTTTTTATTGAAACTATACAGGCAATGAAATTTTGAAAAAATTCAGGTTGTTTTTTTTGGCTCAGTTTTTTTTACAAAAAATTATCGTTTTTTCAATGGAATCGATTCAAAATTAGGTTTTCCTTATTTTTTTAGTTCGCTTCTTTTGATATTTTGAAAGCTGTAACAGGTTGCTTTCAAAAACTTGAAATTTCAGCGAAACGATTTGCGCTAAAAATGATTTGAACTAGTCCTGTTCTAGGACTATAGTGCTATATTCATCATTACATTTCAAATACAAAGTGTCAAGTCTATTTTTGATTGAACAATGGTTTGATTTGACAGGTTTGTTTGTTTTGAGCCAAAAACAAAAACATTATATTTGAAACGGAGCATCTTTGCTTCAAACTTTTATTGGTTTGAATCAATTCACCAACGGATGACCTCTGGTCAGACAGGGTGACCGAGTGTTTAAAGCGTTGGACTGCTTATACAATTAAGTCTGCTTGCGTGGGTTCGAATCCCATATCTGTCGATTAGTTCTTAAACACACTTGAACTGAATTTCTTTAAGACAACAATAGATGTTTAGCTAAATTGTTGATAACTCAACGAGAATTTTCCTAGATGACAAAGTTCTAGAAAAAAATTTGCTCGCAAACTATTGGACTTCGTCTAAGCAGATTCACCAAGCAATTAAACATTGAAATTTTTCAGTTTGTTCATGAAGAAAATCGGTCAGCCAATGTTAAAAAATTTTCTATTGGAATTTCGAAGTTACTTTTTTGGTCAGCCAATGTCAAGTTTATCATGAACAACCTCAAAAATTTTAACGTTTAATTGCTTGACTATTTTGCTTAGACAAATTCCAATAGTCTGCGAGCCAATTTTGTCTCCAAAACTTTGTGATCTGGTAATTTTTGCGGTGAGTAATTATCAATTTAGGTAAACATCAGTTGTTGTGCCAACCGAAATCAGTTCAGGTGTTTTCAAAAACTTACTGGACAGGGCTGGGTTTCGAACACACGCACGCAGTAAATATTGATAGCACTTCAACGCCTTCACCTCTCTGCCTGCCTGTAAATTTAATTTTGAATTGCTTCCATTGAAAAACGACTATTTTTTTGTGGAAATACTCGCCAAAAAAAACCTGAAGTTTTCAAAAATCCATTGCTTGAAAGGCTTCAAAAGAAAAATGTATAACATTGGCCAACCGACTTTCTTCATGAACAAACTTAAAATTTTTTAACGTTTATTTGCTTGACTAGTCTGCTTAGACTAATTTCAAAAAATTGCGAGCCGTTCCATCTCTAAAACTTTATGATTTGGAAAATTTGGTGGTGAGTTATTAACAAATTAGGTAAAAATCAGTTGTTGTGCTTACCGAGTTCAGTTCAGGTGATTTTAAAAACTAATAGACAGAGATGGCATTCGAACCCACGCACGCAGGATTTTTTGGATTGGCAGTCCAACACTTTAACTACTCGGCCATCTTATCTGACCACAGGTCAATCATTGATAAATTGAATCAAACCAATAAAACTTTGAAGCACAGTTGCTGTGCTTCAAATATAATGCTTTCAAATCAAAATAAAAAAACCTATCAAATCAAGCCATTGTTCGATCAAAAATAGACTTGAAGTCTTTTTTATAAAAAATGTAACGACGAAGTAAGCACTCTAGTCCTAGAACAGGGCTAGTTCAAATCATTTTATAGACAAATTCTTTTGGCGAACGTTTGAACCTTTTCTAAGCAACCTATAAAGGCTTTCGGAATATCAAACGAAGCGAAAAAAAACCTAAGGAAAATTTAATTTTGCATTGATTCCATTGAAAAACGTTAGTTTTTTGTGGAAAAGCATGACCAATTAAAATAACCTGAAAAATTTTCAAAATTCCCTTGCTTGAATGTTTTCAAAAGAAAAACGTATAACAATGGCTAACCGATTTTCTTCACAGACAAACTTAAAATTTTCCAGCATTTTATTGCTTAACTACTCTGCTTAGACGAATTCCAAAAGTTGCGACCCGATTTTATCTCTACAACTTGTGATCTGGTAAATTCTCGGTGAGATATTATCAATTGATTTAAACAAAAGATGTTGTGCTCACCGAATTCAGTTCAGATGTTTTTAAAAACTAATCGACAGAGCTGGGATTTGAAACAACGCACACAGAACGTATTAGATAGGCAGTCAATCCATCGCCTAAACCACTCGACCACCCAGTCTGCACTGATCTCATTCGTTGGTAAATTGAATCGAACAATAGAAATTTGAAGCAAAGATATGCCATGCTTCAATTAGAATATTTTTTTTTTGCTCAAAAGAATAAAAGCTATCAAATCAAGCCATCGTTCGATCAAAAATAATTTCGAAATTTTTGTAATCAAATTGTATTGAAGAATTAAACATTCTAGTCTTGAAACAGGACTAGTTCAAATCGTTTTATATACCAAACCGTTTCCTCATTTTTTGCGAAACGAAATTTTTCTAAGCAACCTGTTAGAGCTTTCAAACTATCATACGAAGCGAATTGAAAATTTAAGGAAAATTTAATTTTGTCTTGCTTCCATTGAAAAACGATAGTTTTTTGTGGAAAAGCTGGACCAAAAAAGCAACCTGAATTTTTTCAAAATTCCATTAATTGATTGTTTCCGATAGAAAAACGTATAACAATGGTCATCCGATTTTATTCACGAAAAAACTTAAAGCTTTTCAACGTTTCCTTGCTTGAGTAAACTGCTTAGACAAATTTCAAAAAATGGTGAGCCGATTCTTCTTCTAATACCTTGTGATCTGACAAACTTTTCGGTATGTTATTAAAAAAATTTGGTAAAAATCAGTTTTTGTGCTTACTGAATTCTGCTCAGTTGTTTTCGAAAACTAATTGTCAGAGATGGGATTCGCACACAGGAACGCAGAACGTATTGGATTAGCAGCTTAATTCTTTAACAAATCGGCCAAATTGTTACCAGAGGTCATTCGATGGTAAATTGAATCGAACCAATAAAAACTTGAAGCAAAGATGCTATGCCTCAAATAGAAGATTGTTTTGTTCAAAATAATAAAACCTATCAAAGCAAATCATTGCCCGATCGAAAATAGAATTGACATCTTTGTATAAAAACATGGAAAAACGAGGTAAGCACTCTAGTTTCAGAACAGGACAAGTTCAAAGCGTTTTATAGACCATTTCGTTTCACTGAAATTTCAAGTTTTTCTAAGCAACCTGTTAGAGCTTTCATACAATGAAACAGAGCAAAACAAAAATTTAGGAAAAAACTTTTTTTTCGAAAATCTCCCATTGAAAAAAGATAATTTTGTTGCTGAAAACTTGGGTCACAAAACTAAGCTGCAGTTTTTCAAACTGCTTTTGCTTCAATGACTTTCATAAAAAAATGTTATATATCTAGCCATCCGAATTGCTTCAAGAATAATTCTGAATGATTGAAAAATTGGTTGCTTGCCAAGTCTGCTAACTTTGGCGAGTCGATTTGTTCTCTTAGTTTTTGTGATCTGACAACTGTCTCGGTGAGTTAGTATCAATTGAGGTAAACATAAAATGTTGTGTTCACCGAATTCAGTTCAGGTGTTTTTAAAAACTAATCGGTAGAGTTGGGATTCGAACCCTCGCACACAGAAGGTATTAGATTAGCAGTCTATCCATCGCCTAAACCACTCGACCACCCAGTCTGCACTGATCTCATTCGTTGGTAAATTGAATCGAACAATAGAAAATTGAAGCAAAGATATGCTATGTTTCAAATAGAATATTTTTTTTGCTCAAAATAATAAAAGCTATCAAATCAAGCCATCGTTCGATCAAAAATTATTTTGAAATTTTTGTAATTAAATTGTATTGACGAATTAAGCATTCTAGTCTTGAAATAGGACTAGTTCAAATCGTTTTATAGACCAAATCGTTTCGCCAATTTTTGCAAAACTATGTTTTTCCAATCAACCTGTTAGAGCTTTCAAACTATCATAATAAGCGAATTGAAAATTTAGGGAAAATTTTGTTTTTTCTCTTGCTTCCATTGAAAAACGAAAATTTTTTGTGGAAAAGCTGGATCAAAAAAGCAAACTGAAGTTTTTCAAATTTCCATTATTTGATTGTTTTTGATAGAAAAACCTATAACAATGGTCATCCGATTTTCTTCATGAAAAAACTTAAAGCTTTTCAACGTTTCTTTGCTTGACTAAACTCCTTAGACAAATTTCAAAAAATGTTGAGCCGATTTTTTTTCTAATACCTTGTGATCTGACAATATTTTCGGTATGTTATTAACAAAAATTGGTAAAAATCAGTTTTTGTGCTTACTGTTCAGGTTTTTTCGAAAACTAATCGTCAGAGATGAGATTCGCACCCAGGAACGCAGAGCGTATTGGATAAGCAGTTTAATGCCTTAACAAATCGGCCATTTTAATACCAGAGGTCATTCGCTGGTAAATTGAATCGAACCAATAAAAATTTGAAGCAAAAATGCTATGCTTAAAATAGAATACTGTTTTGTTCAAGATAATAAAACCTATCAAAGCAAGCCATTGCTCGATCGAAAACAGAATTGACATCTTTGTATAAAAACTGGAAAGACGAGGTAAGCACTCTAGTTTCAGAACAGGACAAGTTCAAAGCGTTTTATAGACCAACTCGTTACACTGAAATTTCAAGCTTTTCTAAGCAACCTGTTAGAGCTTTCAAACAATGAAACGAAGCGAAACAAAAGTTTAGGAAAAACCTATTTTCGAAATTCTCCCATTGAAAAAATATAATTTTGTTGCTAAAAACTTGGGCCACAAAATAAACCTGCAGTTTTTTTCAAAATTCTTTTGCTTCAATGGTTTCCATAAAAAAACTTATATATCTAAGCATCCGAATGGCTTCAAGAAGAATTCTGAATGATTGAAAATTTGGTTGCTTGCCAAGTCTGCTAATTGTGGCGAGTCGATTTGTTCTCTTAGTTTTTGTGATCTGACAACTGTCTCGGTGAGTTATTATCAATTGAGGTAAACATAGGTTGTTGTGCTCACCGAATTCATTTCAGGTGTTTTTAATAACTAATCAACATAGCTGGGATTCGAACCCACGCACAACGTATTAGATTAACAGTCTATCCTTCGCCTAAACCACTCGGACACCCTGTCTGCACTGAACTCATTCGTTGGAAAATTGAATCGAACAAAAAAATTTGAAGCAAAGATATGCTACGCTTCAAATAAAATATTTTTTTGCTCAAAATTAAAAATCAAAAAAACTATCAAATCAAGCCATCGTTCGATCAAAAATAGTTTTGAAGTTTTTGTAAAAAAATGTATTGACGAAGTAAGCATTCTAGTCTTGAAACAGGACTAGTTCGAATCGCTTTATAGACCAAATCGTTTCGCCAATTTTTCAAGTTTTCTAAGCAACCTGTTAGAGCTTTCAAACTATCATACGAAGCGAAGTGAAAATTTAGGGAAAATTTTATTTTGTCTTGCTTCCATTGAAAAACGATAGTTTTTTTGTGGAAAAATTGGACCAAAAAAGCAACCTAAAAAAATTCAAAATTCCATTATTTGAATGTTTTCGATAGAAAAACCTATAACAATGGTCATCCGATTTTCTTCATGAAAAAACTGAAAGCTTTTCAACGTTTCCTTGCTTGACTAAACTGCTTAGACAATTTTCAAAAAAAAGTGAGCCGATTTTTTTTTTCTAATACCTTGTGATCTGACATATTTCTCAGTATGTTTTTAACGAAATTTGGTAAAAATCAGTTTTTGTGCTTACTGAATTCTGTTCAGGTGTTTTCGAAAATTAATTGTCAGAGATGGGATTCGCACCCAGGAACACAAAGCGTATCGGATAAGCAGTCTAATGCCTTAACAAATCGGCGGATTTAATACCAGAGGTCATTCGCTGGTAAATTAAATCGAACCAAAAAAATTTTGAAGCAAAGATGCTATGCTTCAAATAGAATATTGTTTTGTTCAAAATAATAAAACCTATCAAAGCAAGCCATTGCTCGATCGAGAGTAGAATTGACATCTTTGTATAAAAACCGGAAAGACGAGGTAAGCACTCTGGTTTCAGAACAGGACAAGTTCGAAGAGTTTCATAGACCAACTCGTTTCACTGAAACTTCAAGTTTTTCTAAGCAACCTGTTGGAGCTTTCAAACAATGAAACGAAGCGAAGCAAAAATTTATGAAAAACCTATTTTCAAATTCTCCCAATGAAAAAATATTATTTTGTTGCTGAAAACTTGGGCCACAAAACTAACCTGCAATTTTTCAAGATGCTTTTGCTTCAATGGTTTCCATAAAAAAACGTATATATTTAGCCATCCGAAATGCTTCAAGAAGAATTCTAAATGATTGAAAATTTGGTTGCTTGCCAAGTCTGCTAATTTTGGCGAGTCAATTTGTTCTCTTAGTTTTTGTGATCTGACAACTGTCTCGATGAGTTTTTAACAAACTTAGGTAAACAATCATTTTCTAGGCTAACCGAATGCAGTTCATATATTTTTAAAAACGAGTCGGCACAGATGGTATTCGATACCAGGCACGCAGACCGTTTTGAGTTAGCAGTCCAATGCCATTATATTTTGGCCACCCTGTCTGACCACAGGTCAGCTATTGGTAAATCAAAAAGAACCAAAAAAAAATTTGCAGCAGAGTTTGAAATTTCAAAACAATTGTGAAGCACTCTACTTTTAGTACAGTTTTAGTTCAAATTGTTTTCTTTACCAACTCGTTTCGCTAAAATTTTCTAAGCAATCCAATAAAGCTTCGAAACTATGAAACAATGCAAAACAAAATTTAAAATAACTTCAACCTAGGTAACTTCCATAGGAGGTAATTTTTTTTGCAGAAAAACTCGGCCAAAAAAGTAAAATTAATTTTTTCAAATTTTTTTTTCGCTTGGAGGGTTTGTTTCAATTTAAAAACGGAAAACATTGGCCATTTGATTTTCTTGATGAAATAACTCTAAATTGTTTCAAAGTTTGCTTGCGTGATTTGTCTGCTCAGACAAATTGCAATTGGTTGCTTTCCATTTTGTGCTGTGAAATTTGGTGATCTGTAAACGTTTTTGGTGAGTTGTTAACAAAATTAGGTAAATATCATTTTTTGTGGGTACCTACTTCAGCTCAGGTGTTTTAGAAAACTAATCGACAGGGATGGTATTCAAACCCACGCACGCAGAACAAATTGGATTAGCATTTCAATGCCTTAACCTTTCCGCCAACCTGTAAGACCTGAATTCAAAAATTCTTAAATGTAATCGAACCAATAAAAGAGTTAAGCAAAGTTGCTTTTCTTCAAATAGAATAATTTTTTTGCTCAAAACAATGAAACCTATCAACTCTTACCAAAACATTGCATTATTTGACTTGATGTCTATGACTTTAAACTGGAAGGCTGAAGAAGGTACTCTAATTTTAGAACAGTACTCATTTCAGAACGTTTCATAGACCAAACCAGTTCGCTAAAACTTCATGTTTTTCTGAGCGAGCTTTGAAACTATGAAAGGAATCGAAACAAAAATATAAGAAAAACTTCAATTTTAATTGCTTCCATAGAAAACCGACAATTTTTTTGCGGGAAAGCTCGGCCAAAAACGTTACCTCAATTTTTTGAAATTCCATTGATTGATTAGTTTCGATTGAAAAACGTATAACATTGGCCAACCGACTTTCTTCTTGAAACAACTTGTTGTTTTTCAAACTTTGGTTGCTTGACTAGTTTGCTTAGACAAACTTCAATTGTTTGCCTGCCGAATCTTTCTCAAAAAACTTTGATTTAAAAAATATTTAGTGAGTGCTAAACATATTTAGGTAGAAATCACTTTTTGTGCTCACCGAGTTCAGTTGATGTTTTAAAAAACTTATTCGACAGAGATGGAATTCAGAGCCACGCACTCAGACCATATTGGAGTTATATTCCAACGGCGTAACCACTCGGCCACCCTGTCTGAAGGCAATCATTGATTTAATGAATCGAACCCAAAAAAATGAAGCAAACTTGCTTCGCTTCAGATAGAATAATTATTAGCTCAGAACAAAAAAACGTATCAAATCAAGCTATTGTTCGATCAAAACTATATTTGACGTTGGGTATATGAAATGTATTGATGAAATAAGCTTACTAGTCTTAGAACAGGACTAGTGCAAATCTTTTATAGACCAAATCGTTTCGCTAAAAATTCCAGTTTTTCTTAGCCACCTGTTAGAGCTTGGAAACTATCAAACGATGCGAAACAAAAAATTAAGGAAAACCTAATTTTATATTGCTTCCGTTGAAAAACGATAGTTTTTTGTGGAAAAACTCGGCCAAAAAAGTAACTTGAAGTTTTTCAAAAATCCATGCCTTGAATGGTTTCAACAGAGAAACGTATAACATTGGCCATCCGATTTTCTTCATGAACAAACTTGAAATTCTTCAACATTTGGTTGCTTGACTACTCTGCTTAGACAAAACTCGCAGACTCGGTTTGTTTCAATGTAAAAAAAAACTGAAATTAATTGGCCAATTGCTTGATGAAATAAATTTTTCAAAGTTTGCTTGCATGATTAGTCTGCTCAGACAATTTTCAATTGGTTGCATTCCAATTTGTGCTGTGAAATTTTGTGATCTGTAAACTTTTTTGGTGAGTTGCAACGTTGCTTTTCTTCAAATAGAATAATTTTTTTGCTCAAAACAATGAAACCTATCAACTTTTACCAAAATTGTGCATTATTTGACTTGATGTGTATGAATATAACCTGGAAGTCTGAAGTAGGTACTCTAATTTTAGAACAGTACTCATTTCAGAACGTTTCATAGACCAAATCGGTTCGCTAAAACTTCATGTTTTTCTGAGCGAGCTTTGAAACTATGAAAGGAATCGAAACAAAAATATCAGAAAAACTTCAATTTTAATTGCTTCCATAGAAAACCGATAATTTTTTTGCGGGAAAGCTCGGCCAAAAACGTAACCTCAAGTTTTTTGAAATTCCATTGATTGATTAGTCTGTGTATTTGAAATTTAATGATGATATTAGCAATTTAGCCTTAGAACAGGGCTAGCTCAAATAGTTATTTGAACCAAATCGTGCTACAAAACAAAATAAGGTAATTTTTTTATTCTTCCTAGACAAAATTAGGTAAATATCAGTTTTGTGCTTACAAAATTCAGTTCAGATGTTTTGAAAAACTAATCGACGGGTATGGGATTCGGACCCACGCACGCACAACATATTGAATATCACTTCAACCCCTTAACCCCTCGGGCAACCTGAAACACCAGAATTCAATTTTTGGTAAATTGAATCAAACAAATAAAAAATTAAAGCAAAGTTGCTTCGCTTCAAATAGAATAGTTTTTTTTTGCTCAAAACAAAAACGTATCATATCAAGCCATTGTTCGATCAAAAATAGACTTGACGTCTGTGTATAGAAAAAGTAACGACGAAGTAAGTACTCTAGTCTTAGAACAGAACTAGTGCAAATCTTCTTAAAGATCAAATAATTTCGCTAAATTTTCAAGGTTTTTTAAGCAACCTGTTAGAGCTTTAAAACTATCAAACGAAGCGACACAAAAAATTAAGTAAAACCTAAGTTTTATTGCTTCCGTTGAAAAACGATAGTTTTTTGTGGAAAAACTCGGCCAAAAAAGTAACTTGAAGTTTTTCAAAAATCCATGCCTTGAATGGTTTCAACAGAGAAACATATAACATTGGCCATCCGATTTTCTTCATGAACAAACTTAAAATTCTTCAACATTTGGTTGCTTGACTACTCTGCTTAGACAAAACTCGCAGATTCGGTTTGTTTCAATAAAAAAACGGAAGAAAATTGGCCATTTGATTTGCTTGTTGAAATAAATTTTTCTAAGTTTGCTTGCGTGATTAGTCTGCTCAGACAAATTTCAAATGGTTGCATTTCAATTTGTGCTGTGAAATTTTGTGATCTGTAAACGTTTTTGGTGAGTTGTTAACAAAATTAGGTAAATATCAGTTTTTGTGGGTACCTACTTCAGCTCAGGTGTTTTAGAAAACTAATCGACAGGGATGGTATTCAAACCCACGCACGCAGAACATATTGGATTAGCATTTCAATGCCTTAACCTCTCCGCCAACCTGTAAGACCTGAATTCAAACATTGGTAAATCCAATCGAACCATTAAAAATTTTAAGCAAAGATGCTTTTCTTCAAATAGAATAATTGTTTTGCTCAAAACAATGAAACCTATCAACTCTTACCAAAATTGTGCATTATTTGACTTGATGTCTATGAATTTAACCTGGAAGGCTGAAGTAAGTACTCTAATTTTAGAACAGTACTCATTTCAGAACGTTTCATAGACCAAATCAGTTCGCTAAAACTTCATGTTTTTCTGAGCGAACTTTGAAACTATGAAAGGAATCGAAACAAAAATATAAGTAAAACTTCAATTTTAATTGCTTCCATAGAAAACCGATAATTTTTTTGCGGGAAAGCTCGGCCAAAAACGTAACCTCAAGTTTTTTGAAATTCCATTGATTGATTAGTCTGTGTATTTGAAATTTAATGATGAATTTAGCAATTTAGCCTTAGAACAGGGCTAGCTCAAATAGTTAATTGAACCAAATCGTGCTACAAAACAAAATAAGGTAATTTTTTTATTCTTCCTAGACAAAATTAGGTAAATATCAGTTTTGTGCTTACAAAATTCAGTTCAGATGTTTTGAAAAACTAATCGACGGGTATGGGATTCGGACCCACGCACGCACAACATATTGAATATCACTTCAACCCCTTAACCCCTCGGGCAACCTGAAACACCAGAATTCAATTTTTGGTAAATTGAATCAAACAAATAAAAAATTAAAGCAAAGTTGCTTCGCTTCAAATAGAATAGTTTTTTTTTGCTCAAAACAAAAACGTATCATATCAAGCCATTGTTCGATCAAAAATAGACTTGACGTCTTTGTATAGAAAAAGTAACGACGAAGTAAGTACTCTAGTCTTAGAACAGAACTAGTGCAAATCTTCTTAAAGATCAAATAATTTCGCTAAATTTTCAAGGTTTTTTAAGCAACCTGTTAGAGCTTTAAAACTATCAAACGAAGCGACACAAAAAATTAAGTAAAACCTAAGTTTTATTGCTTACGTTGAAAAACGATAAATTTTTGTGGAAAAACTCGGCCAAAAAAGTAACCTGAATTTTTTCAAAATCCATGCCTTAAATGGTTTCAATAGAAAAACGTAAAACCTTGGCATTCCGATTTTCTTCCTGAACAAACCTAAAAATTTTCAACGTTTGGTTGCTTGACTAGTCTGCTTAGACGAACTGCAAAGTTTTTGGGTGAGTTATTAACAAAATTAGGAAATAATCAGTTTTTGTGATTACCGAATTCATTTCAGGTGTTTTTAAAAACTAATCGACAGGGATGGGATTCGGAACCACGCACGCAGAACATATTGAATGGCATTTCAACCCCTTAACCCCTCGGGCAACCTGAAACACCAGAATTCAATTTTTGGTAAATTGAATCAAACAAATAAAAAATTAAAGCAAAGTTGCTTCGCTTCAAATAGAATAGTTTTTTTTTGCTCAAAACAAAAACGTATCATATCAAGCCATTGTTCGATCAAAAATAGACTTGACGTCTGTGTATAGAAAAAGTAACGACGAAGTAAGTACTCTAGTCTTAGAACAGAACTAGTGCAAATCTTCTTAAAGATCAAATAATTTCGCTAAATTTTCAAGGTTTTTTAAGCAACCTGTTAGAGCTTTAAAACTATCAAACGAAGCGACACAAAAAATTAAGTAAAACCTAAGTTTTATTGCTTACGTTGAAAAACGATAAATTTTTGTGGAAAAACTCGGCCAAAAAAGTAACCTGAATTTTTTCAAAATCCATGCCTTAAATGGTTTCAATAGAAAAACGTAAAACCTTGGCATTCCGATTTTCTTCCTGAACAAACCTAAAAATTTTCAACGTTTGGTTGCTTGACTAGTCTGCTTAGACGAACTGCAAAGTTTTTGGGTGAGTTATTAACAAAATTAGGAAATAATCAGTTTTTGTGATTACCGAATTCATTTCAGGTGTTTTTAAAAACTAATCGACAGGGATGGGATTCGGAACCACGCACGCAGAACATATTGAATGGCATTTCAACCCCTTAACCTCTCGGGAAACCTGTAGGACCAGAATTCATCTTTTAGTAAAATATATTGAACCAATAAAAAATTAGGCAAGGTTGCTTCGCTTCAAATTGAATAATTATTTAGCTCAAATTAGAAAAAAACTTATCAAATCAAGCCATTGTTCGATCAAAAATAAACAAGACGTCTGTGTATAGAAAATATAATGACGAAATAAGCTCTCTATTCTTAGAACAGGACTAGTTTAAATATTTTTATAGACCAAATCGTTTCGCTTAAATTTTAAGTTTTTCTGAGCAACCTGTTAGGCTTTGAAACTATCAAACGAAGCAAAACAAAAAATTAGGGAAAACCTAATTTTTTTTTGCTTCCGTTGAAAAACGATAACTTTTGTAATAAGTACCCTGAAGTTTTTCAAAACTCCATGCCTTGAATGGTTTCAATAGAAAAACGTATAAAATTGGCCATCCGATTTTCATCATGAACAATCTTAAAGTTTTTCAATGTTTGTTTGATTGACTAGTCTGCTTAGACAAACTTCAGGGGTTTGTGAGCCGATTCTTACTACATTTTCTGATCTGACAAATTTTTTGGTGAGTTTTTTTTACATATTTAGGTGAACATCATTTTTGGTGCCTACCGAATTCAGTTCAGGTGTTTTAAAAAATTACAGGACAGGAATGGGTTTCGAAACCACGCACGCAGAACATATTGGAAAGCCTTTAAACCCCCTAACCCCTCGGGCAATTTGGAAGATCAGAAGTCGATTTTCGATAAAATGAATCGAACCAATAAAAAAAGAAAGCAAAGCTGCATCGCTACAAATAGAATAGCTTTTTTTTTGCTCAAAACAAAAAAAAAACGTATCAAATCAAGCCATTGTTCGATGAAAAGTAGACTTGACGTCTGTGTGTAGAAAATATAATGGTGAAATAAGCACTCTTGTCTTAGAACATGACTAGTGCAAATCTTCTTATAGACCAAACCGATTCGCTAAAATTTCAAATTTTTCTAAACACCCTGTTAAAGCTTTGAAACTATCCAACGAAGCGAAACAAAAAATTAAGGAAAAACTAATTTTTTTGCTTCCGTTGAAAAACGTTAGTTGTATGTGGAACAACTCGGCCAAAAAAGTAACCTGAAGCTTTTCAAAGTCCATGTCTTGAATGGTTTCAATAGAAAAACGTATAAGCTTGGCCATCCGATTCTCTTCATGAACAATCTTAAAATTTTTCAACGTTTGTTTGCTTGACTAGTCTGCTTAGACGAACTTGAAGGGTTTGCGAGTCGATTCTTACTCCAAAAATTTGTGATCTGACAATATTTTTGGTGAGTTTTTTTTTTACAAAATTAGGTGAACATCATTTTTTGTGCCTACCGAGTTCAGTTCAGGTGTTTTTAAAAATTTACTGGACAGGAATGGGTTTAGAACCACGCACGCAGAACAAATTGGAAAGTTTTTCAACCCTCTAACCCCTCGGAGAGATTGGAAGACTAGAAGTCAATTATCGGTAAAATGAATCGAACCAATAAAAAAAAAGCAAAGTTGTTTCGCTTCAAACAGAATAGTTTTTTTTGCTCAAAACAAAAAAACGTATCAAATCAAGCCATTGATCGATGAAAAATAGACTTGAAGTCTGTGTATAAAAAATATAATGACGAAATAAGCACTCTTGTCTTAGAAGAGGACTAGTGCAAATCTTCTTATAGACCACACCGTTTCGCTAAAATTTCAAGTTTTCATTAGCACCCTGTTAGACCTTTGAAACTATCAAACGAAGCGAAACAAAAAATTAAGGAAACCTATTTTTTTTGCGTCCGTTGAAAAACGTTAGTTGTTTGTGGAAAAACTCGGCCAAAAAAGTAACCTGAAGTTTTGCAAAGTCCATGCCTTGAGTGGTTTCAATAGAAAAACTTATAACCTTGGCCATCCGATTTTCGTCAGGAACAAACTTAAAAGTTTTCAACGTTTGGTTGCTTGAATAAACTGCTTACACGAACTTCAATGATTTGCGAGCCAATTCTTTCTCCAATTTTTGGTGATCTGACAAATTTTTGGGTGAGTTACTAACAAAATTAGGTAAATATCAGTTTTTGTGCTTACCGAATTCAGTTCAGGTGTTTTTAAAAACTAATCGACAGGGATGGGATTCGGACCCACGCACGCAGAACATTTTGAATAGCACTTCAATCCCTTAATCTCTCGGAAACCTGTAAGACAAGAAGTAATTTTTTGGTAAATTGAATTGAACCAAAAAAAATAAAGGAAAGTTGCTTCGCTTCAAATTGAATAACCTTTTTGCTCAAACCAAAAAAACGAATCAAATCAAGCCATTGTTCTATCGAAAAAAAACTTGACGTCTGTGTATAGAACACATAATGACAAAATAAGCACTCTAGTCTTAGAACAGGACTAGTGCAAATCTTTTTATAGCCCAAGTCGTTTCGCTAAAGTTTCAAGTTTTTCTGAGCAACCTAACAGAGCTTTGAAACTATCAAACAAAGCAGAACAAAAAAATAAAAGAAACCTGATTTTGAATAGCTTCCAATGAAAAACGATAGTTTTTTGTGGAAAAACGGTCAAAAAATTAACCTGCAAATTTTCAAATTTCCATGCCTTGAATGCTCTCAATAGAAAAACGTATAACACTGGCCATCCGATTTTCTTTTTGAACAAACTGAAATTTTTCAACGTTTAATTGCTTGAATAATCTGTTTAGATGAATTCCAATAGTTTGCGAGCCAATTTTTTTTTACCAATTTTTCGTGATCTGACATATTTTTTTGGTGAGTTGTTAAGAAAACTGGGTAAAAATCAGTTTTTGTGCTTACCGAACTCAGTTCAGTGTTTTTAAAAACTAATCGACAGGGATGCATTTTGAACCCACGCACGCAGAACATATTGATTAACACTTCACCGCCTTCACCTCGCGGCCAGCTTGTACGACCAGAGGTCAATCATTGGTAAATTGAATTGAACCAATAAAAAATTTAAGAAAATCAAGCCAATGCTCGATCAAAAACGAACTGGATGTCTGTGTATATAAAATGTAATGACGAAGTTAGCACACTAGTCATAGAACAGGACTGGTGCGAATCTTTTTATAGACCAAATCATTTCGCTAAAATTTCCAGTTTTTCTAAGCAACCTGTTAGAGCTTTGAAACTATCAAACGATGCGAAACATAAAATTGAGAAAAATCTAATTTTATATTGCTTCCGTTGAGAAACGATAGTTGTTTGTGGAAAAACTCGGCCGAAAAAGTAACCTCAAGTTTTTCAAAAAACCGTGCCTTGAATGGTTTCAATAGGAAAACGTATAACATTGGCCATCCGATTTTCTTCATGAACAAACTTAAAGTTTTTCAATGTTTGGTTGCTTAACTAGTCTGCTTAGACAAACTTCAAGGGTTTGCGATATGATTCTTTCATCAAATTTTTGTGATCTGACAAATTTTTTGGTGAGTTTTTATGAAAATTAGGTAAAAATTAGTTTTGTGCTTACCGAACTCAGTTCAGCTGTTTTTAAAAACTAATCGACAGGGATGAATTTCAAACCCATGCACGCAGAACAAATCGATTAACACTTCACCGCCTTCACCTCGCTGCCAGCTTAAAAGATCAGAGGTCAATCATTGGTAAATTGAATCGAACCAATAAAAAATTAAAGCAATTCAAGCCATTGCTCGATCAAAAACGGACTTGATGTCTGTGTATATAAAATGTAATGACGAAGTTAGCACGCTAAACTTAGAACAAGACTGGTGGAAATCTTTTTTATAGACCGAATCGTTTTGCTAGAATTTCCAATTTTTCTAAGCAACCTGTTAGAGCTTTGAAACTATCCACCGATGCGAAACAAAAAATTAAGGAAAACCTAACTTTATATTGCTTCCGTTGTGAAACGATTGTTGTATGTGGAAAAACTCGGGCAAAAAAGTAACCTCAAGTTTTTCAAAAATCCGTGCCTTGAATGGTTTTAATAGCAAAACGTATTATATTGGCCATCCATTTTTTTTCATGAGCAAACTTGAAATTTTTCAACGTTTGGTTGCTTGACTATTCTGCTTAGACGAAATTCAATGTTTTGCGTGCGGATTCTTTCTCCAATTTTTTGTGACCTGACAAGTTTTTTGGTGATTTATTAACAAAGTTAGGTAAACATCATTTTTTTTATCTACCGAATTCAGTTCAGGTGTTCGTAAAAAATTACTCGTTAGCGATGAGTCTCGAACCCACGCACGCAGAACATATTGATTAAAATTTCACCGCCCTCACCTCGCGGCCAGCCTGTAAGATCAGAGGTTTGCAAAAATTAAAGCAATTCAAGCCATTGCTCGATTAAAAACGGACTTGATGTGTGTATAAAAAATGTAATGACGAAGTTAGTACACTAGTCTTAGAACAGGACTGGTGGAAATCTTTTTATAGACCGAATCGTTTTGCTAAAACTTCCAATTTTTCTAAGCAACCGGTTAGAGCTGTGAAACGGTAGTGGTTTGTGGAAAACTCGGCCAAAAAAGTTACCTCAAGTTTTTCAAAAATCCGTGCCTTGAATGATTTTAATAGCAAAACATATTACATTTGCCATCCAATTTTTTTCATGAACAAACTTGAAATTTTTCAACGTTTGGTTGCTTGACTATTCTGCTTATACGAACTTCAATGTTTTGCGTGCCGATTCTTTCACCAAATTTTTGTGATCTGAGAAATTTTTTGGTGATTTATTATGAAAAGTAGGTAAATATTAGTTTTGTGCTTACCGAACTCAGTTCAGGTGTTTTTAAAAACTAATCGACAGTGATGAATTTCAAACCCATGCACGCAGAACAAACTGATTAACACTCCACCGCCTTCATCTCGCGGCCAGCCTGTAAGATCAGAGGTCAATCATTGGTAAATTGAATCGAACCAATAAAAAATTAAAGCAATTCAAGTCAATGCTCGATCAAAAACGGACTTGATGTCTGTGTATATAAAATGTAATGACGAAGTTAGCACGCTAAACTTAGAACAAGACTGGTGGAAATCTTTTTTATAGACCGAATCGTTTTGCTAAAACTTCCAATTTTTCTAAGCAACCTGTTAGAGCTTTGAAACTATGAACCGATGCGAAACAAAAATTAAGGAAAACCTACCTTTATATTGCTTCCGTTGTGAAACGGTAGTTGTTTGTGGAAAAACTCGGCCAAAAAAGTTACCTCAAGTTTTTCAAAAATCCGTGCCTTGAATGATTTTAATAGCAAAACGTATTACATTTGCCATCCAATTTTTTTCATGAACAAACTTGAAATTTTTCAACGTTTGGTTGCTTGACTATTCTGCTTATACGAACTTCAGTGTTTTGCGTGCCGATTCTTTCACCAAATTTTTGTGATCTGAGAAATTTTTTGGTGATTTATTATGAAAAGTAGGTAAATATTAGTTTTGTGCTTACCGAACTCAGTTCAGGTGTTTTTAAAAACTAATCGACAGTGATGAATTTCAAACCCATGCACGCAGAACAAATTGATTAACACTCCACCGCCTTCACCTCGCGGCCAGCCTGTAAGATCAGAGGTCAATCATTGGTAAATTGAATCGAACCAATAAAAAATTAAAGCAATTCAAGCCATTGCTCGATCAAAAACGGACTTGATGTCTGTGTATATAAAATGTAATGACGAAGTTAGCACGCTAAACTTAGAACAAGACTGGTGGAAATCTTTTTTATAGACCGAATCGTTTTGCTAGAATTTCCAATTTTTCTAAGCAACCTGTTAGAGCTTTGAAACTATCCACCGATGCGAAACAAAAAATTAAGGAAAACCTAACTTTATATTGCTTCCGTTGTGAAGCGATTGTTGTATGTGGAAAAACTCGGGCAAAAAAGTAACCTCAAGTTTTTCAAAAATCCGTGCCTTGAATGGTTTTAATAGCAAAACGTATTATATTGGCCATCCAATTTTTTTCATGAGCAAACTTGAAATTTTTCAACGTTTGGTTGCTTGACTATACTGCTTAGACGAAATTCAATGTTTTGCGTGCGGATTCTTTCTCCAATTTTTTGTGACCTGACAAGTTTTTTGGTGATTTATTAACAAAGTTAGGTAAACATCATTTTTTTTATCTACCGAATTCAGTTCAGGTGTTCGTAAAAAATTACTCGTTAGCGATGAGTCTCGAACCCACGCACGCAGAACATATTGATTAAAATTTCACCGCCCTCACCTCGCGGCCAGCCTGTAAGATCAGAGGTCAATCATTGGTAAATTGAATCGAACCAATAAAAAATTAAAGCAATTCAAGCCATTGCTCGATTAAAAACGGACTTGATGTCTGTGTATAAAAAATGTAATGACGAAGTTAGTACACTAGTCTTAGAACAGGACTGGTGGAAATATTTTTATAGACCGAATCGTTTTGCTAAAACTTCCAATTTTTCTAAGCAACCTGTTAGAGCTTTGAAACTATCAACCGATGCGAAACAAAAATTAAGGAAAACCTATCTTTATATTGCTTCCGTTGTGAAACGGTAGTTGTTTGTGGAAAAACTCGGCCAAAAAAGTTACCTCAAGTTTTTCAAAAATCCGTGCCTTGAATGGTTTTAATAGCAAAACGTATTATATTGGCCATCCAATTTTTTTCATGAGCAAACTTGAAATTTTTCAACGTTTGGTTGCTTGACTATACTGCTTAGACGAAATTCAATGTTTTGCGTGCGGATTCTTTCTCCAATTTTTTGTGACCTGACAAGTTTTTTGGTGATTTATTAACAAAGTTAGGTAAACATCATTTTTTTTATCTACCGAATTCAGTTCAGGTGTTCGTAAAAAATTACTCGTTAGCGATGAGTCTCGAACCCACGCACGCAGAACATATTGATTAAAATTTCACCGCCCTCACCTCGCGGCCAGCCTGTAAGATCAGAGGTCAATCATTGGTAAATTGAATCGAACCAATAAAAAATTAAAGCAATTCAAGCCATTGCTCGATTAAAAACGGACTTGATGTCTGTGTATAAAAAATGTAATGACGAAGTTAGTACACTAGTCTTAGAACAGGACTGGTGGAAATATTTTTATAGACCGAATCGTTTTGCTAAAACTTCCAATTTTTCTAAGCAACCTGTTAGAGCTTTGAAACTATCAACCGATGCGAAACAAAAATTAAGGAAAACCTATCTTTATATTGCTTCCGTTGTGAAACGGTAGTTGTTTGTGGAAAAACTCGGCCAAAAAAGTTACCTCAAGTTTTTCAAAAATCCGTGCCTTGAATGATTTTAATAGCAAAACATATTACATTTGCCATCCAATTTTTTTCATGAACAAACTTGAAATTTTTCAACGTTTGGTTGCTTGACTATTCTGCTTATACGAACTTCAATGTTTTGCGTGCCGATTCTTTCACCAAATTTTTGTGATCTTAGAAATTTTTTGGTGATCTATTATGAAAAGTAGGTAAATATTAGTTTTGTGCTTACCGAACTCAGTTCAGGTGTTTTTAAAAACTAATCGACAGTGATGAATTTCAAACCCATGCACGCAGAACAAATTGATTAACACTCCACCGCCTTCACCTCGCGGCCAGCCTGTAAGATCAGAGGTCAATCATTGGTAAATTGAATCGAACCAATAAAAAATTAAAGCAATTCAAGCCATTGCTCGATCAAAAACGGACTTGATGTCTGTGTATATAAAATGTAATGACGAAGTTAGCACGCTAAACTTAGAACAAGACTGGTGGAAATCTTTTTTATAGACCGAATCGTTTTGCTAGAATTTCCAATTTTTCTCAGCAACCTGTTAGAGCTTTGAAACTATCAACCGATGCGAAAAAAAAATAAGGAAAACCTAACTTTATATTGCTTCCGTTGTGAAACGATAGTTGTTTGTGGAATTACTCGGCCAAAAAAGTAACGTCAAATTTTTCAAAAAGCCATGCCTTGAAAAATTTTTATAGCAAAACGTATAACATTTGCCATCCAATTTTTTTCATGAACAATCTTAAAATTTTCAACGTTTGGTTGCTCGATTATTCTGCTTATACGAACTTCAATATTTTGCGTGCCGATTCTTTCACCAAATTTTTGTGATCTGAGAAATTTTTTGGTAATTTATTACGAAAATTGGGTAAATATTAGTTTTGTGCTTACCGCACTCAGTTCAGGTGTTTTTAAAAACTAATCGACAGTGATGAATTTCAAACCCATGCACGCAGAACAAATTGATTAACACTCCACCGCCTTCACCTCGCGGCCAGCCTATAAGATCAGAGGTCAATCATTGGTAAATTGAATCGAATCAATAAAAAATTAAAGCAATTCAAGCTATTGCTCGATCAAAAATGGACTTGATGTCTGTGTATATAAAATGTAATGACGAAGTTAGCACGCTAAACTTAGAACAAGTGTGGTGGATATCTTTTTTATAGACCGAATCGTTTTGCTAGAATTTCCAATTTTTCTAAGCAACCTGTTAGAGCTTTGAAACTATCTACCGATGCGAAACAAAAGATTAAGGAAAACCTAACTTTATATTGCATCCGTTGTGAAACGATTGTTGTATGTGGAAAAACTCGGGCAAAAAAGTAACGTCAAATTTTTCAAAAAGCCATGCCTTGAAAAATTTTTATAGCAAAACGTATAACATTTGCCATCCAATTTTTTTCATGAACAATCTTAAAATTTTTCAACGTTTGGTTGCTCGACTATTCTGCTTATACGAACTTCAATATTTTGCGTGCCGATTCTTTCACCAAATTTTTGTGATCTGAGAAATTTTTTGGTAATTTATTACGAAAATTGGGTAAATATTAGTTTTGTGCTTACCGCACTCAGTTCAGGTGTTTTTAAAAACTAATCGACAGTGATGAATTTCAAACCCATGCACGCAGAACAAATTGATTAACACTCCACCGCCTTCACCTCGCGGCCAGCCTGTAAGATCAGAGGTCAATCATTGGTAAATTGAATCGAACCAATAAAAAATTAAAGCAATTCAAGCCATTGCTCGATCAAAAACGGACTTGATGTCTGTGTATATAAAATGTAATGACGAAGTTAGCACGCTAAACTTAGAGCAAGACTGGTGGAAATCTTTTTTATAGACCGAATCGTTTTGCTAGAATTTCCAATTTTTCTCAGCAACCTGTTAGAGCTTTGAAACTATCAACCGATGCGAAAAAAAAATAAGGAAAACCTAACTTTATATTGCTTCCGTTGTGAAACGATAGTTGTTTGTGGAAAAACTCGGCCAAAAAAGTAACGTCAAATTTTTCAAAAAGCCATGCCTTGAAAAATTTTTATAGCAAAACGTATAACATTTGCCATCCAATTTTTTTCATGAACAGTCTTAAAATTTTTCAATGTTTGGTTGCTCGACTATTCTGCTCATACGAACTTCAATATTTTGCGTGCCGATTCTTTCACCAAATTTTTGTGATCTGAGAAATTTTTTGGTAATTTATTACGAAAATTGGGTAAATAATAGTTTTGTGCTTACCGCACTCAGTTCAGGTGTTTTTAAAAACTAATCGACAGTGATGAATTTCAAACCCATGCACGCAGAACAAATTGATTAACACTCCACCGCCTTCACCTCGCGGCCAGCCTATAAGATCAGAGGTCAATCATTGGTAAATTGAATCGAATCAATAAAAAATTAAAGCAATTCAAGCCATTGCTCGATCAAAAATGGACTTGATGTCTGTGTATATAAAATGTAATGACGAAGTTAGCACGCTAAACTTAGAACAAGACTGGTGGAAATCTTTTTTATAGACCGAATCGTTTTGCTAGAATTTCCAATTTTTCTAAGCAACCTGTTAGAGCTTTGAAACTATCTACCGATGCGAAACAAAAGATTAAGGAAAACCTAACTTTATATTGCATCCGTTGTGAAACGATTGTTGTATGTGGAAAAACTCGGGCAAAAAAGTAACCTCAAGTTTTTCAAAAATCCGTGCCTTGAATGGTTTTAATAGCAAAACGTATTATATTGGCCATCCAATTTTTTTCATGAGCAAACTTGAAATTTTTCAACATTTGGTTGCTTGACTATTCTGCTTAGACGAAATTTAATGTTTTGCGTGCCGATTCTTTCTCCAATTTTTTGTGACCTGACAAGTTTTTTGGTGATTCATTAACAAAGTTAGGTAAAGCTCATTTTTTTTTGATCTACCGAATTCAGTTCAGGTGTTCGTAAAAAATTACTCATTAGGGATGAGTCTCAAACCCACGCACGCAGAACATATTGATTAAAACTTCACCGCCTTCACCTCGCGGCCAGCCTGTAAGATCAGAGGTCAATCATTGGTTAATTGAATCTAACCAATGAAAAATTAAAGCAATTCAAGCCATTGCTCGGTTAAAACGGACTTGATGTCTGTGTATAAAAAATGTAATGACGAAGTCAGTACACTAGTCTTAGAACAGGACTGGTGGAAATCTTTTTATAGACCGAATCGTTTTGCTAAAACTTCCAATTTTTCTAAGCAACCTGTTAGAGCTTTGAAACTATCAACCGATGCGAAACAAAAATTAAGGAAAACCTAACTTTATATTGCTTCCGTTGTGAAACTGCAGTTGTTTGTGGAAAAACTCGGCCAAAAAAGTTACCTCAACTTTTTCAAAAATCCGTGCCTTGAATGGTTTTAATAGCAAAACGTATTACATTTGCCATCCAATTTTTTTCATGAACAAACTTGAAATTTTTCAACGTTTGGTTGCTTGACTATTCTGCTTATACGAACTTCAATGTGTTGCGTGCGTACGTCACCAAATTTTTGTGATCTGAAAAATTTTTTGGTGATTTATTATGAAAATTAGTTAAATATTAGTTTTGTGCTTACCGAACTCAGCTCAGGTGTTTTTAAAAACTAATCGACAGTGATGAATTTCAAACCCATGCACGCATAACAAATTGATTAACACTCCACCGCCTTCACCTCGCGGCCAGCCTGTAAGATCAGAGGTCAATCATTTGTAAATTGAATCGAACCAATAAAAAATTAAAGCAATTCAAGCTATTGCTCGATGAAAAACGGACTTGATGTCTGTGTATATAAATTGTAATGACGAACTTAGTACACTAGTCTTAGAACAGGACTGGTGGAAATCTTTTTATAGACCGAATCTTTTTGCTAAAACTTCCAATTTATCTAAGCAACCTGTTAGAGAATGAAACTATCAACCGATGCGAAACAAAAATTAAGGAAAACCTAATTTTATATTGCTTCCGTTGTGAAACTGCAGTTGTTTGTGGAAAAACTCGGCCAAAAAAGTTACCTCAACTTTTTCAAAAATCCTTGCCTTGAATGGTTTTAATAGCAAAACGTATTACATTTGCCATCCAATTTTTTTCATGAACAAACTTGAAATTTTTCAACGTTTGGTTGCTTGACTATTCTGCTTATACGAACTTCAATGTGTTGCGTGCCGATTCTTTCACCAAATTTTTGTGATCTGAAAAATTTTTTGGTGATTTATTATGAAAATTAGTTAAATATTAGTTTTGTGCGCACCGAACTCAGCTCAGGTGTTTTTAAAAACTAATCGACAGTGATGAATTTCAAACCCATGCACGCAGAACAAATTGATTAACACTCCACCGCCTTCACCTCGCGGCCAGCCTGTAAGATCAGAGGTCAATCATTTGTAAATTGAATCGAACCAATAAAAAATTAAAGCAATTCAAGCCATTGCTCGATCAAAAACGGACTTGATGTCTGTGTACATAAATTGTAATGACGAACTTAGTACACTAGTCTTAGAACAGGACTGGTGGAAATCTTTTTATAGACCGAATCATTTTGCTAAAATTTCCAATTTTTCTCAGCAACCTGTTAGAGCTTTGAAACTATCAACCGATGCGAAAAAAAAAATTAAGGAAAACTTAACTTTATATTGCTTCCGTTGTGAAACGATAGTTGTTTGTGGAAAAATTCGGCCAAAAAAGTAACGTCAAGTTTTTCAAAAATCCGTGCCTTGAAAAGTTTTAATAGCAAAACGTATTACATTTGCCATCCAATTTTTTTCATGAACAAACTTGAAATTTTTCAACGTTTGGTTGCTTGACTATTCTGCTTATACGAACTTCAATGTGTTGCGTGCCGATTCTTTCACCAAATTTTTGTGATCTGAAAAATTTTTTGGTGATTTATTATGAAAATTAGTTAAATATTAGTTTTGTGCGCACCGAACTCAGCTCAGGTGTTTTTAAAAACTAATCGACAGTGATGAATTTCAAACCCTCGCCCGCAGAACATTTTGATCAACACTTCACCGCCTTCACCTCGCTTCCAGCCTGTAAGACCAGAGGTCAATCATTGGCAAATTGAATCGAACCAATAAAAAATTAAAGCAATTCAGCCATTGCTTGATCAAAAATGGACTTGATGTCTGTGTATATAAATTGTAATGACGAACTTAGTACACTAGTCTTAGAACAGGACTGGTGGAAATCTTTTTATAGACTGAATCGTTTTGCTAAAAATTCCAATTTTTCTGAGCAACCTGTTAGAGCTTTGAATCTATCAACCGATGCAAAACAAAAAATTAAGGAAAACCTATCTTTATATCGCTTCCGTTGTGAAAGGATAGTTGTTTATGGAAAAACTCGGCCCAAAAAGCAACCTCAAGTTTTTCAAAAATCCGTGCCTTGAATGGTTTGAAAAGCAAAACGTATTACATTTGCCATCCAATTTTTTTCATGAACAAACTTGAAATTTTTCAACGTTTGGTTGCTTGACTATTCTGCTTAGACGAACTTCAATGTTTTGCGTGCCGATTCTTTCTCCAATTTTTTGTGACCTGACAAGTTTTTTGGTGAGTTATTAACAAAGTTAGGTAAACATCAGTTTTTGTGCCTTCCGAATTCAGTTCACGTGTTCGTAAAAAATTACTCGTAAGGGATGAGTTTCGAACCCACGCACGCAGAACATATTGATTACCACTTCACCGCCTTCACCTCGCTGCCAGCCTGTAAGACGAGAGGTCAATCATTGGTAAATTGAATCGAACCAATAAAAAATTTAAGCAATTCAACCATTGCTCGATCAAAAGTAGACTTGATGTCTGTGTATAAAAAATGTAATGACGAAGTTAGCACACTAGTCTTAGAACAGGACTGGTAGAAATCTTTTTATAGACCGAATCGTTTTGCTAAAATTTCCAATTTTTCTAAGCAACCTGTTAGAGCTTTGAAACTATCAACCGATGCGAAACAAAAAACTAAAAAAAAAACTAACTTTATATTGCTTCCGTTGTGAATCGATAGTTGGTTGTGGAAAAACTTGGCCAAAAAATTAACCTCAAGTTTTTCAAAAATCCGTGCCTCGAATGGTTTTAATAGCAAAACGTATTAAATTGGCCATTCAATTTTTTCATGAACAAATTCGAAATTTTTCAACGTTTGGTTGCTTGACTATTCTGCTTAGGCGAACTTCAATGTTTGGCGTGCCGATTCTTTCTCCAATTTTTTGTGACCTGACAAGTTTTTTGGTGAGTTATTAACAAAGTTAGGTAAACATCAGTTTTTGTGCCTACCGAATTCAGTTCAGAAAAAATAACTCGTAAGGGATGAGTTTCGAACCCACGCCCGCAGAACATATTGATTAACACTTCACCGCCTTCACCTCGCTTCCAGCCTGTAAGACCAGAGGTCAATCTTTGGTAAATTGAATCGAACCAATAAAAAATTAAAGCAATTCAGCCATTGCTTGATCAAAAATGGACTTGATGTCTGTGTATATAAAATGTAATGACGAAGTTAGTTTACTAGTCTTAGAACAGGACTGGTGGAATTCTTTTTATAGACCGAATCGTGTTGCTAAAAATTCCAATTTTTCTGAGCAACCTGTTAGATCTTTGAATCTATCAACCAATGCAAAACAAAAAATCAAGGAAAACCTAACTTTATATCGCTTCTGTTGTGAAAGGATAGTTGTTTGTGGAAAAACTCGGCCAAAAATTTACCTCAGGTTTTTCAAAAATCCGTGCCTCGAATGGTTTAAATAGCAAAACGTATTAAATTGGCCATTCAATTTTTTCATGAACAAATTCGAAATTTTTCAACGTTTGGTTGCTTGACTATTCTGCTTAGGCGAACTTCAATGTTTGGCGTGCCGATTCTTTCTCCAATTTTTTGTGACCTGACAAGTTTTTTGGTGAGTTATTAACAAAGTTAGGTAAACATCAGTTTTTGTGCCTACCGAATTCAGTTCAGAAAAAATAACTCGTAAGGGATGAGTTTCGAACCCACGCCCGCAGAACATATTGATTAACACTTCACCGCCTTCACCTCGCTTCCAGCCTGTAAGACCAGAGGTCAATCTTTGGTAAATTGAATCGAACCAATAAAAAATTAAAGCAATTCAGCCATTGCTTGATCGAAAATAGACTTGATGTCTGTGTATAAAAATTGTAATGACGAAGTTAGCACACTAGTTTTAGAACAGGACTGGTAGAAATCTTTTTATAGACCGAATCGTTTTGCTAAAATTTCCAATTTTTCAAGCAACCTGTTAGAGCTCTGAAACTATCAACCGATGCGAAACAAAAAATTAAGGAAGAACTAACTTTATATTGCTTCCGTTGTTAAACGATAGTTGATTTTGGAAAAACTTGGCCAAAAATTTACCTCAGGTTTTTCAAAAATCCGTGCCTCGAATGGTTTAAATAGCAAAACGTATTAAATTGGCCATCCAACTTTTTTCATGAACAATTTTGAAATTTTGCAACGTTTTGTTGCTTGACTATTCTGCTTAGACGAACTTCAATGTTTGGCGTGCCGATTCTTTCTCCAATTTTTTGTGACCTGACAAGTTTTTTGGTGAGTTATTAACAAAGTTAGGTAAACATCAGTTTTTGTGCCTACCGAAATCAGTTCAGAAAAAATAACTCGTAAGGGATTAGTTTCGAACCCACGCACGCAGAACATATTGATTAACACTTCACCGCCATCACCTCGCTGCCAGCCTGTAAGACCAGAGGTCAATCATTGGTAAATTTAATCAAACCAATAAAAAATTAAAGCAATTCAAGCCATTGCTCGATCAAAAATGGACTTGATGTCTGTGTATATAAAATGTAATGACGAAGTTAGCACACTAGTCTTAGAACAGGACTGGTAGAAATCTTTTTATAGACCGAATCGTTCAATTTTTCTAAGCAACCTGTTAGAGCTTTGAAACTATCAACCGATGCGAAACAAAAAATTAGGGAAAACCTAACTTTATATTGCTTCCGTTGTGAAACGATAGTTGTTTGTGGAAAAACTCGGCCAAAAAGTAACCTCAAATTTTTCAAAATACCGTGCCTTGAATGGTTTTAATGGCAAAACGTATTACATTGGCCATCCAATTTTTTCATGAACATCTTGAAATTTTTCAACGTTTGGTTGCTTGACTATTCTGCTTAGACGAACTTCAATGTTTGGCGTGCCGATTCTTTCTCCAATTTTTTTGTGACCTGACAATTTTTTTGGTGAGTTATTAACAAAGTTAGGTAAACATCAACTTTGTGCCTACCGAATTCAGTTGAGAAAAAATAACTCGTAAGGGATGAGTTTCGAACCCAGGCACGCAAAACACATTGATGAACACTTCACTGCCTTCACCTCGCTGCCAGCCTGTAAGACCAGAGGTCAATCATTGGTAAATTGAATCGATCCAATAAAAAATCAAAGCAATTCAAGCCATTGCTCGATCAAAAATGGACTTGATGTCCCTGTATATAAAATGTAATGACGAAACTAGCACACTAGTCTTAGAACAGGACTGGTAGAAATCTTTTTATAGACCGAATCGTTTTGCTAAAATTTCCAATTTTTGTAAGCAACCTATTAGAGCTTTGAAACTTTCAATCGATGCGAAACAAAAAATTAAGGAAAACCTAACTTTATATTGCTTCCGTTGTGAAACGATAGTTGTTTGTGGAAAAACTCGGCCAAAAATTAACCTCAAGTTTATCAAAATACTGTGCCTTGAATGGTTTTAATGGCAAAACGTATTACATTGGCCATCCAATTTTTTTCATGAACATCTTGAAATTTTTCAACGTTTGGTTGCTCGACTATTCTGCTTAGACGAACTTCAATGTTTTGCGTGCCGATTCTTTCTCTAATTTTTTGTGACCTGACAAGTTTTTTGGTGAGTTATTAACAAAATTAGGTAAACATCAGTTTTTGTGCCTACCGAATACAGTTCAGGTGTTTGTAAAAAATTACTCGTCAGGGATGAGTTTTGAACCCACGCAGTCAGAACATATTGATTAACACTTCACCGCCTTCAACTCGCTACCAGCCTGTAACACTTGTAGTCAATCATTGGTAAATTGAATCGAACAAATAAAAAATTAAAGCAAATCAAGCCATTGCTCGATCAAAAACGGACATGATGTCTGTGTATATAAATTGTAATGACGAAGTTAGCACACTAGTCTTAGAACAGGACTGGTGCAAACCTTTTTATAGACTGAATTGTTTTGCTAAAGTTTCTAGTTTTTTTCCTAGGAAACTAGTTAGAGCTTTGAAACTATCTAACGATGCGAAACAAAAAAATTAAGGAAAAGCTAATTTTACATTGTTTCCTTTGAGAAGCGATAATTATTTGTGGAAAAACTCGGTCAAAAAAGTAACCTCAAGTTTTTCAAAAATCCGTGCCTTAGAACTTTGTGATTTAGTAAATTTCCCGATGAGTACTAACAAATTAGTTAAACATCAATTGTTGTGCTTACCGAATTCAGTTCTGGGGTTTTTTCAAACTACTCGACAGAGATGGGATTCAAACCCACGCACGCAGACTATATTGGAAGAGCAGTCCAACACCTTAACAACTCGGCCACCCTGTCTGAACAGCGGATATTCGTTTATTTATTGAATTGAACCAATAAAACTTTGAAGCAAAGATGCTCCGCTTCAAATCGAATATTATTTTTTGCTTAAATAAAAAAAAACTATGAAATCAAACCACTGTTCGATCAAAGATAGACTTGAAATATGTGTATTTGAAATGTAATGACGAATTTAGCACCTTAGTCTAAGAACGAGACTAGTTGAAATCGTGTTTTCAGACCAATTCGTTTCGCTGAAATATCAAGTTTTTCAAAGCAACCTGTTACAGCTTTCAAACTATCAGTGGAAGCGAAAAAAAAAATTAAGTAAATTTTAAATTTGATCTGCTTCCATTTAAAAACGATGCTTTTTTGAGAAAAAAAATCTTGGCCAAGTAAGTAACTTGAAAATTTTCAAAACTCCATTTCTTGAATGGTTTACATAGAGAAACGTATGACATTGGCCAACCGATTTTCCTTATGAAAAAAAATAAAATTTATCAATGTTTAAATGCTTGAATGATCTGCTTAGACCAATTTGAAAAGTTTGCGAGCCAATTTTATCTCTAGAACTTTGTGATTTAGTAAATTTCCCGATGAGTTAATAACAACATAGGTAAACATCAATTGTTGTGCTTATCTAATTCAGTTCAGGTTTTTTTTTTTAAATCTAATCGACAGAGATGGGATTCAAAACCAAGCACGCGGACTGTATTGGATGAGCAGTCCAACGCCTTAGCCACTCGGCCACGCTGTCTAACCTGAGGTCTTTCGGTTGTTAATTGAATCGAACCAATAAATCTTTGAAGCAAAGATGATCCGCTTCAAATATAATACTTTTTTGTGCTCGAGACAATGAAAACCTATCAAATCAAACTATTGTTCGATCAAAGATCGACTTGACTTCTGTGTATTTGAAATTTAATGACAAACTTAGCACTCTAGTCCTACATCAAGACTATTTCAACTCGTTTTTCAGACCAAATCGTTTGGCTGAAGTTTCAAGTTTTTCAAAGCAAATTGTTACAGCTTTCAAACTAACAGAAGAAGCGAAATGAAAATACAGAAAAACGTATAACATTGGCCAATCGATTTTCTTTATGAAAAAAACTTAAACTTTGTCATTGTTTAATTGCTTGACTAGTCTGCTTAGATGAATTTGAAAAGTTTGCGAGCCAATTTTATCTCTAGATTTTTGTGATTTAGTAAATTCCTCGGTAAGTTACTTACAAACTAGATAAGCATCGATTTTTGTGCCTACCGAATTCAGTTCAGGGTTTTAAAAAAACTAATCAACAGAGATGGGATTCGAACCCATGCAAGCAAAACGTATGGGATCAGCAGTCAACCGCTTTAACCTCTCGGCAACCCTGCCTAACCAGAGTTTATTCAATGATAAATTGAATCGAAACAAAAAAATGAAGCAAAGATGCTTCACTTCAAATAGAATTTTTTTTTGCTCAAAACAAAAAACCCGTCAAATCAAACCATTATAACCATTATTCGATCAAAGATAGACTTGAGGTATGTGTATTTGAAAGATATTGTTTGGCGTGCCGATTCTTTCTCCAATTTTTTTGTGACCTGACAATTTTTTTAGTGACTTATTAACAAAGTTAGGTAAACATCAACTTTGTGCCTACCGAATTCAGTTCAGAAAAAAAAACTCGTAAGGGATAAGTTTCGAACCCAGGCACGCAGAACACATTGATGAACACTTCACTGCCTTCACCTCGCTGCCAGCCTGTAAGACCAGAGGTCAATCATTGGTAAATTGAATCGATCCAATAAAAATCAAAGCAATTCAAGCCATTGCTCGATCAAAAATGGACTTGATGTCCCTGTATATAAAATGTAATGACGAAACTAGCACACTAGTCTTAGAACAGGACTGGTAGAAATCTTTTTATAGACCGAATCGTTTTGCTAAAATTTTCAATTTTTGTAAGCAACCTATTAGAGCTTTGAAACTATCAATCGATGCGATACAAAAAATTAAGGAAAACCTAACTTTATATTGCTTCCGTTGTGAAACGATAGTTGTTTGTGGAAAAACTCGGCCAAAAATTAACCTCAAGTTTATCAAAATACTGTGCCTTGAATGGTTTTAATGGCAAAACGTATTACATTGGCCATCCAATTTTTTTCATGAACATCTTGAAATTTTTCAACGTTTGGTTGCTCGACTATTCTGCTTAGACGAACTTCAATGTTTTGCGTGCCGATTCTTTCTCTAATTTTTTGTGACCTGACAAGTTTTTTGGTGAGTTATTAACAAAATTAGGTAAACATCAGTTTTTGTGCCTACCGAATACAGTTCAGGTGTTTGTAAAAAATTACTCGTCAGGGATGAGTTTTGAACCCACGCACTCAGAACATATTGATTAACACTTCACCGCCTTCAACTCGCTGCCAGCCTGTAACACTTGTAGTCAATCATTGGTAAATTGAATCGAACCAATAAAAAATTAAAGCAAATCAAGCCATTGCTCGATCAAAAACGGACATGATGTCTGTGTATATAAATTGTAATGACGAAGTTAGCACACTAGTCTTAGAACAGGACTGGTGCAAACCTTTTTATAGACTGAATTGTTTTGCTAAAGTTTCTAGTTTTTTTCCTAGGAAACTAGTTAGAGCTTTGAAACTATCTAACGATGCGAAACAAAAAATTAAGGAAAACCTAATTTTACATTGTTTCCTTTGAGAAACGATAATTATTTTGTGGAAAAACTCGGCCAAAAAAGTAACCTCAAGTTTTTCAAAAATCCGTGCCTTAGAATTTTGTGATTTAGTAAATTTCCCGATGAGTACTAACAAATTAGTTAAACATCAATTGTTGTGCTTACCGAATTCAGTTCTGGGGTTTTTGCAAACTACTCGACAGAGATGGGATTCAAACCCACGCACGAAGACTATATTGGAAGAGCAGTCCAACACCTTAACAACTCGGCCACCCTGTCTGAACAGCGGATATTCGTTTATTTATTGAATTGAACCAATAAAACTTTGAAGCAAAGATGCTCCGCTTCAAATCGAATATTATTTTTTGCTCAAATAAAAAAAACTATGAAATCAAACCACTGTTCGATCAAAGATAGACTTGAAATCTGTGTATTTGAAATGTAATGACGAATTTAGCACTCTAGTCTTAGAACGAGACTAGTTGAAATCGTGTTTTCAGACCAATTCGTTTCGCTGAAATATCAAGTTTTTCAAAGCAACCTGTTACAGCTTTCAAACTATCAGTGGAAGCGAAAAAAAAATTTAAGTAAATTTTAAATTTGATCTGCTTCCATTTAAAAACGATGATTTTTTGAGAAAGAAAACTTGGCCAAGTAAGTAACTTGAAAATTTTCAAAACTCCATTTCTTGAATGGTTTACATAGAGAAACGTATGACATTGGCCAACCGATTTTCCTTATGAAAAGAAAATAAAATTTATCAATGTTTAAATGCTTGAATGATCTGCTTAGACCAATTTGAAAAGTTTGCGAGCCAATTTTATCTCTAGAACTTTGTGATTTAGTAAATTTCCAGATGAGTTAATAACAACATAGGTAAACATCAATTGTTGTGCTTATCTAATTCAGTTCAGGTTATTTTTTTAAAATCTAATCGACAGAGATGGGATTCAAAACCAAGCACGCGGACTGTATTGGATGAGCAGTCCAACGCCTTAGCCACTCGGCCACGCTGTCTAACCTGAGGTCTTTCGGTTGTTAATTGAATCGAACCAATAAATCTTTGAAGCAAAGATGATCCGCTTCAAATATAATACTTTTTTGTGCTCGAGACAATGAAAACCTATCAAATCAAACTATTGTTCGATCAAAGATCGACTTGACTTCTGTGTATTTGAAATTTAATGACAAACTTAGCACTCTAGTCCTACATCAAGACTATTTCAACTCGTTTTTCAGACCAAATCGTTTGGCTGAAGTTTCAAGTTTTTCAAAGCAAATTGTTACAGCTTTCAAACTAACAGAAGAAGCGAAATGAAAACACAGAAAAACGTATAACATTGGCCAACCGATTTTCTTTATGAAAAAAAACTTAAAATTTGTCATTGTTTAATTGCTTGACTAGTCTGCTTAGATGAATTTGAAAAGTTTGCGAGCCAATTTTATCTCTAGATTTTTGTGATTTAGTAAATTCCTCGGTAAGTTACTTACAAACTAGATAAGCATCGATTTTTGTGCCTACCGAATTCAGTTCAGGGTTTTAAAAAAACTAATCAACAGAGATGGGATTCGAACCCACGCAAGCAAAACGTATGGGATCAGCAGTCAACCGCTTTAACCTCTCGGCAACCCTGCCTAACCAGAGTTTATTCAATTGATAAATTGAATCGAAACAAAAAAATGAAGCAAAGATGCTTCACTTCAAATTGAATTTTTTTTTTGCTCAAAACAAAAAACCCGTCAAATCAAACAGTTATTCGATCAAAGATAGACTTGAGGTATGTGTATTTGAAAGATATTGACGAATTAAGCTCTCTAGTCCTAGAACAAGACTAGTTCAAGTAGTTTTTCAGACCAAATCGTTTCGCTGAAATTTCAAGTTTTTCAAAGCAACCTGTTAGAGCTTTGAATCTATCAACCGATGCAAAACAAAAAATTAAGGAAAACCTAACTTTATATTGCTTCCGTTGTGAAAGGATAATTGTTTTTGGAAAAACTCGGCCAAAAAAGTAACCTCAAGGTTTTCAAAAATCCGTGCCTTGAATGGTTTGATTAGCAAAACGTATTACATTTGCCATCCAATTTTTTCATGAACAAACTTGAAAATTTTCAACGTTTGGTTGCTTGACTATTCTGCTTATACGAACTTCAATGTTTTGCGTGCCGACTCTTTCTCCAATTTTTTGTGACCTGACAAGTTTTTTGGTGAATTATTAACAAAGTTAGGTAAAGATCAGTTTTTGTGCCTACCGAATTCAGTTCAGGTGTTCGTAAAAATTTACTCGTAAGGAATGAGTTTCGAACCCACGCACGCAGAACATATTGATTACCACTTCACCGCCTTCACCTCGCTGCCAGCCTGTAAGACCAGAGGTCAATCATTGGTAAATTGAATCGAACCAATAAAAGATTAAAGCAATTCAAGCCATTGCTTGATCAAAAATGCACTTGATGTCTGTGTATATAAAATGTAATGACAAAGTTAGTATACTAGTCTTAGAACAGGACTGGTGGAAATCTTTTTATAGACCGAATCGTTTTGCTAAAATTTCCAATTTTTCTAAGCAACCTGTTAGAGCTTTAAATATATCAACCGATGCAAAACAAAAAATTAAGGAAAACCCAACTTTATATCACTTCCGTTGTGAAAGGATAGTTGTTTGTGGAAAAACTCGGCCAAAAAAGTAACCTCAAGTTTTTCAAAAATCGGTGCCTTGAATGGTTTGAATAGCAAAACGTATTAAATTTGTCATCCAATTTTTTCATGAACCAACTTGAAATTTTTCAACGTTTGGTTGCTTGACTATTCTGCTTAGACGAACTTCAATGTTTGTCGTGCCGATTCCTTCTCCAATTTTTTGTGACCTGACAAGTTTTTTGATGATTTATTAAAAAAGTTAGGTAAACATCGATTTTTTTGCCTACCGAATTCAGTTCAGGGTTTTAAAAAAACAAATCAACAGAGATGGGATTCGAACCCACGCAAGCAAAACGCATGGGATCAGCAGTCAACCGCTTTAACCTCTCGGCAACCCTGCCTAACCAGAGTTTATTCAATGATAAATTGAATCGAAACAAAAAAATTAAGCAAAGATGCTTCACTTCAAATAGAATTTTTTTTTGCTCAAAACAAAAAACCCGTCAAATCAAACCATTATTCGATCAAAGATAGACTTGAGGTATGTGTATTTGAAAGATATTCACGAATTAAGCTCTCTAGTCCTAGAACAAGACTAGTTCAAGTAGTTTTTCAGACCAAATCGTTTCGCTGAAATTTCAAGTTTTTCAAAGCAACCTGTTAGAGCTTTGAATCTATCAACCGATGCAAAACAAAAAATTAAGGAAAACCTAACTTTATATCGCTTCCGTTGTGAAAGGATAGTTGTTTGTGGAAAAACTCGGCCAAAAAAGTAACCCCAAGGTTTTCAAAAATCCGTGCCTTGAATGGTTTGATTAGCAAAACGTATTACATTTGCCATCCAATTTTTTCTCGAACAAACTTGAAATTTTTCAACGTTTGGTTGCTTGACTATTCTGCTTATACGAACTTCAATGTTTTGCGTGCCGATTCTTTCTCCAATGTTTTGTGACCTGACAAGTTTTTTGGTGAATTATTAACAAAGTTAGGTAAACATCAGTTTTTGTGCCTACCGAATTCAGTTCAGGTGTTCGTGAAAATTTACTCGTAAGGAATGAGTTTCGAACCCACGCACGCAGAACATTTTGATTACCACTTCACCGCCTTCACCTCGCTGCCAGCCTGTAAGACCAGAGGTCAATCATTGGTAAATTGAATCGAACCAATAAAAAATTAAAGCAATTCAAGCCATTGCTTGATCAAAAATGGACTTGATGTCTGTGTATATAAAATGTAATGACGAAGTTAGTATACTAGTCTTAGAACAGGACTGGTGGAAATATTTTTATAGACCGAATCGTTTTGCTAAAATTTCCAATTTTTCTAAGCAACCTGTTAGAGTTTTAAATATATCAACCGATGCAAAATAAAAAATTAAGGAAAACCCAACTTTATATCACTTCCGTTGTGAAAGGATAGTTGTTTGTGGAAAAACTCGGCCAAAAAGTAACCTCAAGTTTTGCAAAAATCGGTGCCTTGAATGGTTTGAATAGCAAAACGTATTACATTTGCCATCCAATTTTTTCATGAACAAACTTGAAATTTTTCAACGTTTGGTTGCTTGACTATTCTGCTTATACGAACTTCAATGTTTTGCGTGCCGATTCCTTCTCCAATTTTTTGTGACCTGACAAGTTTTTTGGTGAATTATTAACAAAGTTAGGTAAACTTCAGTTTTGTGCCTACCGAATTCAGTTCAGGTGTTCGTAAAAAATTACTCGTAAGGAATGAGTTTCGAACCCACGCACGCAGAACATATTGATTACCACTTCACCGCCTTCACCTCGCTGCCAGCCTGTAAGACCAGGGGTCAATCATTGGTAACTTGAAACGAACCAATAAAAAATTAAAGCAATTCAAGCCATTGCTCGATCAAAAATAGACTTGATGTCTGTGTATGAAAAATGTAACGACGAAGTTAGCACACTAGTCTTAGAACAGGACTGGTAGAAATCTTTTTATAGACCGAATCGTTTTGCTAAAACTTCCAATTTTTCTAAGCAACCCGTTAGAGCTTTGAAACTATCAACCGATGCGAAACAAAAAACTAAAAAAAAAAAAACTAACTTTATATTGCTTCCGTTGTGAATCGATAGTTGTTTGTGGAAAAACTTGGCCAAAAAATTAACCTCAAGTTTTTCGAAAATCCGTGATTCGATTGGCTTTAACAGCAAAACGTATTAAATTGGCCATCCAATTTTTTTCATGAACAAATTTGAAATTTTTCAACGTTTGGTTGCTTGACTATTCTGCTTAGACGAACTTCAATGTTTGTCGTGCCGATTCTTTCTCCAATTTTTTGTGACCTGACAAGTTTTTTGGTGAGTTATTAACAAAGTTTGGTAAACATCAGTTTTTGTGCCTACCGAATTCAGTTCAGAAAATATAACTCGTAAGGGATGCGTTTCGAACCCACGCACGCAGAACATATTGATTAACACTTCAACGCCTTCACCTCGCTGCCAGCCTGTAAGAACAGATGTCAATCATTAGTAAATTGAATCGAACCAATAAAAAATTAAAGCAACTCAAGCCATTGCTCGATCAAATATGGATTTGATGTCTGTGTATATAAAATGTAATGACGAAGTTAGCACACTAGTCTTAGAACAGGACTGGTAGAAATCATTTTATAGACCGAATCGTTTTGCTAAAGTTTCCAATTTTGCTAAGCAACCTATCAGAGCTTTGAAACTATCAACCGATGTAAAACAAAAAATTAAGGAAAACCTAACTTTGTATTGCTTCCGTTGTGAAACGATAGTTGTTTGTGGAAAAACTTGGCCAAAAAATTAACCTCAAGTTTTTCGAAAATCCGTGATTCGAATGGTTTTAATAGCAAAACGTATTAAATTGGCCATCCAATTTTTTTCATGAACAAATTTGAAAATTTTCAACGTTTGGTTGCTTGACTATTCTGCTTAGACGAACTTCAATGTTTGTCGTGCCGATTCTTTCTCCAATTTTTTGTGACCTGACAAGTTTTTTGGTGAGTTATTAACAAAGTTTGGTGAACGTCAGTTTTTGTGCCTACCGAATTCAGTTCAGAAAGTATAACTCGTAAGGGATGAGTTTCGAACCCACGCACGCAGAACATACTGATTAACACTTCAACGCCTTCACCTCGCTGCCAGCCTGTAAGAACAGAGGTCAATCATTAGTAAATTGAATCGAACCAATAAAAAAATTAAGCAATTCAAGCCATTGCTCGATCAAATATGGATTTGATGTTTGTGTATATAAAATGTAATGACGAAGTTAGCACACTAGTCTTAGAACAGGACTGGTAGAAATCATTTTATAGACCGAGTCGTTTTGCTAAAATTTCCAATTTTTCTAAGCAACCTATTAGAGCTTTGAAACTATCAACCGATGCGATACAAAAAATTAAGGAAAACCTAACTTTATATTGCTTCCGTTGTGAAACGATACTTGTTTGTGGAAAAACTCGGCCAAAAAAAACCTCAAGTTTTTCAAAATACCGTGCCTTGAAAGGTTTTAATGGCAAAACGTATTACATTGGCCATCCAATTTTTTTCATGAACATCTTGAAATTTTTCAACGTTTGGTTGCTTGACTATTCTGCTTAGACGAACTTCAATGTTTTGCGTGCCGATTCTTTCTCCAATTTTTTGTGACCTGACAAGTTTTTTGGTGAGTTATTAACAAAATAAGGTAAACATCAGTTTTTGTGCCTACCGAATACAGTTCAGATGTTTGTAAAAAATTATTCGTCAGGGATGAGTTTCGAACCCACGCACTCAGAACATATTGAATAACACTTCACCGCCGTTAACTCGCTGCCAGCCTATAACACTTGAAGTCAATCATTGGTAAAAAGAATCGAACCAATAAAAAATTAAAGCAAATCAAGCCATTGCTCGATCAAAAACGGACTTGATGTCTGTGTATATAAATTGTAATGACGAAGTTAGCACACTAGTCTTAGAACAGGGCTGGTGCAAACCTTTTTATAGACTGAATTGATTTGCTAAAACTTCTAGTTTTTCTAGGCAACCAGTTAAAGCTTTGAAACTATCAAATGATGCGAAACAAAAAATTAAGGAAAACCTAATTTCAAATTGTTTCCGTTGAGAAACGATAGTTGTTTGTGGAAAAACTCGGCCAAAAAAGTAACCTCAAGTTTTTCAAAAATCCGTGCCTATGAACTTTGTGATTTAAAAAATTTGCCGATGAGTTAATAACAAAATAGTTAAACATCAATTGTTGTGCTTGCCGAATTCAGTTCTGGTGTTTTTGCAAACTACCCGACAGAGATGGAATTCAAACCCAGACTATATTGGAAGAGCAGTCCAACACCTTAACAACTCGGCCACCCTGTCTGAACGGCGGACATTCGTTTATTTTTTGAATTGAACAAATAAAACTTTGAAGCAAAGATGCTCCGCTTCAAATCGAATATTATTTTTTGCTCAAATAAAAAAAAAACTATCAAATCAAACCACTGTTCGATCAAAGATAGACTTGACATCTGTGTATTTGAAATTTAATGACGAATTTAGCACTCTAGTCCTAGAGACCAATTCGTTTCGCTGAAATATCAAGTTTTTCAAAGCAACCTGTTACAGCTTTCAAACTATCAGAGGAAGCGAAACAAAAAATTTAAGGACATTTTAGTTTTGATCTGCTTCCATTTAAAAGCGATGCTTTTTTGTAGAAAAAAAACAGAGCCAAAAGATTAACCTGAAATTTTTCAAAAGTTCAATACTTGAATGGTTTACATAGAGAAACGTATGACATTGGCCAACCGATTTTCCTTATGAAAAAAAAATAAAATTTGTCATTGTTTAATTGCTTGACTATTCTGCTTAGACCAATTTGAAAAGTTTGCGAGCCAATTTTATCTCAAGAACGTTGTGATTTAGTAAATTTCCCGATGAGTTAATAACAAATTAGGTAAACATCAATTGTTGTGCTTATTTAATTCAGTTCAGGTGTTCTTTTTAAATCTAATCGACAGAGATGGGATTCAAAACCAAGCACGCGAACTGTATTTGGTGAGCAGTCCAACGGCTTAGCCACCCGGCCACCCTGTCTAACCTGAGGTCATTCGGTTGTTAATTGAATCGAACCAATAAATCTTTGAAGCAAAGATGATCCGCTTCAAATATAATACTTTTTTTGTGCTCGAAACAAAGAAAACCTATCAAATCAAACTTTTGTTCGATCAAAGATCGACTTGACTTCTGTGTATTTGAAATGTAATGACAAACTTAGCACTTTAGTCCTTCATCTCGACTAGTTCAACTCGTTTTTCAGACCAAATCGTTTGGATCGCTTGAATGGTATCAATAGAAAAACGTAAAAAATCGGCCGACCGATTTTTTATATATGATTAAACTTAAATTTTTTCAACGTTCAATAGCCTGACTATTCTGCTTGGACGAATTTGAAAGTTTTCGAGCCAATTTTATCTCCAGTTTTGTAATTAGTAACTAACCACCGGTGAGTTAATAACAAAATAGGTAAACATCAATTGTTGTGCTTACCGAATTCAGTTCAATTGTTTTTTGAAACTAATCGACAGAGATAAGATTCAAACCCACGCAATCAGACTGTATTGGATGAGCAGTCCATCGCCTTAACCACTCGGCTACCTTCTCTGACCAGAGTTCATTCGTTTGTTAATTGAATCCAACCAATAAAATTTTAAAGCAAAGATGCTCCGCTTCAAATAGAATATATTTTTTTGCTCGAAACAAAAAAACCTATCCAATCAAACCATTGTTCAATCAAAGATAGACCTGACGTCTGTGTATTTGAAATGTAATGACAAATTTAGCACTCTAGTCCTAGAACGAGACTAGTTCAAATCGTTTTTCAGACCAAATCGTTTCACTGAATTTTCAAGTTTGTCAATGCAACCTGTTACAGCTTTCAAACTATCAGTGGAGGCGAAAAAAAAAATTAAGTAAATTTTAAATTTGATCTGCTTCCATTTAAAAACGATGCTTTTTTGAGAAAAAAAAACTTGGCCAAGTAAGTAACTTGAAAATTATCAAAACTCCATTCCTTGAATGGTTTAGATAGAAAAACGTATAACATTGGCCAACCGATTTTCTTCATGAATAAACTTAAATTTTTTCAAAATTCAATTGCTTGACTATTCTATTGAGACGAACTTGAAAAATTTTCGAGCCTATTTTAACTCTAGAATTTTGTGATTTTGTAAATTTTTCGGTAAACATCAATTGTTGTGCTGACCGAATTCAGTTCAGGTGTTTTTGAAAACTAATCGATCGAGATGGGATTCAAACCCGCGCCCGCAGTTTGTATTGGTCGAGCAGTCCAACGTCTTAACCACTCGGCCACCCTGTCTGAACCGTGGACATTCGTTTGTTTATTGAATTGAACCAACAAAATTCAAATAGAAAAACGTATAACATTGGCCAACCGATTTTATTCATGAATAAACTTAAAATTTTTCAACGTTTAATCGCTTGACTATTCTATTGAGACGAACTTAAAAAATTTTCGCGCCTATTTTAACTCTAGAATTTTGTGATTTTTTGTAAATTTTTCCGTAAACATCAATTGTTGTGCTTACCGAATTCAGTTCAGGTGTATTTGAAAACTAGTCGTCAGAGATAGGATTCAAACCCACGCCCGCAGATTGTATTGGTCGAGCAGTCCAACGCCTTAACCACTCGGCCACTTTCTCTAAACAAAATAACCTAACAAATCAAAGCATTGTTCGATCGAAAATAGACTCAACGTCTGTGTATTTGAAATAAAATGACGAATTTAGCAATCTCGTCCTAGAACGAGACTAGTTCAAATCGTTTTTCAGACCAAATCATTTCGCCGAATTTTCAAGTTTTTCAAAGCAACCTGTTGCAGCTTTCAAACTATCAGAGGAAGCAAAACAAACATTTAAGGATTTTTAATTTTGATCTGCTTCCATTTAAAAACGATGATTTTTTGTGAAAAAACTGGGCCAAAAAAGTAACTTGAAAATTTTCAAAACTCCATTACTTGAATGGTTTCAACAGAAAAACGAATAACATTGGCCGACCGATTTTCTTCATGAATAAACCTAATTTTTATCAACGTTTAATTGCTTGACTATTCTGCTTAGACGAATTTGAAAAGTTTGCGAGCCAATTTTATCTCCAGATTTTTGTAATTTAGTAAATTTTCCGGTGAGTTGTTTACAAATTAGATAAACATCAATTGTTGTGCTTACCGAATTCAGTTCAGGTGTTTTTAAAAACTAATCGACAGAGATGTTATTCAAGGTAGGTTCAAACCTTTTTTCAGACCATATCGTTTCGCTAAAATTTCAGGTTTTTTAAAGCATTTTGTTACAGCTTTCAAAATATCAAAGGAAGCGAAACAAAAGTTTAAGGAAACCTTAGTTTTGAATTGCTTCCATTGCAAAACGATACGTTTTTTGTAGAAAAACTCGGCCAAAAAAACCTGAAATTTTTCAAAATTCCATTGCTTGAAAGTTTTTATTAGAAAAAGGTAGAACATTGAAGACCGATTTTCCTCATGAATAAGCTTAAAAATTTTCGACGTTATATTCTTGACTATACTGCTTAGACGAAACTGAAAAAAATGCGAGCCAATTTTATCCCTAGAATTTTGTGATTTTCTAAGTTTCCCGGTGACTTATTAACAAATAGGTAAACATCAAATGTTGTGCTTACCGAATTCAGTTCAGGTATGTTTGAAAACTAAATCGACATAGATGGGATTCAAACCCACGCACGTAGACTATTTGGAAGGGCAGTCCGACACCTTAACAACTCGGCCATCCTGTCTGAACAGCGGGCATTATTTTGTTTATTGAATTGAACCATTAAAACTTTGAAGCAAAGATGCTCCGCTTCAAATAGAATAATAATTTTTGCTCAAAACAAAAAAAGACCTATCAAATCAAACCATTGTTCGATCAAAGATAGAAGATAGACTTGGCATCTGTGTATTTGAAATGTAATGACGATCTTAGCACTCTAGTCTTAGAACGAGACTAGTTGAAATCGTGTTTTCAGACCAATTCGTTTTGCTGAAGATTCAAGTTTTTCAAAGCAACCTGTTACAGCTTTCAATGTATCAGAGGAAGCGAAATAAAAATTTAAGGACATTTTAATTTTGATCTGCTTCCATTTAAAAACGATGCTTTTTTGTGGAAAAAAAACTGGGCCAAAAATTAACTTGAAATTTTTCAAAGTTCATTACTTGAATGGTTTAAATAGAGAAACGTATAACATTGGCCAACCGATTTTCTTTTTGAAAAAACCTAAAATTTGTCATTGTTTAATTGCTTGACTATACTGCTTAGACGAACTTGAAAAGTTTGCGAGCCAATTTTATCTCTAGAACTTTGTGATTTGGTGAATTTTCCGATGAGTTAGTAACACATTAGGTAAACATCAATTGTTGTGCTTATCTAATTCAGTTCAGGTGTTTTTTTTTAAATCTAATCGACAGAGATGGGATTCAAAATCAAGCACGCGGACTGTATTGGATAAGCAGTCCAAAGCCTTAACCACTCGGCCACCTTGTCTAACCTGAGGTCGTTCGGTTGTTAATTGAGTCGAACCAAAAAAAACTTTGAAGCAAAGATGCTCCGCTTCAAATAGAATACTATTTTTTGCTCGAAACAAAGAAAACCTATCAAATCAAACCATTGTTCGATCAAAGATAGACTTGTTTTCTGTGTATTTGAAATGTAATGACAAATTTAGCACTCTAGTTCTACATCAAGACTAGTTCAAATCGTTTTTCAGACCAAATCGTTTGGCTGAAGTATAAAATTTTTCAAAGCAACCTGTTACAGCTTTCAAACTATCAAAAGAAGCGAAATAAAAATACAGAAAAACGTATAACATTGGCCAACCGATTTTCTTTATGAAAAAAAAACGTAAAATTTGTCATTGTTTAATTGCTTGACTAGTCTGCTTAGATGAATTTGAAAAAATTGGGAGCCAATTTTATCTCTAGAGTTTTGTGATTTAGTAAATTTCCCGCTGAGTTTTAACAAACTAGATAAGCATCAGTTTTTGTGCTTACCGAATTAAGTTCAGGGGTTTTTAAAAAAACTAATCGACAGAGATGGGATTCGAACACACGCAAGCAAAACGTATGGTGTCAGCAGTCAACCGCTTTAACCTCTCGGCAACCCTGCTTAACCAGAGGTCATTCAATGGTAAATTGAGTCGAAACAAATAAAAATGAAGCAAAGATGCTTCATTTCAAATAGGAATTTTTTTTGCTCAAAACAAAAAACCCGTCAAATCAAGCCAATTTTCGATCAAAAATAGACTTGAGGTCTGTGTATTTGAAATGTAATGACTAATTTAGCACTTTAGTCCTAGAACGAGACTAGTTTAAATATTATTTGAGACCATATCGTTTCGCTGAAATTTCAAATTTTTCAAAGCAACCTATTACAGCTTTCAAACTATCAGAGGAAGCGAAACAAAAAATTAAGTAAATTTTAATTTTGATCTGCTTCCATTTAAAAACGATTCTTTTTTTGAAAAAGAAAACTGGGCCAAGAAAGCAAATTCCTTGAATGGTTTAAATAGAGAAACGTATAACATTGGCCAACCAATTTTCTTTTTGAAAAAACCTAAAAATTGTCATTGTTTAATTGCTTGACTATACTGCTTAGACGAACTTGAAAAGTTTGCGAGCCAATTTTATCTCTAGAACTTTGTGATTTAGTAAATTTCCCGATGAGTTACTAACAAATTAGGTAAACATCAATTGTTGTGCTTATCTAATTCAGTTCAGGTGTATTTTTTAAAATCTAATCGACAGAGATGGGATTCAAAACCAAGCACGCGGACTGTATTGGATTAGCAGTCCAAATCCTTAACCACTCGGCCACCTTGTCTAACCTGAGGTCATTCGGTTGTTAATTGAGTCGAGCCAAAAAAAACTTTGAAGCAAAGATGCTCCGCTTCAAATAGAATACTTTTTTTTGCCCGAAACAAAAAAAAAACCTATCAAATCAAACCATTGTTCGATCAAAGGTAGACTTGTTTTCTGTTTATTCGAAATGTAATGACAAATTTAGCACTCTAGTCTTACATCAAGACTAGTTCAAATCGTTTTTCAGACCAAATCGTTTGGCTGAAGTACCAAGTTTTTCAAAGCAACCTGTTACAGCTTTCAAACTATCAAAAGAAGCGAAATGAAAATACAGAAAAACGTATAACATTGGCCAACCGATTTTCTGTATGAAAGAAAAACGTAAATTTTGTCATTGTCTAATTGCTTGACTAGTCTGCTTAGATGAATTTGAAAAGTTTGCGAGCCAATTTTATCTCTAGAATTTTGTGATTTAATAAATTTCCCGGTGAGTTTTTAACAAACTAGATAAACATCGATTTTTGTGCCTACCGAATTCAGTTCAGGGTTTTAAGAAAACTAATCAACAGTGATGGGATTCGAACACACGCAAGCAAAACGTATGGTGTCAGCAGTCAACCGCTTTAACCTCTCGGCAACCCTGCTTAACCAGAGGTCATTCACTGGTAAATTGAGTCGAAACAAAAAAAAATGAAGCAAAGATGCTTCATTTCAAATAGGAATTTTTTTTGCTCAAAACAAAAAACCCGTCAAATCAAGCCAATTTTCGATCAAAAATAGACTTGAGGTCTGTGTATTTGAAATGTAATGACTAATTTAGCACTTTAGTCCTAGAACGAGACTAGTTTAAATATTATTTTAGACCATATCGTTTCGCTGAAATTTCAAATTTTTCAAAGCAACCTATTACAGCTTTCAAACTATCAGAGCAAGCGAAACAAAAAATTAAGTAAATTTTAATTTTGATCTGCTTCCATTTAAAAACGATTCTTTTTTTGAAAAAGAAAACTGGGCCAAGAAAGCAAATTCCTTGATTGGTTTAGATAGAAAAACGTAGCCTTGGCCAACCGATTTTCTTCATAAATAAACCTAAAATTTTTCAACGTTTAATTGCTTGACTATTCTGCTTAGACGAATTTGAAAAATTTTCGAGCCAATTTTATCTCTAGAAATTTGTGATTTTGTAAATTTTCCGGTGAGTTATTAACAACTTAGGTAAACATCAATTGTTGTGCTTACCGAATTCAGTTCAGGTGTTTTTAAAAACCAATCGACAGAGATGGTATTCAAGGTAAGTTCAAACCTTTTTTGAGACCAAATCGTTTCGCTAAAATTTCAAGTTTTTTAAAGCAACCTGTTACAACTTTCAAACAATCAAAGGAAGCGAAACAAAAATTTAAGGAAAACTTAGTTTTGAAATGCTTCCATTGAGAAACGAAAAGTTTTTTGTGGAAAAACCCGGCCAAAAAAACCAGAAATTTTTCAAAATTCCATTGCTTGAATGGCTTTATTAGAAAAACGTATAACATTGACCAACCGATTTTCTTCAGGAATAAACTTGAAATTTTTCAACGTTTAATTGCTTGACCATTCTGCTTAGACGAATTTGAAAAATTTGCGAGCCAATTTTATCTCTAGAATTTTGTGATTTTGTATGTTTCCCGGTGAGTTATTAACAATTTAGGTAAACATCAATTGTTGTGCTCGGGGTTCAGTTCAGGTATTTTTGAAAACTAATCGACAGAGATGGGGTTCAAACCCACGCACGCAAACTATATTGGAAGAGCAGTCCAACACCTTAACAACTCGGCCTCCTTGTCCGAACAGCGGGCATTCGTTTGTTTATTGTTTTGAACCAAAAAAACTTTGAAGCAAAGATGCTCCGCTTCAAAAAGATTATTAATTTTTGCTCAGAACAAAAAAAAACCTATCAAATCAAACCATTGTTCGATTAAAGATAGAATTGTTATCTGTGTATTTGAAATGTAATGACCAATTTAGCACTCTAGCCTCAGAACGAGACTAGTTGAAATCGTGTTTTCAGACCAATGCGTTTCGCTGAAAATTCAAGTTTTTTCATAGCAACCTGTTACAACTTTCAAACTATCAGAGGAAGCAAAACAAAAATTTAAGGAAAAATTAATTTTGATCTGCTTCCATTTAAAACCGATGCTGTTTGTGGAAAAAAAACTGGGCCAAAAAATTAACTTGAAATTTTTCAAAATTTCATTACTTGAATGGTTTACAGAACTTAGGAAATTGGCCAACCGAATTTCCTTATGAAAAAAAAAATAAAAATTGTCATTGTTTAATTGCTTGACTATTCAGCTTAGACAATTTTGAAAAGTTTGCGAGACAATTTTATCTCTAGAACTTTGTGATTTAGTAAGTTTCCCGATGAGTTAATAACAATTTAGGTAAATATCAATTATGCTTATCGAATTCAGTTCAGGTGTTTTTAAAAACTAGTCATCGACAGAGATGGGATTCAAAACCAAGCACGCGGACTGTATTCGATGAGCAGTCTAAAGCCTTAACCACTCGGCCACCCTGTCTAAATTGAGGTCATTCGGTTGTTAGTTGAATCGAACCAATAAAACTTTGAAGCAAAGATGCTCGGCTTCAAATAGAAAAAACGTATTACATTGGCCAACCGATTCTCTTTATGAATAAACTTAAAAGTTTTCATCGTTTAATTGCTTGACTAGTCTGCTTAGACGAATTTGTAAAGTTTGCGAGCCAATTTTACTTCTACAGTTTTGTTATTTAGTTAACTTCCTGGTGAGTTATTGAAAAATTAGGTAAACATCTGACCTAAATATCTTAATTTTTTAAAAATTAATCGACAGAGATGGGATTCAAACCCACGCACGCAGACTGAATTGGAAGAGCAGTCGAACACCTTAACCACTCGGCCACTCTGTCTGACCAGAGTTCATTAGTTTGTTAATGGAATCGAACCAATAAAATTTTAAATCAAAGATGGTCCTCTTCAAATAGAACATTTTTTTTGCTCAAAACAAAAAAAAACATCAAATCAAACCATTGTTCGATCAAAGATAGACTTGAATTCTGTGTATTTGAAATGTAATGACATACTTGGCACTCTAGTCCTACATCAAGACTAGTTCAAATCGTTTTTCAGACCAAATCGTTTGGCTGAAGTTTCAAGTTTTTCAAAGCAACCTGTTAAAGCTTTCAAACTATCAGAAGAAGCGAAATGAAAATGAAGAAAAACATATAAAATTGGCAAACCAATTTTCTTTATGAAAAAAAAACTTAAACTTTGTCATTGTTTTTTTGCTTGACTAGTCTGCTGAGATTAGAGTTTTGTGATTTAGTAAATTTCCCGGTGAGTTCTTAACAAACTAGATAAACATTAATTTTTGTGCTTACCGAATTCAGTTCAGGGGTTTTAAAAAAAACTAATCGACAGAGACAGGATTCGAACCCACGCTAGCAAAACGTATGGGGTCAGCAGTCAACCGCTTTAACCTCTCCGCAACCCTGCCTAACTAGAATTCATTCAATCGTATTCAAATTGAATCGAAACAAAAAAAAATCAAGCGGAGATGCTCCACTTCAAATAGGACTTTTATTTTGCTCAAAACAAAAAACCCGTCAAATCAAGCCATTTTTCGATCAAAAATAGACTTGACGTCTACGTATTCGAAATGTAATGACAATTTTAGTTTTCTAGTCCTAGAACAGGACTAGTTCAAATTGTTTTTTATCCCAAATTGTTTCGCTGAAATTTCAGGTCTTGAAAAGCAACCCGTTACAGCTTTCAAACTATCAAAAGAAGCGAAACAAAAATCTATGGAAATTTAATTTTGAATTGCTTCCATTGAAAAACGATAGGTTTTTTGTGGAAAATTTCGGCCAAAAAAAAAACAGAAATTTTTTAAAATTTCATTGCTAGAATGGCTTTATTAGAAAAACATATAACATTGACCAACCGAATTTCTTCATGAATAAATTTAAATTTTCAACGTTTTTTGCTTGATAATTCTGTTTAGACGAATTTGAAACAATTGTGAGCCAATTTTTTCTCTTGATTTTGTGATTTAGTAAATTTCACGGTGAGTTATCAACAAAGTAGGTAAACATCAATTGTTGTGCTTACCGAATTCAGTTCGGTGTTTCTAAAAACTAATCGACAGAGATGGGATTCAAACCCACGCACGCAGACTGTATTGGAAGAGCAGTTGAACACCTTAACCACTCGGCAACCCTGTCTGACCAGAGGAACAATAAAAAAGCTGAAGCAAAAACGCTTCGCTTGTAAAAGAATAACCTATCAAATCAAACCCTTGTTCGATCAAAAATAGACTTGACGTCTATGTATTTGAAATGTATTGACAGTTTTAGTTTTCTAGTCCTAGAACAGGACTAGATCAAATAATTTTTCTACCCCAAATTGTTTCGCTGAAATTTCAAGTTGTTAAAATCAACCTGTTACAGCTTTCAAACTATCAAAGGAAGCGAAACAAAATTTTAAGAAAAACTTAATTTTGATTTGTTTCCATGGAAAAACGATAATTTTTTTTGTGGAAAAACTCGGCCAAAAAACCTGAAGTTTTTCAAAATTCCTCTGCTTGAATGGCTTTATTAGAAAAACGTATAACATTGGCCAGCCGATTTTCTTCATGAATAAACTTAAATTTTTTCAACTGTTTATTGCTTGATTATTCTGCTTAGATGAAATTGAAAAATTAGCGAGCCAATTTTTTCTCTTTTTCTTTTGAGATTTAGTAAATTTCACGGTGAGTTATCAACAAATTAGGTAAACATCAATTGTTGTGCTTACCGAATTCACTTCGGTGTTTCTAAAAACTAATCGACAGAGATGGGATTCAAACTCACGCACGCAAACTGTCTTGGAAGAGCAGTCCAACACCTTAACCACTCGGCCACCCTGTCTTACCAGTGAAACAATAAAAAATTGAAGCAGAGATGGTTCGCTTCAAATTGAATGTTTTTTTTTGCTCAAAACAAAAAACCTATCAAACAAAGCCCTGGTTTGATCAAAAATAGACTTGACGTCTATGTATTTGAACTGTAATGACGAAATTAGCTTTCTAGTCCTAGAACAGGACTAGTTCACAATTTTTTTCTAGACCAAACAGTTTTGGTAGAATTTCAATTTTTTAAAAGCAACCTTTCAAACTATCAAAGGAAGCGAAACAAAAATTTAAGGTAAACTTAGTTTTGAATTGCTTCCATAAAATTATGATGACTTTTTTGTGGGACAACTCGGCCAAAAAAATCTGTAGGTTTTCAATTTTCCATTGCTTGAATGGCTTTATTAGAAAAACGTATAACACTGGCCAACCGATTTTCTTCATGATTAAACTTAAATTTTTCAACGTTTAATTGGTTGACTATTCTGCTTGGACAAACTTGAAAAGTTGGCGAGCCAAATTTTTCTCTACATTTTTGTGATTTAGTAATTTTCCCGTTGAGTTATTAGAAAATTATGTAAACATCAATTGTTGTGCTTAATGAATTCAATTCAGGTTTTTTCAAAAACTTATCGACAGAGATGGGACTCAAACCCACGCACGCAGACTGTATTAGATGAGCAGTCCAACGCATTAACCACTCGGCAACCCTGTCTGACCATAGTTCATTTGTTTGTTAATTGAATCAAACCAATAAAATTTTGAAGTAAAGATGATCCGCTTCAAAAAGATTATATTTTTTTGCTCAAAACAAAAAAACCTATCAAATCAAACCATTGTTCGATCAAAGAAAGACTTGGCGTCTTGGTATTTGAATCGTAATGACGAATTTAGCACTCTAGTCCTAGAACCAGACAAGTTCAAATAGTTTTTCCGACCAAATCGATTCGCTGAAATTTCAAGTTTTTCAAAGCAACCTGTTACAGTTTTCAAACTATCAGTGGAAGCGAAACAAAAATTTAACGAATTTTTAATTTGGATCTGCTTCCTTTTGAAAACGATGATTTTTTTGTCAAAAAACTGGGCCAAAAACTTAACTAGAATTTTTTTCAAAATTCCATCACTTGAATGGTTTCATTGGAAAAACGTATAACATTGGCCGACCGATTTTCTTCATGAATAAACTTAAATTTTTCAACTTAAATTTAAAATTGGTCATTGTTTAATTGCTTGACTAGTCTGCTTAGACGAATTTGAACTGTTTGCGAGCCCTTTCTATCTCCAGAAATTTGTGATTTAGTAAGTTTCCTTGTGAGTTTTTAACAAATTAGGTAATCCTCAATTGTTGTGCTTACCGAATTCAGTTCAGGTGTTCAGGTGTTTTTAAAAAATTAATCGACATAGATGTGCTTCGAACCCATGCAAGCAGAACGTTTTGACTTAGCAGACAAACCCCTTAACCACTCGGCCACCCTGTCTGACCAGAGGTCATTCAATGGTAAATTGAATCGAAACAATGAAAAACTGAAGCAAAGATGCTTCGCTTCAAATAGAATATTTTTTTCGTTCAAAACAAAGAAAACCTATCAAATCAAACCATTGTTCGATCAAAGATAGACTTGACTTCTTTGTATTTGAAAATTCATGACGAATTTTGCACTCTAGTCCTAGTACAAGACTAGTTCGAACAGTTTTTCAGATCAGCTCGTTCCGCTGAAATTTCAAGTTGTTAAAAGCAACCTGGTACAGCTTTCAAACTATCAAAGGAAGCGAAACAAAAATTTAAGAAAAACTTAATTTTGATTTGTTTCCATTGAAAAACGATATTTTTTTTGTGGAAAAACTCGGCCAAAAAAACCTGAAGTTTTTCAAAATTCCTCTGCTTGAAAGGCTTTATTAGAAAAACGTATAACATTGGCCCGCCGAATTTCTTCATGAATAAACTTAATTTTTTTCAACGGTCTATTGCTTGACTATTCTGCTTAGATAAAATTGAAAAATTAGCGAGCCATTTTTTTTTCTTTTATTTTTGAGATTTAGTAAATTTCACGGTGAGTTATCAACAAATTAGGTAAACATCAATTGTTGTGCTTACCGAATTCACTTCGGTGTTTCTTAAAACTAATCGACAGAGATAGGATTCAAACCCACACACGCAAACTGTCTTGAAAGAGCAGTTCAACACCCTAACCACTCGGCCACCCTGTCTTATCAGTGAAACAATAAAAAATTGAAGCACACATGGTTCGCTTCAAATTGAATGTTTTTTTTTTGCTCAAAACAAAAAACCTATCAAACAAAGCCCTGGTTAGATCAAAAATAGACTTGACGTCTATGTATTTGATTTCTAATGACGAAATTAGCTTTCTAGTCCTAGAACAGGACTAGTTCACAATTTTTTTTCTAGACCAAACAGTTTCGGTAGAATTTCAGTTTTTTAAAAGCAACCTTTCAAACTATCAAAGGAAGCGAAACAAAAATTTAGTTTTGAATTGCTTCCATAGAAAAACGATGACTTCATTTTCTTCATGATTAAACTTAAATTTTTCAACGTTTAATTGGTTGACTATTCTGCTTAGACAAACTTGAAAAGTTGGCGAGCCAAGTTTTTCTCTAGATTTTTGTGATTTATTAATTTTCCCGGTGAGTTATTAGAAAATTAGGTAAACATCAATTGTTGTGCTTACTGAATTCAATTCAGGTAATTTCAAAAACTTATCGACAGAGATGGGATTCAAACCCACGCACGCAGACTGTATTAGATGAGCAGTCCAACGCATTAACCACTCGGCCACCCTGTCGGACCAGAGTTCTTTTGTTTGTTAATTGAATCAAACCAATAAAATTTTGAAGTAAAGATGATGCGCTTCAAAAAGATTATATTTTTGCTCAAAACAAAAACACCTATCAAATCAAACCATTGTTCGATCAAAGATAGACTTAACTTCTGTGGATTTGAAAATTCATGACGAATTTTGCACTCTAGTCCTAGTACAAGACTAGTTCGAACAGTTTTTCAGATCAGCTCGTTCCGCTGAAATTTCATGTTGTTAAAAGCATCCTGTTAAAGCTTTCAAACTATCAAAGGAAGCGAAACAAAATTTTAAGAAAAACTTAATTTTGATTTGTTTCCATGGAAAAACGATAATTTTTTTTGTGGAAAAACTCGGCCAAAAAACCTGAAGTTTTTCAAAATTCCTCTGCTTGAATGGCTTTATTAGAAAAACGTATAACATTGGCCAGCCAAATTTCTTCATGAATAAACTTAAATTTTTTCAACGGTCTATTGCTTGTCTATTCTGCTTAGATGAAATTGAAAAATTAGCGAGCCATTTTTTTTTCTCTTTAATTTATGAGATTTAGTAAATTTCACGGTGAGTTATCAACAAATTAGGTAAACATCAATTGTTGTGCTTACCGAATTCACTTCGGTGTTTCTAAAAACTAATCGACAGAGATGGGATTCAAACCCACGCACGCAGACTGTTTTGGAAGAGCAGTCCAACACCTTAATCACTCGGCCACCCTGTCTTATCAGTGAAACAATAAAAAATTGAAGCACACATGGTTCGCTTCAAATTGAATGTTTTTTTTTGCTCAAAACAAAAAACCTATCAAACAAAGCCCTGGTTAGATCAAAAATAGACTTGACGTCTATGTATTTGATTTCTAATGACGAAATTAGCTTTCTAGTCCTAGAACAGGACTAGTTCACATTTTTTTTCTAGACCAAACAGTTTCGGTAGAATTTCAGTTTTTTAAAAGCAACCTTTCAAACTATCAAAGGAAGCGAAACAAAAATTTAAGGAAAATTTAGTTTTGAATTGCTTCCTTAGAAAAACGATGACTTCATTTTCTTCATGATTAAACTTAAATTTTTCAACGTTTAATTGGTTGACTATTCTGCTTAGACAAACTTGAAAAGTTGGCGAGCCAAGTTTTTCTCTAGATTTTTGTGATTTATTAATTTTCCCGGTGAGTTATTAGAAAATTAGGTAAACATCAATTGTTGTGCTTACTGAATTCAATTCAGGTATTTTCAAAAACTTATCGACAGAGATGGGATTCAAACCCACGCACGCAGACTGTATTAGATGAGCAGTCCAACGCATTAACCACTCGGCCACCCTGTCGGACCAGAGTTCTTTTGTTTGTTAATTGAATCAAACCAATAAAATTTTGAAGTAAAGATGATGCGCTTCAAAATGATTATAATTTTGCTCAAAACAAAAACACCTATCAAATCAAACCATTGTTCGATCAAAGATAGACTTAACTTCTGTGGATTTGAAAATTCATGACGAATTTTGCACTCTAGTCCTAGTACAAGACTAGTTCGAACAGTTTTTCAGATCAGCTCGTTCCGCTGAAATTTCAAGTTGTTAAAAGCAACCTGTTAAAGCTTTCAAACTATCAAAGGAAGCGAAACAAAAATTTAAGAATTGAAAACGGTATTTTTTTGTGGAAAAACTCGGCCAAAAAAACCTGGAGTTTTTCAAAATTCCTCTGCTTGAATGGCTTATTAGAAAAACGTATAACATTGGCCAGCCGAATTTCTTCATGAATAAACTTAAATTTTTTCAACGGTCCATTGCTTGTCTATTCTGCTTAGATGAAATTGAAAAATTAGCGAGCCATTTTTTTTTCTCTTTAATTTATGAGATTTAGTAAATTTCACGGTGAGTTATCAACAAATTAGGTAAACATCAATTGTTGTGCTTACCGAATTCACTTCGGTGTTTCTAAAAACTAATCGACAGAGATGGAATTCAAACCCACGCACGCAGACTGTTTTGGAAGAGCAGTCCAACACCTTAATCACTCGGCCACCCTGTCTTATCAGTGAAACAATAAAAAATTGAAGCACAGATGGTTCGCTTCAAATTGAATGTTTTTTTTTGCTCAAAACATAAAAACTATCAAACAAAGCCCTGGTTAGATCAAAAATAGACTTGACGCCTATGTATTTGAACTGTAATGACGAAATTAGCTTTCTAGTCCTAGAACAGGACTAGTTCACAATTTTTTTTCTAGACCAAAAAGTTTCGGTAGAATTTCAATTTTTTAAAAGCAACCTTTCAAACTATCAAAGGAAGCGAAACAAAAATTTAAGGAAAACTTAGTTTTGAATTGCTTCCATCCAAAAACGATGACTTTTTTGTGGGAAAACTTGGCCAAAAAAATCTGAAGGTTTTCAATTTTCCATTGCTTGAATGGCTTTATTAGAAAAACGTATAACACTGGCCAACCGATTTTCTTCATGATTAAACTTAAATTTTTCAACGTTTAATTGGTTGACTATTCTGCTTAGACAAACTTGAATAGTTGGCGGGCCAAGTTTTTCTCTAGATTTTTGTGATTTATTAATTTTCCCGGTGAGTTATTAGAAAATTAGGTAAACATCAATTGTTGTGCTTACTGAATTCAATTCAGGTATTTTCAAAAACTTATCGACAGAGATGGGATTCAAACCCACGCACGCAGACTGTATTAGATGAGCAGTCCAACGCATTAATCACTCGGCCACCCTGTCGGACCAGAGTTCATTTGTTTGTTAATTGAATCAAACCAATAAAATTTTGAAGTAAAGATGATCCGCTTCAAAAAGATTATATTTTTTTGCTCAAAACAAAAACACCTATCAAATCAAAGAAAGACTTGGCGTCTTGGTATTTGAAATGTAATGACGAATTTAGCACTCTAGTCCTAGAACAAGACTAGTTCAAATAGTTTTTTCGACCAAATCGTTTCAAGTTTCAAGTTTTTCAGAGCAACCTGTTACAGCTTTCAAACTATCAGTGGAAGCGAAACAAAAATTTAAAGAATTTTTCATTTGGATCTGCTTCCTTTTGAAAACGATGATTTTTTTGTCAAAAAACTGGGCCAAAAAATTAACTAGATTTTTTTTCAAAATTCCATCACTTGAATGGTTTCAATGGAAAAACGTATAACAATGGCCGACCGATTCTTAAACTTAAATAAACTTAAATTTTTCAACTTAAATTTAAAATTAATCATTGTTTAATTGCTTTATTGGTCGGCTTAGACGAATTTGATTTGTTTGCGAGCCAATTCTATCTCCAGAAATTTGTGATTTAGTAAGTTTCCTTGTGAGTTTTTAACAAATTAGGTAATCCTCAATTGTTGTGCTTACCGAATTCAGTTCAGGTGTTCAGGTGTTTTTAAAAAATTGATCGACATAGATGTGCTTCGAACCCATTCAAGCAGAACGTTTTGACTTAGCAGACAAACCCCTTAACCACTCGGCCACCCTGTCTGACCAGAAGTCATTCAATGGTAAATTGAATCGTAACAATGAAAAACTGAAGCAAAGATGCTTCGCTTCAAATAGAATATTGTTTTGTTCAAAACAAAGAAAACCTATCAAATCAAACCATTGTTCGATCAAAGATAGACTTGACTTCTGTGGATTTGAAAATTCATGACGAATTTTGCACTCTAGTCCTAGTACAAGACTAGTTCGAACAGTTTTTCAGATCAGCTCGTTCCGCTGAAATTTCAAGTTGTTAAAAGCAACCTGTTAAAGCTTTCAAACTATCAAAGGAAGCGAAACAAAAATTTAAGAATTGAAAACGGTATTTTTTTGTGGAAAAACTCGGCCAAAAAAACCTGGAGTTTTTCAAAATTCCTCTGCTTGAATGGCTTTATTAGAAAAACGTATAACATTGGCCAGCCGAATTTCTTCATGAATAAACTTAAATTTTTTCAACGGTCTATTGCTTGTCTATTCTGCTTAGATGAAATTGAAAAATTAGCGAGCCATTTTTTTTTTCTCTTTAATTTATGAGATTTAGTAAATTTCACGGTGAGTTATCAACAAATTAGGTAAACATCAATTGTTGTGCTTACCGAATTCACTTCGGTGTTGCTAAAAACTAATCGACAGAGATGGAATTCAAACCCACGCACGCAGACTGTTTTGGAAGAGCAGTCCAACACCTTAATCACTCGGCCACCCTGTCTTATCAGTGAAACAATAAAAAATTGAAGCACAGATGGTTCGCTTCAAATTGAATGTTTTTTTTTGCTCAAAACATAAAAACTATCAAACAAAGCCCTGGTTAGATCAAAAATAGACTTGACGCCTATGTATTTGAACTGTAATGACGAAATTAGCTTTCTAGTCCTAGAACAGGACTAGTTCACAATTTTTTTTCTAGACCAAAAAGTTTCGGTAGAATTTCAATTTTTTAAAAGCAACCTTTCAAACTATCAAAGGAAGCGAAACAAAAATTTAAGGAAAACTTAGTTTTGAATTGCTTCCATCCAAAAACGATGACTTTTTTGTGGGAAAACTTGGCCAAAAAAATCTGAAGGTTTTCAATTTTCCATTGCTTGAATGGCTTTATTAGAAAAACGTATAACACTGGCCAACCGATTTTCTTCATGATTAAACTTAAATTTTTCAACATTTAATTGGTTGACTATTCTGCTTAGACAAACTTGAAAAGTTGGCGGGCCAAGTTTTTCTCCTGATTTTTGTGATTTATTAATTTTCCCGGTGAGTTATTAGAAAATTAGGTAAACATCAATTGTTGTGCTTACTGAATTCAATTCAGGTATTTTCAAAAACTTATCGACAGAGATGGGATTCAAACCCACGCACGCAGACTGTATTAGATGAGCAGTCCAACGCATTAATCACTCGGCCACCCTGTCGGACCAGAGTTCATTTGTTTGTTAATTGAATCAAACCAATAAAATTTTGAAGTAAAGATGATCCGCTCCAAAAAGATTATATTTTTTTGCTCAAAACAAAAACACCTATCAAATCAAACCATTGTTCGATCAAAGAAAGACTTGGCGTCTTGGTATTTGAAATGTAATGACGAATTTAGCACACTAGTCCTAGAACAAGACTAGTTCAAATAGTTTTTTCGACCAAATCGTTTCAAGTTTCAAGTTTTTCAGAGCAACCTGTTACAGCTTTCAAACTATCAGTGGAAGCGAAACAAAAATTTAAAGAATTTTTCATTTGGATCTGCTTCCTTTTGAAAACGATGATTTTTTTGTCAAAAAACTGGGCCAAAAAATTAACTAGATTTTTTTTCAAAATTCCATCACTTGAATGGTTTCAATGGAAAAACGTATAACAATGGCCGACCGATTCTTAAACTTAAATAAACTTAAATTTTTCAACTTAAATTTAAAATTAATCATTGTTTAATTGCTTTATTGGTCGGCTTAGACGAATTTGATTTGTTTGCGAGCCAATTCTATCTCCAGAAATTTGTGATTTAGTAAGTTTCCTTGTGAGTTTTTAACAAATTAGGTAATCCTCAATTGTTGTGCTTACCGAATTCAGTTCAGGTGTTCAGGTGTTTTTAAAAAATTGATCGACATAGATGTGCTTCGAACCCATTCAAGCAGAACGTTTTGACTTAGCAGACAAACCCCTTAACCACTCGGCCACCCTGTCTGACCAGAAGTCATTCAATGGTAAATTGAATCGTAACAATGAAAAACTGAAGCAAAGATGCTTCGCTTCAAATAGAATATTGTTTTGTTCAAAACAAAGAAAACCTATCAAATCAAACCATTGTTCAATCAAAGATAGACTTGACTTCTGTGTATTTGGATATTAATGAAGAATTTTGCACTCTAGTCCTAGTACAAGACCAGTTCGAATAGTTTTTCAGATCAGCTCGTTCCGCTGAAATTTCAAGTTTTTAAAAGCAACCTGTTACAGCTTTCAAACTATCAAAGGAAGCGAAACAAAGATTCAAGGAAAACTTGATTTTGATTTGCTTCCATTGAAAAACGATAACTTTGTTGTGGAAAAACTCGCCCAAAAAAACCTGAAGTTTATCAAAAATCCATTGCTTGAATGGCTTTAATACACAATTGTATAACATTGGCAAACCGATTTTATTCATGACTAAACTTGAATTTTTTCAACTTTTAATTGCTTGACTATTCTGGTTAGACAATATGAAAAGGTTGCGAGCCAAATTTATCTCTAGAATTTTGTAATTTAGTAAATTTCCCGGTGAGTTATTAACAATTTAGGTAAACATCAATTGTTGTGCTTACCGAAATCAGTTGAGGTGTTTTTAAAAACTAATCGAAAGAGATGGGATTCAAACCCACGCACACAGACTGTATTGGATGAGCAGTCCACAGCCTTAACCACTCCACCACTCTGTCTGGCCAGAGTTCATTAGTTTGTTACTGAATCGAATCAATAAAGTTTTAAAGCAAAGATGCTCCGCTTCAAATAGGATGTTTTTTTTTGCTCAAAACAAAAAAAAACATCAAATCAAACCATTTTTCGATCGAAGATAGACTTGAGGTCTGTGTATTTGAAATGTAATGACGAATTAAGCACTCTAGTCCTAGAACAAGACTAGTTCAAGTAGTTTTGCAGACCAAATCGTTTCGCTGAAATTTCAGTTTTTCGAAGCAACGTGTTACATCTTTCAAACTATCAGAGGAAGCGAAACAAAAAATTAGGGATTTTTAATTCTGATCTGCTTCCATTTGAAAACTATAATTTTTTTATGAAAAAATTGGGCCAAAAAAGTAACTTGAAGTTTTTTAAAATTCCATTACTTGAATTGTTTCAAAAGAAAAACGTATAACATTGGCCGACCGATTTTTTTTGAATGAACTTAAATTTTTTCAACGTTTAATTGCTTCACTTTTCTGCTTAGACGAAAATGAAACGTTTGCGAGCCAATTTTATCTCAGAATTTTGTAATTTAGTAAAATTCCCGGTGAGTTTTTATCAAATTAGGTAAACATCAATTGTTGTGCTTACCGAATTCAGTTCAGGTGTTTTTAAAAGCTAATCGACAGAGATGGGATTCAAATCCACGCACGCAAACTGCATTGGATGAGCAGTCCAACGCCTTAACCACTCGGCCACCTTGTCTGACCAGAATTCAGTCGTTTATTAATTGAATCGAACCAATAAAAGTTTAAAGCAAAGATGATCCGCTTCACATAGAATAATTATTAGCTCAGAACAAAAAACGTATCAAATCAAGCCATTGTTCGATCAAAACTAGACTTGACGTTGGGTATATGAATTGTATTGATGAAATAAGCTCACTAGTCTTAGAACAGGACTAGTGCAAATCTTTTTATAGAACAATTCTTTTCGCTAAAAATTCCAGTTTTTCTTAGCCACCTGTTAGAGGTTCGAAACTATCAAACGATGCGAAACAAAAAATTGAGGAGAACCTAATTTTATATTGCTTCCATTGGAAAACGATAACTTTTTTGTGGAAAAACTTGGCCAAAAAAAACCTGAAAAAGTAACTTGAAATTTTTCAAAACTCAATTGCTTGAATGGTTTTACTAGAAAAACGAAAAACATTGGCCAACCGAAATTCTTCATGCATAAACTTAAACTTTTTCAACGGTTTATTGCTTGACTATTCTGCTTAGACAAAATTGAAAAATTTGTGAGCTAATTTTTTCTCTTGATTTTTGTGATTTAGTAAATTTTCTGGTGTGTTATTAACAAATCAATTGTTGTTTTTACCGAATTCAGTTCAGGTGTTTTTAAAAACTAATCGACAGAGATGGGTTTCAAACCCACGCAAGCAGACTGTATTGGATGAGCAGTCCAACACCTTAACCACTCGGCCACCCGGTCTGGCCAGAAAACTTTTGTTTGTGGATTGAATCGAACCAATAAATTTTTGAAGCAAAGATGCTCTGCTTCAAATTGAATATTTTTTTTGCTCAAAACAAAAAAACTATCAAATCAAACCATTGTTCGATCAAAGATAGACCTGAGGTCCTGGTATTTGAAATGTAATGACGAATTTAGCTTTCTAGTCCTAGAACAAGATTAGTTCAAATAGTTTTTCAGACCAACTCTTTCCGCTGAAATTTCAAGATTTTCAAAGCAACCCGTTACAGCTTTCAAACTATCAATGGAAGCGAAACAAAAAATTAACGAATTGCAAACCACGCAATAGATGGGATTCAAACCCACGCACGCAGACTGTATTGAATGAGCAGTCCTTTGCCTTAACCACTCGGCCACCCTGTCTGACTAGAGTTCATTCGTTTGTTACTGCGATGCACCGCTTCAAATAGAATAATTTTTTTGCTCAAAACAGAAAAACCTATCAAATCAAACCATTGTTCGATCAAAGATAAACTTGAGGTCTGTGTATTTGAAATGTAATGACGAGTTTAGCACTCTACAACCTGTTACAGCTTTCAAACTATCAAAGGAAGCGAAACAAAAGTTCAAGGAAAAATTATTTTTGAATTGCCTCCATTGAAAAACGATATTTTTCTGTGAAAAAACTCGGCAAAAAAAACCTGAAGTTTTTTAAAAATCCATTGCTTGAATGGCTTCAATAGAAAAACGCATATTATTGGCCAACCGATTTTCTTCATGAATACACTTAAGTTTTTTCAACGTATAATTGCTAGACAAATTCAAATTCCAAAAGTTTGCGAGCCGACTCTATCTCTAGAAATTTTTAATCTAGGAAGTTTCTCGGTGAGTTATTAACAAATTAGTAAACATCAGTTTTTTTGCTTACCAAAATCAGTTCAGGTGTTTTTAAAACTAATCTGATGATCACCTAATTTGTTAATAACTCACCGGGAAAATTTGTAGATCAAAAACTTAAATTATTCAAAAAAAGTTCGGCTGGCCAATAATATGCTTTTTCTATTGAAGCCATTCAAGCAAAAGAATTTTGAAAAACTTCAATTTTTTTTCGCCGATTTTTTTCACAAAAAAAACATCGTTTTTTAATGCGGGCAATTCAAAACTAGGTTTTCCTTAAATTTTTGTTTCGCTTCCTTTGATAGTTTGAAAGCTGTAACAGGTTGTAGAGTGCTAAACTCGTCAGTACATTTCAAATACACAGACCTCAAATACAAATCTATCTTTGATCGAACAATGGTTTGATTTGATAAGTTTTTCTGTTTTGAGCAAAAAAAGTATTCTATTTGAAGCGGTGCATCTTCGCTTTAAAATTTTATTGGTTCGATTCAGTAACAAACGAATAAACACTTATCAGACAAGGTGGCCGAGTGGTTAAGGCAAAGGACTGTTCATCCAATACAGTCTGCGTGCGTGGGTTTGAATCCCATCTCGATCGATTAGTTTTTAAAAACACGTGAGCTGATTCCGGTAAGCACAACAATTGATGTTTACCTATTTTGTTAATAACTCACCGGGAAATTAACTAAATCACAAATATCGGGAGATAAAATTGGCTCGCAAACTTTTCAAATTCGTCTAAGCAGAATAGTCAAGCAATTAAACGTTGAAAAAGTTTAAGTTTATTCATGAAGAAAATCGGTTGGTCAATGTTATACTTTTGTCTATTAAAATCATTTTAAGCAATTTTGAAAATACTCAGGTATTTTTTGGCCAAGTTTTTCCACAAAAAACTATCGTTTTTCAATGGAAGCAAACCAAAATTAAGTTTTCCTTAATTTTTTGTTTCGCTTCCTTTGATAGTTTGAAAGCTGTAACAGGTTGTAGAGTGCTAAATTCGTGATTACATTTCAAATACATAGACCTCAAATTTATCTATGATCGAATAATGGTTTGATTTGATAAGTTTTTCTGTTTTGAGCAAAAAAATTAATCTATTTGAAGCGGTGCATCTTCGCTTTAAAATTTTATTGGTTCGATTCAGTAACAAACGAATGAACTCTAGTCAGACAGGGTGGCCGAGTGGTTAAGGCAAAGGACTGTTCATCCAATACAGTCTGCGTGCGTGGGTTTGAATCCCATCTCTTGCGTGGGTTTGCAATTCTTTAATTTTTTGTTTCGCTTCCACTGATAGTTTGAAAGCTGTAACGGGTTGCTTTGAAAATCTTGAAATTTCAGCGAAAAGAGTTGGTCTGAAATTGAACTAGTCTTGTTCTAGGACTAGAGTGCTAAGTTCGTCATTACATTTCAAATACCAGGACGTCAAGACTATCTTTGATTGAACAATGGTTTGATTTGTTAAGTTTTTTTTGAGCAAAAAAAGTTTCCTATTTGAAGCGGAGCACATTTGCTTCAAAAATTTATTGGTTCGATTCAATTAACAAACAAATCAACTCTGGTCAGACAGGGTGGCCGGGTGGTTAAGGCGTTGGACTGCTCATCCAATACAGTCTGAATGCGTGGATTTGAATCCCATATCTGTCTATTAGTTTTTAGAAACACCTGAACTGAATTCGGTGAGCACAACAATTGAAGTTTACCTAATCTTTTAATAACTCACCGGGAAAATTACAAAATCACAAAAATCTAGAGACAATTTTGGCTCGCAAACTTTTCAAGGTCGTCTAAAAATAGTCAACCAATTAAACGTTGAAAAAATCTAAGTTTAGTCGTGAAGAAATTCGGTTGGCGAGTGTTATAAGGTTTTCTAATGAAGACATTCAAGCAATGGAAATTTGAAAAACTTCAGGTTTTTTGGCCAATTTTTTCCACTAAAAGTAATCGTTTTTTAATGGAAGCAATTCAAAATTAAGTTTTCCTTAAATTTTTGTTTCGCTTCCTTTGATAGTTTGAAAGCTGCAACAGGTTGCTTCTAACAAGTTGAAATTTCAGCGAAACAGTTTGGGCTAGAAAAAAATTGTGAACTAGTCCTGTTCTAGGACTAGAAAACTTAGTTCGTCATTACAGTTCAAATACATCGACGTCAAGTTTATTTTTGATCAAACAAGGGCTTTATTTGATAGGTATTTTGTTTTGAGCAAAAATATATTCTATTTGAAGCGAAGCATCTCTGCTTCAATTCTTTATTGTTTCACTGGTCAGACTGGGTGGCCGAGTGGTTAAGGTGTTGGACTGCTCTTTCAATGCAGTCTGCGTGCATGGGTTTAAATCCTCCCATCTCTGTCGATTAGTGTTTGAAAACACCGAACTGAATTCGGTAAGCACAACAATTGATGTATACCTAATTTGTTAATAACACACCGGAAAATTTACTAAATCACAAAAAATCAATAGGAAAAATTGGCTCGCAAATTTTTCAATTTTGTCTGAGCAGAATAGTCAAGCATAAAACCTTTAAGTTTTAAAAATTTAAGTTTATTCATGAAGAAATTCGGTTCGCCAATATTATACGTTTTTCTAATACAGCCATTCAAGCAATGGAGTTTTGAAAAACCTTTCTTTTTACTGGCCGAGTTTTTCCACGATACTTTCAAAGCTCTAACAAGTGGCTAAGAAAAACTGGAATTTTTAGAGAAAAGATCTGGTCAATGAAAAGATTTGCACTAGTCTTGTTCTAAGACTAGTGAGTTTATTTCATCAATACATTTCATATACTCAACTTCAAGTCTGGTTTTGGTTGAACAATGGCTTGATTTGATACGTTTTTTTGTTGTGAGCGAATAATTTTTCTATCTGAAGCGGAGCAAATTTGCTTTGAAATTTTATTGATTCGATTCAAGTAACAAACGAATGAACTCTGGCCAGACAAGGTGGTCGAGTGGTTAAGGCGTTGGACTGTTAATGCAGTCTGTGTCCGTGGGTTTGATTCCCATCCCTGTCGATTAGTTTTTATAAACACCTGAACTGAATTCGGTAAGCACAACAATTGATGTTTACTAATAACTCATCGGGAATTTTTTTAAATTACAAAACTCTGGCGATAAAATTGGCTCGCAAACTTGTTAAATTCGTCTAAGCAGAATAGTCAAGCAATTGAACGTTGAAAAAGTTTAAGTGTATTCATAAGAAATCGGTCGGCCAATGTTATACGTTTTTCTATTGAAACCAATCAAGTAATGGAATTTTGAAAAACTTCTTTTTTGGCCCAGTTTTTCCACAAAACATTATCGTTTTTAAATGCAAGCAGATCAAAATTAAAAATCCTTAAATTTTTGTTTCGCTTCCTCTGATAGTTTGAAAGCTGTAACAGGGTGCTTTGAAAAACTGATATTTAAGCGAAAGGATTTGGTCTGAAAAACTATTTGAACTAGTCTTGTTCTAGGACTAGAGTGCTACATTCGTCATTAAATTTCAAATACACAGACGTCAAGATGATTTTTGAACGAATAAGGGCTTGATTTGATAGATTTTTTCGTTTCGAGCAAAAAATAAAATATATGAAGCGTAGCATCTTTGCTTCAATTTTTCATTGTTTCGATGCAATTTACCATTGAATGTCCTCCGATCAGACAGGGTGGCCGAGTGGTTAAGGCGTTGGACTGTTAATGCTATGCAGTCTGTGTGCGTGGGTTTGAATCCCATCTCTGTCGATTAGTTTTTAAAAATACCTGAACTGAATTCGGTAAGCACAACAATTGATGTTTACCTAATTTGCTAATAACTCACCGGGAAATTTTTTAAATAACAAAACTCTGGCGATAAAATTGGCTCGCAAACTTGTTAAATTCGTCTAAGCAGAATAGTCAAGCAATTAAACGTTGAAAAAGTTTAAGTTTATTCATAAGAAATCGGTCGGCCAATGTTATACGTTTTTCTATTGAAACCAATCAAGTAATGGAATTTTGAAAAACTTCTTTTTTGGCCCAGTTTTTCCACAAAACATTATCGTTTTTAAATGCAAGCAGATCAAATTTAAAAATCCTTAAATTTTTGTTTCGCTTCCTCTGATAGTTTGAAAGCTGTAACAAGGTGCTTTGAAAAACTGATATTTCAGCGAAACGATTTGGTCTGAAAAACTATTTGAACTAGTCTTGTTCTAGGACTAGAGTGCTACATTCGTCATTAAATTTCAAATACAAAGACGTCAAGATGATTTTTGAACGAATAAGGGCTTGATTTGATAGATTTTTTCGTTTCGAGCAAAAAATAATGTATTTGAGGCGTAGCATCTTTGCTTCAATTTTTTATTGTTTCGATTCAATTTACCATTGAATGTCCTCCGATCAGACAGGGTGGCTGAGTGGTTAAGGGGTTTGTCTGCTAATACAAAACGTTCTGCTTGCTTGGGTTCGAATCACATCTCTGTCGATTAGTTTTTAAAAAAAAACACCTGAACACCTGAACTGAATTCGGTAAGCACAAGATTTGAGGTTTACCTAATTTGTTAAAAAATCCCAAGGAAATTTACTGAATCACAAAATTCTGGAGATAAAATTGGCTCGCATACATTTCAAATTCGTCTAAGCAGACTAGTCAAGCAATTAAACAATGACCAATTTTAAACTTTTTCATAACGAAAACGGTCGGCCAATGTTATACGTTTTTCTATTGAAACCATTCAAGTGATGGAATTTTGAAAAAAAATCAAGTTGTTTTTTGGCCCAGTTTTTTCACAAAAAAATCATCGTTTTCAAAAGGAAGCAGATCAAAATTAAAATTTCTCTAAAATTTTTTTTGTTTCGCTTCCACTGATAGTTTGAAAGCTGTAACGGGTTGCTTTGAAAATTTTAAAATTTCAGCGAAACGAGTTGGTCTGAAAAATTATTTGAACTAGTCTTGTTCTAGGACTAGATTGCTAAATTCGTCAATACTTTTCAAATACCAGGACGTCAAGTCTATCTTTGATCGAACAATGGTTTGATTTGATAAGTTTTTTTTTGTTTTGAGCAAAAAAATATTCTATTTGAAGCGGAGCAACTTTGCTTCAAATTTTTATTGGTTTGATTCAATTAACAAACAAATGAACTCCGGTCTGCCAGGGCGGCCGAGTGGTTAAGGCGTTGGACTGCTCATCTAATACAGTCTGCGTGCGTGGGTTTGTATCTCATCTCTTTCTATTAGTTTTTGAAAACACCTGAGCTGAATTCGGTAAGCACAACAATTGATGTTTACCTAATTTTCTTATAACTCACCGGGAAATTATCTAAATCACAAATATCAGGAGATAAAATTGGCTCGCAAATTTTTCAAATTTGTCTAAGCAGAAAAGTCAAGCAATTAAATGTTGAAAAAGTTTAAGTTTATTCATGAAGAAAATCGGTTGGTCAATTTTATTGATTTGTCTATTAAAACCATTGGAATTTTGAAAATATTCAGGTTTTTTTGGCCGAGTTTTTCCACAAAAAACTATCGTTTTTCAATGGAAGCAAACCAAAATTAAGTTTTCCTGAAATTTTTGTTTCGCTTCCTTTGATAGTTTGAAAGCTGTAACAGGTTGCTTCTAAAAACTTGAATTTTCAGCGAAACGATTTGATCTGAAAAGCTATTTGAACTAGTCTTGTTCTAGGACTAGAGTGCTAAATTCGTCATTAATTTTAAAATACACAGACGTCATGTCAATTTTTGACCGAACAAGGGCTTGTTTTAATAGGTTTTTTGTTTTGCTTCAATTTTTCCTTGTTTCGATTCAATTTACAATTGAATGGCCTCTGGGCAGACAGGGTGGCCGAGTGGTTAAGGCGTTTGACTGCTAATCCAAAACCTTCTACTTGCATGGGGTCGAATCATATCTCTGTGGATTAGTTTTTAAAATCACCTGAACACCTGAACTGAATTCGGTAAGCAGAACAATTGATGTTCACCTAATTTGTTAAAAACTCACCAAGAAATTTGCTAAATCACAAAATTCTGGAGATAAATTGGCTCGCAAACATTTCAAATTCGTCTAAGCAGACTAGTCGAGCAATTGAACATTGACACTTTTTTTATATTTTTTCATAAAGAAAATCGGTCGGCCAATGTTATACGTTTTTCTATTGGAACTATTCAAGTAAAAGAATTTCGAAAAAATTCAAGTTTATTTTTTGGCCCAGTTTTTTCCCAAAAAAATTATCGTTTTTAAATGGGAGCAGATCAAAATTAAAAGTTCCTTTTGTTTTTGTTTCGCTTCCACTGATAGTTTGAAAGCTGTAACAGGTTTCTTTGAAAAATTTGAAATTTCAGCGAAACGATTTGGTCTGAAATTGAACTCGTCTTATTCTAGGACTAGAGTGCTAAATTCGTCATTACATTTCAAATACCAGGACGTCAAGTCTAACTTTGATCGAACAATGGTTTGATTTGATAGTTTTTTTTTGTTATGACAATTAACAAACAAATGAACTCTGGTCAGACAGGGTGGCCGGGTGGTTCAGGCGTTGGACTGCTCATCCAATACAGTCTGCGTGTGTGGGTTTGAATCCCATATCTGTCGATTAGTTTTTAAAAACACCTGAACTGAATTCGGTGAGCACAACAATTGAAGTTTACCTAATCTTTTAATAACTCCGGGAAAATTACTAAATCACAAAAATCTAGAGACAAACTTGGCTCGCAAACTTTACAAGGTCGTCTAAGAATAGTCAACCAATTAAAGGTTGAAAAAATCTAAGTTTAGTCGTGAAGATATTCGGTTGGCCAGTGTTATAAGTTTTTCTAATGAAGACATTCAAGCAATGGAAATTTGAAAAACTTCAGGTTTTCTTGGCCGAAATTTTCCACCAAAAGTTATCTTTTTTCAATGGAAGCAATTCAAAATTAAGTTTTCCTTAAATTTTTTGTTTTGCTTCCTTTGATAGTTTGAAAGCTGTAACAGGTTGCTTCTAAAAAGTTGAAATTTCAGCGAAAAAATTTGGGCTAGAAAAAATTGTGAACTAGTCCTGTTCTAGGACTAGAAAACTTAGTTCGTCATTGCAGTTCAAATACATCGACTTCAAGTCTGTTTTTGATCAAACAAGGGCTTTATTTGATAGGTATTTTGTTTTGAGCAAAAAATATATTCTATTTGAAGCGAAGCATCTCTGCTTCAATTCTTTATTGTTTCACTGGTCAGACTGGGTGGCTGAGTGGTTAAGGTGTTGGACTGCTCTTTCAATGCAGTCTGCGTGCATGGGTTTGAATCCCATCTCTGTCGATTAGTGTTTGAAAACACCGAACTGAATTCGTTAAGCACAACAATTGATGTATACCTAATTTGTTAATAAACATACCTTGATAATTTACTAAATCACAAAATTCAAGAGGGAAAATTGGCTCGCAAATTTTCCAATTTTGTCTGAGCAGAATAGTCAAGCATGAAACCGTTGAAAAAAATTAAGTTTATTCATGAAGAAATTCGGTTGGCCAATGTAATACGTTCTTCTATTAAAGCCATTCAAGCAATGGAGTTTTGAAAAACCTTTCTTTTTACTGGCCGAGTTTTTCCACGAAAAATTATCGTTTTTCAAAGAAAGCAATATAAAATTGGGTTTTCCTTAATTTTTTGTTCCGCATCGTTTGATAGTTTCAAAGCTCTAACAGGTGGCTAAGAAAAACTGGATTTTTTAGCGAAAAGATTTAGTCTATGAAAAGATTTGCACTAGTCTTGTTCTAAGACTAGTGAGTTTGTTTCATCAATACATTTCATATACCCAACTTCAAGTCTGGTTTTGATTGAACAATGGCTTGATTTGATATGTTTTTTTGTTCTGAGCGAATAATGTTTCTATCTGAAGCGGAGCATCTTTGCTTTAAATTTTTATTGGTTCGATTCAAGTAACAAACGAATGAACTCTGGGCAGACAATGTGGCCGAGTGGTTAAGGCGTTGGACTATTCATGCGATGCAGTATGTGTGCGTGGGTTTCAATCCCATCTCTGTCGATTAGTATTTAAAAACACCTGAACTGAATTCGGTAAGCACAACAATTGATGTTTACCTAATTTGTTAATAACTCACCGTGAAATTTTTTAAATTACAAAACTCTGGAGATAAAATTGGCTCGCAAACTTGTCAAATTCGTCTAAGCAGAAAATTCAAGCAATTAAACATTGAAAAAATTTAAGTTTATTCATAAAAAATTGGTTGGCCAATGTTAAAATTTTTCTATTGAAACCATTCAAGTAATGGAATTTTGAAAAACTTCAGGTTACTTTTTTGGCCCAGTTTTTCCACAAAAATTATCGTTTTTAAATGCAAGCAGATCAAAATTAAAAATCCTTAAATTTTTGTTTCGCTTCCTCTGATTGTTTGAAAGCTGTAACAGGGTGCTTTGAAAAACTGAAATTTCAGCGAAACGATTTGGTCTGAAAAACTATTTGAACTAGTCTTGTTCTAGGACTAAAGTGCTAAATTCTTCAAGACTTTTCAAATACCAGGACGTCAAGTCTATCCTTGATCGAACAAAGGTTTGATTTGATAGGTTTTTTTTTGTTTTGAGCTAAAAAAAAATCTATTTGAAGCGGAGCAACTTTACTTCAAATTTTTTTTGGTTTGATTCAATTAACAAACAAATGAACTCTGGTCTGTCTGACAGGGTGGCCGAGTGGTTAAGGCGTTGGATTGCTCATCTAATACAGTCTGCGTGCGTGGGTTTGTATCCCATCTCTTTCTATTAGACTTTGAAATTACCTGAACTGAGTTCGGTAAGCACAACAATTGATGTTTACCTAATTTTCTAATAACTCACCGGGAAAATTACTAAATCACAAAACTCTAGGGATAAACTTGGCTCGCAAACTTTCCACGTTTTTCTAATAAACCTATTCAAGCAAGGGAATTTTGAAAAATTTCAAGTTTTTTTGGCCGAGTTTTTCCACAAAAAATTTATCGTTTTTCAATGGAAGCAATTCAAAACTAAGTTTTCTTTAAACTTTTGTTTCGCTTCCTTTGATAGTTTGAAAGCTGTAACAGGTTGCTTTTAAAAACTTGAAATTTCAGCGAAACAATTTGGGCTAGAAAATTTTTTTGATCTAGTCCTGTTCTAGGAGTAGAGAGCGAAGTTCGTCATAACAGTTCAAATACATAGACTTCAAGTCTATTTTTGATCGAACAAGGGATTGATTTGATAGGTTTTTTATTTTGAGCAAAAAAAAAATATTCTATTTGAAGCGAAGCATTTTTGCTTCAGTTTTTTATTGTTTCTCTGGCGAAACGATTTGGTCTGAAAAACTACTTGAACTAGTCTTGTTCTAGGACTAGAGTGCTTAATTCGTCATTACATTTCAAATACACAGACCTCAAGTCTATCTTTGATCGAACAATGGTTTGATTTGATGTTTTTTTTTGTTTTGAGCAAAAAAAATGTTCTATTTGAAGAGGACCATCTTTGATTTAAAATTTTATTGGTTCGATTCCATTAACAAACTAATGAACTCTGGTCAGACAGAGTGGCCGAGTGGTTAAGGTGTTCGACTGCTCTTCCAATTCAGTCTGCGTGCGTGGGTTTGAATCCCATCTCTGTCGATTAGTTTTTAAAAAATTAAGATATTTAGGTCAGATGTTTACCTAATTTTTCAATAACTCACCAGGAAGTTAACTAAATCACAAAACTTTAGAAGTTAAATTGGCTCGCAAACTTTACAAATTCGCCTAAGCAGACTAGTCAAGCAATTAAACGATGAAAACTTTTAAGTTTATTCATAAAGAGAATCGGTTGGCCAATGTAATACGTTTTTTCTATTGAAACCATTCAAGGAATGGAGTTTTGAAAAACTTCAGGTTTTTTTTGGCTGAAATTTTCCACAAAAACATTATCGTTTTTCAATGGAAGCATTTAAAAACTAAATTTTCCTTAAATTTTTGTTTCGCTTCCTTTGATAGTTTGAAAGCTATAACAGGTTGCTTTTCAAAACTTCAAATTTCAGCAAAAAAATTTGGGCTAAAAAACAATTCGAACTAGTCCTGCTCTAAGACTAGAAAGCTAAAATTGTCATTACATTTCAAATACATAGACGTTAAGTCTATTTTTGATCGAAAAATGGCTTGATTTGACATTTTTTTTTGTTTTGAGCAAAAAAAAATCCTATTTGAAGTGAAGCATCTTTGCTTCATTTATTTTTTGTTTCGATTCAATTTACCATTGAATGAACTCTGATTAGGCAGGGTTGCCGAGAGGTTAACGCGGTTGATTAAAAATCCTATACGTTTCGCTCGCGTGGGTTCGCATCTCATCTCTGTCGATTAGTTTTTTTAAAACCCCTGAACAGAATTCGATAACCACAAAAATTGATGTTTACCTAGTTTGTTAATAACTCACCGGGAAATTTACTGAATCACAAAATTCTACCAATAAAATTGGCTCGCAAAGTTTTCAAATTTGTCTATTCAAGCAATTAAACAATGACAAAGTTTAAGTTTTTTTTTTCAAAAAGAAAATTGGTTGGCCAATAGAATACGTTTTTCTGTATTTTCATTTCGCTTCTACTGATAGTTTGAAAGATGTAACAGGTTGCTTTTAAAAACTTGAATTTCAGCGAAACGATTTGGTCTGTAAAACGATTTCAAATAGTCTTGATGTAGGACAAGAGTGCTAAGTTTGTCATTACATTTCAAATACACAGAAGTCAAGTCTATCTTTGATCGAACAATGGTTTGATTTGATAGGTTTTCTTTGTTTCGTGCAAAAAAGAGTTTTCTATTTGAAGCGGAGCATCTTTGCTTCAAAATTTTATTGGTTCGATTCAATTAACAACTGAATGACCTGAGTTTAGACAGGGTGGCCGAGTGGTTAAGGCGTTGGACTGCTCATCCAATACAGACCGCATGCTTGGTTTCGAATCCCATCTCTGTTGATTAGTTTTTAAAAACACCTGAACTGACTTCGATAAGCACAACAGTTGATGTTTACCTAATTTGTTAATCACTCATCCGGAAATTTACTAAACCACAAAAGTCTAGAGATAAAATTGGCTCGCAGACTTTTTCAAATTCATCTAAGCAAAATAGTCAAGCAATTAAACAATGACAAATTTTAGGTTTTTTCATCAAGAAAATCGGTTGGCCAATGTTATACGTTTCTCTATTTAAACCATTCAAGGAATTTGCTTTCTTGGCCCAGTTTTCTTTTTCAAAAAAAGAATCGTTTTTAAATGGTAGCAGATCAAAATAAAAATATCCTTACGTTTTTGTTTCGCTTCCTCTGATAGTTTGAAAGCTGTAACAGGTTGCTTTGAAAAACTTTGAGTTTTCATCGAAATGATTTGGTCTGAAAAACGATTTGAACTAGTCTCGTTCTAGGACGAGAGTGCTAAATTCGTCATTACAATTCAAATACACATACGTTAAATCTATTTTTGATCGAACAGTGGTTTGATTTGATAGGTTTTTTTGTTTAGAGCAAAAAATACTACTCAATTTGAAGCGGAGCATCTTTGCTTCAAACGTTTATTGATTCAATTCAAAAACCGCTGTTCAGATAGGGTGGCCGAGTGGTTAAGGCGTTGGACTGCTCATCCAATACAGACCGCGTGCTTGGTGTCGAATCCCATCTCTGTCGATTAGTTTTTAAAAACACCTGAACTGAATTCGGTAAGCACAATAATTGATGTTTACCTAATTTGTTAATAACTCATCGGGAAATTTACTAAATTACAAAAATCTGGAGATAAAATTGGCTCGCAAACTTATCAAATTCGTCTAAGCAGAATAGTCAAGCAATTAAACAATGACAAAATTTAGTGTTTTTCATAAAAAAATCGGTTGGCCAATGTTCTACGTTTCTGTATTTAAACCATTCAAATAATGGAATTTTGAAAAAAAATTCAAAGTGCTTCCTCTGATAGTTTGAAAGCTGTAACAGGTTGCTTTGAAAAACTTGAAACTTCAGCGAAACGAAATGGTCTGAAAACACGATTTCAACTAATCTAGTTCTAGGACTAGAGTGCTAAATTCGTCATCACATTTCAAATACACAGACCTCAAGTCTTTTTTCGATCGGACAGGGGCTTGATTTGATAGGTTTTTTATTTTGAGCAAAAAAAAATATTCTATTTGAAGCGAAACACTTTTCTTTGATTCTCTGCTCAGACAGGGTGGCCCCCGAGTGGTTAAGGTGTTGGTTTGCTCTTCCAAGACAGACTGCGCGCGTGGGTTTGAGTCCCATCTCTGTCAATTAGTTTTCAAAATTACCTGAACTGAATTCGGTAAGCACAACAATTGATGTTTACCTAATTTGTTATTAACTCATCGACAAATTTACTAAATCACAAAGTTTTAGAGATAAAATTGGCTCGCAAACTTCTCAAGTTCGTCTAAGCAGAAGAGTCAAGCAATTAAACAATGACAAAATTTAAGTTTTTTCAAAAAGGAAATCGGTTGGCCAACGTTATACGTTTCTCTATTTAAACCATTCAAGTAATTAACTTTTGAAAAATTTCAAGTTACTTACTTGGCCAGTTTTTTTTTCACAAAAAAGCATCGTTTTTAATTGGAAGCATATCAAAAGTAAAAATTAGTTAAGTTTTGTTCCGCTTCCTCTGATTGTTTGAAAGCTGTAACAGGTTGCTTTGAAAAACTTGAAGTTTCATCGAAATGATTTGGTCTGAAAAACGATTTGAACTAGTCTCGTTCTAGGACTCAAACTTTGCTTCAAACTTTTATTGATTCAATTCAATAAACAAACGATTGACCGCTGTTCAGACAGGGTGGCCGAGTGGTTAAGGCGTTGGACTGCTCATCCAATATAGTCTGCGTGCGTGGGTTTGAATACCATCTCTGTCGATTAATTTTTAAAAACACCTGAATTGAATTCGTTAAGCACAGCAATTAATGTTTTCCTAATTTGTTAATAACTCACCGGATTATTTACTAAATTATAGAATTCTGGAGATAAAATTGGCTCAAAAACTTTTCAAATTCGTCTAAACAGAATAGTCAAGCAATTAAACGTTGAAAAAGTTTAGGTTTATTCATAAAAAATTTGGTCGGCCAATGTTATACGTTTTTCTATTGAAACCATTCAAGTAATGGAATTTTAAAAAAATTTCAAGTTACTTTTTGGCCTAGTTTTTTCACAAAAACCATCGTTTTTAATTGGAAGCAGATCAAAATTAAAAACCCCTAATTCTTTGTTTTGCTTCCTCTGATAGTGTGAAATCTGTAACAGGTTGCTTTGAAAAAAAAATTTCAGCGAAACGATTTGGTCTGAAAAATGATATGAACTACTCTCGTTCTAGGACGAGAGTGCTAAATTCGTCATTACATTCAATTAAACAGACGTTAGATCTATTTTTGATCGAAAAATGGTTTGATTTGATAGGTTTTTTTTGTTTAGAGCAGAAAATATTACTCTATTTGATGCGGAGCTCCTCTGCTTCAAACTTCTATTGATTCTATTCAATAAACAAACGAATGCCTGCTGTTCAGACAGGGTGGCCGAGTGGTTAAGGCGTTGGACTGATCATCCAATACAATCTGCGTGCGTGGATTTGAATCTCATCTCTGACGATTAGTTTTCAAAAACACCTGAACTGAATTCCGTAAGCACAAAAATTGATGTTTACCTAATTTGTTAATAATTCACCGGAAAATTTACAAAATCACAAATTTCTAGAGATAAAATTGGCTCGAAAACTTTTCAAATTCGTCTAAGCAGAATAGTCAAGCGATTAAACATTGAAAAAATTTAAGTTTATTCATGAGGAAAATCGGTTGGCCAATGCTACAATTTTCTATCTAAACCAATCAAGGATTGGAATTTTTAAAAATTTTAAGTCAGTTTTTTTTTCACAAACAAGCATCGTTTTTAAATGGAAGCAGATCAAAATTTAAATTTACTAAAATTTTTGTTTCGCTTCCTCTGATAGTTTGAAATCTGTAACAGGTTGCTTTGAAAAACTTGAAATTTCAGCGAAACGATATGGTCTGAAATACTGTTTGAACTAGTCTCGTTCTAGGACTAGAGTGCTAAATTTGTCATTGCGTTTAAATTACACAGACGTTAAGTCTATTTTTAATCGAACAATGGTTAGATTTAATAGTTTTTTTTTTGTTTTGAGCAAAAAAAGTATTCTATTTGAAGCGGATCATCTGTCGATTAGTTTTCAAAAACACCTGAACTGAATTCCGTAAGCACAAAAATTGATGTTTACCTAATTTGTTAATAATTCACCGGAAAATTTACAAAATCACAAATTTCTAGAGATAAAATTGGCTCGAAAACTTTTCAAATTCGTCTAAGCAGAATAGTCAAGCGATTAAACATTGAAAAAATTTAAGTTTATTCATGAGGAAAATCGGTTGGCCAATGCTACAATTTTCTATCTAAACCAATCAAGGATTGGAATTTTTAAAAATTTTAAGTCAGTTTTTTTTTTCACAAACAAGCATCGTTTTTAAATGGAAGCAGATCAAAATTTAAATTTACTAAAATTTTTGTTTCGCTTCCTCTGATAGTTTGAAATCTGTAACAGGTTGCTTTGAAAAACTTGAAATTTCAGCGAAACGATATGGTCTGAAATACTGTTTGAACTAGTCTCGTTCTAGGACTAGAGTGCTAAATTTGTCATTGCGTTTAAATTACACAGACGTTAAGTCTATTTTTAATCGAACAATGGTTAGATTTAATAGTTTTTTTTTTGTTTTGAGCAAAAAAAGTATTCTATTTGAAGCGGATCATCTGTCGATTAGTTTTTAAAAACCTCTGAACTAAATTCGGTAAGCACAATGATTGATGTTTACCTAAATTATTAATAAATCATCGGGAAATTTAAATAATTAAAAAATTCTGGAGACAAAATTGGCTCGAAAACTTTAAGTTTAGCAAAAAAAAAATTGGTCTGCCAATGTTATACGTTATTCTATTGAAACCATTCAAGTAATGGAGTTTTGAAAAATTTGAAGTTACTTTTTCGGCCCAGTTTTTTCACAAAAAATCATCTTCTTTTTTAATTGGAAGCAGATCAAAATTGAAAATCCTTTATTTTTTGTTTCGCTTCCTCTGATAGTTTGAAAGCTGTAACAAGTTGCTTTGAAAAAAATGAAATTTTAGCGGAATGATTTGGTCTGAAAAACGATTTGAACTAGACTCGTTCTAGGACTAGAGTGCTAATTTCGTCATTACAATTCAAATACACAGACGTCAAGTCTATCTTTGAACGAACAATAGTTTGATTTGATAGGTTTTTTTTTGTTTTGAGCAAAAAAAAAAGTATTCTATTTGAAGCGGAGCATCTTTGCTTTAAAATTTTATTGGTTCGATTCAATTAACAAACGAATGAACTCTGGGCAGACCAGGTGGCCGAGTGGTTAATGCATTTGACTACTCATCCAATACAGTATGCTTGTGTGGGTTTGAATCCGATCTCTTTCGATTAGTTTTTAAAAACATCTGAACTGAATTCCGTAAGCAAAACAATTGATGTTTACCTAACTCGTTAATAATTCACCGGAAAATTTACAAAATCACAAAAGTCTAGAAATAAAGTTGGCTCGAAAACTTTTCAAGTTCGTCTCAACAGAATAGTCAAGCAATTAAACGTTGAAAATTTTAATACCTGAATGGTTTCACTAGAAAAACTTATAACTTTGGCCAACCGATTTTCTTCATGAATAAATTTAAAATTTTTCAACGTTCAATTGCTTGACTATTCTGCTTAGGCGAAATTAGAAAGTTTGCGAGCCAATTTTGCCTATTGATTTTTGTGATTTTGGAAATTTCCCTGTGATTTAATAACAAATTAGGTAAACATCAATTGTTGTGCTTACCGAAATCAGTTCAGTTGTTTTTAAAAACAAATCGACAGAGATGGGACTCAAACCCACGCAAGCAGACTGTATTAGATAAGCAGTCCAACGCCTTTACCACTCGGCCATATTGGCTGACCAGTGCTCATTCGTTTGTTAATGGAATCGAACCAATAAAATTTTAAATCAAAGATGGTCCGCTTCAAATAGAACATTTTTTTTGCTCAAAACAAAAAAAAACCTATCAAATCAAACCATTGTTCAATCAAAGATAGACTTGACGTCTGTTTTTTTGAAATGTAATGACGAATTTAGTACTCTAGTCCTAGAACGAGACTAGTTCGAATCGTTTTTCAGACCAAATTGTTTCGCTGAAAGTTCAAGTTTTTCAAAGCAGCCTGTTACAGCTTTCAAACTATACACAGACGTCAAGTCTATTTTTCATCGAGCAATGGCTTGATTTGATAAGGTTTTTCGTTTTGAGCAAAAAAACTTTCTGTTAAAATCGAAGCAACTTTGCTTTAGTTTTTTATTGGTTCGATTCTTTTTAGCAATGACTGACTTCTGGTCTTACAGGTTGCTCGAGAATTTAGGGCATCGAAGTGCTATTCAAATTGATCTGCGTGCGTGAGTCCGAATTCCATCCCTGTCGATAAGTTTTTAAAAACACCCGAACTCAACTCTGTAAGCACAAAAAGTGATATTTATCAAATTTTGTTAATAACTCAACAAAAAGTTTGTCAGATCAAAAAAAATCTGGAAAAAGAATCGGCTCGCAAATTATTGAAGTTCGTCTAATCAGACTAGTCAAGCAACCAAATGTTGAAAAGTTTTAAGTTTGTTCATGAAGAAAGTCGGATGGCCAATGTTATACGTTTTTCTTTTGAAACCACTCAAGGCATGGACTTTTGAAAAAATTCAGGTTACTTTTTTGGCTGAGTTTTTCCACATACAACTATCTTTTTTCAGCGGAACCATTATAAATTTAGGTTTTCATTAATTTTTTGTTTCGCACCGTTTGATAGTTTCAAAACTCTATCAGGTTGTTTAGAAAAACTGGAAATTTCAGCGAAACGAGTTGGTCTTTAAAAAGCTTTGCACTAGTCCTGTTCTAAAACTAGTGTGCTAACTTTGTCATAACATTTTTTTGTACAAAGACGTCAAGTCCATTTTTGATCAAACAATGGCTTCATTTGATACGTTTTTTTTTGTTTTGAGCAAAAAAAATATTCTATTTGAAGCGAAGCAATTTTGCTTTAAATTTTTAATGGTTTGACTCAATTTACCAATGGTTAACCTCTGGTCTTACAGGCTGGTCGAGAGGTGAGTGCGTTGAAAAGCTATCAATATGTTCTGCGTGCGTGCGTACGAAACCCAGCCCTGTCCAGTAAGGTTTTAAAAACACCTGAACTGATTTCGAGGTGCACAACAACTGATGCTTACCTGATTATGGTTAAAAAATCACCAAAAAATTGTCAGATCACAAAAATTTGAAGAAGAATCTGCTCGCAAACCATTGAAGCTCGTCTAAGCAGACTAGTCAAGCAACCAAGCGTTTAAAAAATTTAAGTTTGTTCATGAAGAAAATTGGATGGCTAACTTTATACGTTTTTCAATTGAAACCATAGGCATGAACTTTTGAAAAACTTAAGGTTACTTTTTTGGCCGAGTTTTTTCACAAAAATTTATCGTTTTTCAACGGAAGCGATTCAAAATAGGTTTCCTTTTTTTTGTTTCGCTTCGTTTGATAGTTTCAAAGCTCTAAAAATTTGCTCAGAAAAACTGGAAAATTTAGCGACATGATTTGGTCTATACAAAGATTTGCACTAGTCCTAGTGTAAGACTAGAGAGCTTATTTCGCGACTACTCTTAATATACACAGACGTCAAGTCTATTTTTCATCGAGCAATGGCTTGATTTGATAAGGTTTTTCGTTTTGAGCAAAAAAACTTTCTGTTAAAATCGAAGCAACTTTGCTTTAGTTTTTTATTGGTTCGATTCTTTTTAGCAATGACTGACTTCTGGTCTTACAGGTTGCTCGAGAATTTAGGGCATCGAAGTGCTATTCAAATTGATCTGCGTGCGTGATTCCGAATTCCATCCCTGTCGATAAGTTTTTAAAAACACCTGAATTCAACTCTGTAAGCACAAAAAGTGATATTTATCAAATTTTGTTAATAACTCAACAAAAAGTTTGTCAGATCAAAAAAAATCTGGAAAAAGAATCGGCTCGCAAATTATTGAAGTTCGTCTAATCAGACTAGTCAAGCAACCAAATGTTGAAAAGTTTTAAGTTTTTTCATGAAGAAAGTCGGATGGCCAATGTTATACGTTTTTCTTTTGAAACCACTCAAGGCATGGACTTTTGAAAAAATTCAGGTTACTTTTTTGGCTGAGTTTTTCCACATACAACTATCTTTTTTCAGCGGAACCATTATAAATTTAGGTTTTCATTAATTTTTTGTTTCGCACCGTTTGATAGTTTCAAAACTCTATCAGGTTGTTTAGAAAAACTGGAAATTTCAGCGAAACGAGTTGGTCTTTAAAAAGCTTTGCGCTAGTCCTGTTCTAAAACCAGTGTGCTAACTTTGTCATAACATTTTTTTGTACAAAGACGTCAAGTCCATTTTTGATCAAACAATGGCTTGATTTGATACGTTTTTTTTTTGTTTTGAGCAAAAAAAACTATTCTATTTGAAGCGAAGCAATTTTGCTTTAAATTTTTAATGGTTTGACTCAATTTACCAATGGTTAACCTCTGGTCTTACAGGCTGGTCGAGAGGTGAGTGCGTTGAAAAGCTATCAATATGTTCTGCGTGCGTGCGTACGAAACCCAGCCCTGTCCAGTAAGTTTTTAAAAACACCTGAACTGATTTCGAGGTGCACAACAACTGATGCTTACCTGATTATGGTTAAAAAATCACCAAAAAATTGTCAGATCACAAAAATTTGAAGAAGAATCTGCTCGCAAACTATTGAAGCTCGTCTAAGCAGACTAGTCAAGCAACCAAGCGTTTAAAAAATTTAAGTTTGTTCATGAAGAAAATTGGATGGCTAACTTAATACGTTTTTCAATTGAAACCTTAGGCATGAACTTTTGAAAAACTTAAGGTTACTTTTTTGGCCGAGTTTTTTCACAAAAATTTATCGTTTTTCAACGGAAGCGATTCAAAATAGGTTTCCTTTTTTTTGTTTCGCTTCGTTTGATATTTTCAAAGCTCTAAAAATTTGCTCAGAAAAACTGGAAAATTTAGCGACATGATTTGGTCTATACAAAGATTTGCACTAGTCCTAGTGTAAGACTAGAGAGCTTATTTCGCGACTACACTTAATATACACAGACGTCAAGCCTATTTTTGACCGAGCAATGGCTTGAACTGATACGTTTTTTTTTTGTTTTGAGCAAAAAAAACTATTCTAGTTGAAGCGAAGGAATTTTGCTTTAATTTTTATTGGTGCGATTCATTTTACCTATGATTGACTTCTGGTCTTATAGGTTGCCCGAGAGGTTGAGGCGTTGAAGTGCTATTCAAAATGTTTTGCGTTCGTGGTTCCGAATCCAATCTCTAGCAATAAGTTTTTAAAAACGCCTGAACTGAATTCGGTAAGCAGAAAAACTGATATTTACTTAATGTTGTTAATAACACACCAAAAAATTTGTCAGATCAAAAAAATTTTGGAGAAAGAATTGGCCCGCAAACCATTGAAGTTTGTCTAAGCAGACTAGTCAAGCAACCAAACGTTGAAATATTCTAAGTTTAATCATGAAGAAAATCGGACGGCCAATATTATACGTTTTCTTTTGAAACGATTCAATGCATGGAGTTTTGAATAACTTAAGGTTACTTTTTTGATCGAGTTTTTCCACCAAAAAATATCGTTTTTCAACGTAAGCAATGTTAAATTAGGCTTCCCCGATTTTTTTTTGTTCACTTCTTTTGATAGATTAGTCCTGTTCTAAGACTAGAGTACTTTTTTCTTCGTTGTACTTTCTATAAACAGACCTAAGTCTATTTTTGACAAAAAATGGCTTGATTTGATACGTTTTTTATTTTGAGCAAAACAACTATTCTATTTGAAGCGAATCAACTTTCCATTATATTTTTATTGGTTCGATTCATTTTATCAATGACTGACTTCTGTTGATACAGGTTGCCCGAGATGTGAAGGAGTTGAAGTGCTTTTCAAAAGGCTCTGCGTGCGTAGGTTGTAAACCCATCCCTATCCAGTAATTTCCTAAAAACAACTGAGCTGAATGTGGTAGGCACAAAAACTGATTTTCACCTAACTTTGTTAATAAATCACCAAAAAATTTGTCAGATCACCAACATTTGGACAAAAAATCGACTCGCAAACCTTTGAAGCTCGTCTAAGCTGACTAGTCAAGCAACCAAACGTTGAAAAAAAATAATGTTTAGTAATAGAAGAGTGAGGGAGATTGGGGGGGGGGGGGGTGGTTGCTGAAACCCATGTATTAACATAGGCTATAGAGTATCGGGTCACCAACCTATGTATTAAGATAGGGATTAGATTTCCCAATATATTAAGATGGGGAATATAATTCAAATGTATTAAGATGGTAAGGTTTCAGATGGTAAGATTTAGAAAATTTTTGGCGGCCGAATTTTTTGATACTTGCGTTTCTTAGCTAACTTGTACGATTTGTGATATGTAAGGTTTATCTTGTCTTAAAAAAATTCATTATGGTAAGTTTAAGAAGGTAAGTTTCAGAAAATTTTTTGAAAATTTTTCAAGTTTTACTTGCAATGACATTTTTATCTTGAAAAGAATTTTTTTTATTAAAAAAATATTTAAAAAACTGAATGATAGGTTTCAGATGGTAATTTTTGACAAAAATTAAGTTTTGATTTATAGTATGGGATCATAAGCCAAAATATCACAGAATATTTTTTTTTCTCGAAAGAATCTTTTAAATTCTTATTTCATCCCATTTATATTGCCTCAGGTTATCTGGGGAAAAATGTCAAGAGGGGATTATCTTTGACAGGTTAAGTGTTCTACTCCACGGGATATCAGGGTAATCTTGACAGCTCCTCACGGTTGATTACCTTTGTATCCCACTTAATCTTTTATTCCCCAGGTTAATCGTTTATCCCCAGGTTCATTATACTTATTAATTTTATGAATTATTTTGTCTTTTTTCACATAATTATCCCACAATCATATGACAGATGCATATTAGCAGTTCCCCACAGAGTTAATGAAGCGTGAATCACTTTTCTGAGGGATTAAAATCTTAAATTTTTATAGAAAATTGAACTACATCCAATCAAAATTGCATGAAATTTTCATTGGAACTAAAATAGAAAATATGCAAAAAATTTTAAGTTTCGACCAATCAGATGTTTTTATCTAGTTCTTGTTTTTACCTCAACTAGTTAATTTTTTCTGTCATATTTCTTGCTACGATTCATTTCAGTTCTCTTCTATCAATTTGTCTTTAATCTTGAAAAAATTCTGTGACGTTTCCAAAATTGCCAAAAAAATATCATCCAAAATACAAATTTGTCAATTGCTCTGCCACTGTAAAAGTTTACACTGAGAAAAACATAGTATCGAAGTTTTTTTGGGTCTGATATTTCTGTATGATAATTTTTCTATCTTTCTGAGAGTAAACTTTTAAGAAAATCATACAATTTACTAGAAGTTTGTTACAATTTTGGTTAATTTATCTGCTCAATCGTTAATTCTTTCAATTGGGGGACTACAACATCCATATTCCATCATAATTTTCCGTATTTCATCAAAAGGTTAGTCGCTAAGATACTTTTCTTAAAAAAAATAAGGAATTCAAAGAATTAAATTACATGAACAACCAAAAATTTTAGTACATCGTATAGTAAAATTACTGCGAAAACTTTCAATTACAAATAAAAAATGCACTTTTACATAAGAGTACTGACAAAAATCAAAACATACACATCAAGAACATTTATCAAGTTCTTGTGGAAGAATTTAAAAAGAAGAAATACTGTATAAATTGCTTGAAATCCTAACAAATTATCAGTCTTTTGTAGCTTTTGAGGAACCAATCGTCGAAACTTTTTTGTCAAAAGAGGTAAGTTGATCTCTTTTTTCCCAAAGAATCAGCAAAGTAGTAGTTTTTATCCAGTCGAGCAATCGTAATCCAGCTTCTCCTCTATCATTGCTTGGAACTGAGGTAAAAATTGCAAAAGAGTGTTTTGTTAGTTGAGGTACTGTATCAGAAAGGTATGATCCCATATACTTGAAACTGAGCTCTGGAATTCTTTCAATAAATTGCAAAAGTGAAAATTATTCATCTTTGCAATTGTAGGCTGATTTACAGCTAAAAGGAAATTGATAGTTTGATAGTGTACTTTAGGATTGAAAAAAAAAGAAAGAATAATGACTTACACACATTTAGGAACTGAATCAACAAAGTCCCATACACAAGCCTTATGTAATGGGCAAACTTTATTGAACATTATTTTATAGTCTAGGTTGAAGAAGTGTCTCGGGTTTCCAACTAAACAGCATTCCTTCTCTGTTTTTTCTGGAGCTTTAGGTCTGAAGTCTGAAGAAAAACAAAATAGATAGTACAAAGATAATAACAAAAAAAGTCCAAAAAAAAGTTACAATAATTTTATAGGAATCTGAAAACTCAAAAAAATTAAATATTTTTAGCAACTGTTCTCAGTTTGTCCCAAGATTATCACTTCCGTTATTTGCTCCAAGGGAAAAATGAAAAAAAAAACATTTCTAATCTCAAGCTTTCTCCACTAAGTTCTGGATAATGCAACTGTTCAGCTGCATCCTGTAGTGAAGTCAAGTCGAAAACTAGAATATAGTGGTTTTACGAAAACTTTCATAGGAAGAGCTGAAAATTTTTCGTTAAACTGCATTGCTTTCATTTTTGTAACAAAGGGTCGACAAGGATAATTGGTATCTAATGAAAAAACTGCTCTTCCGCCCCGATTAAATTAAGATCTCTCAAATGAAATTGTTGATAATTGAAAGAGTTTTCATGAAAAGATCCCACAACAGCCGAATTTGTATTCATTGCAACAGCTATCCTTCTGATTGGGGTTTTATTGAAAACATTTTCCTGAATAAACTGGTTTTGACGAGATGGAATCATAAAGATTCTTGCTATAGTTTCCATGTTATTGTAATGAGCAGGTTCGCTTTCCAGATTCCATTGCAAATTTTGATGATTAGGTTCAGCTACTAAAATTCTTCTCATAAACGGTGAGCAATCAACAATTTTCAGACAAACAATTGGATTTTCACACAGTTTAATTCGAACTTTGGTTTTTGGCAGTAATTTTTTTTCACAAGTAAACATGTCATTGGCTAGCCTGCCATGAAGTAAAAAAGTTATCCCTGATCCTAAAGAATTTGCTCTACCAGTGAACAGATACATATCAAATGCTTCCAGGTGTTCTTCAAAACTATACCCGTGACAAGCAAGTATTGCTTCATGACTCACTGCCGACGAGTTGAATTCGTTCGATATTTTTGCTCTACGAAGATATAATCTATTGGCGCTGTAAACAATTGTATTATTAAAATAAACTTCACAATTGGAGAATAGAGAATGTAGTAGATTGTTTACATTAGTTAAGTAAGATTGATGTTGAGGTTTCAAAGTATTCCTCCGATTTTGCTTTTTGTTCTGCTTTTTCTTTTTTTAAAAACAATATTCGTTTGAATAATTGAAGCTTTAAATTAAGCTGCATATCACGCATATCCAAATAAAGATTACGGTCCGTCTCAAATTTAAACTCAATGCTGCTTTTATCTGGAGAAGTACTGGAATTACTTCTTGTATGTATGATGAAATTATTGTTTTCAAAGGTAGGACTTTATCAAAAATCTCCAAAGAAGAATTTGTAAAAGTTCCGTACCGAAAATTACTACTTTGATGTACACTCATTTTATCTAATCAAAAATTTCTTTGCGAGAGGGACTGGATTTTGAACTACTTTTTCGAGAAATGGCTCTTCTTGTTCTATGCTTGGATTTCTTTTTTGCATCTTCCAACTGTTTTCGAACTGTTTTTGTTCCATCATCTTTTGCAAATGTTTTGAGTTTTTTTCGTCCACTGACAACTTCTCCAAACTCTGGAGCAGCAACTTCAAACAAAACTGCTCCGATTCTTTTTGCAGCTTGAGACTATATATATTTTTATAAAGGGAATTGCAGTTCTCCCAAGATTTTGTGCAAGAGCATGTCCATAAAAAATAGGAAAATTAGCTGAACTTTGAGCAATCATTTCGTATGAAGTATAAATCAAAAATTACAATCCGAAATCTTGCGAAACAAGAGAAAAACTCGTGTAATTCCTAGGGACACAAAATGAATTTTTTCCACCTGTAGTATCCCTTAGTTCAATTTTTATGCTGTGGAAAGTGTTTTTTAATTATTTTTTAAATTTTAGATGTGTAAATGATTGATAATTAATGTACTGTCCTGTAGATAGTATGTCTCCATTTTTTACTTTAGAAATGAAAGGAGTACAACGCAGTAAAGGAGTTTTTGTATCGCCTACTATATTACATTCTATAATATCACTATAAATCATTAGGGAATCTTTTCTCATAATGTCGTAAGGATACTGAGGATAATGTGGTCTTTTTTCTTTCATTATAACACCTGTCTGATTTTGTTCTAAATCACAGCCAAAAATTTTACTGAAATCAGCACTTTGAATTATAAACACTGAATGATCCTCAGGTAAATGAATGAAATTTTTTGTGTAATCTCATCTACTGATACATAAATTTCGTTATATTCATATTTTTGTGCGCCTATACCTTTTCGAATTTTGTCATTCAAGGCTATAAGTATATCGACAATACTTGGATACAACCCAGGTTCAATATGCATCGGTTAAATCTTTCTTTTTTCTTCAGGACTTTCTCGTCCATCTATGAAAGTAAATTTTTCCTCTGTAGTGTTTTGGTACAATGAAGGGTATGATATTTCTGAAATAGCAAACTCCCATTCTTCTCTTAGGTGTGTTTGTTCCGGTAGAAATTTTGTAAAGGAACGAAGACTATTATTCGGATAACAATTAAAAGAAGCATTAGAAACCAGCTGAATCTTAAAAGAATTCATGACAACTGATCGATAGAAATTCAATTTAAAAAACGACTTACCTTTAATCTGAACATTTTCATTTTAACATGCTCATTTTCAAAAAATTTTTCCCAGAATTTCTTCTTTTTTGAGATCTTTGATGATGTATGTAGGAGGTGTTTTGTAGATATTGGCCGAAATTTCAAAAACTTCATCTGTAAACTGTGGCTGGCATCTTTTTCGGAACGGAATATCATTTTTCGATTTTTTAACTCTAACACCAATTTTGAATTTCGGTTTAGTATATTTCTTGAATGATTTGTTACACAAAATTGATAAAAAAATCACTGTTTTTCACATCTCTGGGAGATTTTCCACTTGATCGATTTTTGCGACAGTTCAATGTAGAAGCAAACTGCTGCACTTTGAGGGCAATTTTTTCACGATGATTTTCAAGGTATTGATATATATCATATGTTTCAAAGACTGAAAGTAAACTTCAATGTCTTCCTCCTTGCAAAATTTTTTAAAAGTTCCCCCATACTCTGTTCCTTTATCAACCCAAATATTTCAAGAGTGTTTTTTCGAGAAATCATTTTTCTGAAAGCATGTAAAGTGTCTTTGGCATACGTTGTTTTTGTTGTTTGAACTCTGACAAATTTCGAAAAAATATCTACAGCAACTAAGAGATACTTGACTCTATTTAAAAACTTTTATACTTTTTTTTGATAAACCACTCGCTTTACTCAAGTTTTGAAAAGAACCGTATGCAGCTCTTCCCCTATAAGACAATCTGTTTAGTCTTATCTTTTCAGATTTTGAGAGGGATCCAAGTTCCTCTTTCTTTTGCTTTGGCATTCTTGTTGATAACAAGTTTAGGAGGAAGTTGAGTTGCTTCCAGAATAGTAAAGTAAATACCTGGAAAATCGGTCTTTTTTCGCTTTAGTGCACACACAAAGTCTACAATAGATTTTTTTGTATCTCGATTATCTATTATAACATTGTCTGACTGGCTGAGATCATTTCTGAGAGAATTCAAAATTAAATCAATAATGTGCTTATTGTTGCTCGTTTCCAACATCGCATTTACAGCACTGTGAACAAATTCAAAAATTTTTGGTACAACCTCCTCTTTTTCTTGCTTTTGTTCCAGTTTTTGTTTTCTTGGAAGTGTACTTTATGATTGATAAACTGAGTACGGAATGATCACAAACTGTTCCATACTATGTCAATCATTTAATGACAAAAGTGGTGATAATAGATATCAATTGTAACCCTTTAGTTGAACTTGAATCAATTCTTCTATTGTGTAGAGGAGTTCTTTTTTGTATTAGTTCTGAAATTTCTTTTCGATATTTTTCTACGTCTTCTTTCCGAAGATCTCGGCGCTCTCCTCTTAATAGGTTTACTAAACACTCGCTCAGAAACTGAATGAAATCTTTTGGATTATTGAGAATGAAATGTTTTCGAAGCCTTAGGGAAAAATTTTGAAATATTGGGAGAATAGAGACGTATTGTGTACTCGTCGTCCTAAATTTTTGTCTCTATTCCAGCTGGTAAGTTAATTTTTGTTGCAACTGAGCCACTATTAGAGCAATACATAAGTGAATCAACTGTTTTTGGGGTTAAATCAATAAGTAAATGACCATAAAGAACGGATGTTGCATCATGGTACCACTCTTTTACTTGAGATCTTAGAATTAAATGTTGACTTAATGTATTGATTTGTGAAACTTCCCGCAGCGACTTGAACAAGACTGTGTGTGTATTTTGTAACTCTACATCTCTTCCTAATTTGCTTCGATGAAAAAAATTGTGTTTGATGTATATTGTATTCAGTCCATTCTCTCTTCCACTAGTGACAATTTTTACAAATTGTTTGGAGTTTGAAATTTCTTCACAAGAATCATCAAATATAAGCAAATACTTAGTTCCGTTTTAGGGAAGTTTTTCAATCAAGTCAAAATCTACTCTTTGGGTAAATTTAAGGTTTTTTCTTTGCACTTGACTATAAAGATGTTGAGAATGTTGATAAAAATTTAAAAAATTTTCGAAAGCTGGTTGGAAAAAACCAATTTTAAACCAATCAAAAATGAGATAAAATTTTCCAGATCCACTTGGTCCAACTAGGGGAAAAAATTCGTTCTTTGAGAGATAAAATTTTATTCATAGCTTTGGAGAAGGTAGAATATAACCGACTGTACTTGATAAGATGGCTGCACAAAATGTTGTTTCTTCACATATTGTGGATAACATAATTCGAACGAGTGCACATACTAGCATCAAAACTTTAACAAAAAATTGGCACAAAAAAACTAAAAGAAATCTATTACATGTACGTCCAAGCAATTTCCATGATTTTCGTTCATGATTTTCTTCATCAAAAACAGAATTTCCCAAACTTACGGGCTTGTCACATTGATTGACCATCTTAACTCAAAAAAGAAAAAGTTGACAATAAAAATTAATTAAAGTAGGAAAATGGATGTACATTTAGATTATTATAATTTATAACTTGTTAAAAAGACATCGAGTCCATGTTACGTGGGCAAATGCTTCTCTTTCTGCACAGTGAAGAGTTTCGGCATGACGACATGGGTAGTGGCTACACCTCCAATCATATTCTTCATCTTTGGATATCAAAAACTGAACTTTAAGGCAAGCCTAGTAATCCAAATTAATAATCTATGTTTCCAAAAATTCTGACAAAATATTGCCTTTTTTATAACCTTTTGCAAAAAATTCCGTTTCTGTGGCTTCTAGATTTTTCAATATTTTTTTTCAAGTTCAGTGTATTTTTCGTAACCACTGCTCCAGTTGATTCCATGAAGATGCTTTGTAAACCAAGAAGATTGGTATGTTGATTTGAATTTTTTGGGAGGAAGAAAAGAATATCCTACAGTTTGTCCATCCTTATAAACTCCTAACTCTTTCACTATATTGTTTTCAATACATTTAATATCCAAAACAAACTAAACTCATTCTGTTAACTGTTTTCTCTGGAGTTTTTAGGTTAAAATGAGTATCAAACAATGCAAATACTGATGAAGCGAATATTTTAACTTACAAACAGAAAAATAATCCAGTCACGTGACCAAGAAAGCATGAACTGGGGACACTAGGTGCAACATAACAATACCCAGGACCTTTTATCGTAGTAGATTTCACATATCCAGCAGAGTCATGTAGAAATGCATGTAGTGTAAAATTTTTGGAGTTTGCAAAAAAGTAATCCATACAGGAATTTCCGTATCCAGTTAGTCCTCCAAAAGGAAATTTTTGGTCGATTTTTTTAAAATTTGTGTCCGGGTCCAAAACAAAACAAAACAGGTACAAAGAAATGAATTTTTAATTTTTCTATTTCATGAGAAATTTTGCTTAATAATCTCAAAAATTCTTAGAATTTCATTCAATTTCTGTACGTTCATTTTCTACAGTGCATTCGTCAATAATGATACAAAATTTTTTAAGGTCTCTACATAACCTAGTAATGAACGAAGCATATCGAGTAGTTTATCATATTCTTCTCTTTGTAGTTGTGAAGATTGACTATTTTTTCATTGATTTCCATTTCTACGATATTCTACAAGCTCTATTTTTTTGGTATCAGATCGGTATTCTATGTGACTGTTTCTTCTACCATTATGCAGAGTCTACTCAAAATGAGATATCTGCGAGTCTACGTCCGATTTCTGCGAAAGTCCTCCGAAGTTTGGTAAATTTTGAGCTTCTATAATTGTTTGTGAAATTTTTTGGGACTTTTCGTCAAGAACAATATGAAAAAGTCAAACTGTTCAACACCAATACAAACCGAAAAAAGATTTTGAGGATGAATAATTAAATTACAAAACTAAAAAAAATAACACAATTTAATGTGCATTACAATTCTCAACAAACACAAAGTCTCCCAAAATTTGGGACAGTTCTTTGAAATCGTTCAAAGTATAGATGATATAGGCGACTTGTTTCGTTGCTTCAATCTCTTTTGCGGTGAGCAGTCGAATTTGAATGTAGGGAGGTTTGTTAACATTGTAATTCTTCTACTGTAAGTTGCTATGTCATACACTTTGTTGCAGTTGGCAAGCTCCTCATCCATAGTTGTCAGAAGTGAGTTCCAATATAGGAAAAAGTCCAAGGTTTTCAGCATCGTCAATAACATTATTTCTAATTGCCGGGAGTGCTTCTCCTTCTTTTTCGCCAAAATAGAATTGATGTCTTTTTTCGAGTTGTTCCACTTCATTTTTATTGAATAGTTAAAAACAGGGTTCAAATTAAATTTTCCCCTCGTAGGATTTTTGGGATCAAGCAAAACTCCCAATTCTTGTTTGATTTTTTGAGAATTCAAAATAAATGGGACTAGTATCTTTTCTTGAGTACATTTTCAAAAGGAGAACAGACTGATCAGATGCAGAGAAATGAGAGAAATGATTTTGAGATGAAATGAAACTGGAAGTAAAGAGTATGGGTCATTCACTTTACCGTAAAAGGATAGAACTATAAATGGAATTTTTGAGTGAAATTTCGAAATATGGAATTTTGTCGGTGTTAGTGTTCCTATGTAAACCGACAACTCTCAGCAAAAATTATCGTTCTAGTTTGCTGCAGCTATGTGTCAAGCTCTTCCCAGCTTTTATTCAGATTTTTGTCGTTAAAAAATCGCTATTTATTTCCGTTTCCAGTGCTTTTTACAAAAAATATATAGTAACCAATAATTTTTGTGTCTCTACCCACAATTCTTACTGTTCTTTGGTAAATTGTAAGTTCCACATACTTCTGATTGGTTCATCTTTTGATCAAATTTTACAACGATTGGGTAATTTTTATTTCACATGCCAAATTATCGATTGTCTTTACACTCTGCACAAATACAGATTTTATTTGAATGTTTTTTTATCAACTGGCGAAAATTTTAATCAACTTGACCGAGCTGTTCATCATAATATGAAATGAAAAGGAGCAGAAAAAATGCCAAGTGTTGCAAAGAAAAGACTGTTACGAAAAAAATCAAAAGTCACTAAATATGTTCTAACCAGAATTTAGCTTCCACACAAACTACTGGTTCAGCTTTTCTAGAAAGAGTTCGTAAAGTACAAAACTCAAAATTTGAACGTGATTTGTTAGAAAAAATTGACTGTTTTTTTGATGGCTATGGATTTGTAAATAGTGATCATGTCAATTTTTCAGTAAAAACTTTTGGATAATCCATCTATTTTCTCTCATATGTTTACGAAAGTACCAAAAAATTCGAAGAAGAAAAAAATGAAAGAAATATGAAATATTTTTTTTTGATTTTCAAGAAGTTGCAAAAAAATTTTGAATTTTTTTAACAAGTTGTAAAAGGTATTCAATTTTTTTTTGAGAAAATGCAAAAAGTGTATCAATTTTTTCGACAGAAGGCGAAAAATGTTTCAAATGTTTTTTGAAAAGACGCAAAAAGTGTTTCATTTTTTTGAACAAAATGCGAAAAGTGTTTTGCTTTTTTTGATAAAGTGCAACAAGTGTTTCAACTTTTTTGACAAGATGCGAAAAGTGTTTAACTTTTTTTAACAAGATGCGAAAAGTGTTTCACTTTTTTTAACAAGATGCGAAAAGTGTTTCATTTTTTTCCTACAAAATCGAAAAGTGTTTCAATTTTTTTTAAACAAGATGCGAAAAGTGTTTCACTTTTTTCGACAAAATGCGAAAAGTGTACTACTTTTTTCGATAAAATTTGAAAAAGGTTTCAACTTTTTTAGTTAAGATGCGATAAGTGTTTCACTTTTTTTTTAAAAAGATGCGAAAAGTGTTTCACTTTTTTCCTACAAATGCAAAAACTGTTTCACTTTTTTCGACAAAATACGAAAATTGTTTCATTTTTTCTTCAAAGTGCTAAAAGTGTGTGAGTTTTTTGACAAGATGCAAAAACCATTAGGTAAATTTTTTTTCGTGTACAATTTTGCTAGTGTTTTTCCGAATATGTGTGCAAAAATTATTCCAGTTTTGTAACTTTTATGCGAGTTCGGAGCACTAACTTAAGTTCTAATTGTTTTTCAGTGGTTTACTCTCAATCTCTCGGCTATTCTTAAATTGAAATGATATTGCGAAAATTAATTAAATAAAGAAAACGAAGTCAAAACCAAACAAAAATTATTTCAAAAAAACTTTTAATCAAAGGGCTGTCTATAGAACGCAGAGCTGGACGAGGTTCCATTGCTGGTGGTTTTTGTGGAGGAGTGTTTTGAGGCGTCGTTGTTTCTGAGAAACCCTCATCTTCATCTATTGTGACGTGGTTTTCGGCTGATCCTGCTTCTTCCCACGGAAAGAGGAAGTCGTCGACTCGTTGGGCTACAAATCTTGAGTCAGGAATCTCGGGGTAGTTCATTCCCACATGATCAGAAACTTCCTCCATCATTTGCATTGTTAAAAAGTTGGTTCTCTTTGATGGGAACTTGCATCATATGATGTTCGTTGAAATCCCTTCCCATCACTTCCACCATGTACCAGACTTCGATTGGGATGTCCATTCGTGCCAAAAAAATCCAGAGACTGTTTCTCGCGCTTGAATTTGTACTAGATCAGGCGAAAATTCTACAGAGTACATGAGATTGCTGTTTTGCACTGAGAAGATAATTTTGAGCAAAAACTGAGTTAAAGAGTAAAAACAAGGAAGAGCTGAGAGAGGGCTAGCTGACGGAAGATAAGTTGAAGTTAAGGTATTTAGAGCTGAGAGAGGAGGTAGTTGACAGTAGTTAAAGTGAAAATAAAATGATTTTTACTTAGTAGGTAGGGGCACCTTCAACTCGAATGTGTGGGTTTGACCAATCAGAATTGATTTTCCTGTTTGGATAGTAGCCGTGTTCAATCATATTTCAGCTTCCTTTTATGGCATTCTTGGATAAAAGTCGTGTCCAATCAGAAACAAAGCTCCATTTTGGGTATTGTCTTTTCCAATCACAAAACTGTTCATTTTTGTTCTGGTTGTCGTATTCAATCAGAAGACCATTTTCAGGACTTAAATCTTCCAAATAAAAAATATTATACACAAAAGCAATTGCAAAAATAAATGGCCAAAATTTTTTTGCAGTAAAAATAAGAAATATTGCTGATATAAGTAACAAAAGAAAGAAAGTTAATAAAATTAACATCTCTGCATTTTTTTTCATCAAACTATAATTGAATATTTTGTATGTAATCAATGAGAAATTGCTGATTTTTAAGTATATAGTCAAGTTCTTTAATTTTTATGTAAATTTGGGAGGATAACTGAAAGTTGACGAATTTTTCAAAGCAAACCTCTGGAAATCTATTTCCAAACCGAATCAAGCAGGATTTTGAACTTCAAAAACCCTTACAGAAATGAAGGAATAAATAACATTGCTGGGGATTTTTTTTTTACAAATTTGTGTATTGGATGGGGGATAAAAAAAGTTTTTGATATATTATCGTACGACTTTTTGTTTAATGTCATATTCTCGAGAATAAACAAAACTTCTTTCCTTGTGAGGTGTTATTCAGCCGTAAAATTAAAACTTTGATACGCATTATGTGGATCAAAAGTAAACTCTTTGATTGAGTAAGTTTCTCTGAAAAGACCTTTACTTAGTCGGATAACTATATTTTGTACATTCAAAACGTCCAAAAAACTATGACAAAGTAAGAGTCAACATCTATTTCATCAATAAGAAAAACAGTTGGAAATTTTTCCTTTTTTTTGTAAAGTAAATCGAGGAGGCTCAAATGTTTTTGATAGACATTTTTCAAAAAAAGATTAAGATTTTTTAAAAATAATGAACAGTTCTCTTTGAGAAAATGCTGGATTCTGATTGGTTGATTTCCAACCAACAGTGTTACAAAAAGAGTACTCAATTATGATTGGTTGGTTTTCTCTATGAAAAAGTAAATAAAACTCACTTCATTCTGATTTTCTTTTAGGTTGAAAGCAGTCGCTCTATACTTTGTATAACTACTTGAAAATATTTTCAATTTTTTTCAACAATTCAAAGTAAGTATAAACAAACGAATTTTTTGGGACTTTTTAAACCTCCCATTTTTGTAGATGCCAGGTACTTTTATTCAATTCTGCTACAAGCTAAATCTCCCACTTTTTTTTTCAAATGCTTTCACTCAGCAGGAATGAGAAAAAGACATGTGAGGACTGTGACAAAGAGTACAGGAGGTTCGATGGGGCTCGACATAGTAAAAATTGCGTGCGAGGAGTTATTTCTTGTTCCGAGTGTAGGTATTTCACTTACAATCAACAAGAAACGAACTATCATGTGTCCAAAAAACATGCTCCAACAACTTTCAAGCAATCAACGGTTAGCTCGTCTTGCGAAAAAGAGTTTCCGAGTTACTACTCGCTCCAACAACAACGGAGAAAAGAACATGGGGCGAAACAACGAAAGCCAAGTGATACGGTGGCAGACTTGAACAAGATTGTGCAGGAGGAAGCGGAAGATGGAGAGAAACTCAAAGATGAGTTGAGTGCTTGTCAGCATTTCCTGGTGGACACTGAGATGGAGAATGGGAGTCATAAGGTATTTAACTTTCAAATGTCAAAGTTAGATACCAAGATTATCAAGAAGAAGCTTGAAGAAGTCTTCAACAAGCTGGATTCCGCTGCAAAAATCAAAATTGCTCTTGGATTTGTTCTCCGTAATGTCGAAACGGGAGAATATCGGTATTATTAAGCACACGAAAACCATACTTTGTTCGAAAAACCGTATTTACTGTGTACGAAAGGGGATTTGATTTGAATCCAGGAAAAGTTGAAAAATTTGATATCGTGGAGAAATGCACTCAAGAACGTCAGAACACAAATTGGAGGTTCAAATTGATCACAAAAGTTACTATTTTTGCTGCACTACTGAAAAACATTCCAATGATATGTCCAGACTCTGTCTTGCCTGAACCTTTACTACGACATACGCAAGTAAACTGTCTTTTATCGGACCAAGATAAACAACCATACAAAGATCATCTTTGTCTTTTCCGTGCGTTAACAATGTATTTGCATGGCCATAGTAACCTCGATGCTCATAAATCTCAATTTTTTACAGAGTTCATATCAAAATCTGGATACAATCCGAATACCCTTCGCGGAGTTGCCATTAATGATTTAACTCTTGTAGAGGGAATAGTTGAACGTAACCTATTTATCTATGATTTTGATATTCAAAAGGAGAATATAATGGAGAAATAGCCAGGCGAAGTAATGGAAAACTCAAAAAAACAGTGAAATTGCTAAGATTCAACAATCATATCATTCATACGAATGATATTGATTCTTTCTTCAAGTGTTTCCGATGTCCTTGCTGTGACTGGCTCTTCAACAGATCAGAAAACTTCAACAGACATCTTATGACTTGTAAAGATATAGTGCGACACATTTAGCCAAACAATGTATATACACTCCGAGAAACGCTATTTAAAAAATTAGAAGGTTTCAAAATCCCAGTTTCGAAAGATAACACACTGTTCAGCAACCTACCCATTTTCAATTTTGAGTCGATATGTGTTTCATCAGATGAACTGAAACCTACCCAAACAACAACCTGGATTGGAAAACACGTTCCAAATTCTGTATCAAAATCCTCGAACCTGATAGATGAACCAATTTTTCAATTTTTCTTCGTAACAAGGATCCGCAAAAGCTTATTATCGATTTTGTAATCATCGGACTTTTGGCTGAGAAAAGTAAACTCGAAATGAGAACTAAATTTCAAGAAGTTGACGGAGTAGTTATGAGCTGATGTCCAAATCTTTCCAAGGATTGAATGAAAGATATCGATATCATTCAACTGTAAACTTTGAATATGAAGACGATTGTATAAAAGATACAGAGGAAACTGATATGTCAACTCAGTTTTTAAGAATGCAGAAAAATCAGCTGATTGATTTGAAACAAAATCTGGAGAGGTTTGTTAACACGTTACCTGTATTTGAATTCAACAGTTGAAAATAAGATCTGAACTTGATCAAGAGCTAACTGATTCCCTTCTTAATCAATGATAAAGAAGCTGAACCTATGATTATCAAAAAGGCTAGGGATTTCATATCTTTCAAGTTTGGAGACATACAAGTTCTCGACATCATGAAATTTTTGGGTAGAGCAACATCTCTGGAGAGATGTTGCAAGTAAGATAAAAAAAAGTTCTTCCCTTATGAGTTGTTTGACAGTGCGAACAAGCTAGAGAATGAAGAATTACCTCCATACGAAGCCTTTTTCAGTAAATTGAGAAACAACAACCCTCTTGATAGAGACTTTAAGGATTATCAAAAGTTGAGGTCAAGTGGACTTGATGAGCAGAAAGTACTAAAAAATTTCAAATCAAGTCAGTACCCGCATCTGGATGGGAAAATTACAAATATTAACACGAGATTTGGCAGAAACATGGAAAGACTACATTCAAAGATTTTTTGCAGTGATACAACAACAAAGATGATGTTCCAACCCTTGAAGCAATGCAAAAAAGGTTCAATTTTATCATCAGAAAGAAAATGATATGTTAAAACTTGGATGTACTCTTCCAAATCTAGCAAATATTTGTCTGCACAAATCAAATAATGAAAAATTCTACCCATTTTGCAAAATTGATAGAGATTTGCGCCAGAAAATTAGAGAGGATATGACGGATGGACCATCAATTGTGTTTTCGCGAAAAGCTGTTGTGGACAAAATTTTTATCAGGGATTCATCAAAAATCTGCAAATCAATCGTTTGAATTTATGAGGCCAGTTCTATCCCTATTCAATGTGTCAAGACATGCCAACATGATTGTAGACAAGATGGGAGTTTCATTCCGATATGCAAAAATTCAAGGCTAGACATAACCCATCTCGAAGCTTTGAGAATATGGTGATGTCTTACTACCAAGAAACAAAGTCAGAATGCAGAATTGAGAGCTTCCACACATCTGGAAATCAAAAAATTATCGTTTTGCCCTTCACAGGAGACTCGTCCCTCACTTAGCGAGAAAGATATTGAGAGAGGAAAAAATGAGAGAGATGGATGACTTGAGACGTGAGTGGAATCGCGAAAAAGATTACAAAATCAAAGAGATGTGGGAATGTGAGTGGTGGCAAAACTTCAAAACGAACGAAAAATTTAAGAATCATATCCGATCCAATTTTCCATACAAAAGACCTCTCTCTAATGATTCTTTATTGGGAAAAATAAGAGATGGATCTCTTTATGGCTATATTCCGTGTGACTTAGTTGTTTCACCTGAACTGAAAACAAAGATTTCTTATTTTCCTCCTTTTTTTCAAAAAAACACTGAAGTTGGAAGAAATTACATTGGAGAATATATGCAAAATTATGCCATTGAAAATGATCTTCTTAAGCATCCCCAGCGAATGCTGATATCTAGTTTCAAACTAGAAAAATGTTCCATCATTACCCTTCTTTTCAATTTTCATATGGAGCTTGGCTTACAGTGTACAAACGTTTACCGCTTTGTACAGTATCTCTCTCAAAAATGCTTCAACAAGTTTGTTCAATCAGTTGTTGATGCTAGAAGGGAAGGAGATGAGAACCCTTTATCCGGTGTTGTTGCAGAGACTATGAAGCTTTTAGGTAATTCATACTACGATTACCAGATAATGGACAGATCGAGACATACGACCACAAAGTACTTGAATGATGAGAAAACACACAAAGCAATTTTTGAACCACCCTTCAAACGATTAAACACTGTTCAGAGAGTTTTGTACGAGATTGAGTTACTAAAGTCAACAATTGAGCACAAAGAGCACAAAGTTGAGCACAAAGTTGAATAAAAGATCTCGAAATCATTCAAAGGAAAGTTTTGAATATGAAGAAAACTCTAGAGAAGATACAGAGGAAACTGATATATCAACTCAGTTTTTGAGAATGCAGAAGAATCAGATGATTGATTTGAAACAAAATCTGGAGAGGTTTGTTAACACCTTACCTATATTTGGGTTTAACAGTGGAAGATATGATCTGAACATGATCAAGAGCTATCTGATTCCCTACTTAATCAATGATAAAGAAGCTGAACCTATGGTTATCAAAAAAGCTAACGATTTCATGTCTTTCCAGTTTGGAGACATACAATTTCTCGACATCATGAAATTTTTGGGTGGAGCAACATCTCTAGGCTCCTTTCTTAAAGCCTACAAAGCAAGTGAGTTAAAACAGTTTTTCCCTTATGAGTGGTTTGACGGTGCGAACGAGCTCGAGAATGAAGAATTACCTCCATACGAAGCCTTTTTCAGTAAACTGAGAAACAACAACCCTCTTGATAAAGACTTTCAGGATTATCAAAAGTTGAGGTCAATTGGACTTGATAAGCAGAAAGTACTAAAGAAACTTCAAATTAGGTCAGTACCTGCAAATGGATGGGAAAATTACAAATATTTACAGGAGATTTGGCAGAAACATGGAAAGACTACATTTAAAGATTTTTTGCAGTGATACAACAACAAAGATGTTGTTCCAACCCTTGAAGCAATGAAAAAAACAGTTCAATTTTATCATCAGAAAGAAATTGATATGTTAAAACTTGGATGTACTTTTCCGAATCTAGCAAATATTTGTCTGCTTAAATCATTAATGAAAAATTCTACCCATTTTGCGAAAATTGTAAGGATTTGTGCCAGAAAATTAGAGAGGATATGACGGGTGGACCATCAATTGTGTTTACGCGAAATGCTGTTGTGGACGAAACTTTTATCAGGGATTCATCAAATATCTGCAAATCAACCGTTGGAATTGATGCCAGGCAGTTCTATCCCTATTCAATGTGTCAAGACATGCCAACATGATTGTACCTTAGATGGGAGTTTGATTCCGATATGCAAAAATTCAAGGCTAGACATAACCGATCTCGAAGCTTTGAGAACATGGTGATGTCTTACTACCAAGAAACAAGACCAGAATGCAGAATTGAGAGCTTCCACACATCTGGAAATCAAAAGAAAATTGACTGTTTCAATGTAGATGGATATTGTGATCACTTCAAAACTGTGTTTGAAGCAATGGGATGCTATTACCATTTTTTCCTTGCCAGGAGAATCGTCCCTCACTTAGCGAGAAAGATATTGAGAGAGGAAAAAAATGAGAAAGATGGATGACTTGAGACGTGAGTATATTCGCAACAAAGATTACAAAATCAAAGAGATGTGGGAATGTGAGTGGTGGCAAAACTTCAAAACGAACGAAAAAGTTAAGAATCTTATCCGATCCAACTTTCCCTACGAAAGACCTCTCTCTACTGATTCTTTATTGGGAAAAATAAGAGATGGATCTCTTTATGGCTATATTCCGTGTGACTTAGTTGTTCCAGTTGAACTGAAAGCAAATTTTTCTAATTTTCCTCCTTTTTTTAAAAACACTGAAGTTGGAAGAAATTACGTTGGAGAATCTATGCAAAATTATGCCATTGAAAATGATCTTCTTAAGCATCCCCAGCGAATGCTAATATCTAGTTTCAAACTAGAAAATTTTTCCATCCTTACCCTTCTTTTCATTTTTCATATGAAGCATGGCTTACAGTGTACAAAAATTTATCATTTTGTACAGTATCTTCGTCAAAAATCCTTCAACAAGTTTGTTCAATCAGTTTTTGGTGCTAGAAGGAAAGGAGATGAGAACCCTTTATCCGGTGCTGTTGCAGAGACTATGAAGCTTGTAGGTAATTCATCCTACGGTAACCAGATAATGGAGAGATCGAGACATACGATCACAAAGTATTTGAATGATGAGAAAACACACAAAACAATTAATGAACACTTTTTCAAACGGTTGAACACTATTCAGAAAGACTTGTACGAGATTGAGTTACTAAAGTCAACAATTGAGCACACAGAACCCATAATAGTCGGATTTTTCATTCTGCAGTATGCAAAGCTGAGAATGCTTGAGCTTTACTACAATTTTTTCGGCAAGTTTTGTGATGTAAATAAGTTTGAGGAATTAAAATTGGACCCAGATTTGCTGAGGAAAATTTGTATGGTTGTACGCGTCCGGAGAAAGAAGGTGACTGAGAAAAACTGAGAGAAAAAGTTTGCAGAGATTAATTTAGAGCAGATTCAAAATTGAATTTTTCCACGAACATGTTGTAGCGTTCACAAGAAGCATGATAAACGAGAGCCTGGTCTGTTCAAAGAAGAATTTAGGTGTACGGAGATGCTATGTTCATGCAGCAAGACTTGTTGTTGCTATGACAACAAATCAGACAAGATAAAGTTTAGCAGTAAAGATTGAATAAAAGAAATCTAGAGGAATCCGTTGATGATCCTGTGGAAAAATACAGAAAAATACTCGATGAAGCAATCAACTTGAATTCAACAAACAGAGGGTTTAGAACCATTAATCATATGGTTGCTACATACGAGCAAACAAAGAAGGGATTGAGCTACTTTTACCCTAAAAGACAAGTTCAGGACGACGGAATTTACACAAAACCTTTGAACTTGTAAATAACTGATTTACAACTTACAACTTTGAACTTGATAAATTCGGGCGCCAAAATTTTTTCTGAAACTTACCATCGTACCATCTGAAACTTTACCATCTGAAACCTGCTATCTTAATTTATTGGGAAACCTATTCCCTATCTTAATACATAGGGAACTCTATTCCCTATCTTAAAACATAGGTTGCTGACCGGATACTCTTTAGCCTATGTTAATACATGGGGTTCAGCAACCAGCCCCCATTCTCCCTCACTCTTCCTCTACTAAGTTTGTTCATGAAGAAAATTGGATGGCCATTGTTAAACGTTTTTCTATTGAAACCATTCAAGGCATGGCGTTTTGAAAAAAATCAGGTTAGTTTTTTGGCCGCGTTTTTCCACAAATAACTATCGATTTTCATTGGAAGCAATTCAAAATAGGTTTCTCTGATTTTTTGTTTTGATTTGTTTGATAGTTTCAAAGCTCTGACAGGTTGCTTAGAAAAACTTGAATTGTTAGCGAAACGATTTGCTCTTGAAAAGATTTGCAACTGTCCTGTTCTACAACTAGAGTGCTTATTCCGTCATTATGTTTTCTATACACAGACGTCAAAGCTTTTTTGATCGATCAATGGCTTGATTTCATACGTTTTTTTAATTTGAGCAAAAAACTATTCTATTTGAAGCGAAGCAACTTTGCTTTAATTTTTTAAGGGTTTGATTCATTTTACAAAAAATTGACTTCTGGTCATACGGGTTGCCCGAGAAGTGAAGGAGTTGAAGTGATATTCAATATGTTCTCCGTGCATGGGTTGGAAACCCATCCCGGTCCATTAATTTCTTATACACACCTGAACTGAATTTGGTAGGCACAAAAGTGATGCTTACCTAATTTTATTAATAATTCACCAAAAAAATTGTCAGAATACAAAAATTTGGACAAAAAATTGGCTCGCAAACCATTGGAGCTCGTCTAAGGTGACTAGTCAAGCAAACAAACCTTGAAATAAGAAGTTTGTTCATGAAGAAAATCGGATGGCCAATTTTTTACGTTTTTCTATTAAAACCATTCAAAGCATGGAGTTTTGAAAAACTTCAGGTTACTTTTTTGGGCCAGTTTTTCCACAAACAACTATCGTTTTTCAGCGGAACCATTATAAATTTAGGTTTTCATTAATTTTTTGTTTCGCACCGTTTGATGGTTTCAAAACTCTAACAGGTTGCTTAGAAAAAAATGGGAAGTTTTAGCAAAACGATTCGGTCTATAAAAAGGTTTCCACCAGTCCTGTTCTAAGACTAGTGTACTAACATCGTCATTACATTTTATATACACAGACATCAAGTCCGATTTTGATCGAGCAATGGCTTGAGTTGCTTTAAATTTTTTATTGGTTCGATTCAATTTACCAATGATTGACCTCTGGTCTTACAGGCTGGCAGCGAGGTGAAGGCGGTGAATTGTTAATCAATATGTTCTGCGTGCGTGCAATGGAAGCAAATGAAAAATAGGTTTCCCTTTTTTGTTTTGATTTGTTTGATAGTTTCAAAGCTCTAACAGCGATAATTTAGCGAAACGATTTGCTCTATAAAAAGATTTGCACTAGTCCTGTTCTACGGCTAGAGTGCCTATTTTGTCGTTATATTTTGTATACCCAGACGTCAAGTCTACTTTTGCTCGATCATTGGCTTGATTTGATACGTTTTTTTTGTATTGATGTTTTGAAAAGGACTATTCTATTTGAAGCGAAGCAACTTTGATTCAATTTTTATTGGTTCGATTCATTTTACCATTGATTGACCTCTGATCTTACTAGCTGCCCGAGATTTTAAGGCATTGAAGTGCTATTCAATATGTTCTGCGTGCGTGGGTTGGAAACCCATCCCTGTCCAGTAATTTTGTAAAAACACCCGAACTGAATTCGGTAGGCACAAAAACTGATAAATAAATCAACAAAAAGTTCGTCATTTCACAAAAGTTGGGAGAAAGAATCGGCTCGCAAACCATTGAAGTTCGTTTAAGCAAACTAGTCAATCAACCAAACGTTGAAAAACTTTAAATGTGTTCATGAAGAAAATCGGATGGCCAATTTTATACGTTTTTCTATTGAAACCCTTCAAGGCATGGATTTTTGAAAAAATTTAGGTTACTTTTTGGGCTAAGGCTTTCCAAAAAAAACAATTGTTTTCTAACGGAAGCAATTCAATTTAAAGTTTCCTCTTTTTTTGTTTCGCTTCGTTTGATAATTTGAAAGCTGTAACAGATTGCTTGGAGAACTTGAAATTTTAGCGAAACGATTTGGTCTATAAAAAGATTTGCACCAGTCCTATTCTAAGACTAGTGTGCTAACTTCGTCATTACATTTTATATACACAGACATGAAGTCCGTTTTTGATCGAGCAATGGCTTGATTTCTTTATTTTTTTATTGGTTCGATTCAATTCACCAATGATTGATTTCTGGTATTTCAGGCTGGCCGCGAAGTGAAGTCGGTGAAGGGTTATTCCATTTGTTCTTCGTGCGTGGGTTCGAAACTCATCCCTGTCGAGTAATACCTGAACAGAATTCGGTAGGCACAAAAACTGATGTTTACCTAATTTGATATAACCTCACCAAAAAACTCGTCAGGTCACAAAAAATTGGAGAAAGAATCAGCACGCAAAACATTGAAGTTAGTCTAAGCAGACTAGTCAAGCAAACAAACGTTGAAAAATTTCAAGTTTGTTCAATAAGAACTCGGATGGCCAATGTTATACGTTTTTCTATTGAAGACATTCAAGGCTTGGATTTTTGAAAAAATTGAGGTTATGCTTTTGGCTGAGCTTTTCCACAAACAACAATCATTTCTCAACGGAAGCAATGAAAAATATGGTTTTCCTTAATTTTTTGCTTCGCATCGTTTGATAGTTTCAAAGCTCTAACAGGTTGCTTAGAAAAACTGGAAATGTTAGCGAAACAATTTGGTACATAAAAATATCTGCACTAGTCCTGTACTAAGACCAGAGAGCTTATTTCATCATTACATATTATATACACAGACTTCAAGTCTATTTTTGATCGAACAATATCTTGTTTTGATACATTTTTTGTTTTAAGCTAAACATTTATTCGATACTTATGATTGCTCTCTGGTCTTACAAGCTGGCCGCGAGGTGAAGGCTTTGAAGTGCTATTCATTTCGTTCTGCGTGCGTGGGTTTGTAACCCATCCCTGTTCGGTAGTTTTTTACAAACACCTGAACTGAATTCGGTAGGCACAAAAACTGATGTTTATCTAATTTTGTTAATAACTCACCAAAAAACTCGTCAGGTCACGAAAAATTGGAGAAAGAATCGGCACGCAAAACATTGAAGTTAGTCTAAGCAGACTAGTCAAGCAAACAAACGTTGAAAAATTTCAAGTTTGTTCAATAAGAACTCGGATGGCCAATGTTATACGTTTTTCTATTGAAGACATTCAAGGCTTGGATTTTTGAAAAAATTGAGGTTATGCTTTTGGCTGAGCTTTTCCACTAACAACAATCATTTCTCAACGGAAGCAATGAAAAATATGGTTTTCCTTAATTTTTTGCTTCGCGTCGTTTGATAGTTTCAAAGCTCTAACAGGTTGCTTAGAAAAACTGGAAATGTTAGCGAAACAATTTGGTACATAAAAATATCTGCACTAGTCCTGTACTAAGACCAGAGAGCTTATTTCATCATTACATATTATATACACAGACTTCAAGTCTATTTTTGATCGAACAATATCTTGTTTTGATACATTTTTTGTTTTAAGCTAAACATTTATTCGATACTTATGATTGCTCTCTGGTCTTACAAGCTGGCCGCGAGGTGAAGGCTTTGAAGTGCTATTCATTTCGTTCTGCGTGCGTGGGTTTGTAACCCATCCCTGTTCGGTAATTTTTTTACAAACACCTGAACTGAATTCGGTAGGCACAAAAACTGATGTTTATCTAATTTTGTTAATAACTCACCAAAAAACTTGTCAGGTCACAAAAAAATGGAGAAACAATCGGCACGCAAAACATTGAAGTTCGTCTAAGCAGACTAGTCAAGCAACCAAACGTTGAAAGTTTTCAAGTTTTTTCATTAAGAAACTCAGATGGCCAATGGTATACATTTTTCTATTGAAACCATTCAAGACATGGATTTTTGTAAAAATTGAAGTTACTTTTTTGGCTGAGTTTTTCCACAAACAACTATCGTTTCTCAACGGATGCAACAAAAATTCGGCTTTCCCTAAATTTTTGCTTCGCATCGTTTGATAGTTTCAAAGCTCTAACAGGTTGCTTAGAAAAACTGGAAAGATTAGCGAATTGATTTGGTCTATAAAAATATCTGCACTAGTCCTGTACTAAGACTAGAGAGCTTATTTCGTCATTACATTTTATATACACAGACGTCAAGTCTATTTTTGATCGAACAATAGCTTGATTTGATACGTTTTTTGTTTTAAGCTAAACATTTAATCGATGCTTATGATTGCTCTCTGGTCTTACAAGCTGGCCGCGAGGTGAAGGCTTTGAAGTGCTATTCATTTTGTTCTGCGTGCGTGCGTTTGTAACCCATCTCTGTCCGGTAATTTTTTACAAACACCTGAACTGAATTCGGTAGGCACAAAAACTAATGTTTATCTAATTTTGTTAATAACTCACCAAAAAACTTGTCAGGTCACAAAAAACTGGAGAAAGAATCGGCACGCAAAACATTGAAGTTCGTCTAAGCAGATTAGTCAAGCAACTAAACATAGAAAAATTTCAAGTTTGTTGTTGAAAAAAAATTGGACGGCCAATGTAATACATTTGCCAATAAAACCATTCAAGGCACGAACTTTTGAAAAACTTGAGGTTACTTTTTTGGCCTAGTTTTTCCTCATACAACTATCGTTTCACAACGGAAGCAATAGAAAGTTAGTTTTTCCTTAATTTTTTGTTTCGCATCGGTTGATAGTTTCAAAACTCTAACGTTTTGCTTAGAAAAATTGGAAATTTTAGCAAAACGATTCGGTCTATAAAAATAATTCCACCAGTCCTTTCTGAGACTAGTGTGCTTACTTCGTCATTACTTTTTTATACACAGACATCAAGTCCGTTTTTTTATCGATAATGGCTTGAATTGCTTTAATTTTTGATTGGTTCACTTCAATTTACCAATGATTGACCTCGGATCATACAGGCTGGCCGCGAGGTGAAGGCGGTGAACTGTTAATCAATATGCTCTGCGTGCGTGAGTTCGAAGCTCATCCATGACGAGTACTTTTTTTATGAACACCTGAACTGAGTTCGGTAGGCACAAAAACTGATGTTTACCTAATTTTGTTAGTAACTCACCAAAAAACTTGTCAGGTCACAAAAAATTGGCGAAAGAATCGGCACGCAAAATATTGAAGTTCGTCTAAGCTGAATAGTCAAGCAACCAAACGTTGAAAAATTTCAAGTTTGTTCATGAAAAAAATTGGATGGCCAATTGAAAACGTTTTGGTAAAAAAACCATTCGAGGCACAGATTTTTGAAAAACTTGAGATTACGTTTTTGGCCAATTTTTCCACGAACAACTATCGTTTCACAACGGAAGCAATATAAAGTTAGGTTTTCCTTAATTTTTTGTTTCGCATCGGTTGATAGTTTCAAAGCTCTAACAGGTTGCTTAGAAAAATTGGAAGTGTTAGCAAAACGATTCGGTCTAAAAAAAAATTTCCACCAGTCCTAATCTAAGACTAGTGTGCCAACTTAGTCATTACATTTTATATACACAGACATCAAGTCCATTTTTGATCGAGCAATGGCATGAATTGCTTTAACTTTTTATTGGTTCGATTCAATTTACCAATGATTGACCTCTGGTCTTACAGGCTGGCAGCGAGGTGAAGGCGGTGAAATGTTAATCAATATGTTCTGCGTGCTTGGGTTCGAAACTCATCCCTGACGAGTAATTTTTTACAAATACCTGAACTGAAATCGGTAAACACAAAAACTGATGTTTACCTAATTTTGTTAATAACTCACCAAAAAACTTGTGAGTTCACAAAAAATAGGAGCAAAGAATCAGCACGCAAAACATTGAAGTTCGTCTAAGCAGAATAGTCAAGCAACCAAACGTTGAAAAATTTCAAGTTTGTTCATGAAAAAAATTGGATGGCAAATATAATACGTTTTGCTATTCAAACCAACCAAGACAAGGATTTTTGAAAAACTTGAGGTTACTTTTTGGCCGAGTTTTTCCACAAACAACTATCGTTTCACAATGGAAGCGATATAAAGTTAGGTTTTCCTTAATTTTTTGTTTCGCATCGGTTGATAGTTTCAAAGCTCTAATAAGTTGCTTAGAAAAATTGGAAATTTTAGCAAAACGATTCGGTCTATAAAAAGATTTCCACCAGTCCTGTTCTAAGACTAGTGTACTAACATCGTCATTACATTTTATATACACATACATCAAGTCCGATTTTGATCGAGCAATGGCTTGAATTGCTTTAAATTTTTTATTGGTTCGATTCAATTTACCAATGATTGACCTCTGGTCTTACAGGCTCGTAGCGAGGTGAAGGCGGTGAATTGTTAATCAATATGTTCTGCGTGCGTGGGTTCGAAACTCATCCCTGACGAGTAATTTTTTACAAACACCTGAACTGAATTCAGTAGGCACAAAAACTGATGTTTACCTAATTTTGTTAATAACTCACCAAAAAACTTGTCAGGTCACAAAAAATTGGAGAAATAATCGGCACGCAAAACATTGAAGTTCGTCTAAAAAGAATAGTCAAGCAACCAAACGTTGAAAAATTTCAAGTTTGTTCATGAAAAAAATTGGATGGCAAATGTAATACATTTTGCTATTAAAACCATTCAAGGCACTGATTTTTGAAAAACTTGAGGTTACTTTTTTGGCCGAGTTTTTCCACAATTAACTATCGTTTCACGACGGAAGCAATATAAACTTAGGTTTTCCTTAATTTTTTGTTTCGCATTGGTTGATAGTTTCAAAGCTCTAACAGGTTGCTTAGAAAAATTGGAAGTTTTAGCAAAACGATTCGGTCTATAAAAAGATTTCCACCAGTCCTGTTCTTAGACTAGTGTGCTACTTTCGTCATTACTTTTGTTATACACAGACATCAAGTCCGTTTTTGATCGAGCAATGGCTTGAATTGCTTTAATTTTTTATTGATTCGATTCAAATTACCAATGATTGACCTCTGATCTTACAGGCTGGCCGCGAGGTGAAGGCGGTGAAGTGTTAATCAATTTGTTCTGCGTGCATGGGTTTGAAATTCATCCCTGTCGGTTAGTTTTTAAACTGCGTTCGGTAAGCACAAAAAAATTATTTACCTAATTTTCATAAAAACTTACCAAAAAAATTGTCAGATCACAAAAATTTGGTCAAAGAATCGGCTCGCAAACATTTGAAGTTTGTCTAAGCAGACTAGTCAAGCAACCAAACATTGAAAAACTTTAAGTTTGTTCAAGAAGAAAATCGGATGGCCAATATTATACGTTTTCCTATTGAAACCATTCTAGGCATGGATTTTTGAAAAACTTGAGGTTACTTTTTCGGCCGAGTTTTTTCACCTATGACTATCGTTTCTCAACGGAAGCATTATAAAATTAGGTTTTCCATATTTTTATTTTTCGCATCGTTTGATAGTTTCAAAGCTCTAACAGGTTGCTTAGAAAAACTGGAATTTTTAGCGAATTGATTTGGTCTATAAAAAAAATTTGCACCAGTCCTGTTCTAAGACTAGTGTGCTAACTTTGTCATTACACTTTATATAAACAGACATCCATTCCGTTTTTGATCGAGCAATGGCTTGATTTGCTTAAATTTTTTATTGGTTCGATTCAATTTTCCAATGATTGCACTCTGGTCGTACAGGCTGGCCGCGAGTGTTTATCAATATGTTTTGCGTGCTTGGGTTCAAAATTCATCCCTATCGATTAGTTTTTAAAAACACTGAACACTGTTCGGTAAGCACAAAAACTGATATTTACCTAATTTTCTTAATAACTCACCAAAAATTTGTCAGATCACAAAAAACTGATAAAAAAAATTAGCTCGCAAACTATTGGAATTCATCTATGCAGATTATTCAAGCAAGTAAACGTTGAAAAGTTTCAGTTTGTTCATAAAGAAAATCGGATGGCCAATGTTATACGTTTTTCTATTGAAACCATTGAATGCATGGAAATTTGAAAAACTTCAGGTTACTTTTATGACAGTTTTTCCATAAAAAACTATCGTTTTTCATTGGAAGCAATTCAAAATCAGGTTTCCCTTATTTTTTTGTTCTGCTTTGTTTGATAGTTTCAAAGCTCTAACAGGTTGCTCAGAAAAACTTGAAATTTTAGCGAAACGACTTGGTCTATAAAGAGATTTGCACTAGTCCTGTTCTAAGACTAGAGTGCTTATTTCGTCGTTATATTTTCTATACAGACGTCAAGTTTATTTTCGATCCAACAATGGCTTGATTTGATAAGTTTTTTTGTTTTGAGCAAAAAAGTTATTCAATTTGAAGCGAAGCAATTTTTTTTTATTTTTTTTTGGTTCAATTCATTTTACCAAAAAACTACTTCTGGTCTTATAGGTTTCCCGAGAGATTAAGGGATTGAAGTGCTAATCAATATGTTCTGCGTGCGTGGGTCCGAATCCCGTTCCTGTCGATTAGTTTTAAAAACACTTGAACTGAATTCGGTGAGCACAAAAACTGATATTTACCTAATTTTGTTAATAACTCACCCAAAAAATTGTCAGATTACAAAAAGTTGATTAAAAAATTGGCTCGCAAACCACTGAAATTCGTCTAAGCAGACAAGTCAAGCAAGCAAACTTTGGAAACTTTAAAGTTTGTTCATGAAGAAAATCGTATGGCCAAGGTTATACGTTTTTCTATTGAAACCATTCAAGGCATGGACTTTGAAAAGCTTCAGGTTACTTTTTTTGTCAAGTTTTTCCACAAACAACTAACATTTTTCAACGGAAGCAAAAAAAATAGGTTTTCCTTAATTTTTGTTTCGCTACGTTTGATAGTTTCAAAGCAGGGTGCTTAGAAAAACTTGAAACTTTAGCGAAACGGTTTGGTCTATAAGAAGATTTGCACTAGTCATGTTGGCAGACAAGAGTGCTTATTTCGTCATTATATTTTCTACACACAGACGTCAAGTCTACTTTTCATCGAACAATGGCTTGATTTGATACGTTTTTTTTTGTTTTTTGAGCAAAAAAAAACTATTCTATTTGAAGCGAAGCACTTTTGATTTCTTTTTTTATTGGTTCGATTCATTTTATCGAAAATTGACTTCTGGTCTTCCAAGTTGCCCGAGAGGTTAAGGGGTTGAAGTGCTTTCCAATATGTTCTGCGTGCGTGGTTTCGAAACCCTTTTCTGTCCAGTAATGTTTTAGAAACACCTGAACTGAATTCGGTAGGCACAAAAAAAGGTGTTCACTTAAATTTGTAAAAAAAAATCACCAAAAAATTTGTGAGATCACAAAATTTTGAAGTAAGAATCGGCTCGCAAACCCTTGAAGTTCGTCTAAGCAGACTTGTCAATCAAACAAGCGATGAAAACTTTAAAGATTGTTCATGAAGAAAATCGGATGGCCAATGTTATACGTTTTTCTATTGAAACCATTCAAGCATGGAGTTTTGAAAAACTTCAGGATAATTTTTTGGCCGTTTTTTTCACAAAAAACTAACATTTTTTTTTGGATGCAATTCAAAATATCAGGTTTCCCCTAATTTTTGTTTTGCTTCGTTTGATAGTTTCAAAGCTCTAACAGGTTGCTCAGAAAAACTTGAAATTCAAGCGAAACGATTTGGTCTATAAAAAGATTTACACTAGTCCTGTTCTAAGACTAGAGTGCTTATTTCGTCATTATATCTTCTATAAACAAACGTCAAGTTTATTTTCGATCGAACAATGGCTTGATTTGATAAGTTTTTTTTCTAATTTGAGCAAATTAATTATTCATTTTGAAGCGAATCAACTTTGCTTAGTTTTTTATTGGTTCAATTCATTTTACCAAAAAATGACTTCTGGTCCTACAAGTTTCCCGAGAGGCTAAGGGGTGGAAATCCTATTCAATATGTTCTGCGTGCGTGGTTCCGAAGCCCATCCCTGTCGATTAGTTTTTAAAAACACCTGAAATGAACTCGGTAAGCACAAAAAAAGGTGTTCACCTAAATTTGTAAAAAAAAATCACCAAAAAATTTGTGAGATCACAAAATTTTGAAGTAAGAATCGGCTCGCAAACCCTTGAAGTTCGTCTAAGCAGACTTGTCAATCAAACAAGCGATGAAAACTTTAAAGATTGTTCATGAAGAAAATCGGATGGCCAAGGTTATACGTTTTTCTATTGAAACCATTCAAGACATGGACTTTGAAAAGCTTCAGGTTACTTTTTTGGCCGAGTTTTTCCACAAACAACTAACGTTTTTCAACGGAAGCAAGAAAATTAGGTTTTCTTTAATTTTTGTTTTGCTACGTTTGATAGTTTCAAAGCTCTAACAGGGTGCTTAGAAAAACTTGAAATTTTAGCGAAACAGTTTGGTCTATAAGAAGATTTGCACTAGTCATGTTCTAAGACAAGAGTGCTTATTTCGTCATTTTATTTTCTACACGCAGAGGTCAAGTCTACTTTTCATCGAACAATGGCTTGATTTGATACGTTTTTTTGTTTTGAGCAAAAAAAAACTATTCTATTTGAAGCGAAGCAGCTTTGCTTTCTTTTTTTTTGGTTCGAGTCATTTTATCGAAAATTGACTTCTGGTCTTCCAAGTTGCCCGAGGGGTTAAGGGGTTGAAGTGCTTTCCAATATGTTCTGCGTGTGTGGTTTCGAAGCCCATTCCTGTCCAGTAATTTTTTAAAAGCACTTGAACTGAATTCGGTAGACACAAAAAATGATGTTCACCCAAATTTTTAAAAAAACTCACCAAAAAATTTGTCAGATCACAAAATTTTGAAGTAAGAATTGGCTCGTTAAACCCTTGAAGTTCGTCTAAGCAGACTAGTCAATTAAAAAAACGTTGAAAAATTTTAAGATTGTTCATGAAGAAAATCGGATGACCAATGTTATACGTTTTTCTATTGAAACCATTCAAGGCATGGAGTTTTGAAAAACTTCAGGATACTTTTGGCCGTTTTTCCACAAAAAACTATCGTTTTTCAATGGATGCAATTCAAAACCTGGTTTTCCCTAATTTTTTGTTTTGCTTCGTCTGATAGTTTCAAAGCTATAACAGGTTGCTCAGAAAAACTTGAAATTTAAGCGAAACGATTTGGTCTATAAAAAGATTTACACTAAACCTGTTCTAAGTCTAGAGTGCTTATTTCGTCATCATATCTTCTATACACAGACGTCAAGTTTATTTTCGATCGAACAATGGCTTGATTTGATAAGTTTTTTTCTAATTTGAGCAAAAAATTTGTTCAATTTGAAGAGAAGCAACTTTGCTTAATTTTTATTGGTTCAAACTATTTTACCAAAAAATCACTTCTGGTCCTACAAGTTTCCCGAGAGGTTAAATGGTTGAAATGCTATTCAATATGTTCTGCGTGCGTGGTTCCGAAGCCCATCCCTGTCGATTAGTTTTTAAAAACACTAAGAAATGAATTCGGTAAGCACAAAAACTGATATTTTCCTAATTTTGTTAATAACTCACCCAAAAATTTGTCAGATCACGAAAGTTTGGAAGAGGATCGGCTCGAAAATCCTTGAAGTTTATCTAAGCAGACTAGTCAAGTAACCAAACGTAGACAATTTTTAAGTTTGTTCATGAGAAAATCGGATGGCCAAGGTTATACGTTTTTCTATTGAAAACATTTAAGGCATGGATTTTGAAAAAATGCAGGTTACTTTTTTGGCCGAATTTTTCAAGGGAAGCAATAAAAATTAGGTTTTCCTCAATTTTTTGTTTCGCTTCGTTTGATAGTTTTAAAGCTCTAACAGGTTGCTTAAAAACCTTCTAAATTTACCGAAATAATTTGGTCTTTAAGAAGATTTGCCCTAGTCCTGTTCTAAGACTAGAGTGCTTATTTCGTTGTTATTTTTTCTATACACAGACGTAAAGTCTATTTTTGATCGAACAATGGCTTGATTTGATAAGCTTTTTGTTTTGAGCGAAAAAAAAACTATTCTATTTGAAGCGAAGCAACTTTGCTTTAATTTTTTATTGGTTCGATTAATTTTACCAAAATTGACTTCTGGTGTTTCAGGTTGCCCGAGGGGTTAAGGGATTGAAGTGATATTCAATATGTTGTGCGTGCGTGGGTCCGAATTCCATCCCCGTCGATTATTTTTTTAAAACGTCTGAACTGAATTCTGTAAGCACAAAACTGATATTTACCTAATTTGTCTAGGAAGACTAAAAACGTACCTAATTTTGTCTTGTTGCACGATTTGGTTCAAATAACTATTTGAACTAGCCCTGTTCTAAGGCTGAATTGCTAAATTCATCATTAATTTTCAAATACATTGAGGTTAAGTTTTTGGCCGAGCTTTCCCGCAAAAAAGTTATCGGTTTTCTATGGAAGCAATTAAAATTGAAATTTTTCCTATATGATTGTTTCGATTCCTTTCATAGTTTCAAAGCTCGCTCAGAAAAACATGAAAAACTCTACCTAAATCTGTTTATAACTCACTAAATAAATTTTAAATCAAAATTTTTTGAGAACAATTCGGCATGCAAACAATTGAAGTTTGTCTAAGCAAACTAGTCAATCAACCAAAGTTTGAAAAACAACAAGTTGTTTCAAGAAGGAAGTCGGTTGGCCAATGTTATACGTTTTTCAATTGAAACTAATCAATCAATGGAATTTCAAAAAACTTGAGGTTACGTTTTTGGCCGAGCTTTACGGCAAAAAAATTATCGGTTTTCTATGGAAGCAATTAAAATTGAAGTTTTACTTATATTTTTGTTTCGATTCCTTTCATAGTTTCAAAGTTCGCTCAGAAAAACATGAAGTTTTAGCGAACTGATTTGGTCTATGAAACGTTCTGAAATGAGTACTGTTCTAAAATTAGAGTACTTACTTCAGCCTTCCAGGTTAAATTCATAGACATCAAGTCAAATAATGCACAATTTTGGTAAGAGTTGATAGGTTTCATTGTTTTGAGCAAAACAATTATTCTATTTGAAGAAAAGCATCTTTGCTTAAAATTTTTAATGGTTCGATTGGATTTACCAATGTTTGAATTCAGGTCTTACAGGTTGGCGGAGAGGTTAAGGCATTGAAATGCTAATCCAATATGTTCTGCGTGCGTGGGTTTGAATACCATCCCTGTCGATTAGTTTTCTAAAACACCTGAGCTGAAGTAGGTACCCACAAAAACTGATATTTACCTAATTTTGTTAACAACTCACCAAAAACGTTTACAGATCACAAAATTTCACAGCACAAATTGAAATGCAACCATTTGAAATTTGTCTGAGCAGACTAATCACGCAAGCAAACTTAGAAAAATTTATTTCAACAAGCAAATCAAATGGCCAATTTTTTTCCGTTTTTTAATTGAAACAAACCGAATCTGCGAGTTTTGTCTAAGCAGAGTAGTCAAGCAACCAAATGTTGAAGAATTTTAAGTTTGTTCATGAAGAAAATCGGATGGCCAATGTTGTACGTTTTTCTGTTGAAACCATTCAAGGTATGGAATTTTGAAAAACTTCAGGTTACTTTTTTGGCCGAGCTTTTCCACAAAGCGTTTTTCAGCGGAAGCAATATAGAAATAGGTTTTCCTTAATTTTTTGTTTCGCATCGTTTGATAGTTTCAAACCTCTAACAGGTGGCTGCGAAAAACTGGACTTTTTAGCGAAACGATTTGGTCTATGAAAAGATTAGCACTAGCCCTGTTCTAAGACTAGTAAGCTTATTTCATCAATACATTTCATATACCCAACGTCAAGTCTAGTTTGATCGAACAATGGCTTGATTTGATACGTTTTTTTGTTCTGAGCTAATAATTATTCTATCTGAAGCGAAGCAACTTTGCTTCATTTTTTTGGGTTCGATTCACCTAATCAATGATTGCCTTCAGACAGGGTGGCCGAGTGGTTACGCCGTTGGAATATAACTCCAATATGGTCCGAGTGCGTGGCTCTGAATCACATCTCTTTCGAATAATTTTTTAAAAACATCAACTGAACTCGGTGAGCACAAAAAGTGATTTCTACCTAAATATGTTTATAACTCACTAAATAATTTTTAAATCAAAAATTTTTGATAACAATTCGGCATGCAAACAATTGAAGTTTGTCTAAGCAAACTAGTCAATCAACCAAAGTTTGAAAAACAACAAGTTGTTTCAAGAAGAAAGTCGGTTGGCCAATATTATACGTTTTTCAATTGAAACTAATCAATCAATGGAATTTCAAAAAACTTGAGGTTACGTTTTTGGCCGAGCTTTACCGCAAAAAAATTATCGGTTTTCTAGGGAAGCAATTAAAATTGAAGTTTTTCTTATATTTTTGTTTCGATTCCTTTCATAGTTTCAAAGTTCGCTCAGAAAAATGAAGTTTTAGCAAACTGATTTGGTCTATGAAACGTTCTGAAATGAGTACTGTTCTAAAATTAGAGTACCTACTTCAGCCTTCCAGGTTAAATTCATAGACATCAAGTCAAATAATGCACAATTTTAGTATGATTTGATAGGTTTCATTGTTTTGAGCAAAAAAATTATTCTATTTGAAGAAAAGCATCTTTGCTTAAATCTTTCATTGGTTCGATTGCATTTACCAATGTATGAATTCAGGTCTTACAGGTTGGCGGAGAGGTTAAGGCATTGAAATGCTAATCCAATATGTTCTGCGTGTGTGGGTTTGAATACCATCCTTGTCGATTAGTTTTTTAAAACACCTGAGCTGAAGTAGGTACCCAAAAAAACTGATATTTACTTAACTTTGTTAACAACTAAACAAAAAAGTTTACAGATCACAAAATTTCACAGCAAAAAATGGAATTCAACCAATTGAAATTTGTCTGAGAAACAAACCAGTTTTTATCTTGAAACAAACCCTCCAAGCAAAAAAAACTTTGAAAAGATTAATGTTACTTTTTTGGCCGAGATTTTCTGCAAAAAAACTACCTCCTATTGAAGTAACTCATGTTGAAATTTTTTAAAATTTTGTTTTGCATAGTTTCATAGTTTCGAAGCTATTGGAACCTGATCTAAACTATATTTTATGATTGGATAAATTAAATGTTTTACCAATGTAAAGTATTTAATATTAACCAATCACGATCCATCTAACTAACAACCCACTTATTTGTAAGTGCTGAAGTTACTTGTAATTTCAGCACCAGAGAGATTTGAATTTAACTTAGAAATTAGTTGGACTCTCCCGAGCACTTCAGCAGCCGCAATAAACCAGTATACCCTAGATCTATTGAGCCTAGCAGAGACTAGTTAAACAACCTGAGACTAGATAGTATAAGAGTAAGATTAGGATCGGTATTAGACTAAGAAGTTGCACGAATCTATCCGGCCGAAAATAAGATAGCGTGACGAGCAGACGGTGTACCCTATCCGAAATTACTCTATGAGTTAACCAACTCGGTCCTAACTCATCTGGTGCGACCATAAGTCTCGAACAAGACCTTAATAGCTTAGAATTAACCAAAATAGATTAGAAATTAGACAAAAACATTTAAAAAATGTTATACGACGATAATTTAATCGAAATGTCTCTACGACTCAATAGATCAGAGCCAATATTCCGAACCATAACAGAACTACCCGGAATTGGAAGAAGACCTCGAACCAGAGACGACATACGACAAAGTAGAAACTTGCCATATAGCTATATGATAGTTAGGCAAAAACCAGAACAAACTTTTATATTTAGAATACTACTGGCAATGAATTTAGATTTTCATTTGCAAACATAAAACCTTGAAGTTAATCTTCAAAATCATTTCAGGCGCTAAACAAAATTATTAATATACAATAACGATTGATAAAAAGATCTAAGATCGTTTTCCTAAAACTCTGCAGTAATATACAAAACATGTTTGAAAAATATTTATTGAAAAATAAAAATAAAAATTAGTAGCATGACAATAAATGGTTAGTAATCATAAATCATCCTGTTGTTCCAGCTCCATCATCTAAAACATAACAGCAATCATAAACCCACTAATATCATCAAAACACTAAATCTTTCCTTTACACACATTTAAAAATTTATTAAAACTTAAATTCACTTAATTTTAAAACCAGATCATCAAGGCTTATCCTTGGATCTTAAATCATTTTCTCCTTAATTAAATTTTAAATTTGATCATCAAGGCTTATCCTTGGATCAAACAGAACAACTTTGTTCTCCCCCACCCACTTAATTAGTGTCTAACGACCTCAAACGTCGATTCACTACCCAACCCTTTCTAAAGACCCAAGACTAATAGAAATTTTTAAACAAAACTAATCATTCAAATTAGGATAAACAGTGAAGAACTTCGGTTATTCATCCTTCACTTGACCCCCCCTCTTACCAGACCCAGGATAAATCTTAGACTTAGTAAGTTTAAAATAGTATCTAACGAACTACTCGCGTTCTAATTATACCTGAACCTTGTGGATCGATTTACTATTCTCCAACCCTTGAACACAATCACTACCCCTAAGTAAGATTAAGTAAGTTAACACCTTAACTTATACTAGCCACGAGAAAGTAAAAAATCATTCTTCGGAATCGATATACTTTTCTCTCCAACTCTGAACAAACAGACCCAGGTTAAGCTAACCAAAAAATCGTAAGAACTAACAGTTTAAGAAAATAGAAACCATTTAACAACCTTTTGCATCCGTCATCCTAAACCTTATGTCATTTAAAAACCTAGGAAATAAACAAACAATCGTTTTACACAATTGTGAAATAGATAACAAAAAATACGACCTTGTAATCACACCTCATACACAAACAGTTGGATACATTCGAACAAAACGACAAACATTAAAAAGAAAAATAATAACGAAACAAAGACAAATAACACGAAAAAGATTTTCAAAAAATCGAAACGCATTTTCAGAATCAGAAACCAACAGTTTAGACGAACTTTACAAACTAAAAGAATCAATAGATAAAAATTACCCACTTCACGATCAATTATATTTTTCTGACTCAGAAACAACTTCAAATTCATCAAAAAGAGGAAAAAGAAGAATAAAAAAGCAGTATAAACACAAACCAGTACATTTATACAATTGGAATCAACCAATTCGACACATTGATAATTACATATTAACAGTCATCGAACGAAAAAATGAGCTCAACGCACACTCCAGGTGAAGAAACTCCAGATGATGATGAAATCTTTCCTTTTATAGTAGACGCAGATACTGATAGAGGACAACACATATTTTGTCAAAATTTACTCGTAAATTTATTTGAACCCGGAATTAGTCCATGTAAAACAGAGTTCCCCGATGTATAAATCAAAAGACAAATCATAGATCACTACTTAAAAGATATATGCAACATAACACAACAGTATGGAATCTACTCCATAGAATTCACCTCACCAAACCATAATAATAGAAAATATACAATTCAAACAGACGATCTTGATTTAGAATTTTCAAAAGTTTTTTCAGAATATATAAAAAGCATCCAATATCATAACTCACAAAGAGCAAACTCCATATTCACCAATGAAGTTTTCGCAATAATATATAGTTATATTTCAATATTAGAAAACGAAATCCCAATAACAAATGTCTCACCGACAGAAACATCTAAACATTTGAAAGTACGACATGAAATCACACTACTCTCTAGTTATTTAAACATCATTAAAGAAAATTTCACGAAAGACGACGTTTCACAACATACAAAACACGATCTACAAAAAATTTTGGCATGGTTCATAATAGATTATTTCACACACAATATTGATTTAATTGCACAAGCAAGAAAAAATTTTAGACCCCAAAACTCGAACGATGATACCGCTATCACAGAACAATCAGATTATGTTTGGGACCCCGAATGGTCTCATCCCGCATTTATAAGCTTCCCACAATCAATCTCAAGTCAAGCAATAAGCACGATATCTTACATAAGAGATTATGTAAAAGTAATACCATTAACCATTGATGCGACACCATTAAACTATAATACATTTTTACCCGATACACAAAATAATAGTTTAAACTCTACAGTTATACACAATGAAAACCTCAATGGAACTAGGAATCTTACTCAACAAGATATCCAGACACCATCACACTTCATAAATGAAGAAATTGTACACACAACAACTACACAACAAAGTATTTCACCAATACGCCCAAATTTAACAACACCAAGAAATACAAATCCTTCACAAACACAGGTAACCTTACAATCAACCGTTAAACCTTCGGTTGCCCCTAAATACTCACATATGGATTACCAAACATACAGACCCATGACAATACCATCAAAAACACGCAAAACATTCACTAGAAACAACTTTGAAGACCATAATTATAATTATACACATCCATCAAAAACATATAATCAACCACAAAGAAATTTTAACCAATATACAAGATCCCGAAATTGGGATAACCCAATGACCCAACCTAATTCAATAAATTTCCAAACAAATCCTCCACAGGATCACAGTGAAAATTACCCATTTTTCAACAAAATAAAAATAAAAAACAGACATCTTATCAAATGGATTATTTATCCTCAGATGATGATTTCTTACAACCAGATATATTTGCACCAAATACTCAAGAATATCGTAGACAAGGAATACAGAGAACACGTACAAATCATAGAAATTTTTCTCCACAACCAATAGATGCACAACATCAACAACCAATTCAACAACAAAATTTAATTAATACACAATCTTTTCAACCAATTCAACAACAAAATCCAATGACTGCACACTCGTATCAAGCATCACAAATGCAAAATGAAATACCACTCCCATATTATCTCCAACAACATGAAATAACAAGAAACCAACTTTCGATTTTTTCTCAAATGCCAAATGCAGCAGAATCATTACAAATGACAATGAATCCATACCTTATGGGTGGATCATCAATAACATCAAACAAACCTTTAATGGTTTTCACAGGAACAGACCCTGAATACTCTGTAGAAGATTATTTAAATGCAGTAACAGCAAACCTGATTTTAAATATTGGACCTGAACCAATTAATACGCCACTACATCAAAATTGGATACATCGACGCACAGCGTTAATACAAACAACCTTAGATGGCGCAGCCCAAAAATGGTTTTCAGTACTACCTCTAGAAATAAAATCAAACTGGAAAAGGTTTACACAAGAATTTTCAAAAATGTTTGACTCCGAAAGAAACAAACAACAACAAAGAGTTTTATGTAATGAAATTCGCAGATTACCAAACGAAACCATCAAGCAAATAGCAGTACGAATCGAAACACTAGTTCGAAAAGCATATTCATTAAATACACATGACTATAAAAACACAAAGATGACAGAAATCTTAATGATGACCTTAACACCACAATTAAGGAAAATAGCAATAAAAAAGAGAGCATCCCATCCTTCTTCAATTCGAGAACCCGATTTAGATTTTCGAAAACTAGTAGACAAATTAGAACAAGCAGAAATCACGATGAAACTAGAAGAAACGGAAAATCTGAAATTACAATACGTTAACAAAATTGAAACGACTCCCACTAATATTAATAATATACAGGAATCAGAGACAGACCTCGTTGAAAAAATCACTGAAATACTCAATATTTACGAAAAGAACCCAAACTTTAAAGGCAAACCATCTTTCAAAAAATGGTGTAATTATTGCCGACGATACGGACATAGTATTTCCGAATGTAGACAAAAACAGCAAGACAATCAAAATAAACCTCAAAAATATAAAGAACCAAATAAATCATTCTATCAATACATGAAAAAAGATCAAAATCTACCGAACAAAACAGTCCACAGCAACAACAGTTCAGGAAAACCACTCCCGAACAATACAAATTATACAAGAAATCAATCACCATATAACTCAAGTTATAGAGGAAGATCACCAGAACGAAGAAACACGTATAATTCATCACAAAATCACTACAATAGACCAAATAGTCGAAATAACTACTTCAGATCAAATTCAAATACACAACGATTTGTTTCTAGATCTAATTCCCAATCAAGAAATAACTACTATCCAAACAACCAATCACGAAATTCATCATACAATAGGAATAGAAACTACTCCTATAATCGAAATAGAAGTTATTCAAACAACCGAAACCAGAATTACCCGAACAATCGATCAAGGAATAACTCATATAATAGATCGAACTATAACAGACCAAACAATAATTACCAAAACAGATCGCGAAATAATTCACAAAATCGACACCCAAGTTATAATAATCGTTATAGAAATTATTCCCAATCACCACACCGGAATAATAATAACTATAATAATTCTAATAATCGCCACAGAAGTAGTACACCTAAACATCAAAGACAAATCAATCAAGTACAATCTAACCCAGAAACAACATCAGACCCTCCAGGTATTGATGACACAGTAACTGATACGTTACAACTCAATCAAATAAACTGTACATCATCAGATTCAGAAAGTGATACTGAAAACACTCTTTCTATCAATATGATAAACGTCGAAAGTGACTATGAATCTGTCATATATGAACAACCCTTTTCATCACACATATATGAAAATCAATCAGAATTTCTTCAAAATTATTACACTACACCCATAAATTCCACACCAACGACGCAAGAAACAAATGAGATTAACACTACAAATCAAACCAATAAAAATACCAAAACAAAATGCTTGAATACAAACCACATTTATCAAAATATACAAAAAGAACAACCCAAAGAAAAAATTTGGACAATACCATTTCTCTTAGAAAGCCCAAGAAATAAAGAATTTCAACCACCAGACCTTGAAATAGATTTTTTAATTGATTCAGGAGCAGAATCAAACATAATAAACATCCCCACATGGAATGAAATAAAAACCTTACACCCAAAGCTAACACCTCTTGAAACCTCCAGCAAACTAGCAACAGCACAAGGATCAACATTGATAAACTACGGAAAAATCCAATTATTTCTCCTCCCCACCAGAACAATGGAACAAAGCAAAATTTTAAATAAGCCATTTAAACAAATATTCCATATCACTGACATTAAATATAATATCATTGGAATACCATTTATTTCGAAGTATATACCAACAATTAACATACTAAATAGTAAAATATTAATCAAAGATAAATATACAAAAACAAAAGGAACATCCTTAACATTTTTTCAAAGATTAAATAAACAACCACCATTCTTTTCAAAATTCTACCCGATATTTAACCAACAAAGAAATAACCTAAAACCACTATCAGGAAATATCTATAAGTTTTCAATCAAACAAGTTCACCAATATGATAAAGAACAAAACAAACAAAAATTTTATATGTCAGAATTTGAATTCGAACCTATTCACAAATTTTTCAAAATCACAATCTCATCCATAAAATATTTGAAAAATTCGAATTCCGATATCATTTCCTTACATGTCTATAACAACACACCTTACCAAGTAACATTACCTTTAGGACTTTTAGGATATTGTGAAACCAACGCTACAATATCACCAATACACGAAAAAGCCTATCGCGTAAATAATATACTCCAATTACTAGATATTTGCCAATCTACAATTCTTAATGAAGAATTATCTATAAATAATATAATAAGTAACGAAAACAGAAATACGGATTATTTCACAAAAACTCCATATTTCAAACCTACATTCAACATAAGTAACTACACAGAGGACCAACAGAAATTTTTAACAATGTTTAATTTCCAACATTCACAAATAACACAAGACGAATTCGAAAAGTTAGCCAAACAGCTAATTGAATATTCATCAGTCTATGCAACATCAAAATTCGATGTTGGAAAAATCAGTTCATCACTACATCTCCCGTTAAAACCAGACGCAGTTTTCAAAAAACAGAGAGCAAGTAAAGTACCAATTCACTTACATGATAAAGTGAACAGATTACTCGATATTTTAGAACAATACAACATTATATCACCAGTTAATAAAGAAGAACAACCAAAAGGCAACACATTTATCAACCCCGTTATCATTCTAGCTAAAGGAGAATCATTAAAAATCGTTCTCGATGCTAGATACCTCAATTCACTCATAGATGAATCAAAATGTAATTGGCCCATTGAACCAATACAAGTTATTTTAACAAAAATAAACGGCAAATACTTTACAACCGCCGATATGAATAGTGCATACAATCAAATGCCACTAGATGAACAATCACGACGTTTAACACAATTTGTTATCGGAAACCAACAATATGAATTCAACCGCTTATTCTATGGAATATCCATAGGACCAGCAGCATTTTCAGCTTTTATGAGCAAAATTTTTAGACCACTAATACTCAAGAAAAACGCAATCACCTATTTAGACGATGTTTTTATGCAATCACAAACAAAAGACGAGATGTTCAATGTTTTAGAAAAATATCACCGAATACTTCAGAACGAAAATCTGAAGGCCGCCCCCGATAAATCACACTTCTTTTTGACAAGAGTTAAATTCTTAGGACATAATATAGAAAGAAAAACAATCACTCCATTGAAATCACGCATTGACGCTATTCAAAAACTTCAACCACCAACAAATAAAAAGAAAATCCAAGAATTTCTTGGAATGTTAAACTTTTTAAGTAAATATGTTTATAAAATGCAATTATATCTACGACCATTTTATAACATCCTTAGACAACAAAATAATTTTGAATGGAACATAGAACATCAAACACGATTTGAAGAAATAAAGAAACTTTTAACTGAACAAATTTCAAACACAATTCCAGATTCAAATCAACCATTTTATGCAATGTGCGATGCTTCGAACTTTGGCATCGGTGCAGCACTATTACAATCACATAATGGTACAAATAAAATGAACCTCATATCAGCAAATTCTCGATTATTCACTCAAGCAGAGCTACGACTCTCAACTCTAATGAGAGAATGTACAGCCATAATATATACACTGACAGAATATGAATTTCTGATACTTGGATCAAAACATCCAACAGTTCTATTCACAGACCATAAACCAATCATCTTTCTCTTTACACAAAAATCTAACCCAAACCACCGAGTTTACAGATTTCAACTAATTCTAATGAAGTTTCCAAACTTACATATAGTTTGGACTGCAGGAAAAAATCTTGCATTACCAGACACCTTAAGTCGAAATACACCACCTGAATTACTTACACGAAAAACAACAGTTGAAATACCCAAAAACATAAAATTCTACCTTGCAGAAAACGAAACATCACCCCGATTGGAATGCAAATATGCAGTAAAAACTGATATTGAACAATCACAAATAAATAGTTTACAACATTTCCCACTTTATTTAGATTGTCAAAATAATCATTATGAAGTTGATTTACTTGGAACATCAACTTTCAAACCAATCCCATATTCTCAATGGATAAAAAATAACACCCAACAAAAACGAACAAAACAACACCCGCCTAAGAAAGACCATTTTCCACTAATTGAAAAAGAAGATTTAACTGATAAAATAAATTTATCAGGACCACAAACAAATGATTCAAAATACACAATAAATCAAGTTTTTGACCTTCACGACCCACTTGATACAATACCCTTATCTAAATTCGAAATTGAAAACATTTTTCTCCCTCCAACAGAAACGATTACAATTTCAACACTGAAACAATATCAAAACCTTGACCCAGTAATTCGACAACTGAAATCATGGCACAAATATAAAACTAAACCTATCAAAGCAGATTCAACCATTCTAGGAAACAAAACACTACTCCGATACTTTCGCAAATTTAACAACACAACAATTAACGAAAATACAGACCTTTTAGAGTATAACCTGAATGAATCTACAGTTCCATGTCTCCCTTTAAGTATGATTCTTATAGCTTTTAATATTTCACATACACAAAATATTAAAGGACATTCTGGATCAGAAAAAACATATTCAAATTTTATACAAAACTTTTATTTCCCAAATGCACCAATTTGGATAAAAGTACTATGCAATGACTGTATAGTATGTCAACTAAATAAACCTTACCCAAATCAAAAACAAATAGCACAAAAACAAGATTTTAAAGGACAAAGTTTGTACTTTAATCATCGTATCTCATTTGATACTAAAGGACCAATTTCACCCTCATCAGAAGGAAACTCGTACATTATGGTAATTGTTGACGCATTTACACATTATGTAGCACTTAACCCAGTACCACATTGTAACGCTTATTACGCTTACACAACACTCTATGAACACTGGATAGCAAAATTCGGACTACCAGAAATTTTAGTTACAGACAACGGTACAGAATTCATAAATAATGAAATTATCACACTATGTCATTTATATAACATTAAACACAAACCACGTACATCTCATGCACCTTGGACAAACGGCTTAGTCGAAGGTATGAACCGTTCATTACAAGAATATCTTAGATGTATCATCAACGGAAATGATACAAAATATACCGAATGGTCAGCAGATGTAAAATTATTTCCCTTAGCATATAATTCACAAATAACGACAACTTTAGGAATGTCACCATATGAAATGGTTTTTAACCAAAAACCACGCAAACCAATAATGTTTACAGCAAATTCTCATAAAAACGCACAAGGTTATTGTCAACCAAATAAAGATTCAATTTGTTATAACCTACCTTTACATACACACGATGAAGATCATTTTCATCACCCACAAATTCTTAAACTAGCCTCCGGTACACACACCGAATGGATTCTAAATAGAGATAAAAAACACAATGAAATTTATCAAAAAATAACAAAAAAGTTATTACAAAGACAAAACATTAATGAACAAATCAATTCACGTTTTACACCAGCCTCCGAATTAAAAATTGGAACATTTGTTTTAATACCTAATTTTAATACTCAAAAAGGAATTTCTAAAAAATTACAACCCCTTCGAAAAGGACCATACCAAATAATTGCAAGACCCACTGATGTCACATATAAGATTACCGATTCAAACAAAAAAGAAATCGTTCAACATCGAAACAACCTACTACCTTATTACCCAAAAGAATACGCACTCCGCGAATTAACTCAATTATATTCTTTCACAGGATTAAAAATCATTCAAAATGAACCACATCTGAAAAACACAGAACAAAATGATAACCCCACCGAAAATCAAAACACAAAACCAATCGCCACCAAAATCAATACACAAAACCATAAAGAATCACCAGAACAAAGAAAAAATAGAAAAATGACCGAACAAATAATACCCCAAGAACAAATCGACAAATCGGAAAATCGAAAAACAACAAGACTCCGAAATCAACCACGTAAAAACTATAAAATATTCATCCCCCAATCTAAAATTTTAAAGAAAGTGGAATTTCAAAAGTAATTTTAACATTATACTTCACTATCTTGAAACCTTTGAAACATTTTTCATTTACATTTTTCAAAATAACATGCTGACAAGTACGTAATAATTCTAGTTCAAAATAGACCAATAGGATTCATCCAATCCGTCACTTTCTCTAACTCAAACTAAGACCAATTAGACGAATCATATAGAACTCCAGGCACATCTATAACTATAACTTTACGACCTCCAGGTCAAAAATAAGCAAACCACTCCAACTTGACAACTAAAATAAATATCACCATAGTACCGTACCCCTCCCTTATCTAATAACCCAAAGATCAACAATATTTCCCCAACTCAGACCACGAATACCCCCAAAGCAAATTTGTTAACTTAGCCTAAAGTAACAAAATGAACATTTTAATTAGCCTAAAGTATAAAAATCTCACCATACCCCGGATCATTTGACAAACAAAAATAAAGAAAAAGACGACCTCCCAGTCACCATGAAAATTGCCCCCAACAATTTTTTACAGAACTCAACCCACTTGTCAAAAAACTAATAAATAATCCGACCACACTAGAAAATCGCCTCAAACAGCAAAAAATATTCGACCAAGAGATCATTTCTTAAATGCTCTTCTCTCAATCAGTTACTCAAATACTCATAAATTTTAAACATTTTTTTTACAATACTTGAAACCTTTATAATATTTCTTTTTGATATACTTGAATCTTTTCTAATAATCCTAATAATTTTTTGTAACATTTTTTAAATTTTCTACACTATACTCGAACTATTCCTCCAACTTTCCAAAACCCTTGATTACATCCACAGGTACGATTCATATAACTTGTCTAAATGATACGAACAATTTTCAGTAGAACCGATATTTTTTTATTGTTTGTAATTTTCATCACATTTTTATCATCCCTCATTTTGACAATATGTAAATGTATAAAGAAAGCAATCTTCACATTTGCCCTAGCAACAATCCTTCTAATTCTTTTTTTGGAAGAATACTATAATAAACATAAACCTTCCCACTAAAGTAACAATTCAAAAATCCATCAAAAATTGCTACCCAACAGTCACAGAATCAGTCTTCACCGACATCATCCCAAGATAACCAAACACCACCTTCAACTACTCAAAATCCTCAAACATCTACACGAATTTCTTTTCAAGACAATCCATACACTTTTGAAGAACGACATGCTCGTTTATCAGAACCACTAGAACCAGTTCAACGACAAGCACCTTTAAGCGAACCAACATATAACCTATACCCAACACTACCACAAGAACTAAGTAGAATAAGAAATTCTAGTCAAAACCAAAATACAGTCGAAATAAATAGACAAATTATACATCCTCGACGAAACAGAAATCTTCAAACTCCCCGAGTTCATTTTGATATACCTCAATCCCCATCACAAAACACTCCAGAAAACCCCATTGGTATATTACCAGAAACCCCTACGCTTCTTTCACAACGTAGCACCTCAAGCCTACCATCAGATTACTTAGGTTCAACACCAACATCTGAGCAAATACGTGAAAATCCTTTCAACCCCACAAACCAAACATCACGATTTCCATATTGGACTACACATTCATTTACACAAGGTGAACCAAATTTAGTCAATGACCCCATAGATATTTCTACGGATACAACAACATCCTCATCACTACCAGAAACATTATCACTACCATCAACACCATCAATAAGCCAATTTTCACCACCACCCTTTAACTTAAATTTTCCAGATAATCTCGACGCCAGATATCGAGAACAATCATCAATAAATATTCCTTTAAGACTAGATTGGAATACATTTACAGCACCTCCACCACTATTTGGACAACATCAAGAAAGTAACCGCCTTCATAACTGGGCACTTAATAGATTACAATATCGCCAAGATATTCACAACGATATCCGTGATCACAATATTCAAATACTCCAACAAAACAGTTTACAATTAAAGTTTGAAATAACAGTTAAGTTAAATAATATTACCCAACATCCCTACCCATTAAATCCACCTAACATAACAGCTCAATCACTACCACCACCGTTTATAACTACTGAAGTAATATAAAAATACGACAGATATACCAAAAACACAATTGGCTACATTACATTTTATAATCCATACTCAGGATTATCATACACATGTATATTCTAAAATTATTAATTTTTCTCCAACTCCTTTTTCTAGTAATCTCAAATCAAAACATAAACCCTTCTCCTCGTACAGGACCACAAGATTTATTAGTAACACATTAAGATTGTGAAGAAAATGAACAAAAAACACTACATAAATATGCAATAAATCAAGTATCACAATGTGAAACAGAACCACAAGCTATAGAAACCACAGATGTAATAGCAACACTCTATTCAAAAGCCCGAGCAACAACAGTTACAGGTTATAAATTCACAGCAACATTTTCCGAAAAGAAAGTACATTGTTCACAAGTCTCGAATGGAAACAAAAACCGACTTGACCATGAATCATTCTATCAAAGTAATATAGAACGTCTTTTACATCTCAATCCCGACGATTGTAAAAATGAATTACTTAGACTAAACATCACACAAAATAAAAACTCCCAAAGAAAGTTAGTTAATTTTCAAGTTTTTCCAGACTCTGTACATCAATCACAACTTGAAAGACATCAAGGACATATAAAACTAGACGAAAAATACCCGTATAACGGCGCACACGGACGATTAACCTATGACCTACACGATAAACATTGGATACCACACATTGGTATAAATGACCCATCAAACTGCAAAGCAGACACAAAAAATAAAGGATACCAAGAAATAATGTTTTTCGATTGGAAAATACAACTCGAAAAAATACAACTAACACGAGATTTATCAGATAATACAATGATCTATCAAGGAATCCGATTACCTTGTAAAAATGATCAAGGTTATTGCGACCCTACAACGAGAACACAAGCAACAATTGTTTGGTTCCCCGAAGATACATGTACAACATTTCAAGTAGCAAAAATACACGCTCGTATGATAAAATTTCACGAAAAATATTTTATACAATCAATTCCATATGAACAAGTCCATCCATCACGAAAACTAAGTTCTAATTTTAGAAACATAGACAATATAGAAAATAAATTGACACGTTTTCAAATATATCAAGAAACAGAACTTGCATGTAAATACAGGAATCCACTTCACAGAACACAATACTCTGAAATATTAGTTGAATACGAAAAAGGATTCGACATGACCACTGGAAAAGTAAAAATCGACCCATATGCAACAGGTCATCCTCTAAACGAAGGAACATCCTATATACCAGTTAATTTTGAAAAAAGCAACGGACAACCTGGTGGACATCTAAAACCCCATGACACCAGAAGCACACGCTTACAAGAATTATCACTAATGAATACTACATATTTCGGTAATATCCACTATGATATTCATTTAGATATGAAACTAGATTATACAATTAGCCGAATTTTTCAAGAAATGTCACTCTCCGAATTAGAAACACTACACCAACTATGCGAATTAGAACGAACACAAATATTACAATCACTTGCACTAGCAGTATTAAAAATACCCTACGCAGGATATTTACTATCAGGAAATAGATCAAATTTTTTAGACTATGAAGGAAACATCTTATGGTTTTATACTTGTACTAAAAAAGTATCACCACTATACGTTTTTGAAGATAAACGATGTTATAAAAGAATCCCTATCTTTTATAAGAATAAAGTACATTTCGTGGATACACTTTCACGAAGAACCTATTTCTGGGATACCGCAGTCCCATGTGGATCAGAAAACAGCCACAATGTAGTACAACTAAACCCTGATGAAAATAAATATTATCTTCTCACTCCATATCCCACATTAATGCAATCACTCAAAAAATTTTCACCAGAAAGCATTCGCGTTATTGCTCGAAACCCAAATATAGACTTACAATCAATAGGAATCTATTCAAAATCAGATATTCAACATCACATTAGAACACAACAATTCCAAGAATTATTAACACAAATGGACACTATACAAAGACAATCAATAGACCAAAATTTACGCAAACTTGCAGAAACCGCAGGATTTGCCGATATCTACACGCAAGACTATAGCGGATATTTTAAAGACATTAAAGATTATATATATCTAAACGGTGAAAAATACCGTCCCCAAGATATATCACCAATTAACATTTTTAGCTTTGTTACACTCAAAAATGAGATCCTCGATTTTCTAGGATGGCCCTACTACATCTTAGAAAAATTGACTATTTTATACGCAATGTTTAACTTTATTGGATTTCTTTTCTCACTTTTAAAAGGAATCTACAACACATGTGCTATACACACACAAGTCAATCGACAAGCAAGTGTAGCACGCATACTCTTTGCAGGATTTTTTGGAATCTTTTCTACATCTATAAACAAAATTCTTTTAGACGCACAAATAAAAGAATATAACACAAAAATAGCAACACGACAAAATACATACGACGAAGAACATAACAATGTAGACATAACGCCAACGGCACCACAATTACCACCCCTACCAAATAACCATCCACTATCCCTAGTCCCACGAAATTTTCGAAATTTAGCTATCACACATAATCCAAATTTTCGACTCACCACATCACAAAGTCCCATCCAACATATAATGACACACCAGTCACAAGATGATAATACTTATGAACAAATTATTGAACAACCCCATACCACCGCTTTTCAGTCTCAAAATAATCATTTTTTTAGCCCACGATGAGCCGCCAACTTGGATCACTACACCGATCAAATTCCCACCCAACCAATCTTACCTCTCCAATCCCAATAATACCACTTTTTGCTTTTCCGCCACCCGATTTCACATCTAGTAATGTAACATCAGGCATGAATTCCGACACTAATTCACACATCTCAGTTTTATATTCCATCTCACAACTCAATAACCCGAATATTGAAACCCCCGATGAATTTGCCGACTCAGAACCATCCCCATCCAATAATTTTCATAACTCTTCTAATTTTTCTCAACCCCCTTTTCAACCCATATTATCCAATAACCCTGACCCCATCACTCCCACACCCTCGTATGCTTCCCAAGTTACCCCAACCTACTCCTCATACCATTCTGACCAATCATCTCATTCTCCAGACAACCCCCGAATCTCCCCAGAGCTAGATAATTTTATTACCCTTCAACAACAACCCTACCACCTTAATACCCCAACCATAAACCAAATCTCCTCCACAATAAATTCATCCAACCCCCCTACCCCTACACCCTCTTCAAATTATACTGAATCATTAGCACCATCATCCACATCAACTGAATCTTCACTCAACACTAATAGAGCTTACCGCACTTTTAAAAGAAAGTTCCCCAACCATCCTTTCCCAGCAAAACCAGGAACAGCCCGTGAATACATCAACCACCCCAAGCATACTAACACAAAAGAATTTTTAGCCATCACCTTACCCTCATTCCCACAATACACCTTAAACACCCCCCACGACACTAACGAAACACGCAACTTTGGAGATGAATACGTTTTAATGCCCACTCTCTCTTGGACCTCATATTATCATTTTACTAACCCTCTTTGCTTACCTTTATCTAACACTCACATCGATATAGAGCGAAATACGGACATGCTATATCGACTCACTACACCACTAACCGCTAGACAATTTACTTACGTTGGATATAAAAAATCATTAAAAAACACACACTGCACCTAGAGCTAACGAATATACACTCGAATACTATGATCACAACATCATCAGAGCTAACCAAGATCAATTCTTAGACGACGATCGCTTCGCTAATCCACAAATCACCGAGAAATTTTTCATTAAAACACCATATGTATTTACACTAAATATCTTCGATCGCAAGTTTGACCACATTATTTCAGAAGCACTAACAGACACACAAGCATACGAAAGTTTTAAAGAACGCTTCCAAATATTTTCACTAACCTTTCATTTCCTTGCACCACACGAAAGAGATTTACACTGCTCACACGATATTATGTTGCGCACTAAACAAACCCACACATATAGTTATTATCGCTTCATCCAAAATCACTTTGACCTACACACACCCTCTAGACAACCACACCATCGTTTTCAATTCATTAATTCCAAATACACTTCACCATTTTTCCTAAATTTCACATATTGCATTAAAGATACTAACCTTCATGGTATTCTTCGTAATTATGACCCCATAACCCAAATGTACATCTTCTGTCCCATCACCAAGACCTTCAACGCCGAAGAATCCCGACCCTTCCTTATCCCGCACGAGTTTGTACAACCTATAGAAATCCCAATTTTAGAATTCATCCACAACACTAAATTCAATCACAAATTATATAATCTAATCCAAAACACACCTTATGAGTTTGCAGTTGGCACTGAAGAACTAACCACTATCAAGGCACTCCAATTGCTTTGGCCACTGCTTCAGACTAAAAATATCATCCGCATCTTAGCTAAACTACTAACAACTTCAGAACTAATTCACGACATCTTCCCCCACGGTTTTTTCCCCGACGACTAACAGGTAAGTATGAATTAAATGAATATAACTAACTAATTGAAATATTAAAAACTTACCATACTTTATTCATGTTTTCTTTAGATTTTTAGCCTTCATCCGACGATCACCTACAAAAACCACAAAAGACAAATAAAAATCGCAAATTTCATCAAACAGATTTCAAAAATTCTATTAATCTCTTACACTTATAAATTTATAAATTTAATACCAATGCAGTAAATTCATTTCTAAAATTTTCCCCACAAGCAGTAAATCTAATTATAATGAAAATTTGTATCTTAAAATTCCCCCATAACTAGCAGTAAATTTCCAAATTCTATGCAGTAAATTAATAAAATGCAATTGCAGTACTAACCTTTTGATATTTTCATTCATTCACACAGAAATTCTATCCACACTCGCACAGCTCGCCCACGAAGAATTGTTTAAAATAATGAATTTCAGTTTCAAGTTTTCACACTCAACAACTCTAACATATAATAACATGTTTCAAACCTTCCTTTAACCCGGTTGGAAAGGAATCATATACTAAACAAAACTAACCAACGCAGCTTACTAAATACCACAAATCATAGAATAACAGCATGACTAAGAAAAGGAAACCAACGGTACCCAAACCGGATTAACCCAGTTTAAAACTGGATAATTTATTCTTTTGAGGACTATTATAAAGTCTAAGAAAGAAATAATAAAACACAAAAAAGTCGAAAGACAAACCCATACCACAAACAATTTGATTTTTGAAAAAAGGACACAACCAACAAAACATAAGAAAAATCACAACAAACCCAACATAAAACGTTGTCACATAACAGGACCCCTCACAAAAACCGCATGAAATCATACTCCCACTCCTGGCCTAACCCACCAGGAAGGACGTCCTGAGCATGCTCTATAGCCGGCCTAACCCACCGTGCTACATCCACGCTTTGTGACCACACCTCTATTTTTAATAAGAGCTACTCAAGTGTGAGTAACTCTTCAAAATAACCGAACTAAAACAAAAAGCTTTTGTGAAAACAACTAACTAAAATCATTATTAAAAAATATTAAACTAATAAAAGTTTTATAAAATGTAAAATCACATGATGCAATACATAGATCAGAATACAACACCAAGGACGAACATCAAAAGACAAAACGACCCCACCACACTCGAGAGAGAATGACCAACTACAATCAATATGCCGCTCACAATCACAACTCAAAGGATTTAGAGTACGACTTGACCTCGCAGAAAAGGACTTCATTGAACTAGACCAATGACCACCTCGATGACCCAAGTGTACGTACAGATCCGAGTAACCAGGCATCCCCTCCACGCACAATCTCCACGCCATTCCCAAGCTAGATCAGACACAAAAGAAGTTCTCCCCGAAGAACAGAAAAACCTGACATAGCCAACCATTCTGAAATCAGAATTGATTTTGTTGCAGAGACTCAGTCGTTGTCACAAGAAGAACACAACGTCTTATGTCCCTAACTCCAGCTTCCTGAAACTTCTTTAACAAAGAAGAAGCGGAAGAAAATTATGATGTTCACCAAATACCAACGTCCATCATCCATCCTTGAATTACAGAAGAACTGTTCTAAAAAACTCTGTAAAACCCGGATGGGTGGAACCTGATCTAAACTATATTTTATGATTGGATAAATTAAATGTTTTACCAATGTAAAGTATTTAATATTAACCAATCACGATCCATCTAACTAACAACCCACTTATTTGTAAGTGCTGAAGTTACTTGTAATTTCAGCACCAGAGAGATTTGAATTTAACTTAGAAATTAGTTGGACTCTCCCGAGCACTTCAGCAGCCGCAATAAACCAGTATACCCTAGATCTATTGAGCCTAGCAGAGACTAGTTAAACAACCTGAGACTAGATAGTATAAGAGTAAGATTAGGATCGGTATTAGACTAAGAAGTTGCACGAATCTATCCGGCCGAAAATAAGATAGCGTGACGAGCAGACGGTGTACCCTATCCGAAATTACTCTATGAGTTAACCAACTCGGTCCTAACTCACTATACTGGATTGCTTAGAAAAACAAGAAATTTTAGCGAAACGAGTTGGTAAATAAAACAATTTGAACTAAAACTGTACTAAAAGTAGAGTGCTTCACAATTGTTTCAAAATTTCAAACTTTGCTGCACATTTTTTTTTGGTTCTTTTCAATTTACCAATGGCTGACCTATGGTCAGACAGGGTGGCCAAAAGATAATGGCATTGGACGGCTAATTCAAAACGGTCTGCGTGCCTGGTATCGAGTACCATCTGTGCCGATTCGTTCTTAAAACTGAATTCGGTAAGCCTAAAAACTGATTGTTTACCTAAGTTTGTTAAAAACTCATCGAGAAAATTGTCAGATCACAAAAACTAAGAGAATACATTGACTCGCCAAAATTAGCAGACTTGGTAAGCAACCAAATTTTGAATCATTCAAAATTCTTCTTGAAGCAATTCGGATGGCTAAAAATATAGGTTTTTTTATGGAACCATTGAAGCAAAAGAATTTTGAAAAACTGCAGGTTAGTTTTGCGGCCCAAGTTTTCAGCAACAAAACAATCTTTTTTCAATAGGAGAATTTCGAAAATAGGTTTTTTCTAAATTTTTGTTTCGCTTCGTTTCATTGTTTGAAAGCTCTAACAGGTTGCTTAGAAAAACGTGAAATTTCAGTGAAATGAATTGGTCTATAAAACCCTTTGAACTTGTTCTGTTCTGAAACCAGAGTGCTTACTTCGTCTTTCCAGTTTTTATACAAAGATGTCAATTCTATTTTCGATCGAGCAATGGCTTGCTTTGATAGGTTTTATTATTTTGAACAAAACAAAATTCTATTTGAAGCATAGCATCTTTGCTTCAAATTTCTATTGGTTCGATTCATTTTACCTCTGGTATTAAATTGGCCGATTTGTTAAGGCTTTAAACTGCTTATGCAATACGCTCTGCGCTCCTGTGTGCGAATCCCATCTCTGACAATTAGTTTTCGAAAACACCTGAACAGAGTTCAGTAAGCACAAAAACTGATTTTTACCAAATTTTCTTAATATCATGCCAAGAAATTTGTCAGACCACAAGGCATTAGAAAAAAAATTGGCTCATTATTTTTTAAAATTTATCTAAGGAGTTTAGTCAAGCAAGGAAACGTTGAAAAGCTTTAAAATTTTTCATGAAGATAATCGGATGACCGTTGTTATAGGTTTTTCTATCGAAAACAATCAAATAATGGAACTTTGAAAAATTTCAGGTTGCTTTTTTGGTCCAGCTTTTCCACAAAAAACTATCGTTTTTCAATGAAAGGAAGACAAAAGTAAATTTTCCTTAAATTTTCAATTCGCTTTGTATGATAGTTTGAAAGCTCTAACAGGTTGCTTAGAAAACTTGAAAAATTGGTGAGAGGATTTGCTCTATAAAACGAATTAAACTAGTCCTGTTTCAGAATTAGAATATTTACTTCGTCAATACAATTTATTTACCAAAAACTTCGAAACTATTTTTGATCGAACGATGGCTTGATTTGATAGCTTTTTTTTGGGCAAAAAATTATTCTATTTGAAGCATAGCATATCTTTGCTTCAAATTTTTATTGTTCGATTCAATTTACCAACGAATGAGTTCAGTGCAGACGGGGTGGTCGAGTGGTTTAGTGAGCACAACAACTTATGTTTACCTCAATTAATAATAACTCACCGACACAGTTGTCAGATCACAAAAACTAAGAGAACAAATCGACTCGCCAAAATTAGCAGACTTGGCAAGCAACCAACTTTTCAATCATTCAGAATTCTTCTTGAAGCAATTCGGATGGCTAGATTTATACGTTGTTTTATGGAAACCATTGAAGCAAAAGTATTTTGAAAAACTGCAGGTTAGTTTTTTGGCCCAAGTTTTCGGCAAGAAAATTACCTTTTTTCAGTGGGAGAATTTCGAAAATAGGTTTTTCCTAAATTTTTGTTTCGCTTCGTTTCATTGTTTGAAAGCTCTAACAGGTTGCTTAGAAAAACTTGAATTTTCAGTGAAATGAATTGGTCTATAAAAAGCTTTGATCTTGTCCTGTTCTGAAACTAGAGTGCTTACCTCGTCTTTCCAGTTTTTATACAAAGATGTCAATTCTATTCTCGATCGAGCAATGGCTTGCTTTGATAGGTTTTATTATTTTGAACGAAACAATATTCGATTTGAAGCATAGCATCTTTGCTTCAAGTTTTTATTGATGCGAATCCGTTCCTGGGTGCGAATCCCATGTCTGACAATTAGTTTTCGAAAACACCTGAACAGAATTCAGTAAGCACAAAAACTGATTTATACCAAATTTTGTTAGTAACATACCGAGAAGTTTGTCAGATCACAAGGTATTAGAAGAAGAATCGGCTCACCATTTTTTGAAATTTGTCTAAGCAGTTTAGTCAAGCAAGGAAACGTTGAAAAGATTTAACTTTTTTCGTGAAAAAAATCGGATGACCATTGTTATACGTTTTTCTATCGAAAACAATCAAATAATGGAATTTTGAAAAAAAATCAGGTTGCTTTTTTGGTCCAGCTTTTCCACAAAAAACTATCGTTTTTCAATGGAAGGAAGACAAAACTAAATTTTCCTTAAATTTTCAATTCGCTTTGTATGATAGTTTGAAAGCTCTAACAGGTTGCTTAGAAAAACTTCGTTTCGCAAAAATTGACGATACGATTTGGTCTATAAAACGATTTGAACTAGTCATGTTTCAAGACTAGAATGCTTACTTCGTCAATACAATTTGATTACAAAAACTTCAAAACTATTTTTGATCGAACGATGGCTTGATTTGATAGCTTTTATTATTTTGAGCAAAAAAATATTCTATTTGAAGCATAGCAAATTTCTTATGTTCGATTCAATTTACCAACGAATGAGTTCACTGCAGACATGGTGGTCGAATGGTTTAGGCGATGGATTGACTGCTTATCTAATACGTTCTGTGTGCGTCGGTGCAAATTGCAGCTTTGTCGATTAGTTTTTAAAAACACTTGAACTGAATTCGGTGAGCACAACATCATTTGATACCTCAATTGATAATACCTCACCGAGAATTTACCAGATCACAAAGTTGTAAAGATAGAATCGGGTCGCAATCTTTTGGAATTCGTCCAAGCAGAGTAGTCAAGCAATTAAATGTTGGAAAATTTTAAGTTTGTTCATGAACAAAATCGGTTGGCCAATGTTATTCGTTTTTCTTTTGAAAACCTTCAAGCAATGGAAATTTGAAAACTTTTCAGGTAATTTTTTTGGTCATGCTTTTCCACAAAATACGTTTTTCAAAGGAAGCAATTCAAAATTAAATTTTCCCTAGGTTTTTTTTCGCTTCGTTTGATAGTTCGAAAGCCTTTATAGGTTGCTTAGAAAAAGTTCAAACGTTTGACAAAAGAATTTGTGTTTAAAATGATTTGAACTAGCCCTGTTCTAGGACTAGAGTGCTTACTTTGTCATTACAGTTGTTATAAAAAGACCTCAAGTCTATTTTTGATCGAACAATGGCTTGATTTGATAGGTTTTATTATTTTGATTTAAAAAACATGCTATTTGAAGCACAGCAAATGTGCTTCAACGTTTTATTGGTTTGATTCAAATTACCAATGATTGACCTGTGGTCAGACAAGATGGCCGAGTAGTTTAGGTGTTGGACTGCCAATCCAATAAGTACTGCGTGCGTGGGTTCGAATGCCATCTCTGTCTATTAGTTTTTAAAAACACCTGAACTGAACTCGGTAAGCACAGCAACTAATTTTTACCTAATTTGTTAATAACTCACCACGAAATTTTCCAGATCATAAAGTTCTAGAGCTGGAATCGGCTCTCAATTTTTTGAAATTAGTCTAAGCAGACTAGTCAAGCAAATAAACGTTAAAAAATTTTAAGTTTGTTCATGAAGAAAGTCGGTTGGCCAATGTTATACATTTTTCTATTGAAGCCTTTCAAGCAATGGAGTTTTGAAAACTTCAGGTTTTGTTTCGTCGAGTATTTCCACAAAAAAATGATCGTTTTTCATTGGAAGCAATTCAAATTAAATTTACAGGCAGGCCGAGAGGTGAAGGCATTGAATTTTTATCAATATTTACTGCGTGCGTGTGTTCGAAACCCAGCCCTGTCCAGTAAGTTTTTGAAAACTAGTCTAAGCAGACTAGTCAAGCAATTAAACGTTGAAAATTTTAAGGTTGTTCATGAAGAAAGTCGGTTGGCCAATGTTTTATTGAAACTATACAGGCAATGGAATTTTGAAAAAATTCAGGATATTTTTTTTTTGGCTCAGTTTTTTTACAAAAAATTATAGTTTTTTCAGTGGAATCGATTCAAAATTAGGTTTTCCTTAAATTTTTAGTTCGCTTCTTTTGATATTTTGAAAGCTGTAACAGGTTGCTTTCAAAAACTTTAAATTTCAGCGAAACGATTTGCGCTAAAAATGATTTGAACTAGTCCTGTTCTAGGACTATAGTGCTATATTCGTCATTACATTTCAAATGCAAAGTGTCAAGTCTATTTTTGATTGAACAATGGCTTGATTTGACAGGTTTGTTTGTTTTGAGCCAAAAAAAAAACATTATATTTGAAACGGAGCATCTTTGCTTCAAACTTTTATTGGTTTGAATCAATTCACCAACGGATGACCTCTGGTCAGACAGGGTGACCGAGTGTTTAAAGCGTTGGACTGCTGATGCAATTAAGTCTGCTTGCGTGGGTTCGAATCCCATATCTGTCGATTAGTTCTTAAACACACTTGAACTGAATTTCTTTAACACAACAATAGATGTTTAGCTAAATTGTTGATAACTCAACGAGAATTTTCCTAGATCACAAAGTTCTAGAAAAAAATTTGCTCGCAAACTATTGGACTTTGTCTAAGCAGATTCATCAAGCAATTAAACGTTTCCATTAAATTTTTCAGTTTGATCATGAAGAAAATTGGTCAGCCAATGTTATAAAATTTTCTATTGGAATTTCGATAAACTTCAAGTTACTTTTTCGGTCAGCCAATGTCAAGTTTATCATGAACAACCTCAAAATTTTTAACGTTTAATTGCTTGACTATTTTGTTTAGACAAATTCCAATAGTCAATTTTGTCTCCAAAACTTTGTGATCTGGTAATTTTTGCGGTGAGTAATTATCAATTTAGGTAAACATCAGTTGTTGTGCCTACCGAAATCAGTTCAGGTGTTTTCAAAAACTTACTGGACAGGGCTGAGTTTCGAACACACGCACGCAGTAAATATTGATAGCACTTCAACGCCTTCACCTCTCTGCCTGCCAGTAAACTTAATTTCATTTGAATCATCATTTTCCAAATCATAAAGTACTCGGCAAAAAAAAACCTGAAGTTTTCAAAAATCCATTGCTTGAAAGGCTTCAAAAGAAAAAGGTATAACATTGGCCAACCGACTTTCTTCATGAACAAACTTAAAATTTTTTAACGTTTATTTGCTTGACTAGTCTGCTTAGACTAATTTCAAAAAATTGCGAGCCAATTCCATCTCTAAAACTTTATGATTTGGAAAATTTGGTGGTGAGTTATTAACAAATTAGGTAAAAATCAGTTGTTGTGCTTACCGAGTTCAGTTCAGGTGATTTTAAAAACTAATAGACAGAGATGGCATTCGAACCCACGCACGCAGGACTTTTTGGATTGGCACTCCAACACTTTAAATACTTGGCCATCTTGTCTGACCACAGGTCAATCATTGGTAAATTGAATCAAACCAATAAAACTTTGAAGCACAGTTGCTGTGCTTCAAATAGAATGCTTTTAAATCAAAATAATAAAACCTATCAAATCAAGCCATTGTTCGATCAAAAATAGACTTGAAGTCTTTTTATAAAAAATGTAACGACGAAGTAAGCACTCTAGTCCTAGAACAGGGCTAGTTCAAATCATTTTAAACACAAATTCTTTTGTCAAACGTTTGAACCTTTTCTAAGCAACCTATAAAGGCTTTCGAACTATCAAACGAAGCGAAAAAAAAACCTAAGGAAAATTTAATTTTGCATTGGTTCCATTGAAAAACGTTAGTTTTTTGTGGAAAAGCATGACCAATTAAAATAACCTGAAAAATTTTCAAAATTCCATTGCTTGAATGTTTTCAAAAGAAAAACGTATAACAATGGCTAACCGATTTTCTTCACAAACAAACTTAAAATTTTCCAACATTTAATTGCTTAACTACTCTGCTTAGACGAATTCCAAAAAGTTGCGACTCGATTTTATCTCTACAACTTGTGATCTGGTAAATTCTCGGTGAGTTATTATCAATTGAGTTAAACAAAAGATGTTGTGCTCATCGAATTCAGTTCAGATGTTTTTAAAAACTAATCGACAGAGCTGGGATTTGAAACAACGCACACAGAACGTATTAGATAGGCAGTCAATCCATCGCCTAAACCACTCGACCACCCAGTCTGCACTGATCTCATTCGTTGGTAAATTGAATCGAACAATTGAAATTTGAAGCAGAAATATGCCATTTTTCAATTAGAATATTTTTTTTTGCTCAAAAGAATAAAACCTATCAAATCAAGCCATCGTTCGTTTAAAAATAATTTCGAAGTTTTTGTAATTAAATTGTATTGACGAATTAAACATTCTAGTCTTGAAACAGGACTAGTTCAAATCGTTTTATATACCAAACCGTTTCCTCATTTTTTGCGAAACGAAGTTTTTCTAAGCAACCTGTTAGAGCTTAGTAGTTCTGCTTTTGGCATTAAGTTTCAATATGCAATAGTTTTTCTTCAGAAAGCGAATAACAATTGCGCAGGGTCTCAGTTTTTGGAGAAGCGAGGTATTTATATCCGTATCTCTCGCATGCAAAGCGAGCGCTCTACCATTCGGGCTACCTCCACGTTGTGTTAAAGTATCGCGTAGGTAGTTTATCCAGTCGGAAATTCTGAGTTTTTTTCTTAGTAGGTCTGCTATTGGATTAAAGTTTCAATGTGTGAAAGTTTTTCTGCAGAAAGATAAAAACAATTACGGAAGGTCTTAAGTTTTGGAGATTTGGGGCATTGATCACCGTACCTCTCGCATGCGAAGCCAGCGCTCTACCATTTGAGCTACATCACCGTTGATTAGATCTATCGCGTTGGTCTGATGCTCAGTCGGCAACTATGAGGTTTTTTTGTCGCAGAAAGTCTGCTTCTGTTAAGAAGTTTCAATATGCAATACTTTTTCTCAAGAAAGCAAACAACAATTACGCAAGGTCTCAGGTTATGGAGATGCAGGGCCTTCATCTCCGAATCTCTCGCAAGCAAAGCGAGCAAAATTCGCGATACCTCCACGTTGTGTAAAATATAGCGTAGGTAGTTTGTCCAGTCGGCAATTCTGAGTTTTTTCTTGGTAGATCTGCTATTGGGTTGAAGTTTCAATGTGCAATAGTTTTTCTGCAGAAAGAGAAAAACACTCACGAAATGTCCTAGGTTTTGGAGATATTGGGCATTGATACCGGTTCCTCTGGCATGCGAAGGGAGCCCTCTACCATTAGAGCTACATCCCCGTTGTTAAGATCTATCGCGTAGGTCTCATTCTCAGTCGGCAACTATGAGGTTTTTTGTCGCAGAAAGTCTGCTTCTGTTAAGAATTTTCTATGTGCAATACTTTTTCTTCAGAAAGCAAACAACAATTACGCACGGTCTCAGGTTATGGAGATGCAGGGCGTTTATCTCCGAACCTCTCGCAAGCAAAGCGAGCGATCTACCATTTGGGGTACCTCCACTTTGTGTTAAAGTATCGCGTAGGTAGTTTGTCCAGTCGGCAATTCTGAGTTTTTTCTTGGTAGATCTGCTATTGGGTTTCAATGTTCAATAGTTTTTCTGCAGAAAGAGAAAAACAAACAATTTCGAAATGTATTAAGTTTTGGAGATGCGGGGCATTGATCTCCGTACCTCTCGCATGCGAAGCGAGCGCTCTACCATGTGACGTACATCCTCGTTGTTAAGAACAATCGCGTAATTCTCTTGCTCAGTCGGCAACTATGAGGTTTTTCGCAGAAAGTCTGCTTCTGGAAAGAAGTTTCAATATGCTATATTTTTTCTCCAGAAAGCAAACAACAATTACGCAAGGTCTCAGGTTATGGAGATGCAGGGCCTTCATCTCCGAATCTTTCGCAAGCAAAGCGAGCGATCTACCATTCGGGCTACCTCCACGTTGTGTTAAAGTATCGCGAGGTAGTTTATCCAGTCGGAAATTCTGAGTTTTTTTCTTAGTAGGTCTGCTATTGGATTAAAGTTTCAATGTGTAAAAGTTTTTCTGCAGAAAGATAAAAATAATTACGGAAGTTCTTAAGTTTTGGAGATTTGGGGCATTGATCACCGTACCTCTCGCATGCGAAGCCAGCGCTCTACCATTTGAGCTACATCACCGTTGGTTACAACTATCGCGTTGGTCTGATGCTCAGTCGGCAACTATGAGGTTTTTTGTCGCAGAAAGTCTGCTTCTGTTAAGAAGTTTCAATATGCAATACTTTTTCTCCAGAAAGCAAACAACAATTACGCAAGGTCTCAGGTTATGGAGATGCAGGGCCTTCATCTCCGAATCTCTCGCAAGCAAAGCGAGCGATCTACCATTCGTGATACCTCCGCGTTGTGTTAAAGTATAGCGTAGGTAGTTTGTCCAGTCGGCAATTCTGAGTTTTTTCTTGGTAGATCTGCTATTGGGTTGAAGTTTCAATGTGCAATAGTTTTTCTGCAGAAAGAGAAAAACACTCACGAAATGTCCTAAGTTTTGGAGATATTGGGCATTGATACCGGTTCCTCTGGCATGCGAAGGGAGCGCTCTACCATTAGAGCTACATCCCCGTTGTTAAGATTTATCGCGTAGGTCTCATTCTCAGTCGGCAACTATGAGGTTTTTTGTCGCAGAAAGTCTGCTTCTGTTAAGAATTTTCAATGTGCAATACTTTTTCTTCAGAAAGCAAACAACAATTACGCAAGGTCTCAGGTTATGGAGATGCAGGGCGTTTATCTCCGAACCTCTCGCAAGCAAAGCGAGCGATCTACCATTTGGGGTACCTCCACTTTGTGTTAAAGTATCGCGTAGGTAGTTTGTCCAGTCGGCAATTCTGAGTTTTTTCTTGGTAGATCTGCTATTGGGTTGAAGTTTCAATGTTCAATAGTTTTTCTGCAGAAAGAGAAAAACAAACAATTTCGAAATGTCTTAAGTTTTGGAGATGCGGGGCATTGATCTCCGTACCTCTCGCATGCGAAGCGAGCGCTCTACCATGTGACGTACATCCCCGTTGTTAAGAACAATCGCGTAATTCTCTTGCTCAGTCGGCAACTATGAGGTTTTTTGCAGAAAGTCTGCTTCTGGAAAGAAGTTTCAAAATACATTATTTTTTCTCCAGAAAGCAAACAACAATTACGCAAGGTCTCAGGTTATGGAGATGCAGGGCCTTCATCTCCGAATCTCTCGCAAGCAAAGCGAGCGATCTACCATTCGCGATACCTCCACGTTGTGTTAAAGTATAGCGTAGGTAGTTTGTCCAGTCGGCAATTCTGAGTTTTTTCTTAGTAGATCTGCTATTGGGTTGAAGTTTCAATGTGCAATAGTTTTTCTGCAGAAAGAGAAAAACACTCACGAAATGTCCTAAGTTTTGGAGATATTGGGCATTGATACCGGTTCCTCTGGCATGCGAAGGGAGCGCTCTACCATTAGAGCTACATCCCCGTTGTTAAGATCTATCGCGTAGGTCTCATTCTCAGTCGGCAACTATGAGGCTTTTTGTCGCAGAAAGTCTGCTTCTGTTAAGAATTTTCAATGTGCAATACTTTTTCTTCAGAAAGCAAACAACAATTACGCAAGGTCTCAGGTTATGGAGATGCAGGGCGTTTATCTCCGAACCTCTCGCAAGCAAAGCGAGCGATCTACCATTTGGGGTACCTCCACTTTGTGTTAAAGTATCGCGTAGGTAGTTTGTCCAGTCGGCAATTCTGAGTTTTTTCTTGGTAGATCTGCTATTGGGTTGAAGTTTCAATGTTCAATAGTTTTTCTGCAGAAAGAGAAAAACAAACAATTTCGAAATGTCTTAACTTTTGGAGATGCGGGGAATTGATCTCCGTACCTCTCGCATGCGAAGCGAGCGCTCTACCATTTGACGTACATCCCCGTTGTTAAGAACAATCGCGTAATTCTCTTGCTCAGTCGGCAACTATGAGGTTTTTCGCAGAAAGTCTGCTTCTGGAAAGAAGTTTCAGTATGCAATAGTTTTTCTTCAGAAAGCGAATAACGATTACGTAAGGTCTCAGGTTATGGAGATGCAGGGCCTTCATCTCCGAACATCTCGCAAGCACAGCGAGTGATCTATCATTTGAGCTACACCCTCGGTCTTTAAAACTATCGCGTAGGTCTTGAGATCAATCGGTAACCATGAGGTTTTTTCTCGAAAGGTCTGCTTTCCGAATGAAGTTTCAATGTGCGTTAGTTTTTACTTCAAAAAGCGAATAACAATTACACAGGGTCTCAATTAATTTTCTCCAGAAAACTACTGAATATTGAAATCTTGTACAAGAAACACCTTCCCAGAAAATTTATAACCTCTTGTTTGCCGACTGAAACAAAAGCTTCCTCGACAGTTCAAAAATATGGGAATGTAGCTCAAATGGTAGAGCGCTGGCTTTGCATGCGAAAGGTACGGGGATCGATGCCCCGCATCTCCAAAAATAGAGCAACTCATCTATCACTATCTCAAGATAATATATTGCATATTGAAATTCCTAACAAGTAGATTTTCTGCGAATGAAAAGAAAAACTTCATAGTTGCTGACTAAGCGAAAAAAAATTTCGCGAGATTTGATAAACATGGGATGAAGGTCAAATGGTAGAGCGCCTACTTAGCAAGCCAGAAGTACGGGAGTATTACCCGGCATCTCCGAAGTTAAGGACATCGAGCAATTAATTAACTTTCTTCGGAAAACTACTGAAAATTGAAGTCTTATACAAGAAATACCTTCCAAGAAAATTTATAACCTGTTGTTTCCCGACTGAAACAAAAGCTTCCTCGACAGCTGTAAACTATGGGGATGTAGCTCTAATGGTAGAGCGCTCGCTTAGCATGCGCGAGCTAGGGGGATCAATGCCCCGCATCTCCAAAATTAGAGGCACTCATCAAAAGGTAATCACTATCTCCAGATAATCTATTGCATATTGAAATTCCTAACAAGTAGATTTTCTGCGAACGACAAGAAAAACTTCATAGTTGCTGACTAAGCGAAAAAAACTTCCGCAAGATTTGATTGTAATGGGGATGAAGGTCAAATGGTAGAGCGCCCACTTATAAAGCCAGAAATACGGGGAGCAATACCCCGCATCTCCAAAGTTAAGGACATCGAGTATTTAATTAACTTTCTCCAGAAAACTACTGAATATTGAAATCTTGTACAAGAAACACCTTCCCAGAAATTTTATAACCTCTTGTTTGCCGACTGAAACAAAAGCTTCCTCGACAGTTGAAAACTATGGGAATGTAGCTCAAATGGTAGAGCGCTGGCTTTGCATGCGAAAGGTACGGGGATCGATGCCCCGCATCTCCAAAATTAGAGCCACTCATCAAATGCTAATCACAATCTCAAGATATTATATTGCATATTGAAATTCCTAACAAGTAGATTTTCTGCGAATGAAAAGAAAAACTTCATAGTTGCTGACTAAGCGAAAAAAAATTTCGCGAGATTTGATAAACATGGGATGAAGGTCAAATGGTAGAGCGCCTACTTAGCAAGCCAGAAGTACGGGGAGTAATACCCGGCATCTCCGAAGTTAAGGATATCGAGCAATTAATTAACTTTCTTCGGAAAACTACTGAAAATTGAAGTCTTATACAAGAAATACCTTCCAAGAAAATTTATAACCTGTTGTTTCCCGACTGAAACAAAAGCTTCCTCGACAGCTCTAAACTATGGGGATGTAGCTCTAATGGTAGAGCGCTCGCTTAGCATGCGAGAGCTAGGGGCATCAATGCCCCCCATCTCCAAAATTAGAGGCACTCATCAAAAGGTAATCACTATCTCCAGATAATCTATTGCATATTGAAATTCCTAACAAGTAGATTTTCTGCGAACGACAAGAAAAACTTCATAGTTGCTGACTAAGCGAAAAAAAATTCCGCAAGATTTGATTGTAATGAGGATGAAGGTCAAATGGTAGAGCGCCCACTTATAAAGCCAGAAATACGGGGAGCAATACCCCGCATCTCCAAAGTTAAGGACATCGAGTATTTAATTAACTTTCTCCAGAAAACTACTGAATATTGAAATCTTGTAAAGGAAATACCTTCCCAGAAAAATTATAACCTCCTGTTTCCCGACTGAAACAAAAGCTTCCTCGACAGTTCTAAACTATGGGGATGTAGCTCAAATGGTAGAGCGCTCGCTTTGCATGCGAGAGGTACGGGGATTGATGCCACGCATCTCCAAAACTAGAGCCACTCATCAAATGGCAATCACTATCTCCAGATAATCTATTGCATAATGAAATTCCTAACAAGTAGATTTTCTGCGAACGAGAAGAAAAAAAACATAGTTGCTGACTAAGCGAAAAAAACTTCCGCGAGATTTGATAACCATGGGATGTAGGTCAAATGGTAGAGCGCCAACTTATCGAGCCAGAAATACGGGGAGCAATACCCCACATCTCCAAAGTTAAGGACATCGAGTATTTAATTAACTTTCTTCAGAAAACTACTGAATATTGAAATCTTGTACAAGGAAAACCTTCCCAGAAAAATTCTAACCTCTTGTTTGCCGACTGAAACAAAAGCTTCTTCGACAGTTCTAAACTATGGGGATGTAGCTCAAATGGTAGAGCGCTCTCTTTGCATGCGAGAGGTACCGGGATCGAAGCTCCGAATCTCCAAAACTAGAGCCACTCATCAAATGGTAATCACTATCTCAAGATAATCTATTGCATATTGAAATTCCTAACAAGTAGATTTTCTGCGAACGAAAATAAAAACTTCATATTTGCTGACTAAGCGAAAAAAAATTCCGCGAGATTTGATGAACATGGGATGTAGGTCAATTGGTAGAGCGCCCACTTATCAAGCCAGAAGTACGGGGAGCAATACTCCGCATCTCCAAAGTTAAGGACATCGAGTATTTAATTAACTTTCTTCAGAAAACTACTGAATATTGAAATCTTGTACAAGGAATACCTTCCCAGAAAATTTCCTCGACAGTTCAAAACTATGGGAATGTAGCTCAAATGGTTGAGCGCTGGCTTTGCATGCGAAAGGTACGGGGATTGATGCCCCGCATCTCCGAAAATAGAGCCACTCATCTAATGCTAATCACTATCTCAAGATAATATATTGCATATTGAAATTCCTAACAAGTAGATTTTCTGCGAATGAAAAGAAAAACTTCATAGTTGCTGACTAAGCGAAAAAAAATTTCGCGAGATTTGATAAACATGGGATGAAGGTCAAATGGTAGAGCGCCTACTTAGCAAGCCAGAAGTAAGGGGAGTAATACCCGGCATCTCCGAAGTTAAGGACATCGAGCAATTAATTAACTTTCTTCGGAAAACTACTGAAAATTGAAGTCTTATACAAGAAATACCTTCCAAGAAAATTTATAACCTGTTGTTTCCCGACTGAAACAAAAGCTTCCTCGACAGATGTAAACTATAGGGATGTAGCTCTAATGGTAGAGCGCTCGCTTAGCATGCGCGAGCTAGGGGGATCAATGCCCCGCATCTCCAAAATTAGAGGCACTCATCAAAAGGTAATCACTATCTCCAGATAATCTATTGCATATTGAAATTCCTAACAAGTAGATTTTCTGCGAACGACAAGAAAAACTTCATAGTTGCTGACTATGCGAAAAAAACTTCCGCAAGATTTGATTGTAATGGGGATGAAGGTCAAATGGTAGAGCGCCCACTTATAAAGCCAGAAATACGGGGAGCAATACCCCGCATCTCCAAAGTTAAGGACATCGATTATTTAATTAACTTTCTCCAGAAAACTACTGAATATTGAAAACTTGTACAAGAAACACCTTCCCAGAAATTTTATAACCTCTTGTTTGCCGACTGAAACAAAAGCTTCCTCGACAGTTGAAAACTATGGGAATGTAGCTCAAATGGTAGAGCGCTGGCTTTGCATGCGAAAGGTACGGGGATCGATGCCCCGCATCTCCAATATTAGAGCCACTCATCAAATGCTAATCACTATCTCAAGATAATATATTGCATATTGAAATTCCTAACAAGTAGATTTTCTGCGAATGAAAAGAAAAACTTCATAGTTGCTGACTAAGCGAAAAAAAATTTCGCGAGATTTGATAAACATGGGATGAAGGTCAAATGGTAGAGCGCCTACTTAGCAAGCCAGAAGTACGGGGAGTAATACCCGGCATCTCCGAAGTTAAGGACATCGAGCAATTAATTAACTTTCTTCGGAAAACTACTGAAAATTGAAGTCTTATACAAGAAATACCTTCCAAGAAAATTTATAACCTGTTGTTTCCCGACTGAAACAAAAGCTTCCTCGACAGCTCTAAACTATGGGGATGTAGCTCTAATGGTAGAGCGCTCGCTTAGCATGCGAGAGCTAGGGGGATCAATGCCCCGCATCTCCAAAATTAGAGGCACTCATCAAAAGGTAATCACTATCTCCAGATAATCTATTGCATATTGAAATTCCTAACAAGTAGATTTTCTGCGAACGACAAGAAAAACTTCATAGTTGCTGACTAAGCGAAAAAAACTTCCGCAAGATTTGATTGTAATGAGGATGAAGGTCAAATGGTAGAGCGCCCACTTATAAAGCCAGAAATACGGGGAGCAATACCCCGCATCTCCAAAGTTAAGGACATCGAGTATTTAATTAACTTTCTCCAGAAAACTACTGAATATTGAAATCTTGTAAAGAAAATACCTTCCCAGAAAAATTATAACCTCCTGTTTCCCGACTGAAACAAAAACTTCCTCGACAGTTCTAAACTATGGGGATGTAGCTCAAATTGTAGAGCGGTCGCTTTGCATGCGAGAGGTACGGTGATCGATGCACCGCATCTACAAAACAAGAGCCACTCATCTAAAGGTAATCACCATCTCTAGATAATCTATTGCATATTGAAATTTCTAACAAGTAGAATTTCTGCGAACGAAAAGAAAAACTTCGTAGTTGCTGACTAAGCGAAAAAAAAAATCCGCGAGATTTGATAAACATGGCATGTATGTCAAAAGGTAGAGCGCCTACTTAGCAAGCCAGAAGTACGGGGAGCAATTCCCCGCATCTCCGAAGTTAAGGACATCGAGCAATTAATTAACTGTCTTCAGAAAACTAGTGAATATTGAAGTCTTATACAAGAAATACCTTCCCAGAAAATTTATAACCTCTTGTTTGCCGACTGAAACAAAGGCTTCCTCGACAGTTGTAAACAATGGGGATGTAGCTCAAATGGTAGAGCGCTCGCTTTGCATGCGAGAGGTACGGGGATTGATGCCACGCATCTCCAAAACTAGAGCCACTCATCAAATGGCAATCACTATCTCCAGATAATCTATTGCATATTGAAATTCCTATTAAGTAGATTTTCTGCGAACGAGAAGAAAAAAAACATAGTTGCTGACTAAGCAAAAAAAACTTCCGCGAGATTTGATAACCATGGGATGTAGGTCAAATGGTAGAGCGCCAACTTATCGAGCCAGAAATACGGGGAGCAATACCCCGCATCTCCAAAGTTAAGGGCATCGAGTATTTAATTAACTTTCTTCAGAAAACTACTGAATATTGAAATCTTGTACAAGGAATACCTTCCCAGAAAAATTATAACCTCTTGTTTGCCGACTGAAACAAAAGCTTCTTCGACAGTTCTAAACTATGGGGATGTAGCTCAAATGGTAGAGTGCTCTCTTTGCATGCAAGAGGTACCGGGATCGAAGCTCCGAATCTGCAAAACTAGAGCCACTCATCAAATGGTAATCACTATCTCAAGATAATCTATTGCATATTGAAATTCCTAACAAGTAGATTTTCTGCGAACAAAAATAAAAACTTCATATTTGCTGACTAAGCGAAAAAAAATTCCGCGAGATTTGATGAACATGGGATGTAGGTCAATTGGTAGAGCGCCCACTTATCAAGCCAGAAGTACGGGGAGCAATACTCCGCATCTCCAAAGTTAAGGACATCGAGTATTTAATTAACTTTCTTCAGAAAACTACTGAATATTGAAATCTTGTACAAGGAATACCTTCCCAGAAAATTTATAACCTGTTGTTTGCCGACTGAAACAAAAGCTTCTTCGACAGTTCTAAACTATGGGGATGTAGCTCAAATGGTAGAGCGCTCTCTTTGCATGCGAGAGGTACTGGGATCGATGCCCCGAATCTCCAAAAATAGAGCCACTCATCAAATGGTAATCACTATCTCAAGATAATCTATTGCATATTGAAATTCCTAACAAGTAGATTTTCTGCGAACGAAAAGAAAAACTTCATAGTTGCTGACTAAGCGAAAAAAAATTCCGCGAGATGTGATGAACATGGGATGTAGGTCAATTGGTAGAGCGCCGACTTATCAAGCCAGAAGTACGGGGAGCAATACTCCGCATCTCCAAAGTTAAGGAAATCGAGTATTTAATTAACTTTCTTCAGAAAACTACTGAATATTTAAATATTGTACAAGGAATACCTTCCCAGAAAATTATAACCTCTTGTTTGCCGACTGAAACAAAAGCTTCTTTGACAGTTCTAAACTATGGGGATGTAGCTCAAATGGTAGAGCGCTCTCTTTGCATGCGAGAGGTACCGGGATTGATGCCCCGAATCTCCAAAACTAGAGCCACTCATCAAATGGTAATCACTATCTCAAGATAATCTATTGCATATTGAAATTCCTAACAAGTAGATTTTCTGCGAAAGAAAAGAAAAACTTCATAGTTGCTGACTAAGCGAAAAAAAATTCCGCGAGATTTGATGAACATGGGATGTAGGTCAATTGATAGAGCGCCCACATATCAGGCCAGAAGTACGGGGGGCAATACTCCGCATCTCCAAAGTTAAGGACATCGAGTATTTAATTAACTTTCTTCAGAAAACTACTGAATACTGAAATCTTCTACAAGAAATACCTTCCCAGAAAATTTATAACCTCTTGTTTGCCGACTGAAACAAAAGCTTCCTCGACAGTTCTAAACTATGGGGATGTAGCTCAAATGGTAGAGCGCTCGCTTTGCATGCTAGAGGTACGGGGATCGATGCCCCGGATGTCCCAAACTAGATCGACTCATCAAAAGGTAATCACTGTCTCCAGATAATCTATTGCATATTGAAATTCCTAACAAGTAGATTTTTTGCGAACGAAAAGAAAAACTTCATAGTTGCTGACTAAGCGAAATAAACTTCCGCGAGATTTGATAGTAATGGGGATGAAGGTCAAATGGTAGAGCTCCCACTTATCAAGCCAGGAGTACGGGGAACAATACCCCGCATCTCCAAAGTTAAGGACATCGAGTATTTAATTAACTTTCTTCAGAAAACTACTGAATACTGAAATCTTCTACAAGAAATACCTTCCCAGAAAATTTATAACCTCTTGTTTGCCGACTGAAACAAAAGCTTCTTCGGCAGTTCTAAACTATGGGGATGTAGCTCAAATGGTAGAGCGCTCTCTTTGCATGCGAGAGGTACCGGGATCGAAGCTCCGAATCTCCAAAACTAGAGCCACTCATCAAATGGTAATCACTATCTCAAGATAATCTATTGCATATTGAAATTCCTAACAAGTAGATTTTCTGCGAACGAAAAGAAAAACTTCAGCGAAAAAAAATTCCGCGAGATTTTGGTAAACATGGGATGTAGGTCAAATAGTAGAGCGCCTACTTAGCAAGCCAGAAGTACGGGGAGCAATGCCCCGCATCTCCGAAGTTAAGGACATTGAACAATTAATAACTTTCTTCAGAAAACTACTGAAAATTGAAGTCTTATACAAGAAATACCTTCCAAGAAAAATTGTAACCTCTTGTTTGCCGACTGAAACAAAGGCTTCCTCGGCAGTTCAAAACTATGGGGATGTAGCTCAAATGGTTAAGAGCTCGCTTTGCATGCGAGAGGTACGAAGATCGATGCCCCGCACCTCCAAAACTAGAGTCACTCATCAAATGGTAATCACTGTCTCCAGATAATCTATTGCATATTGAAATTCCTAACAAGTAGATTTTTTGCGAACGAAAAGAAAAACTTCATAGTTGCTGACTAAGCGAAATAAACTTCCGCGAGATTTGATAGTAATGGGGATGAAGGTCAAATGGTAGAGCTCCCACTTATCAAGCCAGGAGTACGGGGAGCAATACCCCGCATCTCCAAAGTTAAGGACATCGAGTATTTAATTAACTTTCTTCAGAAAACTACTGAATACTGAAATCTTCTACAAGAAATACCTTCCCAGAAAATTTATAACCTCTTGTTTGCCGACTGAAACAAAAGCTTCCTCGACAGTTCTAAACTATGGGGATGTAGCTCAAATGGAAGAGCGCTCGCTTTGCATGCTAGAGGTACGGGGATCGATGCCCCGGATGTCCCAAACTAGATCGACTCATCAAAAGGTAATCACTATCTCCAGATAATCTATTGCATATTGAAATTCCGAACAATTATATTTTCTGCGAACGAAAAGAAAAACTTCAGCGAAAAATAATTCCGCGAGATTTTGGTAAACATGGGATGTAGGTCAAATAGTAGAGCGCCTACTTAGCAAGCCAGAAGTACGGGGAGCAATGCCCCGCATCTCCGAAGTTAAGGACATTGAACAATTAATAACTTTCTTCAGAAAACTACTGAAAATTGAAGTCTTATACAAAAAATACCTTCCAAGAAAAATTGTAACCTCTTGTTTGCCGACTGAAACAAAGGCTTCCTCGACAGTTCAAAACTATGGGGATGTAGCTCAAATGGTTAAGAGCTCGGCTTGCATGCGAGAGGTACGATTATCGATGCCCCGCACCTCCAAAACTAGAGTCACTCATCAAATGGTAATCACTGTCTCCAGATAATCTATTGCATATTGAAATTCCTAACAAGTAGATTTTTTGCGAACGAAAAGAAAAACTTCATAGTTGCTGACTAAGCAAAAAAAACTTCCGCGAGATTTGATAGTAATGGGGATGAAGGTCAAATGGTAGAGCGCCTACTTAGCAAGACAGAAGTACGGGGCGCAATACCCGGCATCTCCGAAGTTAAGGACATCGAGCAATTAATTAACTTTCTTCAGAAAACTACTGAAAATTGAAGTCTTATACAAGAAATACCTTCCAAGAAAAATTTTAACCTCATGTTTGCCGACTGAAACAAAGGCTTCAACGACAGTTCAAAACTATGGGGATGTACCTCAAATGGTAGAGCGCTCGCTTAGCATACGAGAGGTACGGAGAGCAATGCCCCGCATCTCCAAAACTAGAGCCACTCATTAAATGCTAATCATTATCTCCAGATAATCTATTGCAGATTGAAATTCCTAACAAGTAGATTTTCTGCGAACGAAAAGGAAAACTTCATAGTTGACTAAGCGAAAAAAAATTCCGCGAGATTTGATAAACATGGGATGTAGGTCAAATGGTAGAGCGCCTACTTAGCAAGACAGAAGTACGGGGAGCAATACCCGGCATCTCCGAAGTTAAGGACATCGAGCAATTAATTAACTTTCTTCAGAAAACTACTGAAAATTGAAGTCTTATACAAGAAATACCTTCCAAGAAAAATTTTAACCTCATGTTTGCCGACTGAAACAAAGGCTTCCTAGACAGTTCTAAACTATGGGGATGTAGCTCAAAAGGTAGAGCGCTCGCTTTGCATGCGAGAGGTACGGGGATCGATGCCCCGCATCTCCAAAAGTAGAGCCACTTATTAAATGGTAATCACTACCTCCAGATAATCTATTGCATATTGAAATTCCTAATAAGTAGATTTTCTGCGAAGAAAAACTTCATAGTTGCTGACTAAGCGAAAAAAAACTTCCGCGAGATTTGATAGTAATGGGGATGAAGGTCAAATGGTAGAGCGCCCACTTATCAAGCCAGAAGTACGGGGAGCTATACCCCGCATCTCCGAAGTTAAGGACATCGAGTATTCAAATAACTTTCTTTAGAAAACTACTGAATCTTGAAATCTTGTACAAGAAATACCTTCCCAGAAAATTTATAACCTCTTGTTTGCCGACTGAAACAAAAGCTTCCTCGACAGTTCTAAACTATGGGGATGTAGCTCAAATGGTAGAGCGCTCGCTTTGCATGCGAGAGGTAAGGGGATCGATGCCCGCATCTCCAAAAGTAGAGCCACTCATCAAATGGTAATCACGATCTCCAGATAATCTATTGCATATTGAAATTCCTAACAAGTAGATTTTTTGCGAACGAAAAGAAAAACTTCATAGTTGCTGACTAAGCGAAATAAACTTCCGCGAGATTTGATAGTAATGGGGATGAAGGTCAAATGGTAGAGCTCCCACTTATCAAGCCAGGAGTACGGGGAGCAATACCCCGCATCTCCAAAGTTAAGGACATCGAGTATTTAATTAACTTTCTTTAGAAAACTACTGAGTATTGAAATCTTGTAAAAGACATACCTTCCCAGAAAATTTATAACCTCTTGTTTGCCGACTGAAACAAAGGCTTCCTCGACAGGTGTAAACTATGGGGATGTAGCTCAAATGGTAGAGCGCTCGCTTTGCATGCAAGAGGTACGGGGATCGATGCCCCGGATCTCCAAAACTAGATCGACTCATCAAATGGTAATCACTGTCTCCAGATAATCTATTGCACATTGAAATTCCTAACAAGTAGATTTTCTGCGAACGAAAAGAAAAACTTCATAGTTGCTGACTAAGCGAAAAAAAAATTCCGCGAGATTTGATACCCATGGGATGTAGGTCAAATGGTAGAGCGCCTACTTAACAAGCCAGAAGTACGGGGAGCAATATCCCGCATCTCCGAAGTTAAGGGCATCGAGTATTTAAATAACTTTCTTTAGAAAACTACTGAGTATTGAAATCTTGTAAAAGAAATACCTTCCCAGAAAATTTATAACCTCTTGTTTGCCGACTGAAACAAAAGCTTCCTCGACAGTTCGAAACTATGGGGGTGTAGCTCAAATGGTAGAGCGCTCGCTTTGCATGCGAGAGGTACGGGGATCGATGCCCGCATCTCCAAAAGTAGAGCCACTCATCAAATGGTAATCACTATCTCCAGATAATCTATTGCATATTGAAATTCCTAACAAGTAGATTTTCTGCGAACGAAAATAAAAGCTTCGTAGTTGCTGACTAAGCGAAAAAAAAAAATCCGCGAGATTTGATAAACATGGGATGTAGGTCAAATGGTAGATCGCCTACTTAGCCAGCCAGAAGTACGGGGAGCAATACCCCGCATCTCCGAAGTTAAGGACATCGAGCAATTAATTAACTTTCTTCAGAAAACTACTGAATATTGAAGTCTTATACAAGAAATACCTTCCCAGAAAATTTATAACCTCTTGTTTGCCGACTGAAACAAAGGCTTCCTCGACAGTTGTAAACTATTGGGATGTAGCTCAAATGGTAGAGCGCTCGCTTTGCATGCGAGAGGCACGGGGATCGATGCCCCGGATCTCCAAAACTAGATCGACTCATAAAATGGTAATCACTGTCTCCAGATAATCTATTGCACATTGAAATTCCTACCAAGTAGATTTTCTGCGAACGAAAAGAAAAACTTCATTGTTGCTGACTAAGCGAGAAAATAATTCCGAGAGATTTGATAACCATGGGATGTAGGTCAAATGGTAGAGCGCCTACTTAACAAGCCAGAACTACGGGGAGCAATACCCCGCATCTCCGAAGTTAAGGACATTGAACAATTAATTAACTTTCTTCAGAAAACTAATGAAAATTGAAGTCTTATACAAGAAATACCTTCCCAGAAAATTTATAACCTCTTGTTTGCCGACTGAAACAAAGGCTTCCTCGACAGTTCTAAACTATGGGGATGTAGCTCAAATGGTAGAGCGCTCGCTTTGCATGCGAGAGGTACGGGGATCTAAGCCCGCATCTCCAAAAGTAGATCCACTCAATAAATGGTAATCACTTTCTCCAGATAATCTATTGCATATTGAAATTCCTAACAAGTAGATTTACTGCGAACGAAAAGAAAAAGTTCATAGTTGCTGACTCGGCGAAAAAAAATGCGCGAGATTTGATAACCATGGGATGTAGGTCAAATGGTAGAGAGCCTACTTAACAAGCCAGAAGTACGGGGAGCAATATCCCGCATCTCCGAAGTTAAGGACATTGAACAATTATTAACTTTCTTCAGAAAACTACTGAAAATTGAAGTCTTATACAAGAAATACCTTCCCAGAAAATTTATAACCTCTTGTTTGCCGACTGAAACAAAGGCTTCCTCGACAGTTCTGAACTATGGGGATGTAGCTTAAATGGTAGAGCGCTCGCTTTGCATGCGAGAGGTACGGGGATCGATGCCCGCATCTCCAAAAGTAGAGCCACTCATCAAATGGTAATCACTATCTCCAGATAATCAATTGCATATTGAAATTCCTAACAAGTAGATTTTCTGCGAACGAAAATAAAAGCTTCGTAGTTGCTGACTAAGCGAAAAAAAAATCCGCGAGATTTGATAAACATGGGATGTAGGTCAAATGGTAGATCGCCTACTTAGCCAGCCAGAAGTACGGGGAGCAATACCCCGCATCTCCGAAGTTAAGGACATCGAGCAATTAATTAACTTTCTTCAGAAAACTACTAAATATTGAAGTCTTATACAAGAATTACCTTCCCAGAAAATTTATAACCTCTTGTTTGCCGACTGAAACAAAGGCTTCCTCGACAGTTGTAAACTATGGGGATGTAGCTCAAATGGTAGAGCGCTTGCTCTGCATGTGAGAGGTACGGGGATCGATGCCCCGGATCTCCAAAACTAGATCGACTCATCAAATGGTAATCACTGTCTCCAGATAATCTATTGCACATTGAAATTCCTACCAAGTAAATTTTCTGCGAACGAAAAGAAAAACTTCATAGTTGCTGACTAAGCGAAAAAAAAATTCCGCGAGATTTGATAACCATGGGATGTAGGTCAAATGTTAGAGCGCCTACTTAACAAGCCAAAACTACGGGGAGCAATACCCCGCATCTCCGAAGTTAAGGACATTGAACAATTAATTAACTTTCTTCAGAAAACTAATGAAAATTGAAGTCTTATACAAGAAATACCTTCCCAGAAAATTTATAACCTCTTGTTTGCCGACTGAAACAAAGGCTTCCTCGACAGTTCTAAACTATGGGGATGTAGCTCAAATGGTAGAGCGCTCGCTTTGCATGCGAGAGGTACGGGGATTAAGCCCGGGATCTCCAAAACTAGATCCAGTCAATAAATGGTAATCACTGTCTCCAGATAATCTATTGCATATTGAAATTCCTAACAAGTAGTTTTTCTGCGAACGAAAAGAAAAAGTTCATAGTTGCTGACTCAGCGAAAAAAAATTGCGCGAGATTTGATAACCATGGGATGTAGGTCAAATGGTAGAGCGCCTACTTAACAAGCCAGAAGTACGGGGAGCAATACCCCGCATCTCTGAAGTAAAGGACATTGAACAATTAATTAACTTTCTTCAGAAAACTACTGAAAATTGAAGTCTTATACAAGAAATACCTTCCCAGAAAATTTATAACCTCTTGTTTGCCGACTGAAACAAAGGCTTCGTCGACAGTTCTGAACTATGGGGATGTAGCTTAAATGGTAGAGCGCTCGCTTTGCATGCGAGAGGTATGAGGATCGATTCCCCGGATCTCCAAAACTAGATCCACTCATTAAATGGTAATCACTGTCTCAAGATAATCTACTGCATATTGAAATTCCTAACAAGTAGATTTTCTGCGAACGAAAAGAAAAACTTCATAGTTGCTGACTAAGCGAAAAAAAATTCCGCGAGATTTGATAACCATGGGATGTAAGTCAAATGGTAGAGCGCCTACTTAACAAGCCAGAAGTACGGGGAGCAATACCCCGCATCTCCGAAGTTAAGGACATTGAACAATTAATCAACTTTCTTCAGAAAACTACTGAAAATTGAAGTCTTATACAAGAAATACCTTCCAAAAAAAATTTTAATCTCTTGTTTGCCGACTGAAACAAAAGCTTCCTCGACAGTTATAAACTATGGGGATGTAGCTCAAATGGTAGAGCACTCGCTTTGCATGCGAGAGGTACGGAGATTGATGCCCTGCATCTCCAAAAGTAGAGCCACTCATCAAATGGTAATCGCTATCTCCAGATAATCTATTGCATATTGAAATTCCTAACAAGTAGATTTTCTGCGAACGAAAATAAAAGCTTCGTAGTTGCTGACTAAGCGAAAAAAAAATCCGCGAGATTTGATAAACATGGGATGTAGGTCAAATGGTAGATCGCCTACTTAGCCAGGCAGAAGTACAGGGAGCAATACCCCGCATCTCCGAACTTAAGGATATCGAGCAATTAATTAACTTTCTTCAGAAAACTACTGAATATTGAAGTCTGATACAAGAAATACCTTCCAAGAAAAATTTTAACCTCTTGTTTGCCGACTGAAACAAAGGCTTCCTCGACAGGTCTAAACTATGGGGATGTAGCTCAAATGGTAGAGCGCTCGCTTTGCATGCGAGAGGTACGGGGATCGATGCCCTCATCTCCAAAAGTAGAGCCACTCATCAAATGGTAATCACTGTCTCCAGATAATCTACTGCATATTGAAATTCCTAACAAGTAGATTTTCTGCGAACGAAAAGAAAAACTTCATAGTTGCTGACTAAGCGAAAAAAAATTCCGCGAGATTTGGTAACCATGGGATGTTGGTCAAATGGTAGAGCGCCTACTTAACAAGCCAGAAGTACGGGGAGCAATACCCCGCATCTCCGAACTTACGGATATCGAGCAATTAACTAACTTTCTTCAGAAAACTACTGAATATTGAAGTCTTATACAAGAAATACCTTCCAAGAAAAATTTTAACCTCTTGTTTGCCGACTGAAACAAAGGCTTCCTCGACAGATCTAAATTATGGGGATGTAGCTCAAATGGTAGAGAGCTCGCTTTGCATGCATGAGGTACGGGGATGGATGCCGCGGATCTCCAAAACTAGATCTACTCATCAAATGATAATCACTGTCTCCAGATAGTCTATTGCATATTGAAATTCCTAACAAGTAGATTTTCTGCGATTGAAAAGAAAAACTTCATAGTTGCTGACTAAGCGAAAAAAACTTCCGCGAGATTTGATAGTAATGGGGATGAAGGTCAAATGGTAGAGCGCCCACTTATCAAGCCAGAAGTACGGGGAGCAATACCCCGAATCTCCAAAGTTAAGGACATCGAGTATTTGATTAACTTTCTTCAGAAAACTACTGAATATTGAAATCTTATACAAGAAATACCTTCCCAGAAAATTTATAACCTCTTGTTTGCCGACTGAAACAAAGGCTTCCTCGACAGTTCTAAACTATGGGGATGTAGGTCAATTAGTGGAGCGCCCACTTATCAAGCCAGAAGTAAGGGGAGCAATACCCCGCATCTCCGAAGTTAAGGACATTGAACAATTAATCAACTTTCTTCAGAAAACTACTGAAAGTTGAAGTCTTATACAAGAAATACCTTTCAAGAAAAATTGTAACCTCTTGTTTGCCGACTGAAACAAAGGCTTCCTCGACAGTTCTAAACTATGGGGATGTAGCTCAAATGGTAGAGCGCCTACTTAGCAAGCCAGAAGTACGGGGAGCAATACCCAGCATCTGCAAAGTTAAGGACATCGAGTATTTAATTAACTTTCTTCAGAAAACTAGTGAATATTGAAATCTTGTACAAAAAATACTTTCCCAGAAAATTTATAACCTCTCGTTTGCCGACTGAAAGAAAATTTTCCCCGACAGTTCTAAACTATGGGGATGTAGCTCAAATGGTAGAGCGCTCGCTTTGCATGCGAGAGGTACGGTGATCGATGCCCCGTATCTCCAAAACTAGAGCCACTCATCAAATGGTAATCACTATTTCAAGATAATCTATTGCATATTGAAATTCCTAACAAGTAGATTTTCTGCGAACGAAAAGAAAAACTTCATAGTTGCTGACTAAGCGAAAAAAAATTCCGCGATATTTGGTGAACATTGGATGTAGGTCAATTGGTAGAGCGCCCACCTATCAAGCCAGAAGTACGGGGAGCAATACCCCGCATCTCCAAAGTTAAGGACATCGAGTATTTAATTAACTTTCTTCAGAAAACTACTGAATATTGAAATCTTATACAAGAAATATCTTCCCGGGAAATTATTAACCTCTTGTTTGCCGACTGAAACAAAAGCTTCCTCGACAGTTCTAATCTATGGTGATGTAGCTCAAATGGTAGAGCGCGCGCTTTGCATGCGAGAGGTACGGGGATTGATGCCCCGGATCTCCAAAACTAGAGCGACTCATCAAAAGGTAATCACTATCTGCAGAAAATCTATTGCATATTGAAACTCCTAACAATTAGATTTTCTGCGAACGAAAAGAAAAGCTTACTAGTTGCTGGCTAGGCAAAAAAAAATTCCGCGAGATTTGATAAACATGTGATGTAGGGCAAATCGTAGAGCGCCTACTTAGCAAGCCAGAAGTACGGGGAGCAATACCCCGCAACTCCGAAGTTAAGGACATCGAGCAATTAATTAACTTTCTTCAGAAAATTAGTGAATATTGAAATCTTGTACAAGAAATATCTTCCCGGGAAATTAATAACCTCTCGTTTGCCGACTGAAAGAAAAGTTTCCCCGACAGGACTAAACTATGGGGATGTAGCTCAAATGGTAGAGCGATCGCTTTGCATGCGAGAGGTACGGGGATCGATGCCCCGCATCTCCAAAACTAGAGCCACTCATCAAATGGTAATCACTATTTCAAGATAATCTATTGCATATTGAAATTCCTAACAAGTAGATTTTCTGCGAACGAAAAGAAAAACTTCATAGTTGCTGACTAAGCGAAAAAAAATTCCGCGAGATTTGGTGAACATTGGATGTAGGTCAATTGGTAGAGCGCCCACCTATCAAGCCAGAAGCACGGGGAGCAATACCCCGCATCTCCAAAGTTAAGGACATCGAGTATTTAATTAACTTTCTTCAGAAAACTACTGAATATTTAAATCTTATACAAGAAATATCTTCCCGGGAAATTAATAACCTCTTGTTTGCCGACTGAAACAAAAGCTTCCTCGACAGTTCTATTCTATGGTGATGTAGCTCAAATGGTAGAACGCGCGCTTTGCATGCGAGAGGTACGGGGATTGATGCCCCGGATCTCCAAAACTAGAGCGACTCATCAAAAGGTAATCACTATCTGCAGAAAATCTATTGCATATTGAAACTCCTAACAAGTAGATTTTCTGCGAACGAAAAGAAAAACTTCATAGTTGCTGGCTAAGCGAAAAAAAGTTCCGCGAGATTTGATAAATATGTGATGTAGGGCAAATCGTAGAGCGCCTACTTAGCAAGCCAGAAGTACGGGGAGCAATACCCCGCATCTCCGAAGTTAAGGACATCGAGCAATTAATTAACTTTCTTCAAAAAATTACTGAATATTGAAATCTTGTACAAGAAATACCTTCCCAGAAAATTTATAACCTCTCGTTTGCCGACTGAAAGAAAAGTTTCCCCGACAGGACTAAACTATGGGGATGTAGCTCAAATGGTAGAGCGCTCGCTTTGCATGCGAAAGGTACGGGGATCGATGCTTCGTATCTCCAAAACTAGAGCCACTCATCAAATGGTAATCACTATCTCAAGATAATCTATTGCATATTGAAATTCCTAACAAGTAGACTTTCTGCGAACGAAAAGAAAAACTTCATAGTTGCTGACTAAGCGAAAAAAAATTCCGCGAGATTTGGTGAACATTGGATGTAGGTCAATTGGTAGAGCGCCCACTTATCAAGCCAGAAGTACGGGGAGCAATACCCCGCATCTCCAAAGTTAAGGACATCGAGTATTTAATTAACTTTCTTCAGAAAACTACTGAATACTGAAATCTTTTACAAGAAATACTTTCCCGGGAAATTAATAACCTCTTGTTTGCCGACTGAAACAAAAGCTTCCTCGACAGTTCTAAACTATGGGGATGTAGCTCAAAAGGTAATCACTATCTGCAGATAATCTATTGCATATTGAAACTCCTAACAAGTAGATTTTCTGCGAACGAAAAGAAAAACTTCACAGTTGCTGGCTAAGCGAAAAAAATAACCTCTTGTTTGCCGACTGAAACAAAAGCTTCCTCGACAGTTCTAAACTATGGGGATGTAGCTCAAATGGTAGAGAGCTCGCTTTGCATGCGAGAGGTACGGGGATTGATACCCCGGATCTCCAAAATGTAATCACTATCTGCAGATAATCTATTGCATATTGAAACTCCTAACAAGTAGATTGATGCCCCGGATACGGGGATTGATGCCCCGGATCTCCAAAAGGTAATCACTATCTGCAGATAATCTGTTGCATATTGAAACTCCTAACAAGTAGATTTTCTGCGAGCGAAAAGAAAAACTTCACAGAAAATCTGCAGATAGTGATAAAGGTGCAAAACTATCTGCAAAACTTCTGCAGATAGTGATAAAGGTAATCACTATCTGCAGATAATCTATTGCATATTGAAACTCCTAACAAGTAGATTTTCTGCGAACGAAAAGAAAAACTTCACAGTTGCTGGCTAAGCGAATTTAATAACCTCTTAATTGCCGACTGAAACAAAAGCTTCCTCGACAGTTCTAAACTATGGGATGTACCTCAAATGGTAGAGCGCTCGCTTTGCATGCGAGAGGTACGGGGATTGATGCCCGGATCTCCAAAGGTAATCACTATCTGCAGATAATCTATTGCATATTGAAACTCCTAACAAGTAGATTTTCTGCGAACGAAAAGAAAAACTTCACAGTTGCTGGCTAAGCGAAAAACATAACCTCTTGTTTGCCGACTGAAACAAAAGCTTCCTCGACAGTTCTAAACTATGGGGATGTAGCTCAAATGGTAGAGCGCTCGCTTTGCAAGCGAGAGGTACGGGGATTGATGCCCCGGTTCTCCAAAAGGTAATCACTATCTGCAGATAATCTATTGCATATTGAAACTCCTAACAAGTAGATTGATGCCCCGAAGAAAAACTTCACAGAAAATCTGCAGATAGTGATAAAGGTGCAAAACTATCTGCAAAACTTCTGCAGATAGTGATAAAGGTACTCACTATCTGCAGATAATCTATTGCATATTGAAACTCCTAACAAGTAGATTTTCGGCGAACGAAAAGAAAAACTTCACAGTTGCTGGCTAAGCGAAATTAATAACCTCTTGTTTGCCGACTGAAACAAAAGCTTCCTCGACAGTTCTAAACTATGGGGATGTAGCTCAAATGGTAGAGCGCTCGCTTTGCATGCGAGAGGTACGGGGATTGATGCCCCGGATCTCCAAAATGCAATTCTCTATTGCATATTGGAACTCCTAACAAGTAGATTTTCTGCGAACGAAAAATTAAAAACCTCTTGTTTGCCGACTGAAACAAAAGCTTCCTCGACAGTTCAAAACTATGGGGATGTAGCTCAAATGGTAGAGCGCTCGCTTTGCATGCGAGAGGTACGGGGTTTGATGCCCCGGATATCCATAATGCAGATAATCTATTGCATATTGAAACTCCTAACAAGTAGATTTTCTGCGAACGAAAAGAAAAACTTCACAGTTGCTGGCTAAGCGAAAAAAATAACCTCTTGTTTGCCGACTGAAACAAAAGCTTCCTCGACAGTTCGAAACTATGGGGATGAAGCTTAAACGGTAGAGCGCTCGCTTTGCATGCGAGAGGTACGGGGATTGATGCCCCGGATCTCCAAAAGGTAATCACTATCTGCAGATAATCTATTGCATATTGAAACTCCTAACAAGTAGATTGATGCCCCGAAGAAAAACTTCACAGAAAATCTGCAGATAGTGATAAAGGTGCAAAACTATCTGCAAAACTTCTGCAGATAGTGATAAAGGTAATCACTATCTGCAGATAATCTATTGCATATTGAAACTCCTAACAAGTAGATTTTCTGCGAACGAAAAGAAAAACTTCACAGTTGCTGGCTAAGCGAAATTAATAACCTCTTGTTTGCCGACTGAAACAAAAGCTTCCTCGACAGTTCTAAACTATGGGGATGTAGCTCAAATGGTAGAGCGCTCCCTTTGCATGCGAGAGGTACGGGGATTGATGCCCCGGATCTCCAAAGGTAATCACTATCTGCAGATAATCAATTGCATATTGAAACTCCTAACAAGTAGATTTTCTGCGAACGAAAAGAAAAACTTCACAGTTGCTGGCTAAGCGAAAAAAATAACCTCTTGTTTGGCGACTGAAACAAAAGCTTCCTCGACAGTTCTTAACTATGGGGATGTAGCTCAAATGGTAGAGCGCTGACTTTGCATGCGAGAGGTACGGGGATTGATGCCCCGGATCTCCAAAAGGTAATCACTATCTGCAGATAATCTATTGCATATTGAAACTCCTAACAAGTAGATTGATGCCCCGGATCTCCAAAAGGTAATCACTATCTGCAGATAATCTATTGCATATTGAAACTCCTAACAAGTAGATTTTCTGCGAACGAAAAGAAAAACTTCACAGAAATTCTGCAGATAGTGATAAAGGTGCAAAACTATCTGCAAAACTTCTGCAGATAGTGATAAACGTAATCACTATCTGCAGATAATCTATTGCATATTGAAACTCCTAACAAGTAGATTTTCTGCGAACGAAAAGAAAACTTCACAGTTGCTGGCTAAGCGAAATTAATAACCTCTTGTTTGCCGACTGAAACAAAAATTTCCTCGACAGTTCTAAACTATGGGGATGTAGCTCAAATGGTAGAGCGCTCGCTTTGCATACGTGAGGTACGGGGATCAATGCCGCGCATCTCCAAATCTAGGGTCACTCATCAAATGGTAATCATTATCTCCAGATAATCTATTGCATATTGAAATTCCTAACAAGTAGATTTTCTGCGAACGAAAAAAAACTTCATAGTTGCTGACTAAGCCAAAAAAATTCCGCGAGATTTGATAGACATGGGATATAGGTCGAATGGTAGAGAGCCTACTTAGCAAGCCAGAAGTACTGGGGAGCAATACCCCGCATCTCCGAAGTTAAGGACATAGAGCAATTAATTAACTTTCTTCAGAAAACTACCTTTATTGAAGTCTTATACAAGAAACACCTTCCAAGAAGAATTTTAACCTCTTGTTTGCCGACTGAAACAAAAGCTTCCTCGACAGTTTGTAATTATGGGGATGTAGCTCAAATGGTAGAGCGCTCGCTTTGCATGCGAGAAGTACGGGGATCGATGCCCCGCATCTCCAAAACTAGAGTCACTCATCAACTTGCAATCACGATCTCCAGATATTCTATTGCATATTGAAATTCCTAACAAGTAGATTTTCTGCGAACGAAAAGAAAAGCTTCATAGTTGCTGACTAAGCGAAAAAAAAAATCCGCGAGATTTGATAAACATGGGATGTAGGTCAAATGGTAGAGCGCACACTTAGCAAGCCAGAAAAACGGGGAGCAATACCCAGCATCTCCGAAAGTAAGGACACCGAACAATTAATTAAATTTCTTCAGAAAACTACTGAATACTGAAGTCTTATACAAGAAATACCTTCCCAGAAAAATTTTAACCTCTTGTTTGCCGACTGAAACAAAAGCTTCCTCGACAATTTGAAATCTTGGGGATGTAGCTCAAATAGTAGAGCGCTCGCTTAGCATGCGAGAGTTACGGTGATCAATGCACCGCATCTCCAAATTTAGAGCCACTCAGCAAATGGTAATCACTATCTCCATATAATTTTTTGCATATTGAAATTCCTAACAAGTGCGTTCGCATTTTCTTTTCTGCGAACGAAAAGAAAAACTTCAGAGTTGCTGACTGAGCGAAAAAAAAATTCCGAGAGATTTGATAAACATGGGATGTAGGTCGAATGGTAGAGCGCCTACTTAGCAAGCCAGAAGTACGGGGAGCAATACCCCGCATCTCCGAAGTTAAGGACATCGAGCAATTAATTAACTTTCTTCAGAAAACTACTGAATATTGAAGTCTTATACAAGAAACACCTTCCAAAAAAAATTTCGCCTCTTGTTCGCCGACTGAAGCAAAAGATTCTTCGACAGTTCTAAATCATTGGGATGTAGCTCAAATGGTAGAGCGCTCGCGTAGCAGTCGGGAGGTACGGGGTTCAATGCTACGCATCTCCAAAACTTCAGCCACTCATCAAATGGTAATCACGATCTCCAGATAATCTATTGCATATTGAAATTCCTAACAAATAGATTTTCTGCGAACAAAAAGAAAAACTTCATAGTTGCTGACTATGCGAAAAAAAATTCCGCGAGATTCTTATCAAATTCGGCGAGATTTGATAAAACAAATTCCGCGAGATTTGTAGCTCAAATGTTAGTGCGCTCGCTTAGCATGCGAGAGGTACGGGGATCAATGCCCCGCATCTTCAAATTTAGAGCCACTCATCAAATGTTAATCACTATCTCCACATAATCTATTGCATTTTGAAATTCCTTATAAGTAGATTTTCTGCGAACGAAAAGAAAAACTTCATAGTTGCTGGATAAGCGAAAAAAAATTCCGCGACATTTGATAAACATGGGATGTAGGTCAAATGGTAAAGCGCCCACTTATCAAGCCAGAAATACGGGAGCACTACCCCGCATCTTCAAAGTTAAGCACATCGAGTATTTAATTAACTTTCTTCAGAAAACTACTGAATATTGAAATCCCATACAAGAAATACCTTCCCAGAAAATTCATAACCTCTTGTTTGCCGACTGAAACAAAAGCTTCCTCGACGGTTCTAAACTGTGGGGATGTAGCTCAAATGGTAAAGCGCTTGCTATGCATGCGAGAGGTACGGGGAGCGATGCCCCGGATCTTCAAAACTAGAGCCACTCATCAAAAAGGTAATCACTAACTCCATATTGAAATTCCTATCAAGTAGATTTTCTGCGAACGAAAAAAAAACTTCATAGTTGCTGACTGAGCGAAAAAAAAATCCGCGAGATTTGATAAACAAGGGATGTAGGTCAAATGGTAGAGCGCCCACTTATCAATCCAGAAGTACGGGGAGCAATACCCCGCATCTCCAAAGTTAAGGACATCGAGTTTTTAAATAACTTTCTTCAGAAAACTACTGAATATTGAAATCTTATACAAGAAATACCTTCCCAGAAAATTTATAATCTCTTGTTTGCCGACTGAAACAAAAGCTTCCTCGACAGTTTAAAATTATGGGGATGTAGCTCAAATGGTAGAGCGCCGGCTTTGCATGCGAGAGGTACGGGGATCGATGACCCGCATCTCCAAAACTAGAGCCACTCATCGAATGGTAATCACTATCTCCAGATAATCTCTTGCATATCGAAATTCCTAACAAATAGATTTTCTGCGAACGAAAAGAAAAAGTTCATAGTTGCTGACTAAGCGAAAAAAACTTCCGCGAGATTTGATAAACATGGGATGTAGGTCAAATGGTAAAGCGCCCACTTATCAAGCCAGAAATACGGGAGCACTACCCCGCATCTCCAAAGTTAAGCACATCGTGTATTTAATTATCTTTCTTCAGAAAACTACTGAATATTGAAATCCCATACAAGAAATACCTTCCCAGAAAATTCATAACCTCTTGTTTGCCGACTGAAACAAAAGCTTCCTCGACCGTTCTAAACTGTGGGGATGTAGCTCAAATGGTAGAGCGCTTGCTATGCATGCGAGAGGTACGGGGAGCGATGCCCCGGATCTTCAAAACTAGAGCCACTCATCAAAAAGGTGATCACTAACTCCATATTGAAATTCCTATCAAGTAGATTTTCTGCGAACGAAAAAAAAACTTCATAGTTGCTGACTGAGCGAAAAACAAATCCGCGAGATTTGATAAACATGGGATGTAGGTCAAATGGTAGAGCGCCCACTTATCAATCCAGAAGTACGGGGAGCAATACCCCGCATATCCAAAGTTAAGGACATCGAGTTTTTAAATAACTTTCTTCAGAAAACTACTGAATATTGAAATCTTATACAAGAAATACCTTCCCAGAAAATTTATAATCTCTTGTTTGCCGACTGAAACAAAAGCTTCCTCGACAGTTTAAAACTATGGGGATGTAGCTCAATTGGTAGAGCGCTGGCTTTGCATGCGAGAGGTACGGGGATCGATGAACCGCATCTCCAAAACTAGAGCCACTCATCGAATGGTAATCACTATCTCCAGATAATCTCTTGCATATCGAAATTCCTTACAAATAGATTTTCTGCGAACGAAAAGAAAAAGTTCATAGTTGCTGACTAAGCGAAAAAAAATTCGGCGAGATTTGATAAACATGTGATGTAGGTCAAATGGTAGAGCGCCCACTTAGCAAGCCAGAAGTACGGGGAGCAAAACCCCGCATCTCCAAAGTTAAGGACATCCAGAAATTATTTAAATTTCTTCAGAAAACTACTGAATATTGAAGTCTTATACAAGAAATACTTTCCAAGAAAAATTTCAACATCTTGTTTGCCGACTGAAACAAAAGCTTCCTCGACAGTTATAAATCATGGGGATGTAGCTCAAATGGTAGAGCGCTCGCTTTGCATGCGAGAGCTACGGGGATCGATGCCCCGCATCTCCAAAACAAGAGCCACTTATCAAATGGTAATCACTATCTCCAGATAATCTATTGCATATTGAATTTCCTAACAAGTAGATTTTCTGCGAACGAAAAGAAAAAGTTCATAGTTGCTGACTAATCGAAAAAAACTTCCGCGAGATTTGATAAACATGGGATGTAGGTCAAATGGTAGAGCGCCCACTTAGCAAGCCAGAAGTACGGGGAGCAAAACCCCGCATCTCCAAAGTTAAGGACATCGAGCAATTAACTAAATATCTTCAGAAAATAACTGAATATTGAAGTCTTATACAAGAAATACCTTCCAAGACAAATTTTAACCTCTTGTTTGCCGACTGAAACAAAAGCTTACTCGACCGTTATGAATCATGGGGATGTAGCTCAAAAGGTAGAGCGCTCGCTTAGCATGCGAGAGGTTCGGGGATCAATGCCCCGCATCTCCAAAACTTGAGTCACTCATCAAATGGTAATCACTATCTCCAGATAATCTATTGCATATTGAAATTCCTAACAAGTAGATTTTCTGCGAACGAAAAGAAAAAGTTCATAGTTGCTGACTAATCGAAAAAAACTTCCGCGAGATTTGATAAACATGGGATGTAGGTCAAATGGAAGAGCGCCCACTTATCAAGCCAGAAGTACGGGGAGCAATACCCCGCATCTCCAAAGTTAAGGACATCGAGTTTTTAATTAATTTTCTTCAGAAAACTACTGAATATTGAAATCTTATACAAGAAATACCTTCCCAGAAATTTTATAACCTCTTGTTTGCCGACTGAAACAAAAGCTTCCCCGACAGTTGTAAATTATGGGGAGTAGCTCAAATGGTAGAACGCTCGCTTTGCATGCGAGAAGTACGGGGATCGATGCCCCGCATCTCCAAAACTAGAGTCACTCATTAAATTGTAATCACTATCTCCAGATAATCTATTGCATATTGAAATTCCTAAGAAGTAAATTTTCTGCGAACGAAAAGAAAAAGTTCATAGTTGCTGGCTAAGCGAAAAAAAATACCGCGAGATTTGATAAACATGGGATGTAGGTCAAATGGTAGAGCGCCTACTTAGCAAGCCAGAAGTACGGGGGAGCAATACCCCGCATCTCCGAAGTTAAAGACATCGAACAATTAATTAATTTTCTTCAGAAAACTACTGAATATTGAAGTCTTATACAAGAAATACCTCTCAAGAAAAATTTTAGCCTCTTGTTTGCCGACTGAAACAAAAGCTTCCTCGACAGTTATAAATCATTGGGATGTAGCTCAAATGGTAGAGAGCTCGCGTAGCATGCTAGAGGTACGGGGATCAATGCCCCGCATCTCCAAAACTTGCGTCACTCATTAAATGGTAATCTCTATCTCCAGATAATCTATTGCATATTGATAGATTTTCTGCGAACGAAAAGAAAAACTTCATAGTTGCTGACTAAGCGAAAAAAAATTCCGCGAGATTTGATAAAAATGGGATGTAGGTCGAATGAAAGAGCGCCCACTTATCAAGCCAGAACTACGTGGAGCACTACCCCGCATCTCCAAAGTTAAGGTCATCGAGTTTTTAATTAACTTTCTTCAGAAAACTACTGAATATTGAAATCTTATACAAGAAATACCTTCCCAGAAAATTTATAACCTCTTGTTTGCCGACTGAAACAAAAGCTTCCTCGACAGTTATAAATCATGGGGATGTAGCTCAAATGGTAGAGCGCTCGCTTAGCATGCGAGAGGTACGGGGATCAATGCCCCGCATCTCCAAAATTTGAGTCACTCATCAAATGGTAATCACTATCTCCAGATAATCTATTGCATATTGAAATTCCTAACAAGAAGATTTTCTGCGAACGAAAAGAAAAACTTCATAGTTGCTGACTAAGCGAAAAAAAATTCCGCGAGATTTGATAAACATGGGATGTATGTCAAATGGTAGAGCGCCTACTTAGAAAGTCACAAGAACGGGGGAGCAATACCCCGCATCTCCGAAGTTAAAGACATCGAACAATTAATTAACTTTCTTCAGAAAACTACTGAATATTGAAGTCTTATACAAGAAATACCTTTCAAGAAAAAAAAATAGCCTCTTGTTTGCCGACTGAAACAAAAGCTTCCTCGACAGTTATAAATCATGGGGATGTAGCTCAAATGGTAGAGCGCTCGCTTAGCATGCGAGATGTACGAGGATCAATGCCCCGCATCTCCAAAACTTGAGTCACTCATCAAATGGTAATCACTTTCTCCAGATAATCCATTGCATATTGAAATTCCTAACAAGAAGATTTTCTGCGAACGAAAAGAAAAACTTCATAGTTGCTGACTAAGCGAAAAAAAATTCCGCGAGATTTGATAAACATGGGATGTATGTCAAATGGTAGAGCGCCTACTTAGAAAGCCACAAGAACGGGGGAGCAATACCCCGCATCTCCGAAGTTAAAGACATCGAACAATTAATTAACTTTCTTCAGAAAACTACTGAATATCGAAGTCTTATACAAGAAATACCTTTCAAGAAAAAAAAATAGCCTCTTGTTTGCCGACTGAAACAAAAGCTTCCTCGACAGTTATAAATCATGGGGATGTAGCTCAAATGGTAGAGCGCTCGCTTAGCATGCGAGAGGTACGAGGATCAATGCCCCGCATCTCCAAAACTTGAGTCACTCATCAAATGGTAATCACTTTCTCCAGATAATCCATTGCATATTGAAATTCCTAACAAGAAGATTTTCTGCGAACGAAAAGAAAAACTTCATAGTTGCTGACTAAGCGAAAAAAAATTCCGCGAGATTTGATAAACATGGGATGTAGGGCAAATAGAAGAGCGCCCACTTATCAAGCCAGAAGTACGTGGAGCAATACCCCGCATCTCCAAAGTTAAGGTCATCGGGTTTTTAATTAACTTTCTTCAGAAAACTACTGAATATTGAAATCTTATACAAGAAATACCGTCCCAGAAAATTTATAACCTCTTTTTTGCCGACTGAAACAAAAGCTTCCTCGACAGTTATAAATCATGGGGATGTAGCTCAAATGGTAGAGCGCTCGCTTAGCATGCGAGAGGTACGGGGATCAATGCCCCGCATCTCCAAAACTTGAGTCACTCAGCAAATGGTAATCACTATCTCCAGATAATCTATTGCATATTGAAATTCCTAACAAGAAGATTTTCTGCGAACGAAAAGAAAAATTTCATAGTTGCTGACTAAGCGAAAAAAAATTCCGCGAGATTTGATAAACATGGGATGCAGGTCAAATGGAAGAGCGCCCACTTATCAAGCCAGAAGTACGGGGAGCAATACCCCATATCTTCGAAATTAAGGACATCGAGCAATTAATTAACCTTTTTCAGAAAGCTACTGAATATTGAAGTCTTATACAAGAAATACCTTCCATGAAAAATTTTAACCTCTAGTTTGCCGACTGAAACAAACGCTTCCTCGACAGTTATCAATCATGGGGACGTAGCTCAAATGGTAGAGAGCTCGCTTAGCATTCTAGAGGTAAGGGGATCAATGCCCCGCATCTCCAAAACTTGAGTCACTCATCAAATGGTAATCTCTATCTCCAGATAATCTATTGCATATTGAAATTCCTAACAAGTAGATTTTCTGCGAACGAAAAGAAAACTTCATAGTTGCTGACTAAGCGAAAAAAAATTCCGCGAGATTTGATAAAAATGGGATGTAGGTCAAATGGAAGAGCGCCCACTTATCAAGCCAGAATCACGTGGAGCAATACCCCGCATCTCCAAAGTTAAGGTCATCGAGTTTTTAATTAACTTTCTTCAGAAAACTACTGAATATTGAAATCTTATACAAGAAATACCTTCCCAGAAAATTTATAACCTCTTGTTTGCCGACTGAAACAAAAGCTTCCTCGACAGTTAAAAATCATGGGGATGTAGCTCAAATGGTAGAGCGCTCGCTTAGCATGCTAGAGGTACGGGGAGCAATGCTCCGCATCTCCAAAACTTGAGTCACTCATCAAATGGTAATCACTATCGCCAGATAATCTATTGCATATTGAAATTCCTAACATGAAGATTTTCTGCGAACGAAAAGAAAAACTTCATAGTTGCTGACTAAGCGAAAAAAAATTCCGCGAGATTTGATAAACATGGGATGTAGGTCAAAATGAAGAGCGCCCACTTATCAAGCCAGAAGTACGGGGAGCAATACCCCGCATCTCCAAAGTTAACGACATCAAGTTTTTAATAAATTTTCTTCAGAAAACTACTGAATATTGAAATCTTATACAAGAAATACCTTCCTAGAAAATTTATAACCTCTTGTTTGCCGACTGAAATAAAAACTTCCTCGACAGTTCTAAACTATGGGGATGTAGCTCAAATGGTAGAGCGCTCGCTTAGCATGCGAGAGGTACGGGGATCAATGCCCCGCATCTCCAAAACTTGAGTCACTCATCAAATGGTAATCACTATCTCCAGATAATCTATTGCATATTGAAAATCCTAACAAGAAGATTTTCTGCGAACGAAAAGAAAACTTCATAGTTGCTGACTAAGCGAAAAAAATTTCCGCGAGATTTGATAAAAATGGGATGTAGGTCAAATGGAAGAGCGCCCACTTATCAAGCCAGAAGTACGGGGAGCAATACCCCATATCTCCGAAATTAAGGACATCGAGCAATTAATTAACCTTTTTCAGAAAACTACTGAATATTGAAGTCTTATACAAGAAATACCTTCCATGAAAAATTTTAACCTCTTGTTTGCCGACTGAAACAAAAGCTTCCTCGACAGTTATCAATCATGGGGATGTAGCTCAAATAGTAGAGCGCTCGCTTAGCATGCGAGGGGTACGGGGATCAATGCCCCCCGTCTCCAAATCTAGAGTCACTCATCAAATGGTAATCACTATCTCCAGATAATGTATTGCATATTGAAATTCCTAACAAGTAGATTTTCTGCGAACGAAATGAAAAACTTCATAGTTGCTGACTAAGCGAAAAAAAATTCCGCGAGATTTGAAAAACTTGGGATGTAGTTCAAATGGTAGAGCGCCCACTTATCAAGCCAGAAGTACGGGGAGCAATACCCCGCATCTCCAAAGTTAACGACATCAAGTTTTTAATAAATTTTCTTCAGAAAACTACTGAATATTGAAATCTTATACAAGAATTACCTTCCCAGAAAATTTATAACCTCTTGTTTGCCGACTGAAATAAAAACTTCCTCGACAGTTCTAAACTATGGGGATGTAGCTCAAATGGTAGAGCGCTCGCTTAGCATGCGAGAGGTACGGGGATCAATGCCCCGCATCTCCAAAACTTGAGTCACTCATCAAATGCTAATCACTATCTCCAGATAATCTATTGCATATTGAAATTCCTAACAAGAAGATTTTCTGCGAACGAAAAGAAAACTTCATAGTTGCTGACTAAGCGAAAAAAAATTCCGCGAGATTTGATAAAAATGGGATGTAGGTCAAATGGAAGAGCGCAAACTTATCAAGCCAGAAGTACGGGGAGCAATACCCCATATCTCCGAAATTAAGGACATCGAGCAATTAATTAACCTTTTTCAGAAAACTACTGAATATTGAAGTCTTATACAAGAAATACCTTCCATGAAAAATTTTAACCTCTTGTTTGCCGACTGAAACAAAAGCTTCCTCGACAGTTATCAATCATGGGGATGTAGCTCAAATAGTAGAGCGCTCGCTTAGCATGCGAGGGGTACGGGGATCAATGCCCCCCGTCTCCAAATCTAGAGTCACTCATCAAATGGTAATCACTATCTCCAGATAATGTATTGCATATTGAAATTCCTAACAAGTAGATTTTCTGCGAACGAAATGAAAAACTTCATAGTTGCTGACTAAGCGAAAAAAAATTCCGCGAGATTTGAAAAACTTGGGATGTAGTTCAAATGGTAGAGCGCCCACTTATCAAGCCAGAAGTACGGGGAGCAATACCCCGCATCTCCAAAGTTAAGGACATCAAGTTTTTAATAAATTTTCTTCAGAAAACTACTGAATATTGAAATCTTATACAAGAAATACCTTCCCAGAAAATTTATAACCTCTTGTTTGCCGACTGAAATAAAAGCTTCCTCGACAGTTCTAAACTATGGGGATGTAGCTCAAATGGTAGAGCGCTCGCTTTGCATGCGAGAGGTACGGGGATCGATGCCCCGCATCTCCAAAACTAGAGCCATTCATCATATGGTAATCACTATCTGCAGATAATCTGTGGCATATTGAAATTCCTAACAAGTAGATTTTCTGCGAACGAAAAAAACTTCATAGTTGCTGACTAAGCGAAAAAAAATTCCGCGAGATTTGAAAACCATGGGATGTAGGTCAAATGGTAGAGCGCCCACTTATCAAGCCAGAAGTACGGGGAGCAATAACCCGCATCTCCAAAGTTAAGGACATCGAGTTTTTAATTAATTTTCTTCAGAAAACTACTAAATATTGAAATCTTATACAAGAAATACCTTCCCAGAAAATTTATAACCTCTTGTTTGCCGACTGAAACAAAAGCTTCCTCGACAGTTCTATATTATGGGGATGTAGCTCAAATAGTAGAGATCTCGCTTTGCATGCGAGAGGTACAGGGGAGCGATGCCCCGCATCTCCAAAACTAGAGCCACTCATCAAATGGTAATCACTATCTGCAGATAATCTATTGCATATTGAAATTCCTAACAAGTAGATTTTCTGCGAACGAAAAAAAAACTTCATAGTTGCTGACTAAGCGAAAAAAAATTCCGCGAGATTTGAAAACCATGGGATGTAGGTCAAATGGTAGAGCGCCCACTTATCAAGCCAGAAGTACGGGGAGCAATACCCCGCATCTCCAAAGTTAAGGACATCGAGTTTTTAATTAATTTTCTTCGGAAAACTACTGAATATTGAAATCAGTTACAAGAAATACCTTCCCAGAAAATTTATAACCTCTTGTTTGCCGACTGAAATAAAAGCTTCCTCGACAGTTCTAAACTATGGGACGTAGCTCAAATGGTAGAGCGCTCGCTTTGCTTGCGAGAGGTACGGGGATCGATGCCCCGCATCTCCAAAACTAGAGCCACTCACCAAATGGTAATCACTATCTGCAGATAATCTATTGCATATTGAAATTCCTAACAAGTAGATTTTCTGCGAACATAAAAAAACTTCATAGTTGCTGACTAAGCGAAAAAAATTCCGCGAGATTTGATAAACATGGAATGTAGGTCAAATGGTAGAGCGCCTTCTTAGCAAGCCAGAAATACGGGGAGCAATACCCCGCATCTCCGAAGTTAAGGACATCGAGTTTTTAATTAATTTTCTTCGGAAAACTACTGAATATTGAAATCAGTTACAAGAAATACCTTCCCAGAAAATTTATAACCTCTTGTTTGCCGACTGAAATAAAAGCTTCCTCGACAGTTCTAAACTATGGGACGTAGCTCAAATGGTAGAGCGCTCGCTTTGCTTGCGAGAGGTACGGGGATCGATGCCCCGCATCTCCAAAACTAGAGCCACTCACCAAATGGTAATCACTATCTGCAGATAATCTATTGCATATTGAAATTCCTAACAAGTAGATTTTCTGCGAACATAAAAAAACTTCATAGTTGCTGACTAAGCGAAAAAAATTCCGCGAGATTTGATAAACATGGAATGTAGGTCAAATGGTAGAGCGCCTTCTTAGCAAGCCAGAAATACGGGGAGCAATACCCCGCATCTCCGAAGTTAAGGACATCGAGCAATTATTTAACTTTCTTCAGAAAACTACTGAATATTGAAGTCTTATACAAAAAATACCTTCCAAGAAAAATTTTAACCTCTTGTTTGCCGACTGAAACAAAAGCTTCCTCGACAGTTGTAAATCATGGGGATGTAGCTCAAATGGTAGAGCGCTCGCTTAGCATGCGAGAGGTACGGGGATTAATGCCCCGCATCTCCAAATCTAGAGTCACTCATTAACTGGTAAACACTGTCTCCAGATAATCTTTTGCATATTGAAATTCCTAACGAGTAGATTTTCTGCGAATGAAAAGAAAAACTTCATAGTTGCTGACTAAGCGAAAAAAAATTCCGCGAGATTTGCTAAACATGGGATGTAGGTCAAATGGTAGAGCGCCCACTTATCAAGCCAGAAGTAGGGGGAGCAATACCCCGCATCTCCAAAGTTAAGTACATCGAGTTTTTAATTAATTTTTTTCAGAAAACTACTGAATATTGAAATCTTATACAAGAAACACCTTCCCAGAAAATTTTTAACCTCTTGTTTGGCGACTGAAACAAAAGCTTCCTCGACAGTTCTAAACTATGGGGATGTAGCTCACATGGTAGAAAGCTCGCTATGTATTCGAGAGGTACGGGAATCGATGCCCGGCATCTCCAAAACTAGAGCCACTCAGCAAATGGTAATCACTATCTGCAGATAATCCCAATTTTCTGCGAACGAAAAGAAAAACTTCATAATTGCTGACTAAGCGAAAAAAAATTTCGCGAGATTTGATAAACATGGGATGTAGGTCAAATGGTAGAGTGCTCGCTATGTATTCGAGAGGTACGGGGATCGACGCCCGGCATCTCCAAAACTAGAGCCACTCATCAAATGGTAATCACTATCTGCAGATAATCCCAATTTTCTGCGAACGAAAAGAAAAACTTCATAATTGCTGACTAAGCGAAAAAAAACTCCGCGAGATTTGATAAACATGGGATGTAGGTCAATTGGTAGAGCGCCTACTTAGCAAGCCAGAAGTACGGGGAGCAATACCCCGCATCTCCGAAGTTAAGGTCATCGAGCAATTAATTAACTTTCTTCAGAAAACTACTGAATATTGAAGTTTTATACAAGAAATACCTTCCAAGAAAAATTTTAACTTCTTGTTTGCCGACTGAAACAAAAGCTTCCTCGACAGTTATAAATCATGGGGATGTAGCTCAAATAGTAGAGCGCCCACTTATCAAGCCAGAAGAACGGGAGCAATACCCCGCATCTCCAAAGTTAAGGATATCGAGTTTTTAATTAACTTTCTTCAGAGCACTACTGAATATTGAAATCTTATACAAGAAATACCTTCCCAGAAAAATTATAACCTCTTGTTTGCCGACTGAAACAAAAGCTTCCTCGACAGTTCTAAATTATGGGGATGTAGCTCAAATAGTAGAGCTCTCGCTTTGCATGCGAGAGGTACGGGGATCGATGCCCCGCATCTCCAAAGCTAGAGCCACTCAGCAAATGGTACTCACTATCTCCAGATAATCTGTTGCATATTGAAATTCCTAACAAGTAGATTTTCTGCGAACGAAAAGAAAATCTTCTTAGTTGCTGACTAATCCAAAAAAAATTTCGCGAGAATTGATAAACATGCGATGTAGGTCAAATGGTAGAGCGCCTACTTAGCAAGCCAGAAGTACGGGGAGCAATACTCCGCATCTCCGAAGTTAAGGACATCGAGCAATTAATTAACCTTCTTCAGAAAACTACTGAATATTGAAGTCTTATACTATAAATACCTTCCAAGAAAAATTTTAACCTCTTGTTTGCCGACTGAAACAAAAGCTTCCTCGACAGGAATAAATCATGTGGATGTAGCTCAAATGGTAGAGCGCTCGCTTAGCATGCGAGAGGTACGTGGATCAATGCCCCGCATCTTCACATCTAGAGTCACTCATCAAATGGTAATCACTATCTCCGGATAATCTATTGCATATTGAAATTCCTAACAAGTAGATTTTCTGCGTACGAAAAGAAAAACTTCATAGTTGCTGACTAAGCGAAAAATAATTCCGCGAGATTTGAAAACCATGGGATGAAGGTCAAATGGTAGAGCGCCCACTTATCAAGCCAGAAGTACGGGGAACAATACCCCGCATCTCCAAAGTTAAGGACATCGAGTTTTTAATTAATTTTCTTCAGAAAACTACTGAATATTGAAATCTTATACAAGAAATACCTTCCCAGAAAATTTATAACCTCTTGTTTGCCGACTGAAATAAAAGCTTCCTCGACAGTTCTAAAACACGGGGATGTAGCTCAAATGGTAGAGCGCTCGCTTGGCATGCGAGAGGTACGGGGATCGATGCCCCGCATCTTCAAAACTAGAGCCACTCACCAAATGGTAATCACTATCTGCAGATAATCTATTGCATATTGAAGTTCCTAACAAGTAGATTTTCTGCGAACGAAAAGAAAAACTTCATAGTTGCTGACTAAGCGAAAAAAATTCCGCGAGATTTGATAAACATGGGATGTAGGTCAAATGGCAGAGCGCCCACTTATCAAGCCAGAAGTACGGGTAGCAATACCCCGCATCTCCAAAGTTAAGGACATCGAGTTTTTAATTAATTTTCTTCAGAAAATTACTGAATATTGAAATCTTATACAAGAAACACCTTCCCAGAAAACTTTTAACCTCTTGTTTGGCGCCTGAAACAAAAGCTTCCTCGACAGTTCTAAACTATGGGGATGTAGCTCAAATGGTAAAGTGCTCGCTTTGCATTTGAAAGGTACGGGGATCGATGCCCGGCATCTCCAAAACTTGAACAACTCATCAAATGGTAATCACTATCTCCAGATAATCTATTGCATATTGAATTTCCTAACAAGTAGATTTTCTGCGAACGAAAAGAAAAACTTCATAGTCGCTGACTAAGCGAAAAAAAATTCCGCGAGAAATGATAAACATGGGATGTAGGTCAAATGGAAGAGCGCCTACTTAGCAAGCCAGAAGTACGGGGAGCAATACCCCGCATCTCCGAAGTTAAGGTCATCGAGAAATTAATTAACTTTCTTCAGAAAACTACTGAATATTGAAGTTTCATACAAGAAATACCTTCCAAGAAAAACTTTAACCTCCTGTTTGCCGACTGAAACAAAAGCTTCCTCGACTGTTATAAATCGTGGGGATGTAGCTCAAATAGTAGAGCGCTCGCTTAGCATGCGAGAGGTACGGGGAGCAATGCACCGGATCTCCAAATCTAGAGTCACTCATCAAATGGTAATCACTATCTCCAGATAATCTATTGCATATTGAATTTCCTAACAAGTAGATTTTCTGCGAACGAAAAGAAAAACTTCATAGTCGCTGACTAAGCGAAAAAAAATTCCGCGAGCTTTAATAAACATGGGATGTAGCTCAAATGGTAGAGCGCCTACTTAGCAAGCCAGAAGTACGGGGAGCAATACCCCGCATCTCCGAAGTTAAGGTCATCGAGAAATTAATTAACTTTCTTCAGAAAACTACTGAATATTGAAGTTTCATACAAGAAATACCTTCCAAGAAAAACTTTAACCTCCTGTTTGCCGACTGAAACAAAAGCTTCCTCGACTGTTATAAATCGTGGGGATGTAGCTCAAATAGTAGAGCGCTCGCTTAGCATGCGAAAGGTACGGGGAGCAATGCCCCGCATCTCCAAAACTTGAGTCACTCATGAAATGGTAATCACTATCTCCAGATAATCTATTGCATATTGAATTTCCTAACAAGTAGATTTTCTGCGAACGAAAAGAAAAACTTCATAGTCGCTGACTAAGCGAAAAAAAATTCCGCGAGAAATGATAAACATGGGATGTAGGTCAAATGGAAGAGCGCCCACTTATCAAGCCAGAAGTACGAGGAGCAATACCCCGCATCTCCAAAGTTAAGGACATCGAGTTTTTAATTAACTTTCTTCAAAAAACTACTGAATATTGAAATCTTATACAAGAAATACCTTCCCAGAAAATTTATAACCTCTTGTTTGCCGACTGAAACAAAAGCTTCCTCGACAGTTATAAATCACTGGGATGTAGCTCAAATGGTAGAGCGCTCGCTTAGCATGCGAGAGGTACGGGGAGCAATGCCCCGCATCTCCAAAACTTTAGTCACTCATCAAATGGTAATCACGTCTCCAGATAATCTATTGCATATTGAAATTCCTAACAAGTAGAGTTTCTGCGAACGAAAAGAAAAACTTCATAGTTGCTGACTAAGCGAAAAAAAATTCCGCGAGATTTGATAAACATGTGATGTAGGTCAAATGGAAGAGCGCCCACTTATCAAGCCAGAAGTACGGGGAGCAATACCCCGCATCTCCAAAGTTAAGGTCATCGAGTTTTTAATTAACTTACTTCAGAAAGCTACTGAATATCGAAATAATATACAAGAAATACCTTCCCAGAAAATTTATAACCTCTTGTTTGCCGACTGAAACAAAAGCTTCCTCGACAGTTATAAATCATGGGGATGTAGCTCAAATGGTAGAGCGCTCGCTTAGCATGCGAGAGGTACGGTGATCAATGCCCCGCATCTCCAAAAACTTGTGTCACTCATCAAATGGTAATGACTATCTCCAGATAATCTATTGCATTTTGAAATTCCTAACAAGAAGATTTTCTGCGAACGAAAAGAAAAAATGCATAGTTGCTGACTAAGCGAAAAAAAATTCCGCGAGAAATGATAAACATGGGATGTAGGTCAAATGGAAGAGCGCCCACTTATCAAGCCAGAAGTACGGGGAGCAATACCCCGCATCTCCAAAGTTAAGGACATCGAGTTTTTAATTAACTTTCTTCAAAAAACTTCTGAATATTGAAATCTTATACAAGAAATACCTTCCCAGAAAATTTATAACCTCTTGTTTGCCGACTGAAACAAAAGCTTCCTCGACAGTTATAAATCACGGGGATGTAGGTCAAATGGTAGAGCGCTCGCTTAGCATGCGAAAGGTACGGGGAGCATTGCCCCGCATCTCCAAAACTTGAGTCACTCATCAAATGGTAATCACTATCTCCAGATAATCTATTGCATATTGAAATTCCTAACAAGTAGAGTTTCTGCGAACGAAAAATAAAACTTCATAGTTGCTGACTAAGCGAAAAAAAATTCCGCGAGATTTGATAAACATGGGATGTAGGTCAAATGGAAGAGCGCCCACTTATCAAGCCAGAAGTACGGGGAGCAATACCCCGCATCTCCAAAGTTAAGGTCATCGAGTTTTTAATTAACTTTCTTCAGAAAGCTACTGAATATTGAAATCTTATACAAGAAATACCTTCCCAGAAAATTTATAACCTCTTGTTTGCCGACTGAAACAAAAGCTTCCTCGACAGTTATAAATCATGGGGATGTAGCTCAAATGGTAGAGCGCTCGCTTAGCATGCGAGAGGTACGGTGATCAATGCCCCGCATCTCCAAAAAACTTGAGTCACTCATCAAATGGTCATGACTATCTCCAGATAGTCTATTGCATTTTGAAATTCCTAACAAGAAGATTTTCTGCGAACGAAAAGAAAAACTGCATAGTTGCTGACTAAGCGAAAAAAAATTCCCCGAGATTTGATAAACATGGGATGCAGGTCAGATGGAAGAGTGCCCACTTATCAAGCCAGAAGTACGGGGAGCAATACCCCGCATCTCCAAAGTTAGGACATCGAGTTTTTAATTAACTTTCTTCAGAAAACTACTGAATATTGAAATCTTATACAAGAAATACCTTCCCAGAACATTTATAACCTCTTGTTTGCCGACTGAAACAAAAGCTTTCTCGACAGTTCTTAATTCTGGGGATGTAGCTCAAATAGTAGAGCTCTCGCTTTGCATGCGAGAGGTGCGGGGATCGATGCCCCGCATCTCCAAAGCTAGAGCCACTCATCAAATGGCAATCACTATCTCCAGATAATCTATTGCATATTGAAATTCCTAACAAGCAGATTTTCTGCGAACGAGAAGAAAAAAAACATAGTTGCTGACTAAGCGAAAAAAATTTCGCGAGATTTGATAAACATGGGATGTAGGTCAAATGGAAGAGCGCCCACTTATCAAGCCAAAAGTACGGGGAGCAATACCCCGCATCTCCAAAGTTAGGACATCGAGTTTTTAATTAACTTTCTTCAGAAAACTACTGAATATTGGAATATTACACAAGAAATACCTTCCCAAAAAATTTATAACCTCTTGTTTGCCGACTGAAACAAAAGCTTCCTCGACAGTTCTTAATTCTGGGGATGTATCTCAAATAGTAGAGCTCTCGCTTTGCATGCGAGAGGTGCGGGGATCGATGCCCCGCATCTCCAAAACTGGAGCCACTCATCAAATGGTAATCACTATCTCCAGATAATCTATTGCATATTTAAATTCCTAACAAGTGGATTTTTGCGAACGAAAAGAAAAAGTTCATAATTGCTGACTAAGCAAAAAAAAATTCCGCGAGATTTGATAGTAATAGGTATGAAGGTCAAATGGTAGAGCGCCTACTTATCAAGCCAGAAGTACGGGGAGCAATACCCCGCATCTCCAAAGTTAGGACATCGAGTTTTTAATTAATTTTTTTCAGAAAACTACTGAATATTGAAATCTTATACAAGAAATACCTTCCATGAAAAATTTTAACCTCTTGTTTGCCGACTGAAACAAAAGCTTCCTCGACAGTTTTAAATCATGGGGATGTAGCTCAAATGGTAGAGCGCTCGCTTAGCATGCGAGAGGTATGGGTATCAATGCCCCGCATCTCCAAAACTAGAGCCAAACATCAAATGGTAATCACTATCTGCAGATAATCTATTGCATATTGAAATTCCTAACAAGTAGATTTTCTGCGAACGAAAAAAAACTTCATAGTTGCTGACTAAGCGAAAAAAATTCCGCGAGATTTGATAAACATGGGATGTAGGTCAAATGGTAGAGCGCCCACTTATCAAGCCAGAAGTACGGGGAGCAATAACCCGCATCTCCAAACTTAAGGACATCGAGTTTTTAATTAATTTACTTCAGAAAACTTCTGAATATTGAAATCTTATACAAGAAATACCTTCCCAGAAAATTTATAACCTCTTGTTTGCCGACTGAAACAAAAGCTTCCTCGACAGTTATAAATCACGGGGATGTAGCTCAAATGGTAGAGCGCTCGCTTAGCATGCGAAAGGTACGGGGAGCATTGCCCCGCATCTCCAAAACTTGAGTCACTCATCAAATGGTAATCACTATCTGCAGATAATCTATTGCATATTGAAATTCCTAACAAGTAGATTTTCTGCGAACGAAAAAAAAACTTCATAGTTGCTGACTAAGCGAAAAAAATTCCGCGAGATTTGATAAACATGGGATGTAGGTCAAATGGTAGAGCGCCCACTTATCAAGCCAGAAGTACGGGGAGCAATAACCCGCATCTCCAAACTTAAGGACATCGAGTTTTTAATTAATTTACTTCAGAAAACTTCTGAATATTGAAATCTTATACAAGAAATACCTTCCCAGAAAATTTATAACCTCTTGTTTGCCGACTGAAACAAAAGCTTCCTCGACAGTTATAAATCACGGGGATGTAGCTCAAATGGTAGAGCGCTCGCTTAGCATGCGAAAGGTACGGGGAGCATTGCCCCGCATCTCCAAAACTTGAGTCACTCATCAAATGGTAATCACTATCTCCAGATAATCTATTGCATATTGAAATTCCTAACAAGTAGAGTTTCTGCGAACGAAAAGAAAAACTTCATAGTTGCTGACTAAGCGAAAAAAAATTCCGCGAGATTTGATAAACTTGGGATGTAGGTCAAATGGAAGAGCGCCCACTTATCAAGCCAGAAGTACGGGGAGCAATACCCCGCATCTCCAAAGTTAAGGTCATCGAGTTTTTAATTAACTTTCTTCAGAAAGCTACTGAATATTGAAATCTTATACAAGAAATACCTTCCCAGAAAATTTATAACCTCTTGTTTGCCGACTGAAACAAAAGCTTCCTCGACAGTTATAAATCATGGGGATGTAGCTCAAATGGTAGAGCGCTCGCTTAGCATGCGAGAGGTACGGTGATCAATGCCCCGCATCTCCAAAAACTTGAGTCACTCATCAAATGGTCATGACTATCTCCAGATAGTCTATTGCATTTTGAAAATCCTAACAAGAAGATTTTCTGCGAACGAAAAGAAAAACTGCATAGTTGCTGACTAAGCGAAAAAAAATTCCCCGAGATTTGATAAACATGGGATGCAGGTCAGATGGAAGAGTGCCCACTTATCAAGCCAGAAGTACGGGGAGCAATACCCCGCATCTCCAAAGTTAGGACATCGAGTTTTTAATTAACTTTCTTCAGAAAACTACTGAATATTGAAATCTTATACAAGAAATACCTTCCCAGAACATTTATAACCTCTTGTTTGCCGACTGAAACAAAAGCTTTCTCGACAGTTCTTAATTCTGGGGATGTAGCTCAAATAGTAGAGCTCTCGCTTTGCATGCGAGAGGTGCGGGGATCGATGCCCCGCATCTCCAAAACTGGAGCCACTCATCAAATGGTAATCACTATCTCCAGATAATCTATTGCATATTTAAATTCCTAACAAGTGAATTTTTGCGAACGAAAAGAAAAAGTTCATATTTGCTGACTAAGCAAAAAAAAATTCCGCGAGATTTGATAGTAATAGGTATGAAGGTCAAATGGTAGAGCGCCTACTTATCAAGCCAGAAGTACGGGGAGCAATACCCCGCATCTCCAAAGTTAGGACATCGAGTTTTTAATTTAGTTTCTTCAGAAAACTACTGAATATTGAAATCTTATACAAGAAATACCTTCCATGAAAAATTTTAACCTCTTGTTTGCCGACTGAAACAAAAGCTTCCTCGACAGTTTTAAATCATGGGGATGTAGCTCAAATGGTAGAGCGCTCGCTTAGCATGCGAGAGGTACGGGTATCAATGCCCCGCATCTCCAAAACTAGAGCCAAACATCAAATGGTAATCACTATCTGCAGATAATCTATTGCATATTGAAATTCCTAACAAGTAGATTTTCTGCGAACGAAAAAAAAACTTCATAGTTGCTGACTAAGCGAAAAAAATTCCGCGAGATTTGATAAACATGGGATGTAGGTCAAATGGTAGAGCGCCCACTTATCAAGCCAGAAGTACGGGGAGCAATAACCCGCATCTCCAAACTTAAGGTCATCGAGTTTTTAATTAATTTACTTCAGAAAACTACTGAATATTGAAATCTTATACAAGAAATAACTTCCCAGAAAATTTATAACCTCTTGTTTGCCGACTGAAACAAAAGCTTCCTCAACAGTTCTAAATTAAGGGGATGTAGCTCAAATAGTAGAGCTCTCGCTTTGTGTGCGAGAGGTACGGGGTTCGATGCCCGGCATCTCCAAAGCTAGAGCCACTCATCAAATGGTAATCACTATCTCCAGATAATCTATTGCATATTGAAATTTCTAACAAGTAGATTTTCTGCGAACGAAAAGAAAAACTTCTTAGTTGCTGACTAAGCGAAAAAAAAATTTCGCGAGAATTGATAAACATGGGATTAGGTCAAATGGTAGAGCGCCTACTTAGCAAGCCAGAAGTACGGGGAGCAATACCCCGCATCTACGAAGTTAAGGACATCGAGCAATTAATTAACCTTCTTCAGAAAACTACTGAATATTGAAGTCTTATACTAGAAATACCTTCCAAGAAAAATTTCAACCTCTTGTTTGCCGACTGAAACAAAAGCTTCCTCGACAGTTTTTAATCATGGGGATGTAGCTCAAATGGTAGAGCGTTCGCTTAGCAAGCGAAAAGTACGGGGAGCAAAGCCCCGCATCTTCAAATCTAGAGTCACTCAGCAAATGTTAATCACTATCTCCATATAATCTATTGCATATTGAAATTCCTAACAAGTAGATTTTCTGCGAACGAAAAGAAAAACTTTTTAGTTGCTGACTAAGCGAAAAAAAATTCCGCGAGATTTTAAAACCATGGGATGTAGATGAAAAGGTAGAGCGCCCACTTATCAAGCCAGAAGTACGGGAGCAATACCCCGCATCTCCAAAGTTAAGGACATCGAGTTTTTAATTAATTTTCTTCAGAAAACTACTGAATATTGAAATCTTATACTAGAAATGCCTTCACCGAAAATTTAAAACTCTTGTTTGCCGACTGAAATAAAAGCTTCCTCGACAGTTCTAAACTATGGGGCTGTAGCTCAAATGGTAGAGCGCTCGCTTTCCATGCGAGAGGTACGGGGATCGATGCCCCGCATCTCCAAAACTAGAGCCACTCACCAAATGGTAATCATTATCTGCAGATAATCTATTGCATATTGAAATTCCTAACAAGTAGATTTTCTGCGAACGAAAAAAAAATTTCATAGTTGCTGACTAAGCGAAAAAAAATTCCGCGAGATTTGATAAACATGGGATGTAGGTCAAATGGTAGAGCGTCCACTTATCAAGCCAGACGTACGGGGAGCAATACCCCGCATCTCCAAAGTTAAGGACATCGAGTTTTTAATTAACTTTCTTCAGAAAAGTACTGAATATTGAAGTCTTATACAAAAAATACCTTCCAAGAAAACTTTTAACCTCTTGGTTGCCGACTGAAACAAAAGCTTCCTCAACAGTTATAAATAATGGGGATGTAGCTCAAATGGTAGAGCGCTCGCTTAGCATGCGAGAGGTACGGGGATCAATGCCCCGCATCTTCAAATCTAGAGTCACTCAGCAAATGTTAATCACTATCTCCAGATAAGCTATACCCCGCATAAGCATATTGAAATTCCTAACAAGTAGATTTTCTGCGAACGAAAAGAAAAACTTCTTAGTTGCTGACTAAGCGAAAAAAAATTCCGCGAGATTTGAAAACCATGGGATGTAGATTAAATGGTAGAGCGCCCACTTATCAAGCCAGAAGTACGGGGAGCAATACCCCGCATCTCCAAAGTTGAGGACATCGAGTTTTTAATTAATTTTCTTCAGAAAACTACTGAATATTGAAATCTTATACTAGAAACACCTTCACAGATAATTTAAAACTCTTGTTTGCCGACTGAAATAAAAGCTTCCTCGACAGTTCTAAACTATGGGGATGTAGCTCAAAAGGTAGAGCGCTCGCTTTCCATGCGAGAGGTACGGGGATCGATGCCCCGCATCTCCAAAGCTAGAGTCACTCAGCGAATGTTAATCACTATCTCCAGATAATCTATTGCATATTGAAATTCCTAACAAGTAGATTTTCTGCGAACGAAAAGAAAAACTTCTTATTTGCTGACTAAGCGAAAAAAAATTCCGCGAGATTTGAAAACCATGGGATGTAGATGAAATGGTAGAGCGCCCACTTATCAAGCCAGAAGTACGGGGAGCAATACCCCGCATTTCCAAAGTTAAGGACATCGAGTTTTTAATTAACTTTCTTCAGAAAACTACTGAATATTGAAATCTTATACAAGAAATACCTTCCCAGAAAATTTATAACCTCTTGTTTGCCGACTGAAATAAAAGCTTACTCGACAGTTCTAAACTATGGGGATGTAGCTCAAATGGTAGAGCGCTCGCTTTGCATGCGAGAGGTACGGGGATCGATGCCCCGCATCTCCAAAACTAGAGCCACTCACCAAATGGTAATCACTATCTGCAGATAATCTTTTGCATATTGAAATTCCTAACAAGTAGATTTTCTGCGAACGAAAAAAAAACTTCATAGTTGCTGACTAAGCTAAAAAAATTCCGCGAGATTTGATAACCATGGAATGTAGGTCAAATGGTAGAGCGCCTTCTTAGGAAGCCAGAAGTACGAGGAGCAATACCCCGCATCTCCGAAGTTAAGGACATCGCGCAATTATTTAACTTTCTTCAGAAAACTACTGAATATTGAAGTCTTATACAAAAAATACCTTCCAAGAAAATTGTTAACCTCTTGGTTGCCGACTGAAACAAAAGCTTCCTCGACAGTCAAAATTATGGGGATGTAGCTCAAATGGTAGAGCGCTGTCTTTGCATGCGAGAGGTACGGGGATCGATGACCCGCATCTCCAAAACAAGAGCCACTCATCGAATGGTAATCACTATCTCCAGATAATCTATTGCATATTGAAATTCCTAACAAGTAGATTTTCTGCGAACGAAAAGAAAAACTTCATAGTTGCTGACTAAGCGAAAAAAAATTCCGCGAGATTTGATAAACATGGGATGTAGGTCAAATGGTAGAGCGCCCACTTATCAAGTCAGAAGTACGGGGAGCAATACCCCGCATCTCCAAAATTAAGGACATCGAGTTTTTAACTAATTTTCTTCAGAAAACTACTTCTTATACAAGAAACACCTTCCCAGAAAATTTTTAACCTCTTGTTTGGCGACTGAAACAAACGCTTCCTCGACAGTTCTAAACTATGGGGATGTAGCGCAAATGGTAGAGTGTTCGCTTCGCATTTGAGAGGTACGGGGATCGATGCCCTACATCTCCAAAACTAGAGCCACTCCTCAAATGGTAATAACTATCTGCAGATAATCCCAATTTTATGCGAACGAAAAGAAAAATTTCATAATTGCTGACTAAGAGAAAAAAAATTCCGCGAGATTTGAAAACCATGGGATGTAGGTCAAATGGTACAGCGCCCACTTACCAAGCCAGAAGTACGGGGAGTAAGACCCCGCATCTCCAAAGTTACGGACATCGAGTTTTTAATTAATTTTCTTCAGAAAACTACTGAATATTGAAATCTTATACAAGAAGTACCTTCCCAGAAAATTTATTACCTCTTGTTTGCCGACTGAAATAAAAGCTTCCTCGACAGTTCTAAACTATGGGGATGTAGCTCAAATGGTAGAGCGCTCGCTTTGCATGCGATAGGTACGGGGATCGATGCCCCGCATCTCCAAAACAAGAGCCACTCACCAAATGGTAAGCACTATCTGCAGATAATCTATTTCATATTGAAATTCCTAACAAGTAGATTTTCTGCGAACGAAAAAAAAACTTCATAGTTGCTTACTAAGAGAAAAAAATTCCGCGAGATTTGATAAACACGGAATGTAGGTCAAATGATAGAGCGCCTTCTTAGCAAGCCAGAAGTACGGGGAGCAATACCCCGCATCTCCGACGTTAAGGACATCGCGCAATTATTTAACTTTCTTCAGAAAACTACTGAATATTGAAGTCTTGTACAAAAAATACCTTCCAAGAAAAATTTTAACCTCTTGTTTGCCGACTGAAAAAAAAAGCTTCAACGACTGTTATAAATCATGGGGATGTAGCTCAAATGGTACAGCGCTCGCTTAGCATGCGAGAGGTACGGGGTTCAATGCCCCGCATCTCCAAATCTAGAGTCACTCATTAAATGGTAATCACTATCTCCAGATAATCTAGAGCTTATTGAAATTCCTAACAAGTAGATTTTCTGCGAACGAAAAGAAAAACTTCATAGTTGCTGACTAAGCGAAAAAAAATTCCGCGAGATTCGATAAACATGGAATGTAGGTCAAATAGTAGAGCGCCTTCTTAGCAAGCCAGAAGAACGGGGAGCAATACCCCGCATCTCCGAAGTTAAGGACATCGCGCAATTATTTAACTTTCTTCAGAAAACTACTGAATATTGAAGTCTTATACAAAAAAAACCTTCCAAGAAAAATTTTAACCTCTTGTTTGCCGACTGAAACAAAAGCTTCAACGACAGTTATAAATCATGGGGATGTAGCTCAAATGGTACAGCGCTCGCTTAGCATGCGAGAGGTACGGAGTTCAATGCCCCGCATCTCCAAATCTAGAGTCACTCATTAAATGGTAATCACTATCTCCAGATAATCTATTGCATATTGAAATTCCTAACAAGTTGATTTTCTGCGAACGAAAAGAAAAACTTCATAGTTGCTGACTAAGCGAAAAAAATTCCGCGAGATTTGATAAACATGGAATGTAGGTCAAATGGTAGAGCGCCTTCTTAGCAAGCCAGAAGTACGGGGAGCAATACCCCGCATCTCCGAAGTTAAGGACATCGCGCAATTATTTAACTTTCTTCAGAAAACTACTGAATATTGAAGTCTTATACAAAAAATACCTCCCAAGAAAAATTTTAACCTCTTGTTTGCCGACTGAAACAAAAGCTTCAACGACAGTTATAAATCATGGGGATGTAGCTCAAATGGTAGAGCGCTCGCTTAGCATGCGAGAGGTACGGGGTTCAATGCCCCGCATCGCCAAATCTAGAGTCACTCATTAAATGGTAATCACTATCTCCAGATAATCTAGATCATATTGAAATTCCTAACAAGTAGGTTTTCTGCGAACGAAAAGAAAAACTTCATAGTTACTGACTAAGCGAAAAAAAATTCCGCGAGATTTGATAAACATGGGATGTAGGTCAAATGGTAGAGCGCCCACTTATCAAGCCAGAAGAACGGGGAGCAATACCCCGCATCTCCAAAGTTAAGGACATTTAGTTTTTAATAAATTTTCTTCAGAAAACCACTGAATATTGAAATCTTATACAAGAAACACCTTCCCAGAAAATTTTTAACCTCTTGTTTGGCGACTGAAACAAAAGCTTACCGGACAGTTCTAAACTGTGGGGATGTAGCTCAAGTGGTAGAGTGCTCGCTTTGCATTCGAGAGGTACGGGGATCGATGCCCAGCATCTCTAAAACTAGAGCCACTCATCAAATGGTAATCACTATCTGCAGATAATCCCAATTTTTTGCGAACGAAAAGAAAAACTTCATAATTGCTGACTAAGCGAAAAAAAATTCCGCGAGATTTGATAAACATGGGATGTAAGTTGTTGTAGTTGTAGTTGCCTCTCGCCGGGGCCCTACATTGTGGGGTGTACCCCGGCCAGGTCAATGAAACGGGCGGCTTCCACCGGGTTTGTCCAAAGGGCAGTGAGGGGGAGGTTAGTGGGGTTTGTGGGGCACTGGAACAGGTGGGCAGTCGTGTGGGGGGCTGTATGGCAGAGGGGACAGGACGACTCTTGGTCTGGTTCGAGCCTGGCCCGGTACGACAACAGGTGTTGACTGTAGCCGGACCGAAGTTGGCTGAGGGTCCTCCGAGTACGTCTGGGTAGGGTCTTCTCCTCTCGGACGTTGACAGGAGGGGGTCTTGTACCGAGGACTCCAGACGGTGGATACGACTGCGTTGTCGTCGCCACCGTCTCTGTGTGCACAGTTTTCAGGAGCCGTCGGTACTCCTTCGTTGGTAGCGGCAGGTCAACGCCTTCGAGGAGGTGTTCCAGACGGGGGGCATGGGCAGAGACTAGTGTGGGTTTCATTTTGCGGGGGGGAGGAGGTTTCTCGAGGAGTCTCTGACCAGGGTGTTCGGGGAGGTGGCAAGCCAAGAGATGTTGTGTTGCAAGCATTGCCGTGTGGGCTTTCACCGGGAGCACCTGCGTCTCTTCGTGTAGGTGGCTTTGGGGGGCCATTAGATGGTTCCCGGTGGCGACCCGCAGAGCCGCGTTTTGGATGGTCTGCAGACGCTTGACACTAGTCTCGGATGCGACTGTAGACCAAACTGGGGCCGCGTATTCGAGACGAGGCCTGACCAGGGCTTTAAAGGTCACGAGTAGCGTTTCCGTGTCTTGACCCCAGTCCGTGCCTGCCAAGGCCTTCATGGCGTTGACCGCCCTGGAGGCGTTGGAGGCAGCGACCCTGCAATGTTCCCCGAACTTGAACATCGGGTCAAACCTGACACCAAGTACTTTGGGGTGTTTTTCCAACTTGAGCGGGATATCTGCCACCGTCAAGTGTGGTTGTACGTTGCATTCCTTGGTGTCAGGCGTGAGTAATGTTACAGCGCATTTTCCGGGGGAGAGTGCGAGTTTGAGGGATTGAAAGTAGGACGTTAGGGAGTAATCTTTGGCCCGCTGGCCCAGGGCGTCACGTCGTCTGCGTAGCTCACCACGTTGACACCCTCGGGAGGGGAGGGGAGGGAGCCAACGTAGGAGTTAAACAGAGTCGGTGATATGACTGAGCCTTGCGGAACACCTGTTTGGACAATTCTGGCGGGAGATGTCTCACCGGGGAACAGGGTGCGTGCTTGGCGGCCGGTCAGGTACCCTGAGAGCCAGCGGGTCAGCAAAGGGGGTAGTGAAGTTCTGCTCAATTTCTCCAGCAGGGTGCGGTGACATACCATATCAAAGGCCTTGGAAAGGTCTAATGTCACCAGTACCGTGCTGTCTGCCGGTTTCTTTTGGTTGAAACCGTCGGCGACCGCGCTGGAGATTTCGAGCAGGGCAGTTGTGGTTGAGTGGAGGGGGCGGAAGCCCTGTTGGTGTGGTTCTGGGGTCAGGTGGTATTGAAGTATTGGGAGGATGCAGGCTTCCAAATTTTTGACAGCGGGGCAGAGTAACGAGACGGGGCGGTAGGAGGACCAGTCCTGTGGGGGTTTTCCGGGCTTGAGTAGTGATATGACAATTGATTTTTTCCAAATGGCGGGGATTTGGGACTTTGCGAGGGAGCCATTGAAAACTTTGGTCAGCCAGGCGACGCCGTGCTGTCCGAGGTTTTTCAAATGCAGTGCTTTTAGCCCATCGGGGCCGCACGCCTTCGAACTCTTGCACTTGCGGATCGTCTTGCTGACGTGGGACGGGGTCGTCTGTATGGGGGTTTCGAGGGAAAGTGACTTCAATTTGCGTTTGATGACTCGGTTCTCTTTTGAGCTTTCATGTTTGATTGGGGCCGTCAAATGCTTGTTGAAAAGTCTGGCGTGGTCCTTAGGTCGGATGTATGTGCGTCCGTCAAACCTGATGAACGGATTTGGCGGGTCGCGTTTTTTGCCGTCAACGGTACGAATGGTCCTCCAGAGTTTCTCTGGTTTTGTTTTGTGATCAAATGTCTGGAGGTATTCGTGCCATCGGGCAGTTTGGGACTTCCTGAGGATCATCTCGATTTTGTTGTTGAGGAGTGGCAAGTCTGGGGATGTGGGGTTGTTTGTCCTCAGGGCATCGCGTTGGCTGGTGAGCTTGGCCGCTTCTGGCGGTTGGCCTGGAGTGCTCTTTGGGCGACGGCCAGACGGGATGTGGTGCTTGGCTGCCTTGTTTACGATCTCGCGGAACAACCTTTCTCCTTTTTAGGGATCGGGCTGCTCTTCGAGAGACGCGAACGCAGCTTCTGTTTCCGACTTGAAGCCGTCCCAGTCCGCGCGGAGGAAGTTTGTGAAGGTCTTGTCCGGGGCTGGAATTGTCAGGGGACTGGTTGATAGTCGGATGATGACTGGCAGGTGGTCGGAGCTCAGCGTGGTTTCCGTCTCCCAGCTCAGTTTCGGCAGGAGATCTTCTGAGGCAAGGGATACGTCAGGAGAGGTTGCCTTGCCCGAAGTTGGCATACGGGTCACTGTGGGTTTGTTCAGCGCTCCAAAGCTCGATGCCTCAATTTCGTCGGCTAGGGTCTCTCCGCGCGAGTCCTGAATGGACGAGCACCAAAGGGGGTCGTGTGCGTTGATGTCGCCCAGTATCAGGGAGCATCTAGTCTCGAGGAAAGGGGTCAACGAGGGGGTGAAGTTCGAGGGGCAGCTACTGCTGGGGGGGGGGGGGATGTATACGTTTCTTATTGTGAGCACCTCGTTTAGGAGTGGGATTTGAATCGATTGGTGTTCGAGGGGCTCGCTAGGAGGTGTGTTCTCGTCCACAGGGGTGAAAGGGATTGTGTAGTCTTCAAAGTGTAGTCTTCAAAGACTGGGTCTTTCCCTTTGGCGGTGAGTTTTGTCTCCTGCAAGGCGGCCACTTTGATCTTACGGGTACGGAGAAAACGGCTCAGTTCTGTTGTTTTGTTCCGTATCCCATTGCAATTTCAGTGGCTCTGCCTTCGGTTGTCGGGGTCGTGGATTTGGAGGTGTGATGGGATCTCGTTTGGTGGGGTGGGGTGGTGTAGTGGGGGTTGGAGGATCGACAGTCTGGGTGGTTGCTTGGGAGGGTGTGGGTGCACTGAAAGGCGTGACTGGTGGACACCTCGGGCAGACGTAGTCTCTGTGCCATTCGGCCACAGTCCGAAGGCCGCTGCATCGCTGGTGGATCCAAGTTCCGCAGCAGTGGCACCATACGGTGGTGCCGCCTGCCCACGTTTCAGTGCACACCGTGCAGGGGGATTTCAGTGTCTGAGGGCGTCTGGGTGGTCCAGGGTTTGGCTCGACGCCGGCTCTTAGTAGGAGGGTGCGGATCAGACTCGCCGGCTTAGGCTGATCCGATAACAAAAACCCGGCCGAGGGTCCCACGCATGGGCGCCCGGTGAGAGGAGTTTGACGTTGGTCTGCTGGTAGCAGAGGTCGGGTCGTCGCTCCCGATCCAGAGAGTTTGCAACCGGAGTCCTCGTGGTCCTCTGGTTGTTGGTCCCACCGCAAAAAGGCTCTCTCCTTCCGGGACCTCGGGATGTAGGTCAAATGGTAGAGCGCCTACTTAGCAAGCCAGAAGTACGGGGAGCAATACCCCGCATCTCCGAAGTTATGGTCATCGAGCAATTAATTAACTTTCTTCAGAAAACTACTGGATATTGAAGTTTTATACAAGAAATACCTTCCAAGAAAAATTTTAACCTCTTGTTTGCCGACTGAAACAAAAGCTTCCCCGACAGTTATAAATCATGGGGATGTAGCTCAAATAGTTGAGCGCTCGCCTAGCATGCGAGAGGTACGGGGATCAATGCCCCGCATCTCCAAATCTAGAGTCACTCATCAAATGGTAATCATTATCTCCAGATAATCTATTGCATATTGAAATTCCTTACAAGTAGATTTTCTGCGAACGAAAAAAAAACTTCATAGTTGCTGACTAAGCGAAAAAAATTCCGCGAGATTTGATTAACATGGGATGTAGGTCAAATGGTAGAGCGCCCACTTATCAAGCCAGAAGTACGGGGAGCAATACCCCGCATCTCCAAAGTTAAGGACATCGAGTTTTTAATTAATTGTCTTCGGAAAACTACTGAATTTTGAAATCTTATACAAGAAATATCTTCCCAGAAAATTTATAACCTCTTGTTTGCCGACTGAAAAAAAGCTTCCTCGACAGTTCTAAATTATGGGGATGTAGCTCAAACAGTAGAGCTCTCGCTTTGCATGCGATAGGTACGGGGATCGATGCCCCGCATCTCCAAAGCTAGAGCCACTCATCAAATGGTAATGACTATCTCCAGATAATCTATTGCATATTGAAATTCCTAACAAGTAGATTTTCTGCGAACGAAAAGAAAAACTTCTTAGTTGCTGACTAAGCGAAAAAAAATTTCGCGAGAATTGATAAACATGGGATGTAGGTCAAATGGTAGAGCGCCTACTTATCAAGCCAGAAGTACGGGGAGCAATACCCCGCATCTACAAAGTTAAGGACATCGAGTTTTTGATTAATTTTCTTCAGAAAACTACTGAATATTGGAATCTTATACAAGAAATACCTTCCCAGAAAATTTATAACCTCTTGTTTGCCGACTGAAATAAAAGCTTCCTCGACAGTTCGAAACTATGGGGATGTAGCTCATATGGTAGAGCGCTCGCTTTGCATGCGAGAGGTACGGGGATCGATGCCCCGCATCTCCAAAACTAGAGCCATTCACCAAATGGTAATCACTATATGCAGATAATCTATTGCATATCGAAATTCCTAACAAGTAGATTTTCTGCGAACGAAAAAAAAACTTCATAGTTGCTGACTAAGCGAAAAAAATTCCGCGAGATTTGATAAACATGGAATGTAGGTCAAATGGTAGAGCGCGTTCTTAGCAAGCCAGAAGTACGGGGAGCAATACCCCGCATCTCCGAAGTTAAGAACATCGAGCAAATATTTAACTTTCTTCAGAAAACTACTGAATATTGGAATCTTATACAAGAAATACCTTCCCAGAAAATTTATAACCTCTTGTTTGCCGACTGAAATAAAAGCTTCCTCGACAGTTCGAAACTATGGGGATGTAGCTCATATGGTAGAGCGCTCGCTTTGCATGCGAGAGGTACGGGGATCGATGCCCCGCATCTCCAAAACTAGAGCCATTCACCAAATGGTAATCACTATATGCAGATAATCTATTGCATATCGAAATTCCTAACAAGTAGATTTTCTGCGAACGAAAAAAAAACTTCATAGTTGCTGACTAAGCGAAAAAAATTCCGCGAGATTTGATAAACATGGAATGTAGGTCAAATGGTAGAGCGCGTTCTTAGCAAGCCAGAAGTACGGGGAGCAATACCCCGCATCTCCAAAGTTAAGGACATCGAGTTTTTGATTAATTTTCTTCAGAAAACTACTGAATATTGGAATCTTATACAAGAAATACCTTCCCAGAAAATTTATAACCTCTTGTTTGCCGACTGAAATAAAAGCTTCCTCGACAGTTCGAAACTATGGGGATGTAGCTCATATGGTAGAGCGCTCGCTTTGCATGCGAGAGGTACGGGGATCGATGCCCCGCATCTCCAAAACTAGAGCCATTCACCAAATGGTAATCACTATATGCAGATAATCAATTGCATATCGAAATTCCTAACAAGTAGATTTTCTGCGAACGAAAAAAAAAAACTTCATAGTTGCTGACTAAGCGAAAAAAATTCCGCGAGATTTGATAAACATGGAATGTAGGTCAAATGGTAGAGCGCGTTCTTAGCAAGCCAGAAGTACGGGGAGCAATACCCCGCATCTCCGAAGTTAAGAACATCGAGCAATTATTTAACTTTCTTCAGAAAACTACTGAATATTGAAGTCTTATACAAAAAAAACCTTCCAAGAAAAATTTTAACATCTTGTTTGCCGACTGAAACAAAAGCTTCCTCGACAATTATAACTCATGGGGATGTAGCTCAAGTGGAAGAGCGATCGCTTTGCATGCGAGAGGTACGGGGATCGATGCCCCGCATCTCCAAAGCTAGAGTCACTCATCAAATGGTAATGACTCTCTCCAGATAATCTATTGCATATTGAAATTCCTAACAAGTAGATTTTCTGCGAACGAAAAAAAACTTCATAGTTGCTGACTAAGCGGAAAAAATTCCGCGAGATTTGATAAACTTGGAATGTAGGTCAAATGGTAGAGCGCCTTCTTACCAAGCCAGAAGTACGGGGAGCAGTACCCCGCATCTCCGAAGTTAAGGATATCGAGCAATTATTTAACTTTCTTCAGAAAACTACTGAATATTGAAGTCTTATACAAAAAAAAAACTTCCAAGAAAAATTTTAACCTCTTGTTTGCCGACTGAAACAAAAGCTTCCTCGACAGTTTTAAATCATGGGGATGTAGCTCAAATGGTAGAGCGCTCGCTTAGCATGCGAGAGGTACGGGGATCAATGCCCCGCATCTCCAAATCTAGAGTCACTCATAAATGGTAATCACTATCTCCAGATAATCTATTGCATATTGAAGTTCCTAACAAGTAGATTTTCTGCGAACTAAAAGAAAAACTTCATAGTTGCTGACTAAGCGAAAAAAAATTCCGCGAGATTTGATAAACATGGGATGTAGGTCAAATGGTAGAGCGCCCACTTATCAAGCCAGAAGTACGAAGAGCAATACCCCGCATCTCCAAAATTAAGGACATCGAGTTTTCTTCAGAAAACTACTGAATAGTGAAATCTTATACAAGAAACACCTTCCCAGAAAATTTTTAACCTCTTGTTTGGCGACTGAAACAAAAGCTTCCTCGACAGTTATAAAATATGACGATGTAGCTCAAATGGTAGAGTGCTCGCTTTGCATTCGAGAGGTACGGGGATCGATGCCCGGCATCTCCAAAACTTGATCCACTCATTAAATGTAATCACTATCTGCAGATAATCCCAATTTTCTGCGAACGAAAAGAAAAACTTCATAATTGCTGACTAAGCGAAAAAAAATTCCGCGAGATTTGATAAACATGGGATGTAGGTCAAATGGTAGAGCGCCTACTTAGCAAGCCAGAAGTACGGGGAGCAATACCCCGCATCTCCGAAGTTAAGGACATCGAGTTTTTAATTAATTTTCTTCAGATAACTAATGAATATTGAAATCTTATACAAGAAATACCTTTCCAGAAAATTTATAACCTCTTGTTTGCCGACTGAATCAAAAGCTTCCTCGACAACCTAAAATCATGGGGATGTAGCTCAAATGGTAGAGCGCGCGCTTAGCATGCGAGAGGTACGGGGATCAATACCCCGCATCTCTAAAACTAGAGTCACTCATCAAATGGTAATTTCTATCTCCAGATAAACTATTGCATATTGAAATTCTTAACAAGTAGATTTTCTGCGAACGAAAAGAAAAAATTCATAGTTGCTGACTAAGCGAAAAAAAATTCCGCGAGGTTTGATAAACATGCGATGTAGGTCACATGGTAGAGCGACCACTTATCAAGCCAGAAGTACGGGGAGCAATACCCCGCATCTCCAAAGTTAAGGACATCGAGTTTTTAATTAATTTTTTTTCAGAAAACTACTGAATATTGAAATCTTATACAAGAAATACCTTCCCAGAAAATTTATAACCTCTTGTTTGTTGACTGAAACAAAACCTTCCTCGACAGTTCTAAACAATGGGGATGTAGCTCAAATGGTAGAGCGATCGCTTTGCATGCGAGAGGTACGGGGATCGATGCCCCGCATCTCCAAAACTAGAGCCACTCATCAAATGGTAATCACTATCTGCAGATAATCTATTGCATATTGAAATTCCTAACAAGTAGATTTTCTACGAACGAAAAAAAATTTCATAGTTGCTGACTAAGCGAAAAAAACTCCGCGAGATTTGATAAACATGGGATGTAGGTCAAATGGTAGAGCGCCTACTTACCAAGCCAGAAGTACGGGGAGCAATACCCCGCATCTCCGAAGTTAAGGACATCGAGTTTTTAATTAATTTTCTTCAGATAACTAATGAATATTGAAATCTTATACAAGAAATACCTTCCCAGAAAATTTATAACCTCTTGTTTGCCGACTGAATCAAAAGCTTCCTCGACAACCTTAAATCATGGGGATGTAGCTCAAATGGTAGATCGCGCGCTTAGCATGCGAGAGGTACGGGGATCAATACCCCGCATCTCCAAAACTAGAGTCACTCATCAAATGGTAATTTCTATCTCCAGATAAACTAATGCATATTGAAATTCTTAACAAGTAGGTTTTCTGCGAACGAAAAAAAAACTTCATAGTTGCTGACTAAGAGAAAAAAATTCCGCGAGATTTGATAAACATGGGATGTAGGTCAAATGGTAGAGCGCCTACTTAGCAAGCCAGAAGTATGGGGAGCAATACCCCGCATCTCCGAAGTTAAGGACATCGAGCAATTAATTAACTTTCTTCAGAAAACTACTGAATATTGAAGTCTTATACAAAAAATACCTTCCAAGAAAAATTTTAACCTCTTGTTTGCCGACTGAAACAAAAGCTTCCTCGACAGTTATAAATCAGGGGGATGTAGCCCAAATGGTAGAGCGCTCGCTTAGCATGCGAGAGGTACGGGGTTCAATGCCCCGCATCTCCAAATCTAGAGTGACTCATTAAGTGGTAATCACTATCTCCTGATAATCTATTGCATATTCAAATTCCTTACAAGTAGATTTTCTGCGAACGAAGAGAAAAACTACATAGTTGCTGACTAAGCGAAAAAAAATTCCGCGAGATTTGATAAACATGGGATGTAGGTCATATGGTAGAGCGCCCACTTATATAGCCAGAAGTACGGGGAGCAATACCCCGCATCTCCAAAGTTAAGGACATCGAGTTTTTAATTAATTTCCTTCAGAAAACTACTGAACATTGAAATCTTATACAAGAAATACCTTCCCAGAAAATTTTTAACCCCTTGTTTGGCGACTGAAACAAAAGCTTCCTCGACAGTTCTAAACTATGGTGATGTAGCTCAAATGGTAGAGCGCGCGCTTTGCATTCGAGAGGTACGGGGATCGATGCCCGGCATCTCCAAAACTGGAGCCACTCATCAAATGGTAATCACTATCTGCAGATAATCCCAATTTTCTGCGAAGGAAAAAAAACTTCATAGTTGCTGACTAAGCGAAAAAAATTTCCGCGAGATTTGATAAACATGGGATGTAGGTCAAATGTTAGAGCGCCTACTTAGCAAGCCAGAAGTACGGGGAGCAATACCCCGCATCTCCGAAGTTAAGGACATCGAGTAATTAATTAAATTTCTTCAGAAATTTTCTGAATATTGAAGTCTTATACAAGAAATACCATCCAAGAAAAATTTTAAACTCTTGTTTACCGACTGAAACAAAAGCTTCCTCGATAGTTATAAATCATGTGGATGTAGCTCAAATGGTAGAGCGCTCGTTTAGCATGCGAGAGGTACGGGGATCAATGCCCCGCATCTCCAAATTTAGAGTCACTCATCGAATGGTAATCATTATCTCCAGATAATCTATTGCATATTGAAATTGCTAACAAGTAGATTTTCTGCGAACGAAAAGAAAAACTTCATAGTTGCTGACTAAGCCAAAAAAATTCAGCGAGATATGATATACATGGGATGTAGGTCAAATGGTAGAGCGCCCACTTATCAAGCCAGAAGTACGGGGAGCGATACCCCGCATCTCCAAAGTTAAGGACATCAAGTTTTTAATTAATTTTCTTCAGAAAACTACTGAATATTGAAATCTTATACAAGAAATACCTTCCCAGAAAATTTATAACCTCTTGTTTGCCGACTGAAATAAAAGCTTTCTCGACAGTTCTAAACTATGGGGATGTAGCTCAAATGGTAGAGCGCTCGCTTTGCATGCGAGAGGTACGGGGATCGATGCCCCGCATCTCCAAAACAATAGCCACTCCTCAAATGGTAATCACTATCTCCAGATAATCTTTTGCATATTTAAATTCCTAACAAGTGGATTTTTGCGAACGAAAAGAAAAAGTTCATAGTTGCTGACTAAGCAAAAAAAAATTCCGCGAGATTTGATAGTAATAGGTAAGAAGGTCAAATGGTAGAGCGCCCACTTAGCGAGCCAGAAGTACCGTGAGCAATACCCCGCATCTCCAAAGTTAAGGACATCGAGGCTCTGAACTATCCTCAAAACAAAAAAACGAATCAAATCAAGCCATTGTTTTATCGAAAAAAAAACTTGACGTCTGTGTATAGAAAACATAATGACCAAATAAGCACATGACTAGGACAAATCTTTTTATAGCCCAAGTCGTTTCGCTAAAATTTCAAGTTTTTCTGAGCAACCTGTTAGAGCTTTGAAACTATCAAACGATGCGAAACATAAAATTAAGAAAAATCTAATTTTATATTGCTTCCGTTGAGAAACGATAGTTGTTTGTGGAAAAACTCGGCCGAAAAAGTAACCTCAAGTTTTTCAAAAAACCGTTCCTTGAATGGTTTCAATAGGAAAACGTATAACATTGGCCATCCGATTTTCTTCATGAACAAACTGAAATTTTTCAACGTTTAATTGCTTGAATAATCTGTTTAGATGAATTCCAATAGTTTGCGAGCCAATTTTTTCACCAATTTTTCGTGATCTGAATTTTTTTGGTGAGTTATTAAGAAAATTGGGTAAAAATCAGTTTTTGTGCTTACCGAACTCAGTTCAGTGTTTTTAAAAACTAATCGACAGGGATGCATTTTGAACCCACGCACGCAGAACATATTGATTAACATATCACCGCCTTCACCTCGCGGCCAGCTTGTACGACCAGAGGTCAATCATTGGTAAATTGAATCGAACCAAAAAAAAATTTAAGGAAATCAAGCCCTTGCTCGATCAAAAACGAACTGGATGTCTGTGTATATAAAATGTAATGACGAAGTTAGCACACTAGTCATAGAACAGGACTGGTGCAAATCTTTTTATAGACCAAATCATTTCGCTAAAATTTCCAGTTTTTCTGAGCAACCTGTTAGAGCTTTGAAACTATCAAACGATGCGAAACATAAAATTAAGAAAAATCTAATTTTATATTGCTTCCGTTGAGAAACGATAGTTGTTTATGGAAAAACTCGGCCGAAAAAGTAACCTCAAGTTTTTCAAAAAACCGTGCCTTGAAGGGTTTCAATAGGAAAACGTATAACATTGGCCATCCGATTTTCTTCATGAACAAACTTAAAGTTTTTCAATGTTTGGTTGCTTAACTAGTCTGCTTAGACAAACTTCAAGGGTTTGCGAGCCGATTCTTTCACCAAATTTTTGTGATCTGACAAATTTTTTGGTGAGTTTTTATGAAAATTAGGTAAATATTAGTTTTGTGCTTACCGAACTCAGTTAAGCTGTTTTTAAAAACTAATCGACAGGGATGAATTCAAACCCATGCACGCAGAACAAATTGATTAACACTTCATCGCCTTCACCTCGCTGCCAGCCTATAAGATCAGAGGTCAATCATTGGTAAATTGAATCGAACCAATAAAAAATTAAAGCAATTCAAGCCATTGCTCGATCAAAAACGGACTTGATGTCTGTGTATATAAAATGTAATGACGAAGTTAGCACGCTAAACTTAGAACAAGACTGGTGGAAATCTTTTTTATAGACCGAATCGTTTTGCTAGAATTTCCAATTTTTCTTAGCAGCCTGTTAGAGCTTTGAAACTATCCACCGATGCGAAACAAAAAATTAAGGAAAACCTAACTTTATATTGCTTCCGTTGTGAAACGATTGTTGTATGTGGAAAAACTCGGACAAAAAAGTAACCTCAAGTTTTTCAAAAATCCGTGTCTTGAATGGTTTTAATAGCAAAACGTATTATATTGGCCATCCAATTTTTTTCATGAGCAAACTTGAAATTTTTCAACGCTTGGTTGCTTGACTATTCTGCTTAGACGAAATTCAATGTTTTGCGTGCCGATTCTTTCTCCAATTTTTTGTGACCTGACAAGTTTTTTGGTGATTTATTAACAAAGTTAGGTAAACATCATTTTTTTTATCTACCGAATTCAGTTCAGGTGTTCGTAAAAACTACTCGTTAGGGATGAGTCTCGAACCCACGCACGCAGAACATATTGATTAACACTTCACCGCCTTCACCTCGCGGCCAGCCTGTAAGATCAGAGGTCAATCATTGGTTAATTGAATCTAACCAATAAAAAATTAAAGCAATTCAAGCCATTGCTCGATTAAAAACGACTTGATGTCTGTGTATAAAAAATGTAATGACGAAGTTAGCACGCTAAACTTAGAACAAGACTGGTGGAAATTTTTTTTATAGACCGAAACGTTTTGCTAGACTTTCCAATTTTTCTTAGCAACCTGTTAGAGCTTTGAAACTATCCACCGATGCGAAACAAAAAATTAAGGAAAACCTAACTTTATATTGCTTCCGTTGTGAAACGATTGTTTTATGTGGAAAAACTCGGGCAAAAAAGTAACCTCAAGTTTTTCAAAAATCTGTGCCTTGAATGGTTGTAATAGCAAAACGTATTATATTGGCCATCCAATTTTTTTCATGAGCAAACTTGAAATTTTTCAACATTTGGTTGCTTGACTATTCTGCTTAGACGAAATTCAATGTTTTGCGTGCCGATTATTTCTCCAATTTTTTGTGACCTGACAAGTTTTTTGGTGATTTATCAACAAAGTTAGGTAAACATCATTTTTTTAATCTACCGAATTCAGTTCAGGTGTTCGTAAAAAATTACTCGTTAGTCATGAGTCTCGAACCCACGCACGCAGAACATATTGATTAACACTTCACCGCCTTCACCTCGCGGCCAGCCTTTAAGATCAGAGGTCAGTCATTGGTTAATTGAATCTAACCAATAAAAAATTAAAGCAATTCAAGCCATTGCTCGATTAAAAACGGACTTGATGTCTGTGTATAAAAAATGTAATGACGAAGTTAGTACGCTAAACTTAGAACAATACTGGTGGAAATCTTTTTATAGACCGAAACGCTTTGCTAGAATTTCCAATTTTTCTTAGCAACCTGTTAGAGCTTTGAAACTATCCACCGATGCGAAACAAAAAATTAAGGAAAACCTAACTTTATATTGCTTCCGTTGTGAAACGATTGTTGTATGTGGAAAAACGAGGGCAAAAAAGTAACCTCAACTTTTTCAAAAATCCGTGCCTTGAATGGTTTTAATAGCAAAACGTATTATATTGGCCATCCAATTTTTTTCATGACCAAACTTGAAACTTTTCAACGTTTGGTTGCTTGACTATTCTGCTTAGACGAAATTCAATGTTTTGCGTGCCGATTATTTCTCCAATTTTTTGTGACCTGACAAGTTTTTTGGTGATTTATTAACAAAGTTAGGTAAACATCATTTTTTTTATCTACCGAATTCAGTTCAGGTGTTCGTAAAAAATTACTCGTTAGGGATGAGTCTCGAACCCACGCACGCAGAACATATTGATTAACACTTCACCGCCTTCACCTCGCGGCCAGCCTGTAAGATCAGAGGTCAATCATTGGTTAATTGAGTCTAACCAACAAAAAATTAAAGCAATTCAAGCCATTGCTCGAATAAAAACGGACTTGATGTCTGTGTATAAAAAATGTAATGACGAAGTTAGTACACTAGTCTTAGAACAGCTTTGCTAGAATTTCCAATTTTTCTTAGCAACCTCTTAGAGCTTTGAAACTATCCACCGATGCGAAACAAAAAATTAAGGAAAACCTAACTTTATATTGCTTCCGTTGTGAAACGATTGTTGTATGTGGAAAAACGCGGGCAAAAAAGTAACCTCAAGTTTTTCAAAAATCCGTGCCTTGAATGGTTTTAATAGCAAAACGTATTATATTGGCCATCCAATTTTTTTCATGACCAAACTTGAAATTTTTCAACGTTTGGTTGCTTGACTTTTCTGCTTATACGAGCTTCAATGTTTTGCGTGCCGATTCTTCCACCAAATTTTTGTGATCTGAGAAATTTTTTGGTGATTTATTATGAAAATTAGGTAAATAATAGTTTTGTGCTTACCGAACTCAGTTCAGGTGTTTTTAAAAACTAATCGACAGTGATGAATTTCAAACCCATGCACGCAGAACAAATTGATTAACACTCCACCGCCTTCACCTCGCGGCCAGCCTGTAAGATCAGAGGTCAATCATTGGTAAATTGAATCGAACCAATAAAAAATTAAAGCAAGTCAAGCCATTGCTCGATCAAAAACGGACTTGATGTCTGTGTATATAAAATGTAATGACGAACTTAGTACACTAGTCTTAGAACAGGACTGGTGGAAATCTTTTTATAGACCGAATCATTTTGCTAAACTTTCCAATTTTTCTCAGCAACCTGTTAGAGCTTTGAAACTATCAACCGATGCGAAAAAAAAAATTAAGGAAAACCTAACTTTATATTGCTTCCGTTGTGAAACGATAGTTGTTTGTGGAAAAACTCGGCCAAAAAAGTAACGTCAATTTTTTCAAAAATCCATGCCTTGAAAAGTTTTAATAGCAAAACGTATTACATTTGCCATCCAATTTTTTTCATGAACAATCTTAAATTTTTCAACGTTTGGTTGCTTGACTATTCTGCTTATACGAACTTCAATGTTTTGCGTGCCGATTCTTTCACCAAATTTTTGTGATCTGAGAATTTTTTTGGTGATTTATTATGAAAATTAGGTAAATATTAGTTTTGTGCTTACCGAACTCAGTTCAGGTGTTTTTAAAAACTAATCGACAGTGATGAATTTCAAACCCATGCATGCAGAACAAATTGATTAACACTCCACCGCCTTCACCTCGCGGCCATCCTATAAGATCAGAGGTCAATCATTGGTAAATTGAATCGAACCAATAAAAAATTAAAGCAATTCAAGCCATTGCTCGATCAAAAACGGACTTGATGTCTGTGTATATAAAATGTAATGACGAAGTTAGCACGCTAAACTTAGAACAAGACTGGTGGAAATCTTTTTTATAGACCGAATCGTTTTGCTAGAATTTCCAATTTTTCTAAGCAACCTGTTAGAGCTTTGAAACTATCCACCGATGCGAAACAAAAAATTAAGAAAAACCTAACTTTATATTGCTTCCGTTGTGAAACGATTGTTTTATGTGGAAAAACTCGGGCAAAAAAGTAACCTCAAGTTTTTCAAAAATCCGTGCCTTGAATGGTTTTAATAGCAAAACGTATTATATTGGCCATCCAATTTTTTTCATGAGCAAACTTGAAATTTTTCAACGTTTGGTTACTTGACTATTCTGCTTAGACGAAACTCAATGTTTTGCGTGCCGATTCTTTCTCTAATTTTTTGTGACCTGACAAGTTTTTTGGTGATTTAAAAACAATGTTAGGTAAACATCATTTTTTTTTTGATCTACCGAATTCAGTTCAGGTGTTCGTAGAAAATTACTCGTTAGGGATGAGTCTCAAACCCATGCACGCAGAACATATTGATTAACACTTCACCGCCTTCACCTCGAGGCCAGCCTGTAAAATCAGAGGTCAATCTTTGTTAAATTGAATCTAACCAATAAAAAATTAAAGCAATTCAAGCCATTGCTCGATTAAAAACGGACTTGATGTCTGTGTATAAAAAATGTAATGACGAAGTCAGTACACTAGTCTTAGAACAGGACTGGTGGAAATCTTTTTATAGACCGAATCGTTTTGCTAAAACTTCCAATTTTTCTAAGCAACCTGTTAGAGCTTTGAAACTATCAACCGATGCGAAACAAAAATTCAGGAAAACCTAACTTTATATTGCTTCCGTTGTGAAACGGTAGTTGTTTGTGGAAAAACTCGGCCAAAAAATTTACCTCAACTTTTTCAAAAATCCTTGCCTTGAATGGTTTTAATAGCAAAACGTATTACATTTGCCATCCAATTTTTTTCATGAACAAACATGAAATTTTTTAACGTTTGGTTGTTTGACTATTCTGCTTATACGAACTTCAATGTTTTGCGTTCCGATTCTTTCTCCAATTTTTTGTGACCTGGCAAGTTTTTTGGTGAGCTATTAACAAAATTAGGTAAACATCAGTTTTTGTGCCTACCGAATTCAGTTCGGGTGTTTGTAAAAAATGACTCGTCAGAGATGAGTTTCGAACCCACGCCCGCAGAACATATTGATTAACACTCCACCGCCTTCACCTCGCGGCCAGCCTATAAGATCAGAGGTCAATCATTGGTAAATTGAATCGAATCAATAAAAAATTAAAGCAATTCAAGCCATTGCTCGATCAAAAATGGACTTGATGTCTGTGTATATAAAATGTAATGACGAAGGTAGCACGCTAAACTTAGAACAAGACTGGTGGAAATCTTTTTTATAGACCGAATCGTTTTGCTAGAATTTCCAATTTTTCTAAGCAACCTGTTAGAGCTTTGAAACTATCAACCGATGCGAAACAAAAATTAAGGAAAACCGAACTTTATATTGCTTCCGTTGTGAAACGATAGTTGTTTGTGGAAAAATTCGGCCAAAAAAGTAACGTCAAGTTTTTCAAAAAACCGTGCCTTGAAAAGTTTTAATAGCAAAACGTATTACATTTGCCATCCAATTTTTTAATGTACAAACTTGAAATTTTTCGACGTTTGGTTGCTTGACTATTCTGCTTAGACGAACTTCAATGTTTTGCGTTCCGATTCTTTCTCCAATTTTTTGTGACCTGGCAAGTTTTTTGGTGAGCTATTAACAAAATTAGGTAAACATCAGTTTTTGTGCCTACCGAATTCAGTTCAGGTGTTTGTAAAAAATGACTCGTCAGAGATGACTTTCGAACCCACGCCCGCAGAACATATTGATTAACACTTCACCGCCTTCACCTCGCTTCCAGCCTGTAAGACCAGAGGTCAATCATTGGTAAATTGAATCGAACCAATGAAAAATTAAAGCAATTCAGCCATTGCTTGATCAAAAATGGACTTGATGTCTGTGTATATAAAATGTAATGACGAACTTAGTTTACTAGTCTTAGAACAGGACTGGTGGAAATCTTTTTATAGACTGAATCGTTTTGCTAAAAATTCCAATTTTTCTGAGCAACCTGTTAGAGCTTTGAATCTATCAAGCGATGCAAAACAAAAAATTAAGGAAAACCTAAGTTGATATCGCTTCCGTTGTGAAAGGATAGTTGTTTGTGGAAAAACTCGGCCCAAAAAGCAACCTCAAGTTTCAAAAATCCGTGCCTTGAATGGTTTGAATAGCAAAACGTATTACATTTGCCATCCAATTTTTTTCATGAACAAACTTGAAATTTTTCAACGTTTGGTTGCTTGACTATTCTGCTTAGACGAACTTCAATGTTTTGCGTGCCAATTCTTTCTCCAATTTTTTGTGACCTGGCAAGTTTTTTGGCGAGCTATTAACAAAATTAGGTAAACATCAGTTTTTGTGCCTACCGAATTCAGTTCAGGTGTTTGTAAAAAATGACTCGTCAGAGATGAGTTTCGAACCCACGCCCGCAGAACATATTGATTAACACTTCACCGCCTTCACCTCGCTTCCAGCCTGTAAGACCAGAGGTCAATCATTGGTAAATTGAATCGAACCAATGAAAAATTAAAGCAATTCAGCCATTGCTTGATCAAAAATGGACTTGATGTCTGTGTATATAAAATGTAATGACGAAGTTAGTTTACTAGTCTTAGAACAGGACTGGTGGAAATCTTTTTATAGACTGAATCGTTTTGCTAAAAATTCCAATTTTTCTGAGCAACCTGTTAGAACTTTGAATCTATCAACCGATGCAAAACAAAAAATTAATGAAAACCTAACTTTATATCGCTTCCGTTGTGAAAGGATAGTTGTTTGTGGAAAAATTCGGCCAAAAAAGTAACGTCAAGTTTTTCAAAAAACCGTGCCTTGAAAAGTTTTAATAGCAAAACGTATTACATTTGCCATCCAATTTTTTCTTGTACAAACTTGAAATTTTTCGACGTTTGGTTGCTTGACTATTCTGCTTAGACGAACTTCAATGTTTTGCGTTCCGATTCTTTCTCCAATTTTTTGTGACCTGGCAAGTTTTTTGGTGAGCTATTAACAAAATTAGGTGAACATCAGTTTTTGTGCCTACCGAATTCAGTTCAGGTGTTTGTAAAAAATGACTCGTCAGAGATAAGTTTCGAACCCACGCCCGCAGAACATATTGATTAACACTTCACCGCCTTCACCTCGCTTCCAGCCTGTAAGACCAGAGGTCAATCATTGGTAAATTGAATCGAACCAATGAAAAATTAAAGCAATTCAGCCATTGCTTGATCAAAAATGGACTTGATGTCTGTGTATATAAAAAGTAATGACGAAGTTAGTTTACTAGTCTTAGAACAGGACTGGTGGAAATCTTTTTATAGACTGAATCGTTTTGCTAAAAATTCCAATTTTTCTGAGCAACCTGTTAGAGCTTTGAATCTATCAACCGATGCAAAACAAAAAATTAAGGGAAACCTAACTTTATATCGCTTCCGTTGTGAAAGGATAGTTGTTTGTGGAAAAACTCGGCCCAAAAAGCAACCTCAAGTTTCAAAAATCCGTGCCTTGAATGGTTTGAATAGCAAAACGTATTACATTTGCCATCCAATTTTTTTTCATGAACAAACTTGAAATTTTTCAACGTTTGGTTGCTTGACTATTCTGCTTAGACGAACTTCAATGTTTTGCGTGCCGATTCTTTCTCCAATTTTTTGTGACCTGACAAGTTTTTTGGTGAGTTATTAACAAAGTTGGGTAAACATCAGTTTTTGTGCCTTCCGAATTCAGTTCACGTGTTCGTAAAAAATTACTCGTAAGGGATGAGTTTCGAGCCCACGCACGCAGAACATATTGATTACCTTTTCACCGCCTTCACCTCGCTGCCAGCCTGTAAGACGAGAGGTCAATCATTGGTAAATTGAATCGAACCAATAAAAAATTTAAGCAATTCAAGCCATTGCTCGATCAAAAATAGACTTGATGTCTGTGTATAAAAAATGTAATGACGAAATTGCACACTAGTCTTAGAACAGGACTGGTAGAAATCTTTTAATAGACGAATCGTTTTGCTAAAATTTCCACTTTTTCTAAGCAACCTGTAAGAGCTTTGAAACTATCAACCGATGCGAAATAAAAAAATTAAGGAAAAACTAACTTTATATTGCTTCCGTTGTTAAACGATAGTTGGTTGTGGAAAAACTTGGCCAAAAAATTAACCTCAAGTTTTTCAAAAATCCGTGCCTCGAATGGTTTTAATAGCAACACGTATTAAATTGGCTACCCAATTTTTTCATGAACAAATTTGAAATTTTTCAACGTTTGGTTGCTTGACTATTCTGCTTAGGCGAACTTCAATGTTTGGCGTGCCGATTCTTTCTCCAATTTTTTGTGACCTGACAAGTTTTTTGGTGAGTTATTAACAAAGTTAGGTAAACATCAGTTTTTGTGCCTTCCGAATTCAGTTCACGTGTTCGTAAAAAATTACTCGTAAGGGATGAGTTTCGAACCCACGCACGCAGAACATATTGATTACCACTTCACCGCCTTCACCTCGCTGCCAGCCTGTAAGACGAGAGGTCAACCATTGGTAAATTGAATAGAACCAATAAAAAATTACAGCAATTCAAGCCATTGCTCGATCAAAAATAGACTTGATGTCTGTGTATAAAAAATGTAATGACGAAGTTAGCACACTAGTCTTAGAACAGGACTGGTAGAAATCTTTTAATAGACGAATTGTTTTGCTAAAATTTCCAATTTTTCTAAGCAACCTGTAAGAGCTTTGAAACTATCAACCGATGCGAAATAAAAAAATTAAGGAAAAACTAACTTTATATTGCTTCCGTTGTTAAACGATAGTTGGTTGTGGAAAAAATTGGCCAAAAAATTAACCTCAAGTTTTTCAAAAATCCGTGCCTCGAATGGTTTTAATAGCAAAACGTATTAAATTGGCTATCCAGTTTTTTCATGAACAAATTTGAAATTTTTCAACGTTTGGTTGCTTGACTATTCTGCTTAGGCGAACTTCAATGTTTGGCGTGCCGATTCTTTCTCCAATTTTTTGTGACCTGACAAGTTTTTTGGTGAGTTATTAACAAAGTTAGGTAAACATCAGTTTTTGTGCCTTCCGAATTCAGTTCACGTGTTCGTAAAAAATTACTCGTAAGGGATGAGTTTCGAACCCACGCACGCAGAACATATTGATTACCTTTTCACCGCCTTCACCTCGCTGCCAGCCTGTAAGACGAGATGTCAATCATTGGTAAATTGAATCGAACCAATAAAAAATTTAAGCAATTCAAGCCATTGCTCGATCAAAAATAGACTTGATGTCTGTGTATAAAAAATGTAATGACGAAGTTAGCACACTAGTCTTAGAACAGGACTGGTAGAAATCTTTTAATAGACGAATCGTTTTGCTAAAACTTCCAATTTTTCTAAGCAACCTGTTAGAGCTTTGAAACTATCAACCGATGCGAAACAAAAATTCAGGAACTGTTTTTTACATCCTGAAAGATTTTCCACTTGATCGATTTTTGCGACAGTTCAATGTAGAAGCAAACTGCTGCACTTTGAGGGCAATTTTTTCACGATGATTTTCAAGGTAACGATATATTATATGTTTCAAAGACTGAATTGCTCTCTCTGCAAATGCAGCCTTTGTTTCACTCATTGTTGAGTAAACTTCAATGTCTTCCTCCTTGCAAAATTTTTTAAAAGTTCCAGCATACTCTGTTCCTTTATCAACCCAAATATTTCAGGAGTGTTTTTTCGAGAAATCATTTTTCTGAAGCATTTAAAGTGTCTTTGGCATACTTTGTTTTTGTTGTTTGAACTCTGACAAATTTCGAAAAAATATCTACAGCAACTAAGAGATACTTGACTCTATTAAAAAACTTTTCTACTTTTTTTTTGATAAACCACTCGCTTTACTCAAGTTTTGAAAAGAACCGTATGCAGCTCTTCCCCTATAAGACAATCTGTTTAGTCTTATCTTTTCAGATTTTGAGAGGGATCCAAGTTCCTCTTTCTTTTGCTTTGGCATTCTTGTTGATAACAAGTTTAGGAGGAAGTTGAGTTGCTTCCAGAATAGTAAAGTAAAAACCTGGAAAATCGGTCTTTTTTCGCTTTAGTGCACACACAAAGTCTACGATAGATTTTTTTGTATCTCGATTATCTATTAAAATATTGTCTGACTGGCTGAGATCATTTCTGAGAGAATTCAAAATTAAATCAATAATGTGCTTATTGTTGCTCGTTTCCAACATCGCATTTACAGCACTGTGAACAGATTTAAAATTTTTTGGTACAACCTCCTCTTTTTCTTGCTTTTGTTCCAGTTTTTGTTTTCTTGGAAGTGTACTTTATGGTTGATAAACTGAGTACGGAATGAAAACAAACTGTTCCATACTATGTCAATCATTTAATGACAAAAGTGGTGATAATAGATATTAATTGTAACCCTTTAGTTGAACTTGAATCAATTCTTCTATTGTGTAGAGGAGTTCTTTTTTGTATTAGTTCTGAAATTTATTTCGATATTTTTCTACGTCTTCTTTCCGAAGATCTCGGAGCTCTCCTCTTAATAGGTTTACTAAACACTCGCTCAGAAACTGAATGAAATCTTTTGGAATATTGAGATTGAAATGTTTTCGAAGCCTTAGGGAAAACTTTTGAAATATTGGGAGAATAGAGACGTACTGTGTACTCGTCGTCCTAAATTTTTGTCTCTATTCCAGCTGGTAAGTAAATTTTTGTTGCAACTGAGCCACTATTAGAGCAATACATAAGTGAATCAACTGTTTTTGGGGTTAAATCAATAAGTAAATGACCATAAAGAACGGATGTTGCATCATGATACCACTCTTTCAATTCAGATCCTAGAATTAGTTGTTGACTTAATGTATTGATTTGTGAAACTTCCCTCAGCGACTTGAACAAGACTGTGTGTGTATTTTGTAACTCTACATCTCTTCCTAATTTGCTTCGATGAAACAAATTGTGTTTGATGTTTATTGTATTCAGTCCATTCTCTCTTCCAGCAGTGGCAATTTTTACAAAATGTTTGGAGTTTGAAATTTCTTCACAAGAATCATCAAATATAAGCAAATACTTAGTTCCGTTTTTGGGACGTTTTTCAATCAAGTCAAAATCTACTCCTTGGGTAAATTTTAGGTTTTTTCTTTGCACTTGACTATAAAGATGTTATGAATGTTGATAAAAATTTAAAAAAATTTCGAAAGCTGGTTGGAAAGTACCAATTTCAACCAATCAAAAATGAGATAAAATTTTCCAGATCCACTTGGTCCAACTAGGGGAAAAATTCGTTCTTTGAGAGATAAAAATTTATTGATAGCTTTGGAGAAGGTAGAATATAACCGACTGTACTTGATAAGATAGCTGCACAAAATGTTGTTTCTTCACATATTGTGGATAACATAATTCGAACGAGTGCACATACTAGCATCAAAACTATAACAAAAAATTGGCACAAAAAAACTAAAAGAAATCTATTACATGTACGTCCAAACAATTTCCATGATTTTCGTTCATGATTTTCTTCATCAAAAAAGGAATTTCCCAAACTTACGGGCTTGTCACATCGATCGACCATCTTAACTCGAAAAAGAAAAAGTTGTCAATAAAAATTAATTAAAGTTTGAAAATGGTCGTACATTTAGATTATTAAAATTTGATTAAAATTAGATTATTAAGATTGTTAAAAAAACATCGAGTCCAAGTTATGTGGGCAAATGCTTCTCTTTCTGCACAGTGAAGAGTTTCGGCATGGCGACATGGGTAGTGGCTACACCTCCAATCATATTCTTCATCTTTGGATATCAAAAACTGAACTTTAAGGCAAGCCTAGTGATCCAAATTAATAATCTATGTTTCCAAAAAATCTGACAGAATATTGCCTTTTTTATAATCTTTTGCAAAAAATTCCGTTTCTGTGGCTTCTAGATTTTTCAATATTTTTTTCCAAGTTCGGTGTATTTTTCGTAACCACTGCTCCAGTTGATTCCATGAAGGTGCTTTGTAAACCAAGAAGATTGGTATGTTGATTTGAATTTTTTGGGAGGAAGAAAGGAATATCCTACAGTTTGTCCATCCTTATAAACTCCTAACTCTTTCACTATATTGTTTTTAATACATTTAGTATCCAAAACAAACTAGACTCATTCTGTTAACTGTTTTCTCTGGAGTTTTTAGGTTAAAATGATTATCAAACAATGCAAATACTGATGAAGCGAATATTTTAACTTACAAACAGAAAAATAATACAGTCACGTGACCAAGAAAGCATGAACTGGGGACACTAGGTGCAACATAACAATACCCAGGACCTCTTATCGTAGTAGATTTCACAGATCCAGCAGAGTCATGTAGAAATGCATGTAGTGTAAAAATTTTGGAGTTTGCAAAAAAGTAATCCATACAGGAATTTCCGTATCCAGTTAGTCCTCCAAAAGGAAATTTTTGGTCCATTTTTTTAAAATTTGAGTCCGGGTCCAAAACAAAACAAAACAGGTACAAAGAATAAATTTTTAATTTTTGTATTTCATGAGAAATTTTGCTTAATAATCTCAAAAATTCTTATAATTTCATTCAATTTCTGTACGTTCATTTTCTACAGTGCATTCGTCAATAATGATACAAGATTTTTTTAAGGTCTCTACATAACCTAGTAATGAAGGAAGCATATCGAGTAGTTTATCATATTCTTCTCTTTGTAGTTGTAAAGATTGACTATTTTTTCATTGATTTCCATTTCTACGATATTCTACAAGCTCTATTTTTTTGGTATCAGATCGGTATTCTATGTGATTGTTTCTTCTACCATTATGCAGAGTCTACTCAAAATGAGATATCTGCGAGTCTACGTCCGATTTCTGCAAGTTTTTGGTAATCTTTGAGATTCTATAATTGTTAGTGAAATTTTTTAGGACTTTTCTTCTAGAACAATATGAAAAAACTGTTCAACACCAATACAAACCGAAAAAATATTTTGAGGATGAATAATTAAATTACAAAACTAAAACAAATAACACAATTTAATGTGCATTACAATTCTCAACAAACATAAAGTCTCCCAAAATTTGGAACAGTTCTTTGAAATCGTTCAAAGTATAGATGATATAGGCGACTTGTTTCGTTGCTTCAATCTCTTTTGCGTGAGCAGTCGAATTTGAATGTAGGGAGGTTTATTAACATTGTAATTCTTCTACTGTAAGTTGCTATGTCATACACTTTGTTGCAGTTGGCAAGCTCCTGATCCATAGTTGTCAGAAGTGAGTTCCAACATAGGAACAAGTCCAAGGTTTTCAGCATCGTCAATAACATTATTTATAATTGCCGGGAGTGCTTCTCCTTCTTTTTTGCCAAAATAGATTTGCTGTCTTTTTTCGAGTTGTTCCACTTCATTTTTCTTGAATAGTTAAAAACAGTGTTCAAAATAAATTTTCTCCTCGTAGGATTTTTGGGATCAAGCAAAACTCCCAATTCTTGTTTGATTTTTTGAGAATTCAAAATAAATGGGACTAGTATCTTTTATTGAGTACATTTTTCAAAAGCAGAACAGACTGATCAGATGAAGAGAAATGAGAGAAATGATTTTGAGATGAAATGAAACTGGAAGTAAACAGTATGAGTCATTCACTTTTCCGTAAAAGGATAGAACTATGAATGGATTTTTTGAGTGAAATTTCGAATTATGGAATTTTGTCGGTGTTAGTGTTCCTATGTAAATCGACAACTCTCAGCAAAAATCATCGTTTCAGATGGCTGCAGCTATGTGTCAAGCTCTTCCCAGCTTTTATTCAGATTTTTGTCGTTAAAAAATCGCTATTTTTTTCCGTTTCCAGTGCTTTTTACGAAAAATATATAGTAACCAATAATTTTTGTATCTCTACCCACAATTCTTACTGTTCTTTGGAAAATGTAAGTTCCACATACTTCTGATTGGTTCATCTTTCGGTCAAATTTTACAACGATTGGGTAATTTTTATTTCACATGCCAAATTATCGATTGTCTTTACACTCTGCACAAATACAGATTTTAATCGAATGTTTTTTCATCAACTGGCGAAGTTTTCAATCAACTTGACCAAGCTGTTCATCATAATATGAAATGAAAAGGAGCAGAAAAAAAGCCAAGTGTTGCAAAGAACAGACTGTTACGCAAAAAAAATAAAACGTCACTATTTAAGTTCTAACCAGAAATTAGCTTCCACACAAACTATTGGTTCAGCTTTTCTAGGAAGAGTTCGTAAATTACAAAACTCAAAATATGAAGAAGATTTGTAAAAATAATTGACTGTTTTATTGATGGTTATGGATTTGTAAATAGTGATCATGTCAATTTTTCAATAAAAAAATTTTTGGATAATCAATCTTTTCTCTCATATGTTCACGAAAGAACTAAAAATTCCGAAGAAGAAAAAACTCACCGTTGTCAAAAATTTGCAGAAAGTTTTTCAAACATGAAAGAAAGATAAAATATTTCTTTTGATTTTCAAGAAGTTGCAAAAAAAAATTCATTTTTTTTTTTTAAAGTTGTAAAAAGTATTCAATTTTTTTTGACAAAATGCGAAAAGTTTATCAATGTTTCTGGCAAGCGTTTCGAAGCACTAAATTAAGTGCAAGTTCGGAGCCTTAAATTAAGTTCTAATTGTTTTTCAATGGTTTACTCTGAACCTCTCAACTATTCTTAAATTAAAATGAAATTGAGAAAATTAATTAATTACAGAAAACGAAGTCAATACCAAACAACATTTATTTACAGAAATTTTTAATCAAAGAGCTGTCGAGAGTTCTGGAGGTTCTCTTTAGAACGCAGAGCTGAACGAGGTTCCATTGCTGGTGGTTGTTGTGGAGGAGGGTTTTGAGGCGTCATTGTTTCTGAGAAACATTCATCTTCATCTTTTGTGATGGGGTTTTCGGCTGATCCTGCTTCTTCCCACGACGATTGGATAATTTTTGTTTCACATGCCAATTTTTCGACTTTCTTCACACTCTGCACAAATACAAATTTTATTCGAATGTTTTTTTTTCATCAACTGGCGAAGTTTTCAATCAACTTGACCGCGCTGTTCATCATAATATGAAATGAAAAGGAGCAGAAAAAAAACCAAGTGTTGCAAAGAAAATACTGTTACGAAAAAAAATCAAAAGTCACTAAATATGTTCTAACCAGAAATTAGCTTCCACACAAACTACTGGTTCAACTTTTCTAGAAAGAGTTCGTAAAGTACAAAACTCAAAATTTGAACATGATTTGTTAGAAAAAATTGACTGTTTTTTTGATGGTTATGGATTTGTAAATAGTGATCATGTCAACTTTTCAGTAAAAAACTTTTGGATAATCCATCTATTTTCTCTCATATGTTTACGAAAGTACCAAAAAATTCGAAGAAGAAAAAAATGAAAGAAAGATGAAATTTTTTTAACAAGTTTTAAAAGGTATTCAATTTTGTTTTGAGAAACTGCAAAAAGTGTATCAATTTTTCCGACAGAAGGCGAAAAGTGTTTCAAATGTTTTTTGAAAAGACGCAAAAAGTGTTTCATTTTTTTGATAAAATGCAACAAGTGTTTCAACTTTTTTGACAAGATGCGAAAAGTGTTTAACTTTTTTTAACAAGATGCGAAAAGTGTTTCACTTTTTTCCTGCAAATGCGAAAAAAGTTTCACTTTTTTCGACAAAATGCGAAAAGTCTTTTGCTTTTTTCGATAAAATGCGAAAAGTGTTTCAACTTTTTTTGACAAGAAGCAAAAATTGTTTCACTTTTTTTAACAAGATGCGAAAAGTGTTTCATTTTTTTCCTACAAAATCGTAAAGTGTTTCAAATTTTTTAAACAAGATGCAAAAAGTGTTTCACTTTTTTCCTACAAATGCGAAAAGTGTTTTACTTTTTTCGACAAAATGCGAAAAGTGTACTACTTTTTTCGATAAAATTTGAAAAAGGTTTCAACTTTTTTAGTTAAGATGCGATAAGTGTTTCACTTTTTTTTTAACAAGATGCGAAAAGTGTTTCACTTTTTTCCTACAAATGCGAAAATTGTTTCACTTTTTTCGACAAAATACGAAAATTGTTTCAATTTTTTCTTCAAAGTGCAAAAGTGTGTGAGTTTTTTGACAAGATGCAAAAACCATTAGGTAAACTTTTTTTCGTGTACAATTTTGCTAGTGTTTTTCCGAATATGTGTGCAAAAATTATTCCAGTTTTGTAACATTTATGCGAGTTCGGAGCACTAACTTAAGTTCTAATTGTTTTTCAGTGATTTTCTCTGAATCTCTCGGCTATTCTTAAATTGAAATGATATTGCGAAAATTAATTAAATAAAGAAAACGGAGTCAAAACCAAACAACAAATATTTCAAAAAAAACTTTTAATCAAAGGGCTGTCTATAGAACGCAGAGCTGGACGAGGTTCCATTGCTGGTGGTTGTTGTGGAGGAGTGTTTTGAGGCGTCATTGTTTCTGAGAAACCCTCATCTTCATCTATTGTGATGTGGTTTTCGGCTGATCCTGCTTCTTCCCACGGAAAATGGAAGTCGTCGACTGGTTGAGCTACAAATCTTGAGTCAGGAATCTCGGGGTAGTTCATTCCCACATGATCAGAAACTTCCTCCATCATTTGCATTGTTAAAAAGTTGGTTCTCTTTGATGGGAACTTGCATCATATGATGTTCGTTGAAATCCCTTCCCATCACTTCCACCATGTACCAGACTTCGATTGGGATGTCCATTCGTGCCAAAAAAATCCAGAGACTGTTTCTCGCGCTTGAATTTGTACTAGATCAGGCGAAAATTCTACAGAGTACATGAGATTGCTGTTTTGCACTGAAAAGATAATTTTGAGCAAAAACTGAGTTAAAGAGTAAAAACAAGAAAGAGCTGAGAGAGGGCTAGCTGACGGAAGATAAGTTGAAGTTAAGATATTTAGAGCTGAGAGAGGAGGTAGTTGACAGTAGTTAAGTTGAAAATAAAATGATTTTTACTTAGTAGTTAGGGGCACCTTCAACTTTGACCAATCAGAATTGATTTTCCTTTTTGGATAGTAGTCGTGTTCAATCATACTTCAGCTTCCTTTTATGGCATTCTTGGATAAAAGTCGTGTCCAATCAGAAACAAAGCTCCATTTTGGGTATTGTCTTTTCCAATCACAAAAATGTTCATTTTTGTTCTGGTTGTCGTATTCAATCAGAAGACCAATTTCAGGACTTAAATCTTCCAAATAAATAATATTATACACAAAAACAATTGCAAAAATAAATGGCCAAAAGTTGTTTGCAGTAAAAATAGGAAATATTGCTGATATAAGTAACAAAAGAAAGAAAATTAATAAAAGTAACATCTCTGCAATTTTTTTCATCAAAATTTAATTGAATTTTTTGTATTTAATCAATGAGAAACTGCTGATTTTTAAGTAGATAGTCAAGTTCTTTAATTTATATGTAAATTTGGGAGGATAACTGAAAGTTGACGAAATTTTCAAAGCAAACCTCTGGAAATTTATTTCCAAACCGAATCAAGCAGGTTTTTGAACTTCAAAAACCCTTACAGAAATGAAGGAATAAAGAACCTTGCTGGGGTTTTTTTTTTTACAAATTTGGGTATTGGATGGGGGATAAAAAGAGTTTTTGATATATTATCGTACGACTTTTTGATTAATTTCATATTCTCGAGAATAAACAAAACTTCTTTCCTTGTGAGGTGTTATTCAACCGTAAGATTAAAACTTTGATACGCAATATGTGGATCAAAAGTAAACTCTCTGATTGAGTAAGTTTCTCTGAAAAGACCTTTACTTAGTCGGATAACTATATTTTGTACATTCAAAACGTCAAAAAAACTATGACAAAGTAAGAGTCAACATCTATTTCATCAATAAGAAAAACAGTTGGAAATTTTTCCTTTTTCTTGTAAAGTAGCTCGAGGAGGCTCAAATGTTTTTGATAGACATTTTTCAAAAAAAGATTAAGATTTTTTAAAAATAATGAACAGTTCTCTTTGAGAAAATGCTGGATTCTGATTGGTTGATTTCCAACCAACAGTGTTACAAAAAGAGTACTCAATTATGATTGGTTGATTTTCTCTATGAAAAAGTAAATAAAACTCACTTCATTCTGATTTTCTTTTAGGTTAAAAGCAATCGCTCTATACTTTGTATAACTACTTGAAACTATTTTCAAATTTTTTCAACAATTCAAAGTAAGTATAAACAAACGAATTTTTTGGGACTTTTTAAATCTCCCATTTTTGTAGATGCCATGTACTTTTATTCAATTCTGCTACAAGCTAAATCTCCCACTTTTTTTTTCAATTGCCTTCACTCAGCAGGAATGAGAAAAAGACATGTGAGGACTGTGACAAAGAGTACAGGAGGTTCGATGGGGCTCGACATAGTAAAAATTGCGTGCGAGGAGTTATTTCTTGTTCCGAGAGTAGGTATTTCACTTACAATCAACAAGAAACAAACTATCATGTGGCCAAAAAACATGCTCCAACAACTTTCAAGCAATCAACGGTTAGCTCGTCTTGCGAAAAAGAGTTTCCGAGTTACTACTCGCTCCAACAACAACGGAGAAAAGAACATGGGGCGAAACAACGAAAGCCAAGTGATACGGTGGCAGACTTGAACAAGATTGTGCAGGAGGAAGCGGAAGATGGAGAGAAACTCAAAGATGAGTTGAGTGCTTGTCAGCATTTCCTGGTGGACACTGAGATGGAGAATGGGAGTCATAAGGTATTTAACTTTCAAATGTCAAAGTTAGATACCAAGATTATCAAGGAGAAGCTTGAAGAAGTCTTCAACAAGCTGGATTCCGCTGCAAAAATCAAAATTGCTCTTGGATTTGTTCTCCGTAATGTCGAAACGGGAGAATATCGGTATTATAAAGCACACGAAAACCATACTTTGTTCGAAAAACCGTATTTACTGTGTACGAAAGCGGATTTGATTTGAATCCAGGGAAAGTTGAAAAATTTGATATCGTGGAGAAATGCACTCAAGAACGTCAGAACACAAACTGGAGGTTCAAATTGATCACAAAAGTTACTATTTTTGCTGCACTACTGAAAAACATCACAATGATGTGTCCAGACTCTGTCTTGCCTGAACCTTTACTACGACATACGCAAGTAAAATGTCTTTTATCGGACCAAGATAAACAACCATACAAAGATCATCTTTGTCTTTTCCGTGCGTTAACAATGTATTTGCATGGCCATAGTAACCTCGATGCTCATACATCTCAATTATTTACAGAGTTTATATCAAAATCTGGATACAATCTGAATACCCTTCGCGGAGTTGCCATTAATGATTTACCTCTTGTAGAGGGAATAGTTGAACGTAACCTATTAATCTATGATTTTGATATTCAAAAGGAGAATATAATGGAGAAGTAGCCAGGCGAAGTAATGCAAAACTCGAAAAAACAGTGAAATTGCTAAGATTCAACAATCATATCATTCATACGAATGATATTGATTCTTTCTTCAAGTGTTTCCGATGTCCTAGCTGTGACTGTCTCTTCAACAGATCAGAAAACTTCAACAGACATCTTATGACTTGTAAAGATATAGTGCGACACATTTAGCCAAACAATGTATATACACTCCGAGAAACGCTATTTAAAAAAATGGAAGGTTTCAAAATCCCAGTTTCGAAAGATAACACACTGTTCAACAACCTACCCATTTTTAATTTTGAGTCGATATGTGTTTCATCAGATGAACTGAAAGTTACCCAAACAACAACATGGATTGGAAAACACGTTCCAAATTCTGTATCAATATCCTCGAACCTGATAGATGAACCAATTTTTCAATTTTTCTTCGTAACAAGGATCCGCAAAAGCTTATTATCGATTTTGTAATCATCGGACTTTTGGCTGAGAAAAGTAAACTCGAAATGAGAACTAAATTTCAAGAAGTTGACAGATTAGTTATGAGCTGATGTCCAAAACTTTCCAAGGATTGAATGAAAGATGTCGATATCTTTCAACTGTAAATTTTGAATATGAAGACGATTGTATAAAAGATACAGAGGAAACTGATATGTCAACTCAGTTTTTAAGAATGCAGAAAAATCAGCTGATTGATTTGAAACAAAATCTGGAGAGGTTTGTTAACACGTTACCTGGATTTGGACTCAACAGTTGAAAATAAGATCTGAACTTGATCAAGAGCTAACTGATTCCCTTCTTAATCAATGATAAAGAAGCTGAACCTATGGTTATCAAAAAGGCTAACGATTTCATATCTTTCCAGTTTGGAGACATACAATTTCTCGACATCATGAAATTTTTGGGTGGAGCAACATCTCTAGGCTCCTTTCTTAAAGCCTACAAAGCAAGTGAGTTAAAAAAGTTTTTCCCTTATGAGTGGTTTGACAGTGCAAACGAGCTCGAGAATGAAGAATTACCTCCATACGAAGCCTTTTTCAGTAAACTGAGAAACAACAACCCTCTTGATAAAGACTTTCAGGATTATCAAAAGTTGAGGTCAAGTGGACTTGATAAGCAGAAAGTACTAAAGAAACTTCAAATTAGGTCAGTACCTGCAACTGGATGGGAAAATTACAAATATTTACAGGAGATTTGGCAGAAACATGGAAAGACTACATTTGAAGATTTTTTGCAGTGATACAACAACAAAGATGTTGTTCCAACCCTTGAAGCAATGCAAAAAATAGTTCAATTTTATCATCAGAAAAAAATTGATATGTTAAAACTTGGATGTACTTTTCCAAATCTAGCAAATATTTGTCTGCACAAATCAAATAATTAAAAATTCTACCCATTTTGCAAAATTGATAGAGATTTGCACCAGAAAATTAGAGAGGATATGACGGATGGACAATCAATTGTGTTTTCGCGAAAAGCTGTTGTGGACAAAATTTTTATCAGGGATTCATCAAAAATCTGCAAATCAATCGTTTGAATTTATGAAAGACAGTTCTATCCCTATTCAATGTGTCAAGACATGCCAACATGATTGTACACAAGATGGGAGTTTCATTCCGATATGCAAAATTTAGATGCTAGACATAACCCGTCTCGAAGCTTTGAGAATATGGTGATGTCTTACTACCAAGAAACAAAGTCAGAATGTAGAATTGAGAGCTTCCCCACATCTGGAAATCAAAAAAAAATTGACTGTTTCAATGTAGATTGATATTGCGATCACTGCAAAACTGTGTTTGAAGCACTGGGATGCTATTATCTTTTTTACCTTCACAGGAGACTCGTCCCTCACTTAGCGAGAAAGATATTGATAGAGGAAAAAATGAGAGAGATGGATGACTTGAGACGTGAGTGCAATCGCGAAAAAGATCACAAAATCAAAGAGATGTGGGAATGTGAGTGGTGGCAAAACTTCAAAACGAACGAAAAAAGTAAGAATCATATCCGATCCAACTTCCCCTACAAAAGAGCTCTCTCTACTGATTTTTTATTGGGAAAAATAAGAGATGGATCTCTTTATGGCTATATTTCGTGTGACTTAGTTGTTCCAGATGAACTGAAAGCAAAGATTTCTAATTTTCCTCCATTTTTTAAAAACACTGAAATTGGAAGAAATTACATTGGTGAATATATGCAAAATTATGCCAATGAAAATGATCTTCTTAAGCATCCCCAGCGAATGCTAATATCTAGTTCCAAACTATAAAATGGTTCCATCATTACCCTTCTTTTCAATTTTCATATGGAGCTTGGCTTACAGTGTACAAAAATTTGTACACGCATCTTGATGGGAAAATTAAAATTATTTACATGAGAGTTGGCAGAAACATGGAATGACTACATTTAAAGATTTTTTGCAGTGATACAACAACAAAGATGTTGTTCCAACCCCTGAAGCAATGCAAAAAATGGTTCAATTTTATCATCAGAAAGAAAATGATTTGTAAAAACTTGGATGTATTCTTCCAAATCTTGCAAATATTTGTCTGCACAAATCAACCAATGAAAAATTCTACCCATTTTGCGAAACTGATAGAGATTTGTGCCAGAAAATTAGAGAGGATATGACAGGTGGACCATCAATTGTGTTTACGCGGAAAGCTGTTGTGGACAAAGCTTTTATCAGAGATTCATCAAATATCTGCAAATCAATTGTTGGAATTGACGCCAGCCAGTTCTATCCTTATTCAAGGAGTCAAGACATGCCAACATGATTGTTCACAAGATGGGAGTTTGATTCCGATATGCAAAAATGCAAGGCTAGACATAACCGATCTCAAAGCTTTGAGATTACGGCGATGTCTTACTACCAAGAAACAAGAACAGAATGCAGAATTGAAAGCTTCCACACATCTGGAAATAAAAAATTGTATGTTTCAATGTAGATGGATATTGTGATCACTGCAAAACTGTGTTTGAAGCAATGGGATGCTATTACCATTTTGTCCTTGCCAGGAGACTCGTCCCTCACTTAGCGAGAAAGATATTGAGAGAGGAAAAAAAATGAGAGAGATGGATGACTTGAGACGTGAGTAAATTTGCGAAAAAGATTACAAATCAAAGATATGTGGGAATGTGAGTGGTGGCAAAACTTCAAAATGAACGAAAAATTTAAGAATCATATCCGATCCAACTTTCCATACAAAAGACCTCTCTCTAATGATTCTTTATTGGGAAAAAAAGAGATGGATGTCTTTATGTCTATTTTACGTGTGACTGAGTTGTTTCACCTGAACTGAAAGCAAATATTTCTTATGTTCCTCCTTTTTTTCAAAAAAACACTGAAGTTGGAAGAAATTACATTGGAAAATATATGCAAAATTATGCCATTGAAAATGATCTTCTTAAGCATCCCCAGCGAATGCTGATATCTAGTTTCAAACTAGAAAAATGTTCCATCATTACCCTTCTTTTCAATTTTCATATGGAGCTTGGCTTACAGTGTACAAAAGTTTACCGCTTTGTACGGTATCTCTCTCAAAAAAGCTTCAACAAGTTTGTTCAATCAGTTGTTGATGCTAGAAGGGAAGGAGATGAGAACCCTTTATCCGGTGTTGTTGCAGAGACTATGAAGCTTTTAGGTAATTCATACTACGATTAGCAGATCAAGGACAGATCGAGACATACAATCACAAAGTACTTGAATGATGAGAAAACACTCAAAGCAATTATTGAACCACCCTTCAAACGATTAAACACTGTTCAGAGAGTTTTGTACGAGATTGAGTTACTGAAGTCAACAATTGAGCACAAAGAGCACAAAATTGAGCACAAAGTTGAATAAAAGATCTCGAAATCATTCAAAAGAAAGTTTTGAATATGAAGACAATTCTAGAGAAGATACAGAGGAAACTGATATATCAACTCAGTTTTTGAGAATGCAGAAGAATCAGCTGATTGATTTGAAACAAAAGCTGGAGAGGTTTGTTAACACCTTACCTCTCTTTGGTTTTAAAAGTGGAAGATATGATCTGAACATGATCAAGAGCTATCTGATTCCCTACTTAATCAATGATAAAGAAGCTGAACCTATGGTTATCAAAAAGGCTAACGATTTCATATCTTTCCAGTTTGGAGACATACAATTTCTCGACATCATGAAATTTTTGGGTGGAGCAACATCTCTAGGCTCCTTTCTTAAAGCCTACAAAGCAAGTGAGTTAAAAAAGTTTTTCCCTTATGAGTGGTTTGACAGTGCAAACGAGCTCGAGAATGAAGAATTACCTCCATACGAAGCCTTTTTCAGTAAACTGAGAAACAACAACCCTCTTGATAAAGACTTTCAGGATTATCAAAAGTTGAGGTCAAGTGGACTTGATAAGCAGAAAGTACTAAAGAAACTTCAAATTAGGTCAGTACCTGCAACTGGATGGGAAAATTACAAATATTTACAGGAGATTTGGCAGAAACATGGAAAGACTACATTTGAAGATTTTTTGCAGTGATACAACAACAAAGATGTTGTTCCAACCCTTGAAGCAATGCAAAAAATAGTTCAATTTTATCATCAGAAAAAAATTGATATGTTAAAACTTGGATGTACTTTTCCAAATCTAGCAAATATTTGTCTGCACAAAACATTAATGAAAAATTCTACCCATTTTGCGAAAATGGTAAGGATTTGTGCCAGAAAATTAGAGAGGATATGACGGGTGGACCATCAATTGTGTTTACGCGAAAAGCTGTTGTGGACAAAAATTTTATCAGTGATTCATCAAATATCTGCAAATCAATCGTTGGAATTGATGCCAGGCAGTTCTATTCCTATTCAATGTGTCAAGACATGCCAACATGATTGTACCTTAGATGAGAGTTTGATTCCGATATGCAAAAATTCAAGGCTAGACATAACCGATCTCGAAGCTTTGAGACCATGGTGATGTCTTACTACCAAGAAACAAGACCAGAATGCAGAATTGAGAGCTTCCACACATCTGGAAATCAAAAGAAAATTGACAGTTTCAATGTAGATGGATTTTGTGATCACTTCAAAACTGTGTTTGAAGCAATGTGATGCTATTACCATTTTTTCCTTGCCAGGAGACTCGTCCCTCACTTAATGAGAAAGATATTGAGAGAGGAAAAAATGAGAGGGATGGATGACTTGAGATGTGAGCATATTCGCAACAAAGATTACAAAATCAAAGAGATGTGAGTGGTGGCAAAACTTCAAAACGAACGAAAAAATTAAGAATCTTATCCGATCCAACTTTCCCTACGAAAGACCTCTCTCTACTGATTCTTTATTGGGAAAAATAAGATATGGGAAGAATAAGATCTCTTTATGGCTATATTCCGTGTGACTTAGTTGTTCCAGTTGAACTGAAAGCAAAATTTTCTAAATTTCCTCCTTTTTTTAAAAACACTGAAGTTGGAAGAAATTACGTTGGAGAATCTATGCAAAATTATGCCATTGAAAATGATCTTCTTAAGCATCCCCAGCGAATGCTAATATCTAGTTTCAAACTAGAAAATGGTTCCATCCTTACCCTTCTTTTCATTTTTCATATGGAGCTTTTCATTTTTCATTTTTCATATGGACAGTGTACAAAAATTTATCATTTTGTACAGTATCTTCGTCAAAAATCCTTCAACAAGTTTGTTCAATCAGTTGTTGGTGCTAGAAGGAAAGGAGATGAGAACCCTTTATCCGGTGCTGTTGCAGATACTATGAAGCTTTTAGGTAATTCATCCTACGGTAACCAGATAATGGACAGATCGAGACATACGATCACAAAGTATTTGAATGATGAGAAAACACACAAAGCAATGAATGAACACTTTTTCAAACGGTTGAACACTATTCAGAAAGACTTGTACGATATTGAGTTACTAAAGTCAACAATTGAGCACACAGAACCCATAATAGTCGGATTTTTCATTCTGCAGTATGCAAAGCTGAGAATGCTTGAGCTTTACTACAATTTTTTTTTCGGTAAGTTTTGTGATGTAAATAAGTTTGAGGAATTAAAATTGGACCCAGATTTGCTGAGGAAAATTTGTATGGTTGTACGCGTCCGGAGAAAGAAGGTGACTGAGAAAAACTGAGAGAAAAAGTTTGCAGATATTAGTTTAGAGCAGATTCAAAATTGAATTTTTCCACGAACATGTTGTAGCGTTCACAAGAAGCATGATAAACGAGAGCCTGGTCTGTTCAAAGAAAAATTTAGGTGTACGGAGATGCTATGTTCATGCAGCAAGACTTGTTGTTGCTATGACAACAAATCAGACAAGATAAAAATTAGCAGTAAAGATTGAATAAAAGAAATCTAGAGGAATCCGTTGATGACCCTATGGAAAATTACAGAAAAGTACTCGATGAAGCAATCAACTTGAATTCAACAAACAGAGGGTTTAGAACCATTAATCATATGGTTGCTACATAAGAGCAAACAAAGAAGGGATTGAGCTACTTTTACCCTAAAAGACAAGTTCAGGACGACGGAGTTTACACAAAACCTTTGAACTTGTATATAACTGATAGTGAAATAGCATTCAATTCAGTATTGATTAACTAACTGTAAACTTGTGGTAATTTGATTATACGAAGCAGTGATTAATATAATTCATGTTTTGAGTTTAACTTTATTCCCCAAACATGTTATTTTTTACTCGAAGTTTCGTTAGGTTTCAGTATAGTTTTAGATAGTTTTCTCGTTGAATCAAACCTGTAAAACAAAATCAAAACATCTAAACTGTAGAAGCTAGCTAAGAAACGCAAGTATCGGCAAAACCGAATTCAAAAAATTCGGGCGCCAAAATTTTTTCTGAAACTTACCATCGTACCATCTGAAACTTTACCATCTGAAACCTGCTATCTTAATACATTTGGAAACCTATTCCCTATCTTAATACATAGGGAACTCTATTCCCTATCTTAATACATAGGTTGCTGACCGGATACTCTTTAGCCTATGTTAATACATGGGGTTCAGCAACCACCCCACATTCTCCCTCACTCTTCTACTACTAAGTTTGTTGATGAAGAAAATTGGGTGGCCAATGTTATACGTTTTTCTTTTGAAACCATTCAAGGCATGGAGTTTTGAAAAAAAATCAGGTTAGTTTTTTGGCCGCGTTTTTCCACAAATAACTATCGATTTTCATTGGAAGCAATTCAAAATAGGTTTCTCTGATTTTTTGTTTTGATTTGTTTGATAGTTTCAAAGCTCTGACAGGTTGCTTAGAAAAACTTGAAATGTTAGCGAAACGATTTGCTCTTAAAAAGATTTGCAACTGTCCTTTTCTACAACTAGAGTGCTTATTTCGTCATTATGTTTTCTATACACAGACGTCAAAACTTTTTTGATCGATCAATGGCTTGATTTCATACGTTTTTTTAATTTGAGAAAAAAAACTATTCTATTTGAAGCGAAGCAAATTTGCTTTAATTTTTTATTGGTTTGATTCATTTTACAAAAAATTGACTTCTGGTCATACAGGTTGCCCGAGAAGTGAAGGAGTTGAAGTGATATTCAATATGTTCTCCGTGCATGGGTTGGAAACCCATCCCTGTCCATTAATTTCTTATACACACCTGAACTGAATTTGGTAGGCACAAAAGTGATGTTTACCTAATTTTATAAAAAAATTCACCAAAAAAATTGTCAGAATACAAAAATTTGGACAAAAAATTGGCTCGCAAACCATTGGAGCTCGTCTAAGGTGACTAGTCAAGCAAACAAACGTTGAAATAAGTTGGAGTTTGTTCATGAAGAAAATCGGATGGCCAATTTTTTACGTTTTTCTATTAAAACCATTCAAAGCATGGAGTTTTGAAAAACTTCAGGTTACTTTTATGGGCCAGTTTTTCCACAAACAACTATCTTTTTCCAGCGGAACCATTATAAATTTAGGTTTTCATTAATTTTTTGTTTCGCACCGTTTGATAGTTTCAAAACTCTAACAGGTTGCTTAGAAAAATTGGAAATTTTAGCAAAACGATTCGGTCTATAAAAAGATTTCCACCAGTCCTGTTCTAAGACTAGTGTACTAACATTGTCATTACATTTTATATACACAGACATCAACTCCGATTTTGATCGAGCAATGGCTTGAATTGCTTTAAATTTTTTATTGGTTCGATTCAATTTACCAATGATTGACCTCTGGTCTTACAGGCTGGCAGCGAGGTGAAGGCGGTGAATTGTTAATCAATATATTCTGCGTGCGTGCATTGGAAGCAAATGAAAAATAGGTTTCCCTTTTTTCGTTTTGATTTGTTTGATAGTTTCAAAGCTCTAACAGCGATAATTTAGCGGAACGATTTGCTCTATAAAAAGACTTGCACTAGTCCTGTTCTACGGCTAGAGTGCCTATTTTGTCGTTATATTTTGTATACCCAGACGTCAAGTCTATTTTTGCTCGATCATTGGCTTGATTTGATACGTTTTTTTTGTATTAATGTTTTGAAAAGAACTATTCTATTTGAAGCGAAGCAACTTTGCTTTAGTTTTTATTGGTTCGATTCATTTTACCATTGATTGACCTCTGATCTTACTAGCTGCCCGAGAGTTTAAGGCATTGAAGTGCTATTCAATATGTTCTGCGTGCGTGGGTTGGAAACCCATCCCTGTCCAGTAATTTTGTAAAAACACCCGAACTGAATTCGGTAGGCACAAAAACTGATAAATAAATCAACAAAAAGTTCGTCATTTCACAAAAGTTGGTAGAAAGAATCGGCTCGCAAACCATTGAAGTTCGTTTAAGCAAACTAATCAAGTAACCAAACGTTGAAAAACTTTAAATGTGTTCATGAAGAAAATCGGATGGCCAATTTTATACGTTTTTCTATTGAAACCCTTCAAGGCATGGATTTTTGAAAAAATTCAGATTGCTTTTTGGGCTATGGCTTTCCAAAAAAAAACAATCGTTTTCCAACGGAAGCAATTCAATTTTAAGTTTCCTCTTTTTTTTGTTTCGCTTCGTTTGATAATTTGAAAGCTGTAACAGATTGCTTGGAGAACTTAAAATTTTAGCAAAACGATTTGGTCTATAAAAAGATTTGCACCAGTCCTATTCTAAGTCTAGTGTGCTAACTTCGTCTTTACATTTTTTATACATAGACATGAAGTCCGTTTTTGATCGAGCAATGGCTTGATTTCTTTATTTTTTTATTGGTTCGATTCAATTTACCAATGATTGATTTCTGGTATTTCAGGCTGGCCGCGAAGTGAAGTCGGTGAAGGGTTATTCAATTTGTTTTTCGTGCGTGGGTTCGAAACTCATCCCTGTCGAGTAATTTCTTACAACACCTGAACGGAATTCGGTAGGCACAAAAACTGATGTTTACCTAATTTGATAAAACCTCACCAAAAAACTCGTCAGGTCACAAAAAATTGGAGAAAGAATCGGCACGCAAAACATTGAAGTTAGTCTAAGCAGACTAGTCAAGCAAACAAACGTTGAAATATTTCAAGTTTGTTCATTAAGGACTCGGATGGCCAATGTTATACGTTTTTCTATTGAAGACATTCAAGGCTTGGATTATTGAAAAAATCGAGGTTATGCTTTTGGCTGAGCTTTTCCACAAACAACAATCATTTCTCAACGGAAGCAATGAAAAATATGGTTTTCCTCAATTTTTCGCTTCGCATCGTTTGATAGTTTCAAAGCTCTAACAGGTTGCTTAGAAAAACTGAAAATGTTAGCGAAACGATTTGGTCTATAAAAATATCTGCACTAGTCCTGTACTAAGACCAGAGAGCTTATTTTGTCATTACATATTATATACACAGACTTCAAGTCTATTTTTGATCGAACAATATCTTGTTTTGATAAATTTTTTGTTTTAAGCTAAACATTTATTCGATACTTATGATTGCTCTCTGGTCTTACAAGCTGGCCGCGAGTTGAAGGCTTTGAAGTGCTATTCATTTCGTTCTGCGTGCGTGGGTTTGTAACCCATCCCTGTCCGGTAAGGTTTTACAAACACCTGAACTGAATTCGGTAGGCACAAAAACTGATGTTTATCTAATTTTGTTAATAACTCACCAAAAAACTTTTCAGGTCACAAAAAATGGAGAAACATTCGGCACGCAAAACATTGAAGTTCGTCTAAGCAGACTAGTCAAGCAACCAAACGTTGAAAGTTTTCAAGTTTGTTCATTAAGAAACTCAGATGACCAATGGTATACATTTTTCTATTGAAACCATTCAAGGCATGGATTTTTGTAAAAATTCAATTTACTTGTTTAACTAAATTTTTAAACATACAACTCTCATTTTTACACGGAAGCAAAAAAAAATCGGCTTTCTCTAAATTTTTGCTTCGCATCGTTTGATAGTTTCAAAGCTCTAACAGGTTGCTTAGAAAAACTGGAAAGGTTAGCGAATTGATTTGGTCTATAAAAATAGCTGCACTAGTCCTGTACTAAGACTAGAGAGCTTATTTCGTCATTACATTTTATATACTCAGACGTCAAGTCTATTTTTGATCGAACAATATCTTGTTTTGATACGTTTTTTGTTTTAAGCTAAACATTTATTCGATACTTATGATTGCTCTCTGGTCTTACAAGCTGGCCGCGAGGTGAAGGCTTTGAAGTGCTATTCATTTTGTTCTGCGTGCGTGCGTTTGTGACCCATCCCTGTCCGGTAATTTTTTACACACACCTGAACTGAATTCGGTAGGCACAAAAACTGATGTTTATCTAATTTTGTTAATAACTCACCAAAAAACTTGTCAGGTCACAAAAAATTGGAGAAGGAATCGGCACGCAAAACATTGAAGTTCGTCTAAGCAGAATAGTCAAGCAACCAAACATAGAAAAATTTCAAGTTTGTTCATGAAAAAAATTGAATGGCCAATGTAATACATTTGCCAATAAAACCATTCAAGGCACGAACTTTTGAAAAACTTGAGGTTACTTTTTTGGCCTAGTTTTTCCTCATACAATTATCGTTTCACAACGGAAGCAATATAAAGTTAGTTTTTCCTTAATTTTTTGTTTTGCATCGGTTGATAGTTTCAAAACTCTAACAGGTTGCTTAGAAAAATTGGAAATTTTAGCAAAACGATTCGGTCTATAAAAATATTTCCACCAGTCCTTTCTAAGACTAGTGTGCTTACTTCGTCATTACTTTTATATACACAGACATCAAGTCCGTTTTTGATCGAGCAATGGCTTGAATTGCTTTAATTTTTTATTGATTCGCTTCAATTTACCAATTATTGACCTCTGATCATACAGGCTGGCCGCGAGGTGAAGGCGGTGAACTGTTAATCAATATGCTCTGCGTGCGTGAGTTCGAAGCTCATCCATGACGAGTATTTTTTTTATGAACACCTGAACTGAGTTCGGTAGGCACAAAAACTGATGTTTACCTACTTTTGTTAGTAACTCACCAAAAAACTTGTCAGGTCACAAAAAATTGGCGAACGAATCGGCACGCAAAATATTGAAGTTCGTCTAAGCTGAATAGTCAAGCAACCAAACGTTGAAAAATTAATTTCAAGTTTGTTCATGAAAAAAATTGGATGGCCAATGTAATACGTTTTGCTATTAAAACCATTCGAGGCACGGATTTTTGAAAAACTTGAGATTACTTTTTTGGCCAGTTTCTCCACGAACAACTATCGTTTCACAACGGAAGCAATATAAAGTTAGGTTTTCCTTAATTTTTTGTTTCGCATCGGTTGATAGTTTCAAAGCTCTAACAGGTTGCTTAGAAAAATTGGAAGTGTTAGCAAAACGACTCGGTCTAAAAAAAATTTCCACCAGTCCTATTCTAAGACTAGTGTGCCAACTTCGTCATAACATTTTATATATACAGACATCAAGTCCATTTTTGATCGAGCAATGGCTTGAATTGCTTTAATTTTTTATTGGTTCGATTCAATTTACCAATGATTGACCTCTGGTCTTACAGGCTGGCAGCGAGGTGAAGGCGGTGAAATGTTAATCAATATGTTCTGCGTGCTTGGGTTCGAAAATCATCCCTGACGAGTAATTTTTTACAAATACCTGAACTGAAATCGGTAAACACAAAAACTGATGTTTACCTAATTTTGTTAATAACTCACCAAAAAACTAGTGAGGTCACAAAAAATAGGAGAAAGAATCAGCACGCAAAACATTGAAGTTCGTCTAAGCAGAATAGTCAAGCAACCAAACGTTGAAAAATTTCAAGTTTGTTCATGAAAAAAATTGGATGGCAAATGTAATACGTTTTGCTATTCAAACCATCCAAGACAAGGGTTTTTGAAAAACTTGAGGTTACTTTTTTGGCCGAGTTTTTCCACAAACAACTATCGTTTCACAATGGAAGCGATACAAAGTTAGGTTTTCCTTAATTTTTTGTTTCGCATCGGTTGATAGTTTCAAAGCTCTAACAGGTTGCTTAGAAAAATTGGAAATTTTAGCAAAACGATTCGGTCTATAAAAAGATTTCCACCAGTCCTGTTCTAAGACTAGTGTACTAACATCGTCATTACATTTTATATACACAGACATCAAGTCCAATTTTGATCGAGCAATGGCTTGAATTGCTTTAAATTTTTTATTGGTTCGATTCAATTTACCAATGATTGACCCCTGGTCTTACAGGCTGGCAGCGAGGTGAAGGCGGTGAAGTGGTAATCAATATGTTCTGCGTGCGTGGGTTCGAAACTCATTCCTTACGAGTAATTTTTTACGAACACCTGAACTGAATTCGGTAGGCACAAAAACTGATGTTTACCTAATTTTGTTAATAACTCACCAAAAAACTCTTCAGGTCACAAAAAAATGGAGAAAAAATCGGCACGCAAAACATTGAAGTTCGTCTAAGCAGAATAGTCAAGCAACCAAACGTTTTGCTAATAAAACCATTCAAGGCACTGATTTTTGAAAAACTTGAGGTTAGTTTTTGGCCGAGTTTTTCCACAATTAAGTATCGTTTCACAACGGAAGCAATATAAACTTAGGTTTTTCTTTACTTTTTGTTTCGCATTGGTTGATAGTTTCAAAGCTCTAACAGGTTGCTTAGAAAAATTGGAAGTTTTAGCAAAACGATTCGGTCTATAAAAAGATTTCCACCAGTCCTGTTCTAAGACTAGTGTGCTAACTTCGTCATTACATTTGTTATGCACAGACATCAAGTCCGTTTTTGATCGAGCAATGGCTTGAAGTGCTTTAATTTTTTATTGATTCGATTCAATTTACCAATGATTGACCTTTGATCTTACAGGCTGGCCGCGAGGTGAAGGCGGTGAAGTGTTAATCAGTTTGAAATTTGTTTGAAATTCGTTTGAATTTGTTTGAAATTTGTTTGAAATTCATCCCTGTCGATTAGTTTTAAAAACACCTGGATTGAGTTCGGTAAGCACAAAACTAATATTTACCTAGTTTTCATAATAACTCACCAAAAAATTTGTCAGATCACAAAAATTGAGGAAAGAATCGGCTCGCAAACCCAGGAAGTTTGTCTAAGCAGACTAGTCAAGCAACCAAACGTTGAAAAACTTTAAGTTTGTTCATGAAGAAAATCGGATGGCCAATGTTATACGTTTCCTATTCAAACCATTCAAGGCACGGATTTTTGAAAAACTTGAGGTTACTTTTTTGGCCGAGTTTTTCCACAATTAACTATCGTTTCACAACGGAAGCAATATAGAGTTAGGTTTTTCCCTAATTTTTTGTTTCGCATCGGTTGATAGTTTCAAAGCTCTAACAGGTTGCTTAGAAAAACTGGAAGTTTTAGCGAAATGATTTGGTCTATAAAAAGATTTGCACCAGTCCTGTTCTAAGACTAGTGTGCTAACTTTGTCATTACATTTTATATACACAGACATCAAGTCCGTTTTTGATCGAGCAATGGCTTGAATTGCTCTAATTTTTTATTGGTTCGATTCAATTTACCAATGATTGACCTCTGATCTTTTGGCTGGCAGCGAGGTGAAGGCGGTGAATTGTTAATCAATTTGTTTTGCGTGCATGGGTTTGAAATTCATCCCTGTCGGTTAGTTTTTAAAAACAGCTGAACTGCGTTCGGTAAGCACAAAAATATTATTTACCGAATTTTCATAAAAACTTACCAAAAAAATTGTCAGATCACAAAAATTTGGTAAAAGAATCGGCTCGCAAACATTTGAAGTTTGTCTAAGCAGACTAGTCAAGCAACCAAACGTTGAAAAACTTTAAGTTTGTTCATGAAGAAAATCGGATGGCCAATGTTATACGTTTTCCTATTGAAACCATTCTAGGCATGGATTTTTGAAAAACTTGAGGTTACTTTTTCGGCCAAGTTTTTTCACCTATAACTATCGTTTCTCAACGGAAGCAATATAAAATTAGGTTTTCCATATGCTAATGCTAATATCTAGTTCCAAACTATAAAATGGTTCCATCATTACCCTTCTTTTCAATTTTCATATGGAGCTTGGCTTACAGTGTACAAAAATTTGTACACGCATCTTGATGGGAAAATTAAAATTATTTACATGAGAGTTGGCAGAAACATGGAATGACTACATTTAAAGATTTTTTGCAGTGATACAACAACAAAGATGTTGTTCCAACCCTTGAAGCAATGCAAAAAAGGTTCAATTTTATCATCAGAAAGAAAATGATATGTTAAAACTTGGATGTACTCTTCCAAATCTAGCAAATATTTGTCTGCACAAATCAAATAATTAAAAATTCTACCCATTTTGCAAAATTGATAGAGATTTGCACCAGAAAATTAGAGAGGATATGACGGATGGACAATCAATTGTGTTTTCGCGAAAAGCTGTTGTGGACAAAATTTTTATCAGGGATTCATCAAAAATCTGCAAATCAATCGTTTGAATTTATGAAAGACAGTTCTATCCCTATTCAATGTGTCAAGACATGCCAACATGATTGTACACAAGATGGGAGTTTCATTCCGATATGCAAAATTTAGATGCTAGACATAACCCGTCTCGAAGCTTTGAGAATATGGTGATGTCTTACTACCAAGAAACAAAGTCAGAATGTAGAATTGAGAGCTTCCCCACATCTGGAAATCAAAAAAAAATTGACTGTTTCAATGTAGATTGATATTGCGATCACTGCAAAACTGTGTTTGAAGCACTGGGATGCTATTATCTTTTTTACCTTCACAGGAGACTCGTCCCTCACTTAGCGAGAAAGATATTGATAGAGGAAAAAATGAGAGAGATGGATGACTTGAGACGTGAGTGCAATCGCGAAAAAGATCACAAAATCAAAGAGATGTGGGAATGTGAGTGGTGGCAAAACTTCAAAACGAACGAAAAAAGTAAGAATCATATCCGATCCAACTTCCCCTACAAAAGAGCTCTCTCTACTGATTTTTTATTGGGAAAAATAAGAGATGGATCTCTTTATGGCTATATTTCGTGTGACTTAGTTGTTCCAGATGAACTGAAAGCAAAGATTTCTAATTTTCCTCCATTTTTTAAAAACACTGAAATTGGAAGAAATTACATTGGTGAATATATGCAAAATTATGCCAATGAAAATGATCTTCTTAAGCATCCCCAGCGAATGCTAATATCTAGTTCCAAACTATAAAATGGTTCCATCATTACCCTTCTTTTCAATTTTCATATGGAGCTTGGCTTACAGTGTACAAAAATTTGTACACGCATCTTGATGGGAAAATTAAAATTATTTACATGAGAGTTGGCAGAAACATGGAATGACTACATTTAAAGATTTTTTGCAGTGATACAACAACAAAGATGTTGTTCCAACCCCTGAAGCAATGCAAAAAATGGTTCAATTTTATCATCAGAAAGAAAATGATTTGTAAAAACTTGGATGTATTCTTCCAAATCTTGCAAATATTTGTCTGCACAAATCAACCAATGAAAAATTCTACCCATTTTGCGAAACTGATAGAGATTTGTGCCAGAAAATTAGAGAGGATATGACAGGTGGACCATCAATTGTGTTTACGCGGAAAGCTGTTGTGGACAAAGCTTTTATCAGAGATTCATCAAATATCTGCAAATCAATTGTTGGAATTGACGCCAGCCAGTTCTATCCTTATTCAAGGAGTCAAGACATGCCAACATGATTGTTCACAAGATGGGAGTTTGATTCCGATATGCAAAAATGCAAGGCTAGACATAACCGATCTCAAAGCTTTGAGATTACGGCGATGTCTTACTACCAAGAAACAAGAACAGAATGCAGAATTGAAAGCTTCCACACATCTGGAAATAAAAAATTGTATGTTTCAATGTAGATGGATATTGTGATCACTGCAAAACTGTGTTTGAAGCAATGGGATGCTATTACCATTTTGTCCTTGCCAGGAGACTCGTCCCTCACTTAGCGAGAAAGATATTGAGAGAGGAAAAAAAATGAGAGAGATGGATGACTTGAGACGTGAGTAAATTTGCGAAAAAGATTACAAATCAAAGATATGTGGGAATGTGAGTGGTGGCAAAACTTCAAAATGAACGAAAAATTTAAGAATCATATCCGATCCAACTTTCCATACAAAAGACCTCTCTCTAATGATTCTTTATTGGGAAAAAAAGAGATGGATGTCTTTATGTCTATTTTACGTGTGACTGAGTTGTTTCACCTGAACTGAAAGCAAATATTTCTTATGTTCCTCCTTTTTTTCAAAAAAACACTGAAGTTGGAAGAAATTACATTGGAAAATATATGCAAAATTATGCCATTGAAAATGATCTTCTTAAGCATCCCCAGCGAATGCTGATATCTAGTTTCAAACTAGAAAAATGTTCCATCATTACCCTTCTTTTCAATTTTCATATGGAGCTTGGCTTACAGTGTACAAAAGTTTACCGCTTTGTACGGTATCTCTCTCAAAAAAGCTTCAACAAGTTTGTTCAATCAGTTGTTGATGCTAGAAGGGAAGGAGATGAGAACCCTTTATCCGGTGTTGTTGCAGAGACTATGAAGCTTTTAGGTAATTCATACTACGATTAGCAGATCAAGGACAGATCGAGACATACAATCACAAAGTACTTGAATGATGAGAAAACACTCAAAGCAATTATTGAACCACCCTTCAAACGATTAAACACTGTTCAGAGAGTTTTGTACGAGATTGAGTTACTGAAGTCAACAATTGAGCACAAAGAGCACAAAATTGAGCACAAAGTTGAATAAAAGATCTCGAAATCATTCAAAAGAAAGTTTTGAATATGAAGACAATTCTAGAGAAGATACAGAGGAAACTGATATATCAACTCAGTTTTTGAGAATGCAGAAGAATCAGCTGATTGATTTGAAACAAAAGCTGGAGAGGTTTGTTAACACCTTACCTCTCTTTGGTTTTAAAAGTGGAAGATATGATCTGAACATGATCAAGAGCTATCTGATTCCCTACTTAATCAATGATAAAGAAGCTGAACCTATGGTTATCAAAAAGGCTAACGATTTCATATCTTTCCAGTTTGGAGACATACAATTTCTCGACATCATGAAATTTTTGGGTGGAGCAACATCTCTAGGCTCCTTTCTTAAAGCCTACAAAGCAAGTGAGTTAAAAAAGTTTTTCCCTTATGAGTGGTTTGACAGTGCAAACGAGCTCGAGAATGAAGAATTACCTCCATACGAAGCCTTTTTCAGTAAACTGAGAAACAACAACCCTCTTGATAAAGACTTTCAGGATTATCAAAAGTTGAGGTCAAGTGGACTTGATAAGCAGAAAGTACTAAAGAAACTTCAAATTAGGTCAGTACCTGCAACTGGATGGGAAAATTACAAATATTTACAGGAGATTTGGCAGAAACATGGAAAGACTACATTTGAAGATTTTTTGCAGTGATACAACAACAAAGATGTTGTTCCAACCCTTGAAGCAATGCAAAAAATAGTTCAATTTTATCATCAGAAAAAAATTGATATGTTAAAACTTGGATGTACTTTTCCAAATCTAGCAAATATTTGTCTGCACAAAACATTAATGAAAAATTCTACCCATTTTGCGAAAATGGTAAGGATTTGTGCCAGAAAATTAGAGAGGATATGACGGGTGGACCATCAATTGTGTTTACGCGAAAAGCTGTTGTGGACAAAAATTTTATCAGTGATTCATCAAATATCTGCAAATCAATCGTTGGAATTGATGCCAGGCAGTTCTATTCCTATTCAATGTGTCAAGACATGCCAACATGATTGTACCTTAGATGGGAGTTTGATTCCGATATGCAAAAATTCAAGGCTAGACATAACCGATCTCGAAGCTTTGAGACCATGGTGATGTCTTACTACCAAGAAACAAGACCAGAATGCAGAATTGAGAGCTTCCACACATCTGGAAATCAAAAGAAAATTGACAGTTTCAATGTAGATGGATTTTGTGATCACTTCAAAACTGTGTTTGAAGCAATGTGATGCTATTACCATTTTTTCCTTGCCAGGAGACTCGTCCCTCACTTAATGAGAAAGATATTGAGAGAGGAAAAAATGAGAGGGATGGATGACTTGAGATGTGAGCATATTCGCAACAAAGATTACAAAATCAAAGAGATGTGAGTGGTGGCAAAACTTCAAAACGAACGAAAAAATTAAGAATCTTATCCGATCCAACTTTCCCTACGAAAGACCTCTCTCTACTGATTCTTTATTGGGAAAAATAAGATATGGGAAGAATAAGATCTCTTTATGGCTATATTCCGTGTGACTTAGTTGTTCCAGTTGAACTGAAAGCAAAATTTTCTAAATTTCCTCCTTTTTTTAAAAACACTGAAGTTGGAAGAAATTACGTTGGAGAATCTATGCAAAATTATGCCATTGAAAATGATCTTCTTAAGCATCCCCAGCGAATGCTAATATCTAGTTTCAAACTAGAAAATGGTTCCATCCTTACCCTTCTTTTCATTTTTCATATGGAGCTTTTCATTTTTCATTTTTCATATGGACAGTGTACAAAAATTTATCATTTTGTACAGTATCTTCGTCAAAAATCCTTCAACAAGTTTGTTCAATCAGTTGTTGGTGCTAGAAGGAAAGGAGATGAGAACCCTTTATCCGGTGCTGTTGCAGATACTATGAAGCTTTTAGGTAATTCATCCTACGGTAACCAGATAATGGACAGATCGAGACATACGATCACAAAGTATTTGAATGATGAGAAAACACACAAAGCAATGAATGAACACTTTTTCAAACGGTTGAACACTATTCAGAAAGACTTGTACGATATTGAGTTACTAAAGTCAACAATTGAGCACACAGAACCCATAATAGTCGGATTTTTCATTCTGCAGTATGCAAAGCTGAGAATGCTTGAGCTTTACTACAATTTTTTTTTCGGTAAGTTTTGTGATGTAAATAAGTTTGAGGAATTAAAATTGGACCCAGATTTGCTGAGGAAAATTTGTATGGTTGTACGCGTCCGGAGAAAGAAGGTGACTGAGAAAAACTGAGAGAAAAAGTTTGCAGATATTAGTTTAGAGCAGATTCAAAATTGAATTTTTCCACGAACATGTTGTAGCGTTCACAAGAAGCATGATAAACGAGAGCCTGGTCTGTTCAAAGAAAAATTTAGGTGTACGGAGATGCTATGTTCATGCAGCAAGACTTGTTGTTGCTATGACAACAAATCAGACAAGATAAAAATTAGCAGTAAAGATTGAATAAAAGAAATCTAGAGGAATCCGTTGATGACCCTATGGAAAATTACAGAAAAGTACTCGATGAAGCAATCAACTTGAATTCAACAAACAGAGGGTTTAGAACCATTAATCATATGGTTGCTACATAAGAGCAAACAAAGAAGGGATTGAGCTACTTTTACCCTAAAAGACAAGTTCAGGACGACGGAGTTTACACAAAACCTTTGAACTTGTATATAACTGATAGTGAAATAGCATTCAATTCAGTATTGATTAACTAACTGTAAACTTGTGGTAATTTGATTATACGAAGCAGTGATTAATATAATTCATGTTTTGAGTTTAACTTTATTCCCCAAACATGTTATTTTTTACTCGAAGTTTCGTTAGGTTTCAGTATAGTTTTAGATAGTTTTCTCGTTGAATCAAACCTGTAAAACAAAATCAAAACATCTAAACTGTAGAAGCTAGCTAAGAAACGCAAGTATCGGCAAAACCGAATTCAAAAAATTCGGGCGCCAAAATTTTTTCTGAAACTTACCATCGTACCATCTGAAACTTTACCATCTGAAACCTGCTATCTTAATACATTTGGAAACCTATTCCCTATCTTAATACATAGGGAACTCTATTCCCTATCTTAATACATAGGTTGCTGACCGGATACTCTTTAGCCTATGTTAATACATGGGGTTCAGCAACCACCCCACATTCTCCCTCACTCTTCTACTACTAAGTTTGTTGATGAAGAAAATTGGGTGGCCAATGTTATACGTTTTTCTTTTGAAACCATTCAAGGCATGGAGTTTTGAAAAAAAATCAGGTTAGTTTTTTGGCCGCGTTTTTCCACAAATAACTATCGATTTTCATTGGAAGCAATTCAAAATAGGTTTCTCTGATTTTTTGTTTTGATTTGTTTGATAGTTTCAAAGCTCTGACAGGTTGCTTAGAAAAACTTGAAATGTTAGCGAAACGATTTGCTCTTAAAAAGATTTGCAACTGTCCTTTTCTACAACTAGAGTGCTTATTTCGTCATTATGTTTTCTATACACAGACGTCAAAACTTTTTTGATCGATCAATGGCTTGATTTCATACGTTTTTTTAATTTGAGAAAAAAAACTATTCTATTTGAAGCGAAGCAAATTTGCTTTAATTTTTTATTGGTTTGATTCATTTTACAAAAAATTGACTTCTGGTCATACAGGTTGCCCGAGAAGTGAAGGAGTTGAAGTGATATTCAATATGTTCTCCGTGCATGGGTTGGAAACCCATCCCTGTCCATTAATTTCTTATACACACCTGAACTGAATTTGGTAGGCACAAAAGTGATGTTTACCTAATTTTATAAAAAATTCACCAAAAAAATTGTCAGAATACAAAAATTTGGACAAAAAATTGGCTCGCAAACCATTGGAGCTCGTCTAAGGTGACTAGTCAAGCAAACAAACGTTGAAATAAGTTGGAGTTTGTTCATGAAGAAAATCGGATGGCCAATTTTTTACGTTTTTCTATTAAAACCATTCAAAGCATGGAGTTTTGAAAAACTTCAGGTTACTTTTATGGGCCAGTTTTTCCACAAACAACTATCTTTTTCCAGCGGAACCATTATAAATTTAGGTTTTCATTAATTTTTTGTTTCGCACCGTTTGATAGTTTCAAAACTCTAACAGGTTGCTTAGAAAAATTGGAAATTTTAGCAAAACGATTCGGTCTATAAAAAGATTTCCACCAGTCCTGTTCTAAGACTAGTGTACTAACATTGTCATTACATTTTATATACACAGACATCAACTCCGATTTTGATCGAGCAATGGCTTGAATTGCTTTAAATTTTTTATTGGTTCGATTCAATTTACCAATGATTGACCTCTGGTCTTACAGGCTGGCAGCGAGGTGAAGGCGGTGAATTGTTAATCAATATATTCTGCGTGCGTGCATTGGAAGCAAATGAAAAATAGGTTTCCCTTTTTTCGTTTTGATTTGTTTGATAGTTTCAAAGCTCTAACAGCGATAATTTAGCGGAACGATTTGCTCTATAAAAAGACTTGCGCTAGTCCTGTTCTACGGCTAGAGTGCCTATTTTGTCGTTATATTTTGTATACCCAGACGTCAAGTCTATTTTTGCTCGATCATTGGCTTGATTTGATACGTTTTTTTTTGTATTAATGTTTTGAAAAGAACTATTCTATTTGAAGCGAAGCAACTTTGCTTTAGTTTTTATTGGTTCGATTCATTTTACCATTGATTGACCTCTGATCTTACTAGCTGCCCGAGAGTTTAAGGCATTGAAGTGCTATTCAATATGTTCTGCGTGCGTGGGTTGGAAACCCATCCCTGTCCAGTAATTTTGTAAAAACACCCGAACTGAATTCGGTAGGCACAAAAACTGATAAATAAATCAACAAAAAGTTCGTCATTTCACAAAAGTTGGTAGAAAGAATCGGCTCGCAAACCATTGAAGTTCGTTTAAGCAAACTAATCAAGTAACCAAACGTTGAAAAACTTTAAATGTGTTCATGAAGAAAATCGGATGGCCAATTTTATACGTTTTTCTATTGAAACCCTTCAAGGCATGGATTTTTGAAAAAATTCAGATTGCTTTTTGGGCTATGGCTTTCCAAAAAAAAACAATCGTTTTCCAACGGAAGCAATTCAATTTTAAGTTTCCTCTTTTTTTTGTTTCGCTTCGTTTGATAATTTGAAAGCTGTAACAGATTGCTTGGAGAACTTAAAATTTTAGCAAAACGATTTGGTCTATAAAAAGATTTGCACCAGTCCTATTCTAAGTCTAGTGTGCTAACTTCGTCTTTACATTTTTTATACATAGACATGAAGTCCGTTTTTGATCGAGCAATGGCTTGATTTCTTTATTTTTTTATTGGTTCGATTCAATTTACCAATGATTGATTTCTGGTATTTCAGGCTGGCCGCGAAGTGAAGTCGGTGAAGGGTTATTCAATTTGTTTTTCGTGCGTGGGTTCGAAACTCATCCCTGTCGAGTAATTTCTTACAACACCTGAACGGAATTCGGTAGGCACAAAAACTGATGTTTACCTAATTTGATAAAACCTCACCAAAAAACTCGTCAGGTCACAAAAAATTGGAGAAAGAATCGGCACGCAAAACATTGAAGTTAGTCTAAGCAGACTAGTCAAGCAAACAAACGTTGAAATATTTCAAGTTTGTTCATTAAGGACTCGGATGGCCAATGTTATACGTTTTTCTATTGAAGACATTCAAGGCTTGGATTATTGAAAAAATCGAGGTTATGCTTTTGGCTGAGCTTTTCCACAAACAACAATCATTTCTCAACGGAAGCAATGAAAAATATGGTTTTCCTCAATTTTTCGCTTCGCATCGTTTGATAGTTTCAAAGCTCTAACAGGTTGCTTAGAAAAACTGAAAATGTTAGCGAAACGATTTGGTCTATAAAAATATCTGCACTAGTCCTGCACTAAGACCAGAGAGCTTATTTTGTCATTACATATTATATACACAGACTTCAAGTCTATTTTTGATCGAACAATATCTTGTTTTGATAAATTTTTTGTTTTAAGCTAAACATTTATTCGATACTTATGATTGCTCTCTGGTCTTACAAGCTGGCCGCGAGTTGAAGGCTTTGAAGTGCTATTCATTTCGTTCTGCGTGCGTGGGTTTGTAACCCATCCCTGTCCGGTAAGGTTTTACAAACACCTGAACTGAATTCGGTAGGCACAAAAACTGATGTTTATCTAATTTTGTTAATAACTCACCAAAAAACTTTTCAGGTCACAAAAAATGGAGAAACATTCGGCACGAAAAACATTGAAGTTCGTCTAAGCAGACTAGTCAAGCAACCAAACGTTGAAAGTTTTCAAGTTTGTTCATTAAGAAACTCAGATGACCAATGGTATACATTTTTCTATTGAAACCATTCAAGGCATGGATTTTTGTAAAAATTCAATTTACTTGTTTAACTAAATTTTTAAACATACAACTCTCATTTTTACACGGAAGCAAAAAAAAATCGGCTTTCTCTAAATTTTTGCTTCGCATCGTTTGATAGTTTCAAAGCTCTAACAGGTTGCTTAGAAAAACTGGAAAGGTTAGCGAATTGATTTGGTCTATAAAAATAGCTGCACTAGTCCTGTACTAAGACTAGAGAGCTTATTTCGTCATTACATTTTATATACTCAGACGTCAAGTCTATTTTTGATCGAACAATATCTTGTTTTGATACGTTTTTTGTTTTAAGCTAAACATTTATTCGATACTTATGATTGCTCTCTGGTCTTACAAGCTGGCCGCGAGGTGAAGGCTTTGAAGTGCTATTCATTTTGTTCTGCGTGCGTGCGTTTGTGACCCATCCCTGTCCGGTAATTTTTTACACACACCTGAACTGAATTCGGTAGGCACAAAAACTGATGTTTATCTAATTTTGTTAATAACTCACCAAAAAACTTGTCAGGTCACAAAAAATTGGAGAAGGAATCGGCACGCAAAACATTGAAGTTCGTCTAAGCAGAATAGTCAAGCAACCAAACATAGAAAAATTTCAAGTTTGTTCATGAAAAAAATCGAATGGCCAATGTAATACATTTGCCAATAAAACCATTCAAGGCACGAACTTTTGAAAAACTTGAGGTTACTTTTTTGGCCTAGTTTTTCCTCATACAATTATCGTTTCACAACGGAAGCAATATAAAGTTAGTTTTTCCTTAATTTTTTGTTTTGCATCGGTTGATAGTTTCAAAACTCTAACAGGTTGCTTAGAAAAATTGGAAATTTTAGCAAAACGATTCGGTCTATAAAAATATTTCCACCAGTCCTTTCTAAGACTAGTGTGCTTACTTCGTCATTACTTTTATATACACAGACATCAAGTCCGTTTTTGATCGAGCAATGGCTTGAATTGCTTTAATTTTTTATTGATTCGCTTCAATTTACCAATTATTGACCTCTGATCATACAGGCTGGCCGCGAGGTGAAGGCGGTGAACTGTTAATCAATATGCTCTGCGTGCGTGAGTTCGAAGCTCATCCATGACGAGTATTTTTTTTATGAACACCTGAACTGAGTTCGGTAGGCACAAAAACTGATGTTTACCTACTTTTGTTAGTAACTCACCAAAAAACTTGTCAGGTCACAAAAAATTGGCGAACGAATCGGCACGCAAAATATTGAAGTTCGTCTAAGCTGAATAGTCAAGCAACCAAACGTTGAAAAATTAATTTCAAGTTTGTTCATGAAAAAAATTGGATGGCCAATGTAATACGTTTTGCTATTAAAACCATTCGAGGCACGGATTTTTGAAAAACTTGAGATTACTTTTTTGGCCAGTTTCTCCACGAACAACTATCGTTTCACAACGGAAGCAATATAAAGTTAGGTTTTCCTTAATTTTTTGTTTCGCATCGGTTGATAGTTTCAAAGCTCTAACAGGTTGCTTAGAAAAATTGGAAGTGTTAGCAAAACGACTCGGTCTAAAAAAAAATTTCCACCAGTCCTATTCTAAGACTAGTGTGCCAACTTCGTCATAACATTTTATATATACAGACATCAAGTCCATTTTTGATCGAGCAATGGCTTGAATTGCTTTAATTTTTTATTGGTTCGATTCAATTTACCAATGATTGACCTCTGGTCTTACAGGCTGGCAGCGAGGTGAAGGCGGTGAAATGTTAATCAATATGTTCTGCGTGCTTGGGTTCGAAAATCATCCCTGACGAGTAATTTTTTACAAATACCTGAACTGAAATCGGTAAACACAAAAACTGATGTTTACCTAATTTTGTTAATAACTCACCAAAAAACTAGTGAGGTCACAAAAAATAGGAGAAAGAATCAGCACGCAAAACATTGAAGTTCGTCTAAGCAGAATAGTCAAGCAACCAAACGTTGAAAAATTTCAAGTTTGTTCATGAAAAAAATTGGATGGCAAATGTAATACGTTTTGCTATTCAAACCATCCAAGACAAGGGTTTTTGAAAAACTTGAGGTTACTTTTTTGGCCGAGTTTTTCCACAAACAACTATCGTTTCACAATGGAAGCGATACAAAGTTAGGTTTTCCTTAATTTTTTGTTTCGCATCGGTTGATAGTTTCAAAGCTCTAACAGGTTGCTTAGAAAAATTGGAAATTTTAGCAAAACGATTCGGTCTATAAAAAGATTTCCACCAGTCCTGTTCTAAGACTAGTGTGCTAACATCGTCATTACATTTTATATACACAGACATCAAGTCCAATTTTGATCGAGCAATGGCTTGAATTGCTTTAAATTTTTTATTGGTTCGATTCAATTTACCAATGATTGACCCCTGGTCTTACAGGCTGGCAGCGAGGTGAAGGCGGTGAAGTGGTAATCAATATGTTCTGCGTGCGTGGGTTCGAAACTCATTCCTTACGAGTAATTTTTTACGAACACCTGAACTGAATTCGGTAGGCACAAAAACTGATGTTTACCTAATTTTGTTAATAACTCACCAAAAAACTCTTCAGGTCACAAAAAAATGGAGAAAAAATCGGCACGCAAAACATTGAAGTTCGTCTAAGCAGAATAGTCAAGCAACCAAACGTTTTGCTAATAAAACCATTCAAGGCACTGATTTTTGAAAAACTTGAGGTTAGTTTTTGGCCGAGTTTTTCCACAATTAAGTATCATTTCACAACGGAAGCAATATAAACTTAGGTTTTTCTTTACTTTTTGTTTCGCATTGGTTGATAGTTTCAAAGCTCTAACAGGTTGCTTAGAAAAATTGGAAGTTTTAGCAAAACGATTCGGTCTATAAAAAGATTTCCACCAGTCCTGTTCTAAGACTAGTGTGCTAACTTCGTCATTACATTTGTTATGCACAGACATCAAGTCCGTTTTTGATCGAGCAATGGCTTGAAGTGCTTTAATTTTTTATTGATTCGATTCAATTTACCAATGATTGACCTTTGATCTTACAGGCTGGCCGCGAGGTGAAGGCGGTGAAGTGTTAATCAGTTTGAAATTTGTTTGAAATTCGTTTGAATTTGTTTGAAATTTGTTTGAAATTCATCCCTGTCGATTAGTTTTAAAAACACCTGGATTGAGTTCGGTAAGCACAAAACTAATATTTACCTAGTTTTCATAATAACTCACCAAAAAATTTGTCAGATCACAAAAATTGAGGAAAGAATCGGCTCGCAAACCCAGGAAGTTTGTCTAAGCAGACTAGTCAAGCAACCAAACGTTGAAAAACTTTAAGTTTGTTCATGAAGAAAATCGGATGGCCAATGTTATACGTTTCCTATTGAAACCATTCAAGGCACGGATTTTTGAAAAACTTGAGGTTACTTTTTTGGCCGAGTTTTTCCACAATTAACTATCGTTTCACAACGGAAGCAATATAGAGTTAGGTTTTTCCCTAATTTTTTGTTTCGCATCGGTTGATAGTTTCAAAGCTCTAACAGGTTGCTTAGAAAAACTGGAAGTTTTAGCGAAATGATTTGGTCTATAAAAAGATTTGCACCAGTCCTGTTCTAAGACTAGTGTGCTAACTTTGTCATTACATTTTATATACACAGACATCAAGTCCGTTTTTGATCGAGCAATGGCTTGAATTGCTCTAATTTTTTATTGGTTCGATTCAATTTACCAATGATTGACCTCTGATCTTTTGGCTGGCAGCGAGGTGAAGGCGGTGAATTGTTAATCAATTTGTTTTGCGTGCATGGGTTTGAAATTCATCCCTGTCGGTTAGTTTTTAAAAACAGCTGAACTGCGTTCGGTAAGCACAAAAATATTATTTACCGAATTTTCATAAAAACTTACCAAAAAAATTGTCAGATCACAAAAATTTGGTGAAAGAATCGGCTCGCAAACATTTGAAGTTTGTCTAAGCAGACTAGTCAAGCAACCAAACGTTGAAAAACTTTAAGTTTGTTCATGAAGAAAATCGGATGGCCAATGTTATACGTTTTCCTATTGAAACCATTCTAGGCATGGATTTTTGAAAAACTTGAGGTTACTTTTTCGGCCAAGTTTTTTCACCTATAACTATCGTTTCTCAACGGAAGCAATATAAAATTAGGTTTTCCATATTTTTATTTTTTGCATCGTTTGATAGTTTCAAAGCTCTAACAGGTTGCTTAGAAAAACTGGAATTTTTAGCGAATTGATTTGGTCTATAAAGAGATTTGCACTAGTCCTGTTCTAAGACTAGAGTGCTTATTTCGTCGTTATATTTTCTATACACAGACGTCAAGTTTATTTTCGATCGAACAATGGCTTGATTTGATAAGTTTTTTTGTTTTGAGCAAAAAAGTTATTCAATTTGAAGCGAAGCAATTTTCCTTTATTTTTTTTGGTTCAATTCATTTTGCCAAAAAACTACTTCTGGTCTTATAGGTTTCCCGAGAGATTAAGGGATTGAAGTGCTAATCAATATTTTCTGCGTGCGTGGGTCCGAATCCCGTTCCTGTCGATTAGTTTTAAAAACACTTGAATTGAATTCGGTGAGCACAAAAACTGATATTTACCTAATTTTGTTAATAACTCACCCAAAAATTTGTCAGATCACAAAGAGTTGAATAAAAAATTGGCTCGCAAACCACTGAAGTTCGTCTAAGCAGACAAGTCAAGCAACCAAACGTTGGAAACTTTAAAGTTTGTTCATGAAGAAAATCGTATGGCCAAGGTTATACGTTTTTCTATTGAAACCATTCAAGGCATGGACTTTGAAAAGCTTCAGGTTACTTTTATGGCCGAGTTTTTCCACAAACAACTAACATTTTTCAACGGAAGCAAAAAAAAATAGGTTTTCCTTAATTTTTGTTTCGCTACGTTTGATAGTTTCAAAGCTCTAACAGGGTGCTTAGAAAAACTTGAAACTTTAGCGAAACGGTTTGGTCTATAAGAAGATTTGCACTAGTCATGTTCTAAGACAAGAGGTCTTATTTCGTCATTATATTTTCTACACACAGACGTCAAGTCTTTTTTTCAAAGAACAATGGCTTGATTTGATACGTTTTTTTGTTTTTTGAGTAAAAAAACTATTCTATTTGAAGCGAAGCACTTTTGCTTTCTTTTTTTATTGGTTCGATTCATTTTATCGAAAATTAACTTCTGGTCTTCCATTTTGCCCGAGAGGTTAAGGGGTTGAAGTGCTTTCCAATATGTTCTGCGTGCGTGGTTTCGAAACCCATTCCTGTCCAGTAATTTTTTAAAAACACCTGAACTGAATTCGGTAGGCACAAAAAATGATGTTCACCTGAAATTGTAAAAAAAAATTCAACAAAAATTTTGTCAGATCACAAACTTTTGAAGTAAGAATCGGCTCGCAAACCCTTGAAGTTCGTCTAAGCAGACTAGTCAATCAAACAAGCGTTGAAAACTTTAAAGATTGTTCATGAAGAAAATCGGATGGCCAATGTTATACGTTTTTCTATTGAAAAAATTTAAGGCATGGATTTTGAAAAAATTCAGGTTACTTTTTTGGCCGAGTTTTTCAACGGAAGCAATAAAAATTAGGTTTTCCTCAATTTTTTGTTTCGCTTCGTTTGATAGTTTTAAAGCTCTAACAGGTTGCTTAAAAACTTCAAAATTTACCGAAATGATTTGGTCTTTAAGAAGATTTACACTAGTCCTGTTCTAAGACTTCAGTATTATTTATTGGCCTTTTTTTCACAAAAAACTATCGTTTTTTTTGGATGAAATTCAAAATCAGGTTTCCCCTAATTTTTGTTCTGCTTCGTTTGATAGTTTCAAAGCTCTAACAGGTTGCTCTGAAAAAACTTGAAATTTAAGCGAAACGATTTGGTCTATAAAAAGATTTACACTAGTCCTGTTCTAAGACTAGAGTGCTTATTTCGTCATTATATCTTCTATAAACAAACGTCAAGTTTATTTTCGATCGAACAATGGCTTGATTTGAAGTTTTTTTCTAATTTGAGCAAATTATTTATTCATTTTGAAGCGAAGCAACTTTGCTTAGTTTTTTATTGGTTCAATTCATTTTACCAAAAAATGACTTCTGGTCCTACAAGCTTCCCGAGAGGCTAAGGGGTGGAAATCCTATTCAATATGTTCTGCGTGCGTGGTTCCGAAGCCCATCCCTGTCGATTAGTTTTTAAAAACACCTGAAATGAATTCGGTAAGCACAAAAACTGATAATTTTCTAATTTTGTTAATAATTCACCCAAAAATTTGTCAGATCACGAAAAATTGGAAGAGGATCGGCTCAAAAATCTTTGAAGTTCGTCTAAGCGGACTACTCAAGCAACCAAACGTTGAAAATTTTTAAGTTTGTTCATGAATAAAATCGGATGGCCAAGGTTGAACGTTTTTCTATTGAAACCATTTAGGGCATGGAAATTTGAAAAAATTCAGGTTACTTTTTTGGCCGAGTTTTTCGACAAAAAGTTATCATTTTTCAACGGACGCAATAAAAATTAGGTTTTCCCTAACTTTTTGTTTCGCTTCGTTTGATAGTTTTAAAGCTCTAACAGGTTGCTTAAAAAACCTTGAAAAATTAGCGAAATGATTTGATCTATAAAAAGATTTACACTAAACCTGTTCTAAGTCTAGAGTGCTTATTTCGTCATCATATCTTCTATACACAGACGTCAAATTTATTTTCGATCGAACAATGGCTTGATTTGATAAGTTTTTTTCTAATTTGAGCAAAAAAATTGTTTAATTTGAAGCGAAGCAAATTTGTTTAATTTTCATTATTTCAAATTATTTTACTAAAAAATGACTTCTGGTCCTACAGGTTTCCCGAGAGGTTAAATGGTTGAAATGCTATTCAAAATGTTCCGCGTGCGTGGTTCCGAAGCCCATCCCTGTCGATTACTTTTTAAAAACACTAAGAAATGAATTCGGTAAGCACAAAAACTGATATTTTCCTAATTTTGTTAATAACTCACCAAAAAATTTGCCAGATCACGAAAGTTTGGAAGAGGATCGGCTCGAAAATCTCTGAAATTTATCTAAGCAGACTAGTCAAGCAACCAAACGTAGACAATTTTTAAGTTTGTTCATGAAGAAAATCCGATGGCCAAGGTTATACGTTTTTCTATTGAAAAAATTTAAGGCATGGATTTTGAAAAAATTCAGGTTACTTTTTTGGCCGAGTTTTTCAACGGAAGCAATAAAAATTAGGTTTTTCTCAATTTTTTGTTTCGCTTCGTTTGATAGTTTTAAAGCTCTAACAGGTTGCTTAAAAACCTTCAAAATTTACCGAAATGATTTGGTCTTTAAGAAGATTTGCCCTAGTCCTGTTCTAAGACTAGAGTGCTTATTTCGTTGTTATTCTTTCTATACACTGACGTAAAGTCTATTTTTGATCAAACAATGGCTTGATTTGATAAGTTTTTTGTTTTGAGCGAAAAAAAAACTATTCTATTTGAAGCGAAGCAACTTTGCTTTAATTTTTTATTGGTTCGATTAGTTTTACCAAAAATTGATTTCTGGTGTTTCAGGTTGCCCGAGGGGTTAAGGGGTTGAAGTGATATTCAATATGTTGTGCGTGCGTGGGTCCGAATCCCATCCCCGTCGATTATTTTTTTAAAACATCTGAACTGAATTCTGTAAGCACAAAACTGATATTTACCTAATTTGTCTAGGAAGACTAAAAAATGTACCTAATTTTGTCTTGTTGCACGATTTGGTTCAAATTACTATTTGAACTAGCCCTGTTCTAGGGCTAAATTGCTAAATTCATCATTAAATTTCAAATACATTGAGGTTAAGTTTTTGGCCGAGCTTTCCCGCAAAAAGTTTATCGGTTTTCTATGAAAAAAAAACTATTCTATTTGAAGCGAAGCAACTTTGCTTCATTTTTTTGGGTTCGATTCACCTAATCAATGATTGCCTTCATACAGGGTGGCCGAGTGGTTACGCCGTTGGAATATAACTCCAATATGGTCCGAGTGCGTGGCTCTGAATCACATCTCTTTCGAATAATTTTTTAAAAACATCAACTGAACTCGGTGAGCACAAAAAGTGATTTCTACCAAAATCTGTTTATAACTCACTAAATAAGTTTTAAATCAAAAATTTTTGAGAACAATTCGGCATGCAAACAATTGAAGTTTGTCTAAGCAAACTAGTCAATCAACCAAAGTTTGAAAAACAACAAGTTGTTTCAAGAAGAAAGTCGGTTGGCCAATATTATACGTTTTTCAATTGAAACTAATCAATCAATGGAATTTCAAAAAACTTGAGGTTACGTTTTTGGCCGAGCTTTACCGCAAAAAAAATATCGGTTTTCTATGGAAGCAATTAAAATTGAAGTTTTTCTTATATTTTTGTTTCGATTCCTTTCATAGTTTCAAAGTTCGCTCAGAAAAACATGAAGTTTTAGCAAACTGATTTAGTCTATGAAACGTTCTGAAATGAGTACTGTTCTATAATTAGAAAACCTACTTCAGCCTTCCAGGTTAAATTCATAGACATCAATTCAAATAATGCACAATTTTGGTAAGATTTGATAGGTTTCCTTGTTTTGAGCAAAAAAATTATTCTATTTGAAGAAAAGCATCTTTGCTTAAATCTTTTATTGGTTCGATTGCATTTACCAATGTATGAATTCAGGTCTTACAGGTTGGCGGAGAGGTTAAGGCATTGAAATGCTAATCCAATATGTTCTGCGTGCGTGGGTTTGAATACCATCCCTGTCGATTAGTGTTTTAAAACACCTGAGCTGAAGTAGGTACCCAAAAAAACTGATATTTACTTAACTTTGTTAACAACTCAACAAAAAAGTTTACAGATCACAAAATTTCTTAGCAAAAAATGGAATGCAACCAATTGAAATTTGTCTGAGAAACAAACCAGTTTTTATCTTGAAACAAACCCTCCAAGCAAAAAAACTTTGAAAAGATTAATGTTACTTTTTTGGCCGAGATTTTCTGCAACAAAACTGCCTCCTATTGAAGTAACTCATGTTGAAATTTTTTAAAATTTTGTTTTGCATAGTTTCATAGTTTCGAAGCTATAATGGATTGCTTAGAAAAACAGAAAATTTTGGCGAAACGAGTTGGTAAATAAAACAATTTGAACTAAATCTGTACTAAAAGTATAGTGCTTCACAATTGTTTCGAAATTTCAAACTTTGCTGCAAAATTTTTTTTATTTCTTTTCAATTTACCAATGGCTGACCTGTGGCCAAAAGATAATGGCATTGAACTGCTAATTCAAAACGGTCTGCGTGCCTGGTAACGAGTACCATCTGTGCCGATTCGTTCTTAAAACTGAATTCGGTAATCTCAAAAACTGATTGTTTAGCTAAGTTTGTTAAAAACTCATCGAGAAAGTTGTCAGATCACAAAAACTAAGAGAATACATTGACTCGCCAAAATTAGCAGACTTGGTAAGCAACCAAATTTCAATCATTCAGAATTCTTCTTGAAGCAATTCGGATGGCTAAAAATATACGTTTTTTTTTATGGAACCATTGAAGCAAAAGAATTTTGAAAAACTGCATTTAGTTTTGCGGCCCAAGTTTTCAGCAACAAAACGACCTTTTCTCAATGGGAGAATTTTGAAAATAGGTTTTTTCTAATTTTTTGTTTCGCTTCGTTTCATTGTTTGAAAGCTCTAACAGGTTGCTTAGAAAAACGTGAAATTTCAGTGAAATGAATTGGTCTAAAAAACCCTTTGAACTTGTTCTGAAACTAGTTCGTCTTTCCAGTTTTTATACAGAGATGTCAATTCTATTTTCGATCGAGCAATGGCTTGCTTTGATAGTTTTCATTATTTTGAACAAAACAAAATTTTATTTGAAGCATAGCATCTTTGCTTCAAATTTCTATTGGTTCGATTCATTTTACCTCTGGTATTAAATTGGCCGATTTGTTAAGGCATTAAACTGCTTATGCAATACGCTCTGCGCTCCTGTGTGCGAATCCCATCTCTGACAATTAGTTTTCGAAAACACCTGAACAGAGTTCAGTAAGCACAAAAACTGATTTTTACCAAGTTTTTTTTAATATCATGCCAAGAAATTTGTCAGACCACTAGGCATTAGAAAATAAATTGGCTCATCATTTTTCAAAATTTGTCTAAGGAGTTTAGTCAAGCAAGGAAACGTTGAAAAGCTTTAAAATTTTTCATGAAGAAAATCGGATGACGATTTTTTTTATAGGTTTTTCTATCGAAAACAATCAAATATTGGAATTTTGAAAAAATTCAGGTTGCTTATTTGGTCCAGCTTTTCCAAAAAAAACTATCGTTTTTCAATGAAAGGAAGACAAAACTAAATTTTCCTTAAATTTTCAATTCGCTTTGTATGATAGTTTGAAAGCTCTAACAGGTTGCTTAGAAAACTTGAAAAATTGGCGAGAAGATTTGCTCTATAAAACGAATTAAACTAGTCCTGTTTCAGGATTAGAATATTTACTTCGTCAATACAATTTATTTACCAAAAACTTCGAAACTATTTTTGATCGAACGATGGCTTGATTTGATAGCTTTTTTTATTTTGAGCAAAAAGTTATTATATTTGAAGCATAGCATATCTTTGCTTCAAATTTTTATTGTTCGATTCAATTTACCAACGAATGAGTTCAGTGCAGACGGGGTGGTCGAATGGTTTAGGCGATGGATAGACTGCAAATCTAAAACGTTCTGTGTGCGTGAGTTCGAATCCCAGCTCTGTCGATTAGTTTTTAAAAACACCTGAACTGAATTCGGTGAGCACAACAACTTATGTTTACCTCAATTGATAATAACTCACCGAGACAGTTGTCAGATCACGAAAACTAAGAGAACAAATCGACTCGCCAAAATTAGCAGACTTGGCAAGCAACCAACTTTTCAATCATTCAGAATTCTTCTTGAAGCAATGCAATTCGGATGGCTAGATATATACGTTTTTTTTATGGAAACCATTGAAGCAAAAGTATTTTGAAAAACTGCAGGTTAGTTTTGTGGCCCAAGTTTTCAGCAAGAAAATTATCTTTTTTCAGTGGGAGAATTTCGAAAAGACGTTTTTCCTAAATTTTTGTTTCGCTTCGTTTCATTGTTTGAAAGCTCTAACAGGTTGCTTAGAAAAAATTGAATTTTCAGTGAAATGAATTGGTCTATAAAAAGCTTTGATCTTGTCCTGTTCTAAAACTAGAGTGCTTACCTCGTCTTTCCAGTTTTTATACAAAAATGTCAAGTCTATTTTCGATCGAGCAATGTCTTGCTTTGATAGGTTTTATTATTTTAAACAAAACAATATTCTATTTGAAGCATAGCATCTTTGCTTCAAGTTTTTATTGATTCGATTCAATTTACCAGCGAATGACTTCTGGTACTAAATTGGCCGATTTGTTAAGGCATTAAACTGCTTATCCAATACGCTCTGCGTTCCTGGGTGCGAATCCCATGTCTGACAATCAGTTTTCGAAAATACCTGAACAGAATTCAGTAAGCACAAAAACTGATTTATACCAAATTTTGTTAGTAACATACCGAGAAGTTTGTCAGATCACAAGGTATTAGAAGAAGAATCGGCTCACCATTTTTTTGAAATTTGTCTAAGCAGTTTAGTCAAGCAAGGAAACTTTGAAAATATTTAATTTTTTTCGTGAAGAAAATCGGATGACCATTGTTATACGTTTTTCTATCGAAAACAATCAAATAATGGAATTTTGAAAATCGTTTTTCAATGGAAGGAAGACAAAACTAAATTTTCCTTAAATTATCAATTCGCTTTGTATGATAGTTTGAAAGCTCTAACATGTTGCTTCGAAAAACTTCGTTTCGCAAAAATTGACGGTACGATTTGGTCTAAAAAACGATTTGAACTAGTCCTGTTTCAAGACTAGAATGCTTACTTCGTCAATACAATTTGATTACAAAAACTTCAAAACTATTTTTGATCGAACGATGGCTTGATTTGATAGCTTTTATTATTTTGAGCAAAAAAAATATTCTATTTGAAGCATAGCAAACTTCTTATGTTCGATTCAATTTACCAACGAATGGGTTCACTGCAGACATGGTGGTCGAATGGTTTAGGCGATGGATTGCCTGCTTATCTAATACGTTCTGTGTGCGTCGGTGCGATTTGCAGCTTTGTCGATTAGTTTTTAAAAACACCTGAACTGAATTCGGTGAGCACAACATCATTTGATACCTCAATTGATAATACCTCACCGAGAATTTACCAGATCACACAGTTGTAGAGATAGAATCGGGTCGCAACCTTTTGGAATTCGTCCAAGCAGAGTAGTCAAGCAATTAAATGTTCGAAAATTTTAAGTTTGTTCATGAACAAAATCGGTTGGCCAATGTTATACGTTTTTCTTTTGAAAACATTCAAGCAATGGAATTTTGAAAATTTTTCAGGTTATTTTTTTTTGGTCATGCTTTTCCACAAAATACGTTTTTCAAAGGAAGCAATTCAAAATTAAATTTTCCCTAAGTTTTTTTTTTGCTTCGTTTGATAGTTCGAAAGCCTTTATAGGTTGCTTAGAAAAGGTTCAAACTTTTGCCAAAAGAATTTGTATATAATCAGATTTGAACTAGTCCTGTTCTAAGACTAGAGTGCTTATTTTGTCATCACAGTTTTTATAAAAAGACCTCAAGTCTATTTTTGATCGAACAATGGCTTGATTTGATAGGTTTTATTATTTTGATTTAAAAAACATTCTATTTAAACCACAGCAACTGTGCTTCAACGTTTTATTGGTTTGATTCAATTTACCAAAGATTGACCTGTGGTCAGACAAGATGGCCGAGTAGTTTAAGTGTTGGACTGCCAATCCAATAAGTACTGCGTGCGTGGGTTCGAATGCCATCTCTGTCTATTAGTTTTTAAAAACACCTGAACTGAACTCGGTAAGCACAACAACTGATTTTTACCTAATTTGTTAATAACTCACCACGAAATTTTCCAGATCATAAAGTTCTAGAGCTGGAATCGGCTCGCAATTTTTTGAAGTTAGTCTAAGCAGACTAGTCAAGCAAATAAACGTTAAAAAATTTTAAGTTTGTTCATGAAGAAAGTCGGTTGGCCAATGTTATACATTTTTCTATTGAAGCCTTCCAAGCAATGGAGTTTTGAAAACTTCAAGTTTTTTTTTCGTCGAGTATTTCCACAAAAAAATGATTGTTTTTCAATGGAAGCAATTCAAAATTAAATTTACAGGCAGGCCGAGAGGTGAAGGCATTGAATTTCTATCAATATTTACTGCGTGCGTGTGTTCGAAACCCAGCCCTGTCCTGTAAGTTTTTGAAAACTAGTCTAAGCAGACTAGTCAAGCAATTAAACGTTGAAAATTTTAAGGTTGTTCATGAAGAAAGTCGGTTGGCCAAAGTTATACATTTTTTTATTGAAACTATACAGGCAATGGAATTTTGAAAAAATTTAGGTTGTTTTTTTTTTGGCTCAATTTTTTTACAAAAAATTATCGTTTTTTTCAATGGAATCGATTCAAAATTAGGTTTTCCTTAATTTTTTAGTTCGCTTCTTTTGATATTTTGAAAGCTGTAACAGGTTGCTTTCAAAAACTTGAAATTTCAGCGAAACGATTTGCGCTAAAAATGATTTGAACTAGTCCTGTTCTAGGACTATAGTGCTATATTCGTCATTACATTTCAAATACAAAGTGTCAAGTCTATTTTTGATTAAACAATGGCTTGATTTGATAGGTTTGTTTGTTTTGAGCCAAAAAAAAACATTATATTTGAAACGGAGCATCTTTGCTTCAAACTTTTATTGGTTTGAATCAATTCACCAACGGATGACCTCTGGTCAGACAGGGTGACCGTGTGTTTAAAGCGTTGGACTGCTTATGCAACTAAGTCTGCTTGCGTGGGTTCGAATCCCATATCTGTCGATTAGTTCTTAAACACACTTGAACTGAATTTCTTTAACCCAACAATAGATGTTTAGCTAAATTGTTGATAACTCAACGAGAATTTTCCTAGATCACAAAGTTCTAGAAAAAAAATTTGCTCGCAAACTATTGGACTTTGTCTAAGCAGACTCATCAAGCAATTAAACGTTGAAATTTTTCAGTTTGTTCATGAAGAAAATCGGTCAGCCAATGTTATAAAACTTTCTATTGGAATTTCGATAAATTTCAAGTTACTTTTTCGGTCAGCCAATGTCAAGTTTATCATGAACAACCTCAAATTTTCAACGTTTAATTGCTTGACTATTTTGTTTAGACAAATTCCAATTGTCTGCGAGCCAATTTTGTCTCCAAAACTTTGTGATCTGGTAATTTTTGCGGTGAGTAATTATCAATTTAGGTAAACATCAGTTGTTGTGCCTATCGAGATCAGTTCAGGTGTTTTCAAAAACTTACTGGACAGGGCTGGGTTTCGAACACACGCACGCAGTAAATATTGATAGCATATCAACGCCTTCACCTCTCTGGCTGCCTGTAAACTTAATTTTGAATTGCTTCCATTGAAAAACGACTATTTGTTTGTGGAAATACTCGGCAAAAAAAACCTGAAGTTTTCAAAAATCCATTGCTTGAAAGGCTTCAAAAGAAAAATGTATAACATTGGCCAACCGACTTTCTTCATGAACAAACTTAAAATTTTTTAAGGTTTATTTGCTTGACTAGTCTGCTTAGACTAATTTCAAAAAATTGCGAGCCGATTCCATCTCTAAAACTTTATGATTTGGAAAATTTGGTGGTGAGTTATTAACAAATTAGGTAAAAATCAGTTGTTGTGCTTACCGAGTTCAGTTCAGGTGATTTTAAAAACTAATAGACAGAGATGGCATTCGAACCCACGCACGCAGGGCTTTTTGGATTGGCAGTCCAACACTTTAACTGCTCGGCCATCTTGTCTGACCACAGGTCAATGATGGTAATTTGAACGAAACCAATAAAACTTTGAAGCACAGTTGCTGTGCTTCAAATAGAATGCTTTTAAATCAAAATAATAAAACCTATCAAATCAAGCCATTTTTCGATCAAAAAAAGAATTGAAGTCTTTTTTATAAAAAATGTAACGACGAAGGAAGCACTCTAGTCCTAGAACAGGGCTAGTTCAAATCATTTTATAGACAAATTCTTTTGGCAAACGTTTGAACCTTTTCTAAGCAACCTATGAAGGCTTTCGAACTATCAAACGAAGCGAAAAAAAACCTAAGGAAAATTTAATTTTGCATTGGTTCCATTGAAAAACGTTAATTTTTTGTGGAAAAGCATGACCAATTAAAATAACCTGAAAAATTTTCAAAATTGCATTGCTTGAATGTTTTCAAAAGAAAAACGTATAACAATGGCTAACCGAGTTTCTTCACGAACAAACTTAAAATTTTCCAACATTTAATTGCTTAACTACTCTGCTTAGACGAATTCCAAAAAGTTGCGACCCGATTTTATCTCTACAACTTCGTGATCTGGCAAATTCTCGGTGAGTTATTATCAATTGAGTTAAAAAAAAGATGTTGTGCTCACCGAATTCAGTTCAGATGTTTTTAAAAACTAATCGACAGAGCTGGGATTTGAAACAACGCACACAGAACGTATTAAATAGGCAGTCAATCCATCGCCTAAACCACTCGACCACCCAGTCTGCACTGATCTCATTCGTTGGTAAATTGAATCGAACAATAGAAATTTGAAACAAAGATATGCCATGCTTCAAATAGAATTTTTTTTTTGCTCAAAAGAATAAAAGCTATCAAATCAAGCCATCGTTCGATCAAAAATAATTTCGAAAATTTTGTAATTAATTTGTATTGACGAATTAAACATTCTAGTCTTGAAACAGGACTAGTTCAAATCGTTTTATATACCAAACCGTTTCCTCATTTTTGCGAAACGAAGTTTTTCTAAGCAACCTGTTAGAGCTTTCAAACTATCATACGAAGCGAATTGAAAATTTAAGGAAAATTTAATTTTGTCTTGCTTCCATTGAAAAACGATAGTTTTTTGTGGAAAAGCTGGACCAAAAAAACAACCTGAATTTTTTCAAAATTCCATTAATTGATTGTTTTCGATAGAAAAACGTATAACCATGGTCATCCGATTTTCTTCACGAAAAAACTTAAAGATTTTCAACGTTTCCTTGCTTGAGTAAACTGCTTAGACAAATTTCAAAAAATGGTGAGCCGATTCTTCTTCTAGTACCTTGTGATCTGACAAATTTCCCGATACGTTAATAAAAAAATTTGGTAAAAATCAGTTTTTGTGCTTACTGAATTCTGTTCAGGTGTTTTCGAAAACTAATTGTCAGAGATGGGATTCGCACACAGGAACGCAGAACGTATTGGGTTAGCAGCTTAATGCCTTAACAAATCGGCCAAATTGTTACCAGAGGTCATTCGATGGTAAATTGAATCGAACCAATAAAAACTTGAAGCAAAGATGCTATGCTTCAAATAGAAGATTGTTTTGTTCAAAATAATAAAACCTATCAAAGCAAATCATTGCTCCATCGAAAATAGAATTGACATCTTTGTATAAAAACTGGAAAAACGAGGTAAGCACTCTAGTTTCAGAACAGGACAAGTTCAAAGCGTTTTATAGACCAATTCGTTTCACTGAAATTTCAAGTTTTTCTAAGCAACCTGTTAGACTTTCATACAATGAAACGAAGCGAAACAAAAATTTAGGAAAAAACTTTTTTTCGAAAATCTCCCATTGAAAAAAAATAATTTTGTTGCTGAAAACTTGGGCCACAAAACTAAGCTGCAGTTTTTCAAACTGCTTTTGCTTCAATGATTTCAATAAAAGAAGTTATATATCTAGCCATCCGAATTGCTTCAAATATAATTCTGAATGATTGAAAAATTTGTTGCTTGCCAAGTCTGCTAATTTTGGCGAGTCGATTTGTTCTCTTGGTTTTTGTGATCTGACAACTGTCTCGGTGAGTTAGTATCAATTGAGGTAAACATAAAATGTTGTGTTCATCGAATTCAGTTCAGGTGGGATTCGAACTCTCGCACACAGAACGTATTAGATTAGCAGTCTATCCATCGCCTAAACCACTCGACCACCCAGTCTGCACTGATTTCATTCGTTGGTAATTTGAATCGAACAATAGAAATTTGAAGCAAAGATATGCTATGTTTCAAATAGAATATTGTTTTTGCTCAAAATAATAAAAGCTATCAAATCAAGCCATCGTTCGATCAAAAATAATTTTGAAATTTTTGTAATTAAGTTGTATTGACGAATTAAGCATTCTAGTCTTGAAACAGGACTAGTTCAAATCGTTTTATAGACCAAATCGTTTCGCCAATTTTTGCGAAACGAAGTTTTTCTAAGCAACCTGTTAGAGCTTTCAAACTATAATAATAAGCGAATTGAAATGTTAGGGAAAATTTTTTTTTCTTGCTTCCATTGAAAAACGATAGTTTTTTGTGGAAAAGCTGGATCAAAAAGCAACCTGAAATTTTTCAAAGTTCCATTATTTGATTGTTTTTGATAGAAAAACCTATAACAATGGTCATCCGATTTTCTTCATGAAAAAACTTAAAGCTTTTCAACGTTTCTTTGCTTGACTAAACTCCTTAGACAAATTTCAAAAAATGTTGAGCCGATTTTTTTTCTAATACCTTGTGATCTGACAATTTTCTCAGTATATTATTAACAAAATTTGGTAAAATCAGTTTTTGTGCTTACTGTTCAGGTTTTTTCGAAAAGTAATCGTCAGAGATGAGATTCGCACCCAGGAACGCAGAGCGTATTGGATAAGCAGTTTAATGCCTTGACAAATCGGCCATTTTAATACCAGAGGTCATTCGCAGGTAAATTGAATCGAACCAATAAAAATTTGAAGCAAAGATGCTATGCTTAAAATAGAATACTGTTTTGTTCAAAATAATAAAACCTATCAAAGCAAGCCATTGCTCGATCGAAAACAGAATTGACATCTTTGAATAAAAACTGGAAAGACGAGGTAAGCACTCTAGTTTCAGAACAGGATAAGTTCAAAGCGTTTTATAGACCAACTCGTTTCACTGAAATTTCAAGTTTTTCTAAGCAACCTGTTAGAGCTTTCAAACAATGAAACGAAGCGAAACAAAAATTTAGGAAAAACCTATTTTCGAAAATCTCCAATTGAAAAAATATAATTTTGTTGCTGAAAACTTGGGCCACAAAATAAACCTGCAGTTTTTCAAAATGCTTTTGCTTCAATGGTTTCCATAAAAAAACTTATATATCTAAGCATCCGAATGGCTTCAAGAAGAATTCTGAATGATTGAAATTTTGGTTGCTTGCCAAGTCTGCTAATTTTGGCGAGTCGATTTGTTCTCTTAGTTTTTGTGATCTGACAACTGTCTCGGTGAGTTATTATCAATTGAGGTAAACATAGGTTGTTGTGCTCACCGAATTCATTTCAGGTGTTTTTAAAAACTAATCAACATAGCTGGAATTCGAACCCACGCACACAGAACGCATTAGATTAACAGTCTATCCTTCGCCTAAACCACTCGGACACCCTGTCTGCAATGAACTCATTCGTTGGAAAATTGAATCGAACAATAAAAATTTGAAGCAAAGATATGCTACGCTTTAAATAGAATATTTTTTTGCTCAAAATTAAAAATCAAAAAAAACTATCAAATCAAGCCAACGTTCGATCAAAAATAGTTTTGAAGTTTTTGTAAATTAAATGTATTGACGAAGTAAGCATTCTAGTCTTGAAACAGGACTAGTTCGAATCGCTTTATAGACCAAATCGTTTTGCCAATTTTTCAAGTTTTCTAAGCAACCTGTTAGAGCTTTCAAACTATCATACGAAGCGAAGTGAAAATTTAGGGAAAATTTTATTTTGTCTTGCTTCCATTGAAAAATGATAGTTTTTTGTGGAAAAGCTGGACCAAAAAAGCAACCTGAAAATTTTCAAAATTCCATTATTTGAATGTTTTCGATAGAAAAACCTATAACAATGGTCATCCGATTTTCTTCATGAAAAAACTGAAAGCTTTTCAACGTTTCCTTGCTTGACTAAACTGCTTAGACAAATTTCAAAAAATGGTGAGCCGATTTTTTTTTCTAATACCTTGTGATCTGACATATTTCTCAGTATATTTTTAACAAAATTTGGTAAAAATCAGTTTTTGTGCTTACTGAATTCTGTTCAGGTGTTTTCGAAAACTAATTGTCAGAGATGAGATTCGCACCCAGGAACACAAAGCGTATTGGATAAGCAGTCTAATGCCTTAACATATCGGCGGATTTAATACCAGAGGTCATTCGCTGGTAAATTAAATCGAACCAAAAAAATTTTGAAGCAAAGATGCTATGCTTCAAATAGAATATTGTTTTGTTCAAAATAATAAAACCTATCAAAGCAAGCCATTGCTTGATCGAGAATAGAATTGACATCTTTGTATAAAAACTGGAAAGACGAGGTAAGCACTCTGGTTTCAGAACAGGACAAGTTCAAAGCGTTATATAGACCAACTCGTTTCACTGAAATTTCAAGTTTTTCTAAGCAACCTGTTAAAGCTTTCAAACAATGAAACGAAGCGAAGCAAAAATTTATGAAAAACCTATTTTCGAAATTCTCCCATTGAAAAAAAATTTTTTTGTTGCTGAAAACTTGGGCCACAAAACTAACCTGCAATTTTTCAAGATGCTTTTGCTTCAATGGTTTCCATAAAAAAACTTATATATTTAGCCATCCGAAATGCTTCAAGAAGAATTCTAAATGATTGAAAATTTGGTTGCTTGCCAAGTCTGCTAATTTTGACGAGTCGATTTATTCTCTTAGTTTTTGTGATCTGACAACTATCTCGATGAGTTTTTAACAAACTTAGGTAAACAATCATTTTCTAGGCTTACCGAATTCAGTTCATATATTTTTAAAAACGAGTCGGCACAGATGGCATTCGATACCAGGCACGCAGACCGTTTTGAATTAGCAGTCCAATGCCATTATATTTTGGCCATCCTGTCTGACCACAGGTCAGCTATTGGTAAATCAAAAAGAACCAAAAAAAAATTTGTAGCAAAGTTTGAAATTTCAAAACAATTGTGAAACACTCTACTTTTAGTACAGTTTTAGTTCAAATTGTTTTCTTTGCCTACTCGTTTCGCTAAAATTTTCTAAGCAATCCAATAAAGCTTCAAAACTATGAAACAATGCAAAACAAAATTTAAAATAACTTCAACTTAGGTTACTTCCAAAGGAGGTAATTTTTTTTGCAGAAAAACTCGGCCAAAAAAGTAAAATTAATTTTTTCAAAGTTTTTTTTCGCTTGGAGGGTTTGTTTCAATTTAAAAACGGAAAACATTGGCCATTTGATTTTCTTGATGAAATAACTCTAAATTGTTTCAAAGTTTGCTTGCGTGATTTGTCTGCTCAGACAAATTGCAATTGGTTGCATTCCATTTTGTGCTGTGAATTTTTGTGATCTGTAAACGTTTTTGGTGAGTTGTTAACAAAATTAGGTAAATATCAGTTTTTGTGGGTACCTATTTCAGCTCAGGTGTTTTAGAAAACTAATCGACAGGGATGGTATTCAAACCCACGCACGCAGAACATATTGGATTAGCATTTCAATGCCTTAACCTCTCCGCCAACCTGTAAGACCTGAAATCAAACATTGGTGAATGCAATCGAACCAATAAAAGAATTAAGCAAAGCTGCTTTTCTTCAAATAGAATAATTTTTTTGCTCAAAACAATGAAACCTATCAACTCTTACCAAAACTTTGCATTATTTGACTTGATGTCTATGACTTTAAACTGGAAGGCTGAAGTAGGTACTCTAATTTTAGAACAGTACTCATTTCAGAACGTTTCATAGACCAAACCAGTTCGCTAAAACTTCATGTTTTTCTGAGCGAGCTTTGAAAGGAATCGAAACAAAAATATAAGAAAAACTTCAATTTTAATTGCTTCCATAGAAAACCGATAATTTTTTGCGGGAAAGCTCGGCCAAAAACGTTACCTCAATTTTTTGAAATTCCATTGGTTGATTAGTCTGTGTATTTGAAATTAAATGATGAAGTTAGCAATTTAGACTTAGAACAGGGCTAGTTCAAATAGTTATTTGAACCAAATCGTGCTACAAGACAAAATAAGGTAATTTTTTTATTCTTCCTAGACAAAATTAGGTAAATATCAGTTTTGTGCTTACAAAATTCAGTTCAGATGTTTTGAAAAACTAATCGACGGGTATGGGATTCGGACCCACGCACGCACAACATATTGAATATCACTTCAACCCCTAACCCCTCGGGCAAACTGAAACATCAGAAGTCAATTTTTGGTAAATTGAATCGAAAAAATAAAAAATTAAAGCAAAGTTGCTTCATTTCAAATAGAATAGTTTTTTTTGCTCAAAACAAAAAACTTATCAAATCAAGCCATTGTTCGATCAAAAAAAGACTTGACGTCTGTGTATAGAAAAAATAACGATGAAATAAGTACTCTAGTCTTAGAACAGAACTAGTGCAAATCTTCTTAAAGACCAAATAATTTCGCTAAATTTTCAAGGTTTTTTAAGCAACTTGTTAGAGTTTTAAAACTATCAAACGAAGCGACACGAAAAATTAAGTAAAACCTAATCTTTATTGCTTACGTTGAAAAACGATAAATTTTTGTGGAAAAACTCGGCCAAAAAGTAACCTGAATTTTTTCAAAATCCATGCCTTAAATGGTTTCAATAGAAAAACGTATAACCTTGGCATTCCGATTTTCTTCCTGAACAAACCTAAAATTTTCAATGTTTGGTTGCTTGACTAGTTGCTTAGACGAACTGCAAAGTTTTTGGGTGAGTTATTAATAAAATTAGGAAATAATCAGTTTTTGTGCTTACCGAATTCATTTCAGGTGTTTTTAAAAACTAATCGACAGGGATGGGATTCGGAACCACGCACGCAGAACATATTGAATAGCCTTTCAACCCCTTAACCTCTCGGGAAACCTTTAGGACCAGAAGTCAGTTTTTAGTAAAATGAATTGAACCAATAAAAAATTAGGCAAGGTTGCTTCGCTTCAAATTGAATAATTATTTAGCTCAAATTAGAAAAAAACATATCAAATCAAGCCATTGTTTGATCAAAAATAAACAAGACGTCTGTGTATAGAAAATATAATGACGAAATAAGCTCTCTATTCTTAGAACAGGACTAGTGTAAATATTTCTAGAGACCAAATCGTTTCGCTTAAATTTTAAGTTTTTCTGAGCAACCTGTTAGGCTTTGAAACTATCAAACGAAGCAAAACAAAAAATTAGGGGAAACCTGATTTTGAATTGCCTTCATCGAAAAACGATGTTTTTTTTTGTGGAAAAACGGCCAAAAAAGTACCCTGAAGTTTTTCAAAACTCCATGCCTTGAATGGTTTCAATAGAAAAACGTATAACATTGGCCATCCGATTTTCATCATGAACAATCTTAAAGTTTTTCAATGTTTATTTGATTGACTAGTCTGCTTAGACAAACTTCAGGGGTTTGTGAGCCAATTCTTACTACATTTTATGATCTGACAATTTTTTTGGTGAGTTTTTTTACATATTTAGGTGAACATCATTTTTGGTGCCTACCGAATTCAGTTCAGGTGTTTTAAAAAAAATTACAGGACAGGAATGGGTTTCGAAACCACGCACGCAGAACATATTGGAAAGCACTTAAACCCCCTAACCCCTCGGGCAATTTGGAAGATCAGAAGTCGATTTTCGATAAAATGAATCGAACCAATAAAAAAAGAAACCAAAGCTGCTTCACTACAAATAGAATAGTTTTTTTTGCTCAAAACAAAAAAAACTTATCAAATCAAGCCATTGTTCGATGGAAAGTAGACTTGACGTCTGTGTGTAGAAAATAAAATGGCGAAATAAGCACTCTTGTCTTAGAACATGACTAGTGCAAATCTTCTTATAGACCAAACCGATTCGCTAAAATTTCAAGTTTTTCTAAACACCCTGTTAAATCTTTGAAACTATCAAACGAAGCGAAACAAAAAATTAAGGAAAACCTAATTTTTTTGCTTCCGTTGAAAAACGTTAGTTGTATGTGGAACAAATCGGCGAAAAAAGTAACCTGAAGCTTTTCAAAGTCCATGTCTTGAATGGTTTCAATAGAAAAACGTATAACCTTGGCCATCCGATTCTCTTCATGAACAATTTTAAAATTTTTCAACGTTTTTTTGCTTGACTAGTCTGCTTAGACGAACTTTAAGGGTTTGCGAGTCGACTCTTACTCCAATTTTTTGTGACCTGGCAAGTTTTTTGGTGAGCTCAAAACACTCAAATAACAATTAAGCAGGGTCTCAGGTTTTGGAGATGCGGTGCACTTATCTCCGTGCCTCTCGCATGCAAAGCGAGCGCTCTAACGTTCGGGCTGCCTCCACGTTGTGGTAAAGTACCGCGTAGGTGTTTTGTCCAGTCGGCAATTTTGAGTTTTTTTCTTAGTAGTTCTGCTTTTGGCATGAAGTTTCAATATGCAATAGTTTTTTCTGCAGAAAGCCAAAAACAATTACGGAAGCTCTGGAGATGCAGGGCATTGATCCCCTTACCTCTCGCATGCGAAGCGAGCGCTCTACCATTTCAGTTACATCCAAGTTAATAATAACTATCGCGCAGGTCTCTAGCTCAATCGGCAACTATGAGATTTTTTTTCGCAGAAAGTCTGCTTCTGTTAGGAAGTTTCAATATGCAATACTTTTTCTTCAGAAAGCAAACAACAATTACGCAAGGTATCAGGTTATGGAGATGCAGGGCCTCTTTCTCCGAACCTCTCGCAAGCAAAGCGAATGATCTACCATTCGGGATACCTCCACGTTGTGTTAAAGTATCGCGTAGGTAGTTTGTCCAGTCGGCAATTCTGAGTTTTTTTTGGGTAGATCTGCTATTGGATTGAAGTTTCAATGTGCAATAGTTTTTCTACAGAAAGAGAAAAACAATTACGGCATGTCTTAAGTTTTGTAGATGCGGAGAATTGATCCACGTACCACTCTCATGCGAAACGAGCTCTCTACAATTTGAGCTACATCCACGTTGTTAAGAAACATCGCATAGGTCTCTTGCTCAATCGGCAGCTATGCGGTTTTTTTTCGCAGAAAGTCTGCTTCTGTTAAGAAGTTTCAATATGCATTTTTTCCCCTCAGAAATCAAACAACAATTACGCAAGGTATGAGGTTATGGAGATGCAGGGCCTTCATCTCCGAAACTTTCGCAAGCAAAGCGAGCGATCTACCATTCGGGATACCTCCACGTTGTGTTAAAATATCGCGTAGGTAGTTTGTCCAATCGGCATTTCTAGATCTGCTATTGGATTGAAGTTTCAATGTGCAATAGTTTTTCTGCAGAAAGAGAAAAACAATTACGGAATGCCTTAAGTTTTGGAGATGTGGGCATTGATCCCGGTACCTCACGCATGCGAAGCTACCGCTCTACCATTATACCTACATCCCCGTTGTTAAAACCTATCGCATAGCTCTTGCTCAGTCGTCAACTATGAGTTTTTTTCGCAGAAAGTCTGCTTCTGTTAAGAATTTTCAACATGCAATAGTTTTTCTTCAGAAAGCAAACAACAATTATGCAAGGTGTCAGGTTATGGAGATGCAGGGCATTCATCTCCGAGCTCTCGCAAGCAAAACGAGCCATCTACCATTCGGGCTCTCTCAACGGGTAAAACTATCGCGTAGGTGTTTTGGCCAGACGGCAGTTATGAGTTTTTTCGCAATAGGTCTGTTTTGGAATGAAGTGCAATAGTTTTTCTGCAGAAAGCGAAAACATTTACGGAAGCTCTGGAGATGCGGGGCATTGCTACCCAAAACTCTCGCATGCGAAGCGCGCGCTCTATTATTTGAGCTACATCCACGTTGTTTAAGATTATCACGCTGGTCTAGCTCAGTCGGCAGCTATGGGTTTTTTCGCAGAAGGTCTACTTTTGAATGAAGTTTCAATATGCAATAGTTTTTCTTCTGAAAGCGAATAACGATTACGCAGTATCTCAGGTTTTGGAGATGCGGGGCATTTACCTCCATGCCTCTCCCATGCAAAGCGAGGGCTGTAACGTTCGGGCTGCCTCCACCTTGTTGTAAAGTACTGCTAAGGTGTTTTGCCCAGTCGGCAATTTTGAGTTTTTTCTTAGTAGTTCTGCTTTTGGCATTAAGTTTCAATATGCAATAGTTTTTACCTTCAGAAAGCGAACAACAATTGCGCAGGGTCTCAGTTTTTGGAGAAGCGAGGTATTTATATCCGTATCTCTCGCATGCAAAGCGAGCGCTCTACCATTCGGGCTACCTCCACGTTGTGTTAAAGTATCGCGTAGGTAGTTTATCCAGTCGGAAATTCTGAGTTTTTTTCTTAGTAGGTCTGCTATTGGATTAAAGTTTCAATGTGTAAAAGTTTTTCTGCAGAAAGATAAAAACAATTACGGAAGGTCTTAAGTTTTGGAGATTTGGGGCATTGATCACCGTACCTCTCGCATGCGAAGCGAGCGCTCTACCATTTGAGCTACATCACCGTTGATTAGATGTATCGCGTTGGTCTGATGCTCAGTCGGCAACTATGAGGTTTTTTGTCGCAGAAAGTCTGCTTCTGCTAGGAAGTTTCAATATGCAATACTTTTTCTCCAGAAAGCAAACAACAATTACGCAAGGTCTCAGGTTATGGAGATGCAGGGCCTTCATCTCCGAATCTCTCGCAAGCAAAGCGAGCGATCTACTATTCGCGATACCTCCACGTTGTGTTAAAGTATAGCGTAGGTAGTTTGTCCAGTCGGCAATTCTGAGTTTTTTCTTGTTAGATCTGCTATTGGGTTGAAGTTTCAATGTGCAATAGTTTTTCTGCAGAAAGAGAAAAACACTCACGAAATGTCCTAAGTTTTGGAGATATTGGGCATTGATACCGGTTCCTCTGGCATGCGAAGGGAGCGCTCTACCATTAGAGCTACATCCCCGTTGTTAAGATCTATCGCGTAGGTCTCATTCTCAGTCGGCAACTATGAGGTTTTTTGTCGCAGAAAGTCTGCTTCTGTTAAGAATTTTCAATGTGCAATACTTTTTCTTCAGAAAGCAAACAACAATTACGCAAGGTCTCAGGTTATGGAGATGCAGGGCATTTATCTCCGAACCTCTCGCAAGCAAAGCGAGCGATCTACCATTTGGGGTACCTCCACTTTGTGTTAAAGTATCGCGTAGGTAGTTTGTCCAGTCGGCAATTCTGAGTTTTTTCTTGGTAGATCTGCTATTGGGTTGAAGTTTCAATGTTCAATAGTTTTTCTGCAGAAAGAGAAAAACAAACAATTTCGAAATGTATTAAGTTTTGGAGATGCGGGGCATTGATCTCCGTACCTCTCGCATGCGAAGCGAGCGCTCTACCATGTGACGTACATCCCCGTTGTTAAGAACAATCGTGTAATTGTCTTGCTCAGTCGGCAACTATGAGGTTTTTCGCAGAAAGTCTGCTTCTGGAAAGAAGTTTCAATATGCAATATTTTTTCTCCAGAAAGCAAACAACAATTATGCAAGGTCTCAGGTTATGGAGATGCAGGGCCTTCATCTCCGAATCTCTCGCAAGCAAAGCGAGCGATCTACCATTCGCGATACCTCCACGTTGTGTTAAAGTATAGCGTAGGTAGTTTGTCCAGTCGGCAATTCTGAGTTTTTTCTTGGTAGATCTGCTATTGGGTTGAAGTTTCAATGTGCAATAGTTTTTCTGCAGAAAGAGAAAAACACTCACGAAATGTCCTAAGTTTTGGAGATATTGGGCATTGATACCGGTTCCTCTGGCATGCGAAGGGAGCGCTCTACCATTAGAGCTACATCCCCGTTGTTAAGATCTATCGCGTAGGTCTCATTCTCAGTCGGCAACTATGAGGTTTCTTGTCGCAGAAAGTTTGCTTCTGTTAAGAATTTTCAATGTGCAATACTTTTTCTTCAGAAAGCAAACAACAATTACGCAAGGTCTCAGGTTATGGAGATGCAGGGCGTTTATCTCCGAACCTCACGCAAGCAAAGCGAGCGATCTACCATTTGGGGTACCTCCACTTTGTGTTAAAGTATCGCGTAGATAGTTCGTCCAGTCGGCAATTCTGAGTTTTTTCTTGGTAGATCTACTATTGGGTTGAAGTTTCAATGTTCAATAGTTTTTCTGCAGAAAGAGAAAAGAAAAACAATTTCGAAATGTCGTAAGTTTTGGAGATGCGGGGAACTGATCTCCGTACCTCTCGCATGCGAAGCGAGCGCTCTACCATTTGACGTACATCCCCGTTGTTAAGAACAATCGCGTAATTCTCTTGCTCAGTCGGCAACTATGAAGTTTTTCGCAGAAAGTCTGCTTCTGGAAAGAAGTTTCAGTATGCAATAGTTTTTCTTCAGAAAGCGAATAACGATTACACAGGGTCTCAATTAACTTTCTCCAGAAAACTACTGAATATTGAAATCTTGTACAAGAAATACCTTCCCAGAAATTTTATAACCTCTTGTTTGCCGACTGAAACAAAATCTTCCTCGACAGTTCAAAACTATGGGAATGTAGCTCAAATGGTAGAGCGCTGGCTTTGCATGCGAAAGGTACGGGGATCGATGCCCCGCATCTCTAAAAATAGAGCCACTCATCAAATGCTAATCACTATCTCAAGATAATATATTGCATATTGAAATTCCTAACAAGTAGATTTTCTGCGAATGAAAAGAAAAACTTCATAGTTGCTGACTAAGCGAAAAAAAATTTCGCGAGATTTGATAAACATGGGATGAAGGTCAAATGGTAGAGCGCCTACTTAGCGAGCCAGAAGTACGGGGAGTAATACCCGGCTTCTCCGAAGTTAAGGACATCGAGCAATTAATTAACTTTCTTCGGAAAAATACTGAAAATTGAAGTCTTCTACAAGAAATACCTTCCAAGAAAATTTATAACCTCTTGTTTCCCGACTGAAACAAAAGCTTCCTCGACAGCTCTAAACTATGGGGATGTAGCTCTAATGGTAGAGCGCTCGCTTAGCATGCGAGAGCTAGGGGGATCAATGCCCCGCATCTCCAAAATAAGAGCCACTCATCAAAAGGTAATCACTATCTCCAGATAATCTATTGCATATTGAAATTCCTAACAAGTAGATTTTCTGCGAACGACAAGAAAAACTTCATAGTTGCTGACTAAGCGAAAAAACTTCCGCGAGATTTGATTGTAATGGGGATGAAGGTCAAATGGTAGAGCGCCCACTTATAAAGCCAGGAATACGGGGAGCAATACCCCGCATCTCCAAAGTTAAGGACATCGAGTATTTAATGAACTTTCTCCAGAAAACTACTGAATATTGAAATCTTGTAAAGGAAATACCTTCCCAGAAATATTATAACCTCCTGTTTCCCGACTGAAACAAAAGCTTCCTCGACAGTTCAAAACTACGGGGATGTAGCTCAAATTGTAGAGCGGTCGCTTTGCATGCGAGAGGTACGGTGATCGATGCACCGCATCTACAAAACAAGAGCCACTCATCAAAAGGTAATCACTATCTCTAGATAATCTATTGCATAATGAAATTTCTAACAAGTAGAATTTCTGCGAACGAAAAGAAAAACTTCGAAGTGCTGACTAATCGAAAAAAAAAATCCGCGAGATTTGATAAACATGGCATGTAGGTCAAATTGTAGAGCGCCTACTTAGCAAGCCAGAAGTACGGGGAGCAATTCCCCGCATCTCCGAAGTTAAGGACATCGCGCAATAAGTAACTTTCTTCAGAAAACTAGTGAATTTTGAAGTCTTATACAAGAAATACCTTCCCAGAAAATTTATAACCTCTTGTTTGCCGACTGAAACAAAGGCTTCCTCGACAGTTGTAAACAATGGGGATGTAGCTCAAATGGTAGAGCGCTCTCTTTGCATGCGAGAGGTACCGGGATCGAAGCTCCGAATCTCCAAAACTACAGCCACTCATCAAATGGTAATCACTATCTCAAGATAATCTATTGCATATTGAAATTCCTAACAAGTAGATTTTCTGCGAACGAAAAGAAAAACTTCATAGTTGCTGACTAAGCGAAAAAAACTTCCGCGAGATTTGATAACCATGTGATGTAGGTCAAATGGTAGAGCGCCAACTTATCGAGCCAGAAATACGGGGAGCAATACCCCGCATCTCCAAAATTAAGGACATCGAGTATTTAATTAACTTTCTTCAGAAAACTACTGAATATTGAAATCTTGTACAAGGAATATTTTCCCAGAAAAATTATAACCTCTTGTTTGCCGACTGAAACAAACGCTTCTTCGACAGTTCTAAACTATGGGGATGTAGCTCAAATGGTAGAGCGCTCTCTTTGCATGCGAGAGGTACCGGGATCGAAGCTCCGAATCTCCAAAACTAGAGCCACTCATCAAATGGTAATCAATATCTCCAGATATTCTATTGCATATTGAAATTCCTAACAAGTAGATTTTCTGCGAACGAAAAGAAAAACTTCATAGTTGCTGACTAAGCGAAAAAAACTTCCGCGAGATTTGATAACCATGGGATGTAGGTCAAATGGTAGAGCGCCAACTTATCGAGCCAGAAATACGGGGAGCAATACCCCGCATCTCCAAAGTTAAGGACATCGAGTATTTAAATAACTTTCTTCGGAAAACTACTGAATATTGAAATCTTGTACAAGGAACATTTTCCCAGAAAAATTATAACCTCTTGTTTGCCGACTGAAACAAAAGCTTCTTCGACAGTTCTAAACCATGGGGATGTAGCTCAAATGGTAGAGCGCTCTCTTTGCATGCGAGAGGTACCGGGATCGAAGCTCCGAATCTCCAAAACTAGAGCCACTCATCAAATGGTAATCACTATCTCAAGATAATCTATTGCATATTGAAATTCCTAACAAGTAGATTTTCTGCGAACGAAAATAAAAACTTCATATTTGCTGACTAAGCGAAAAAAAATTCCGCGAGATTTGATGAACATGGGATGTAGGTCAATTGGTAGAGCGCCCACTTATCAAGCCAGAAGTACGGGGAGCAATACTCCGCATCTCCAAAGTTAAGGACATCGAGTATTTAATTAACTTTCTTCAGAAAACTACTGAATATTGAAATCTTGTACAAGGAATATTTTCCCAGAAAAATTATAACCTCTTGTTTGACGACTGAAACAAAAGCTTCTTCGACAGTTCTAAACTATGGGGATGTAGCTCAAATGGTAGAGCGCTCTCTTTGCATGCAAGAGGTACAAGGATTGATGCCACGCATCTCCAAAACTAGAGCCACTTATCAAATGGAAATCAATATCTCCAGAGATTCTATTGCATATTGAAATTCCTAACAAGTAGATTTTCTGCGAACGAAAAGAAAAACTTCATAGTTGCTGACTAAGCGAAAAAAACTTCCGCGAGATTTGATAACCATGGGATGTAGGTCAAATGGTAGAGCGCCAACTTATCGAGCCAGAAATACGGGGAGCAATACCCCGCATCTCCAAAGTTAAGGACATCGAATATTTAATTAACTTTCTTCAGAAAACTACTGAATGTTGAAATCTTGTACAAGGAATATTTTCCCAGAAAAATTATAACCTCTTGTTTGCCGACTGAAACAAAAGCTTCTTCGACAGTTCTAAACTATGGGGATGTAGCTCAAATGGTAGAGCGCTCTCTTTGCATGCGAGAGGTACTGGGATCGAAGCTCCGAATCTCCAAAACTAGAGCCTCTCATCAAATGGTAATCACTATCTCAAGATAATCTATTGCATATTGAAATTCCTAACAAGTAGATTTTCTGCGAACGAAAAGAAAAACTTCATAGTTGCTGACTAAGCGAAAAAAAATTCCGCGAGATTTGATGAACATGGGATGTAGGTCAATTGGTAGAGCGCCCATATATCAAGCCAGAAGTACGGGGAGCAATTCTCCGCATCTCCAAAATTAAGGAAATCGAGTATTTAATTAACTTTCTTCAGAAAACTACTGAATATTGAAATCTTGTACAAGGAATACCTTCCCAGAAAATTTATAACCTCTTGTTTGCCGACTGAAACAAAGGCTTCTTCGACAGTTCTAAACTATGGGGATGTAGCTCAAATGGTAGAGCGCTCTCTTTGCATGCGAGAGGTACCGGGATTGATGCCCCGAATCTCCAAAACTAGAGCCACTCATCAAATGGTAATCGCTATCTAAAGATAATCTATTGCATATTGAAATTGCTAACAAGTAGATTTTCTGCGAACGAAAAGAAAAATTTCATAGTTGCTGACTAAGCGAAAAAAAATTCCGCGAGATTTGATGAACATGGGATGTAGGTCAATTGGTAGAGCGCCCACTTATCAAGCCAGAAGTACGGGGGGCAATACTCCGCATCTCCAAAGTTAAGGACATCGAGTATTTGATTAACTTTCTTCAGAAAACTACTGAATACTGAAATCTTCTACAAGAAATACCTTCCCAGAAAATTTATAACCTCTTGTTTGCCGACTGAAACAAAAGCTTCCTCGACAGTTCTAAACTATGGGGATGTAGCTCAAATGGTAGAGCGCTCGCTTTGCATGCTAGAGGTACGGGGATCGATGCCTCGGATGTCCCAAACTAGATCGACTCATCAAAAGGTAATCACTATCTCCAGATAATCTATTGCATATTGAAATTCCGAACAATTAGATTTTCTGCGAACGAAAAGAAAAACTTCAGCGAAAGAAAATTCCGCGAGATTTTGGTAAACAAGGGATGTAGGTCAAATAGTAGAGCGCCTACTTAGCTAGCCAGAAGTACGGGGAGCAATGCCCCGCATCTCCGAAGTTAAGGACATTGAACAATTAATAACTTTCTTCAGAAAACTACTGAAAATTGAAGTCTTATACAAGAAATACCTTCCAAGAAAAATTGTAACCTCTTGTCTGCCGACTGAAACAAAGGCTTCCTCGACAGTTCAAAACTATGGGGATGTAGCTCAAATGGTTAAGAGCTCGCATTGCAAGAGTCACTCATCAAATGGTAATCACTGTCTCCAGAAAATCTATTGCATATTGAAATTCCTAACAAGTAGATTTTTTGCGAACGAAAAGAAAAACTTCATAGTTGCTGACTAAGCGAAAAAAACTTCAGCGAGATTTGATAGTAATGGGGATGAAGGTCAAATGGTAGAGCGCCCACTTATCAAGCCAGGAAAACATGGAGCAATACCCCGCATCTCCAAAGTTAAGGACATCGAGTATTTAATTAACTTTCTTCAGAAAACTTCTGAATATTGAAATCTTTTACAAGAAATACCTCACCAGAAAATTTATAACTTCTTGTTTGCCTGAAACAAAGGCTTCAACGACAGTTCAAAACTATGGGGATGTAGCTCAAATTGTAGAGCGATCGCTTAGCATGCGAGAGGTACGGAGAGCAATGCCAGGCATCTCCAAAACTAGAGCCACTCATTAAAAGCTAATCATTATCTCCAGATAATCTATTGCAGATTGAAATTCCTAACAATTAGATTTTCTGGGAACGAAAAGAAAAACTTCATAGTTGACTAAGCGAAAAAAAATTCCGCGAGATTTGATAAACATGGGATGTAGGTCAAATGGTAGAGCGCCTACTTAGCAAGCCAGAAGTACGGGGAGCAATACCCGGCATCTCCGAAGTTAAGGACATCGAGCAATTAATTAACTTTCTTCAGAAAACTACTGAAAATTGAAATCTTGTACAAGAAATACCTTCCCAGAAAAATTTTAACCTCATGTTTGCCGACTGAAACAAAGACTTCCTCGACAGTTCTAAACTATGGGGATGTAGCTCAAATGGTAGAGCGCTCGCTTTGCATGCGAGAGGTACGGGGATCGATGCCCCGCATCTCAAAAAGTAGAGCCACTCATTAAATGGTAATCACTATCTCCAGATAATCTATTGCATATTGAAATTCCTAACAAGTAGATTTTCTGCGAACGAAAAGAAAAACTTCATAGTTGCTGACTAAGCGAAAAAAAAATTCCGCGAGATTTGATACCCATGGGATGTAGGTCAAATGGTAGAGCGCCTACTTAACAAGCCAGAAGTACGGGGAGCAATACCCCGCATCTTCGAAGTTAAGGACATCGAGTATTTAAATAACTTTCTTTAGAAAACTACTGAGTATTGAAATCTTGTACAAGAAATACCGTCCCAGAAAATTTATAACCTCTTGTTTGCCGACTGAAACAAAAGCTTCCTCGACAGTTCTAAACTATGGGGGTGTAGCTCAAATGGTAGAGCGCTCGCTTTGCATGCGAGAGGTACGGGGATCGATGCCCGCATCTCCAAAAGTAGAGCCACTCATCAAATGGTAATCACTATCTCCAGATAATCTATTGCATATTGAAACTCCTAACAAGTAGATTTTCTGCGAACGAAAATAAAAGCTTCGTAGTTGCTGACTAAGCGAAAAAAAAAATCCGCGAAATTTGATAAACATGGGATGTAGGTCAAATGGTAGATCACCTACTTAGCCAGCCAGAAGTACGGGGAGCAATACCCCGCAACTCCGAAGTTAAGGACATCGAGCAATTAATTAACTTTCTTCAGAAATCTACTGAATATTGAAGTCTTATACAAGAAATACCTTCCCAGAAAATTTATAACCTCTTGTTTGCCGACTGAAACAAAGGCTTCCTCGACAGTTGTAAACTATGGGGATGAAGCTCAAATGGTAGAGCGCTCGCTTTGCATGCGAGAGGTACGGGGATCGATGCCCCGGATCTCCAAAACTAAATCTACTCATCAAATGGTAATCACTGTCTCCAGATAATCTATTGCACAGTGAAATTCCTACCAAGTAGATTTTCGGCGAACGAAAAGAAAAACTTCATAGTTGCTGACTAAGCGAAAAAAAAAATTCCGCGAGATTTGATAACCATGGGATGTAGGTCAAATAGTAGAGCGCCTACTTAACAAGCCAGAACTACGGGGAGCAATACCCCGCATCTCCGAAGTTAAGGACATTGAACAATTAATTAACTTTCTTCAGAAAACTAATGAAAATTGAAGTCTTATACAAGAAATACCTTCCCAGAAAATTTATAACCTCTTGTTTGCCGACTGAAACAAAGGCTTCCTCGACAGTTCTAAACTATGGGGATGTAGCTCAAATGGTAGAGCGCTCGCTTTGCATGCGAGAGGTACGGGGATCTAAGCCCGGGATCTCCAAAACTAGATCCACTCAATAAATGGTAATCTCTGTCTCCAGATAATCTATTGCATATTGAAATTCCTAACAAGTAGATTTTCTCCGAACGAAAAGAAAAAGTTCATAGTTGCTGACTCAGCGAAAAAAAATTGCGCGAGATTTGATAACCATGGGATGTAGGTCAAATGGTAGAGCGCCTACTTAACAAGCCAGAAGTACGGGGAGCAATACCCCGCATCTCCGAAGTTAAGGACATTGAACAATTAATTAACTTTCTTCAGAAAACTACTGAAAATTGAAGTCTTATACAAGAAATACCTTCCCAGAAAAATTATAACCTCTTGTTTGACGACTGAAACAAAGGCTTCCTCGACAGTTCTGAACTATGGGGATGCATCTTAAATGGAAGAGAGCTCGCTTTGCATGCGAGATGTACGGGGATCGATGCCCGCATCTCCAAAAGTAGAGCCACTCATCAAATGGTAATCACTATCTCCAGATAATCTATTGCATATTGAAATTCCTAACAAGTAGATTTTCTGCGAACGAAAATAGAAGCTTCGTAGTTGCTGACTAAGCGAAAAAAAAAATCCGCGGGATTTGATAAACATGGGATATAGGTCAAATGGTAGATCGCCTACTTAGCCAGCCAGAAGTACGGGGAGCAATACCCCGCATCTCCGAAGTTAAGGACATCGAGCAATTAATTAACTTTCTTCAGGAAACTACTGAATATTGAAGTCTTATACAAGAAATACCTTCCCAGAAAATTTATAACCTCTTGTTTGCCGACTGAAACAAAGGCTTCCTCGACAGTTGTAAACTATGGGGATGTAGCTCAAATGGTAGAGCGCTCGCTTTGCATGCAAGAGGTACGGGGATCGATGCCCCGGATCTCCAAAACTAGATCGACTCATCAAATGGTAATCACTGTCTCCAGATAATCTATTGCACATTGAAATTCCTACCAAGTAGATTTTCGGCGAACGAAAAGAAAAACTTCATAGTTGCTGACTAAGCGAAAAAAAAAAATTCCGCGAGATTTGATAACCATGGGATGTAGGTCAAATAGTAGAGCGCCTACTTAACAAGCCAGAAGTACGGGGAGCAATACCCCGCATCTCCGAAGTTAAGGACATTGAACAATTAATTAACTTTCTTCAGAAAACTACTGAAAATTGAAGTCTTATACAAGAAATACCTTCCCAGAAAAATTATAACCTCTTGTTTGACGACTGAAACAAAGGCTTCCTCGACAGTTCTGAACTATGGGGATGCATCTTAAATGGAAGAGAGCTCGCTTTGCATGCGAGATGTACGGGGATCGATGCCCGCATCTCCAAAAGTAGAGCCACTCATCAAATGGTAATCACTATCTCCAGATAATCTATTGCATATTGAAATTCCTAACAAGTAGATTTTCTGCGAACGAAAATAGAAGCTTCGTAGTTGCTGACTAAGCGAAAAAAAAAATCCGCGGGATTTGATAAACATGGGATATAGGTCAAATGGTAGATCGCCTACTTAGCCAGCCAGAAGTACGGGGAGCAATACCCCGCATCTCCGAAGTTAAGGACATCGAGCAATTAATTAACTTTCTTCAGGAAACTACTGAATATTGAAGTCTTATACAAGAAATACCTTCCCAGAAAATTTATAACCTCTTGTTTGCCGACTGAAACAAAGGCTTCCTCGACAGTTGTAAACTATGGGGATGTAGCTCAAATGGTAGAGCGCTCGCTTTGCATGCAAGAGGTACGGGGATCGATGCCCCGGATCTCCAAAACTAGATCGACTCATCAAATGGTAATCACTGTCTCCAGATAATCTATTGCACATTGAAATTCCTACCAAGTAGATTTTCGGCGAACGAAAAGAAAAACTTCATAGTTGCTGACTAAGCGAAAAAAAAAAATTCCGCGAGATTTGATAACCATGGGATGTAGGTCAAATAGTAGAGCGCCTACTTAACAAGCCAGAACTACGGGGAGCAATACCCCGCATCTCCGAAGTTAAGGACATTGAACAATTAATTAACTTTCTTCAGAAAACTAATGAAAATTGAAGTCTTATACAAGAAATACCTTCCCAGAAAATTTATAACCTCTTGTTTGCCGACTGAAACAAAGGCTTCCTCGACAGTTCTAAACTATGGGGATGTAGCTCAAATGGTAGAGCGCTCGCTTTGCATGCGAGAGGTACGGGGATCTAAGCCCGGGATCTCCAAAACTAGATCCACTCAATAAATGGTAATCTCTGTCTCCAGATAATCTATTGCATATTGAAATTCCTAACAAGTAGATTTTCTCCGAACGAAAAGAAAAAGTTCATAGTTGCTGACTCAGCGAAAAAAAATTGCGCGAGATTTGATAACCATGGGATGTAGGTCAAATGGTAGAGCGCCTACTTAACAAGCCAGAAGTACGGGGAGCAATACCCCGCATCTCCGAAGTTAAGGACATTGAACAATTAATTAACTTTCTTCAGAAAACTACTGAAAATTGAAGTCTTATACAGGAAATACCTTCCCAGAAAAATTATAACCTCTTGTTTGCCGACTGAAACAAAGGCTTCCTCGACAGTTCTGAACTATGGGGATGCATCTTAAATGGTAGAGAGCTCGCTTTGCATGCGAGAGGTACGGGGATCGATGCCCGCATCTCCAAAAGTAGAGCCACTCATCAAATGGTAATCACTATCTCCAGATAATCTATTGCATATTGAAATTCCTAACAAGTAGATTTTCTGCGAACGAAAATAAAAGCTTCGTAGTTGCTGACTAAGCGAAAAAAAAAATCCGCGGGATTTGATAAACATGGGATATAGGTCAAAAGGTAGATCGCCTACTTAGCCAGCCAGAAGTACGGGGAGCAATACCCCGCATCTCCGAAGTTAAGGACATCGAGCAATTAATTAACTTTCTTCAGGAAACTACTGAATATTGAAGTCTTATACAAGAAATACCTTCCCAGAAAATTTATAACCTCTTGTTTGCCGACTGAAACAAAGGCTTCCTCGACAGTTGTAAACTATGGGGATGTAGCTCAAATGGTAGAGCGCTCGCTTTGCATGCAAGAGGTACGGGGATCGATGCCCCGGATCTCCAAAACTAGATCGACTCATCAAATGGTAATCACTGTCATTGAAATTCCTACCAAGTAGATTTTCTGCGAACGAAAAGAAAAACTTCATAGTTGCTGACTAAGCGAAAAAAAAATTCCGCGAGATTTGATAACCATGGGATGTAGGTCAAATGGTAGAGCGCCTACTTAACAAGCCAGAACTACGGGGAGCAATACGCCGCATCTCCGAAGTTAAGGACATTGAACAATTAATTAACTTTCTTCAGAAAATTAATGAAAATTGAAGTCTTATACAAGAAATACCTTCCCAGAAAATTTATAACCTCTTGTTTGCCGACTGAAACAAAGGCTTCCTCGACAGTTCTAAACTATGGGGATGTAGCTCAAATGGTAGAGCGCTCGCTTTGCATGCGAGAACTACGGGGATTAAGCCCGGGATCTCCAAAACTAGATCCACTCAATAAATGGTAATCACTGTCTCCAGATAATCTGTTGCATATTGAAATTCCTAACAAGTAGATTTTCTGCGAACGAAAAGAGAAACTTCATAGTTGCTGACTAAGCGAAAAAAAATTCCGCGAGATTTGATAACCATGGGATGTAAGTCAAATGGTAGAGCGCCTACTTAACAAGCCAGAAGTACGGGGAGCAATACCCCGCATCTCCGAACTTAAGGACATTGAACAATTAATCAACTTTCTTCAGAAAACTACTGAAAATTGAAGTCTTATACAAGAAATACCTTCCAAGAAAAATTTTAATCTCTTGTCTGCCGACTGAAACAAAAGCTTCCTCGACAGTTCTAAACTATGGGGGTGTAGCTCAAATGGTAGAGCAATCGCTTTGCATGCGAGAGGTATGGAGATCGATGCCCCGCATCTCCGAAAGTATAGCCACTCATCAAATGGTAATCACTATCTCCAGATAATCTATTGCATATTGAAATTCCTAACAAGTAGATTTTCTGCGAACGAAAATAAAAGCTTCGTAGTTGCTGACTAAGCGAAAAAAAAATCCGCGAGATTTGATAAACATGGGATGTAGGTCAAATGGTAGATCGCCTACTTAGCCAGCCAGAAGTACGGGGAGAAATACCCCGCATCTCCGAAGTTAAGGATATCGAGCAATTAATTAACTTTCTTCAGAAAACTACTGAATATTGAAGTCTTATAGAAGAAATTCCTTCCCAGAAAATTTATAACCTCATGTTTGCCGACTGAAAAAAAGGCTTCCTCGACAGTTCTAAACTATGGGGATGTAGCTCAAATGGTAGAGCGCGCTCTTTGCATGCGAGAGGTACGTGGGTCGATGCCCCGGATCTCCAAAACTAGATCAACTCATCAAATTGTAATCACTGTCTCCAGATAATCTATTGCATATTGAAATTCCTTTTAAGTAGATTTTCTGCCAACGAAAAGAAAAAAATTTCATAGTTGCTGACCAATCGAAAAAAAATTCCGCGAGATGTGATAACCATGGGATGTAGGTCAAATGGTAGAGCGCCTACTTAGCCAGTCAGAAGTACGGGGAGCAATACCCCGCATCTCCGAAGTTGAGGACATCGAGCAATTAATTAACTTTCTTCAGAAAACTACTGAATATTGAAGTCTTATACAAGAAATTCCTTCGCAGAAAATTTATAACCTCTTGTTTGCCGACTGAAACAAAGGCTTCCTCGACAGGTCTAAACTATGGGGATGTAGCTCAAATGGTAGAGCGCTCGCTTTGCATGCGAGAGGTACGGTGATCAATGCCCCGGATCTCCAAAACTAGATCCACTCATAAAATGGTAATCACTGTCTCCAGATAATCTATTGCATATTGAAATTCCTAACAAGTAGATTTTCTGCGAACGAAAAGAAAAACTTCATAGTTGCTGACTAAGCGAAAAAAAATTCCGCGAGATTTGATAAACATGGGATGTTGGTCAAATGGTAGAGCGCCTATTTAGCCAGCCAGAAGTACGGGGAGCAATACCCCGCATCTCCGAAGTTGAGGACATCGAGCAATTAATTAACTTTCTTCAGAAAACTACTGAATATTGAAGTCTTATACAAGAAATTCCTTCCCAGAAAATTTATAACCTCTTGTTTGCGACTGAAACAAAGGCTTCCTCGACAGGTCTAAACTATGGGGATGTAGCTCAAATGGTAGAGCGCTCGCTTTGCATGCGAGAGGTACGGGGATCGATGCCCCGGATCTCCAAAACTAGATCCACTCATCAAATGGTAATCACTGTCTCCAGATAATCTATTGCATATTGAAATTCCTAACAAGTAGATTTTCTGCGAACGAAAAGAAAAACTTCATAGTTGCTGACTAAGCGAAAAAAAATTCCGCGAGATTTGACAACCATGGGATGTTGGTCAAATTATAGAGCGCCTACTTAAAAAGCCAGAAGTACGGGGAGCAATACCCCGCATCTCCGAAGTTGAGGACATCGAGCAATTAATTATCTTTCTTCAGAAAACTACTGATTATTGAAGTCTTATACAAAAAATACCTTCCAAGAAAAATTTTAACCTCTTGTTTGCCGACTGAAACAAAGGCTTCCTCGACAGATCTGAATTATGGGGATGTAGCTCAAATTGTAGAGAGCTCGCTTTGCATGCAAGAGGTACGGGGATGGATGCCGCGGATCTCCAAAACTAGATCTACACATCAAATGATAATCACTGTCTCCAGATAATCTATTGCATATTGAAATTCCTAAAAAGTAGATTTTCTGCGAACGAAAAGAAAAACTTCATAGTTGCTGACTAAGCGAAAAAAACTTCCGCGAGATTTGATAGTAATGGGGATGAAGGTCAAATGGTAGAGCGCCCACTTATCAAGCCAGAAGTACGGGGAGCAATACCCCGAATCTCCAAAGTTAAGGACATCGAGTATTTGATTAAATTTCTTCAGAAAACTACTGAATATTGAAATCTTATACAAAAAATACCTTCCCAGAAAATTTATAACCTCTTGTTTGCCGACTGAAACAAAAGCTTCCTCGACAGTTCTAAACTATGGGGATGTAGGTCAATTAGTAGAGCGCCCACTTATCAAGCCAGAAGTACGAGGAGCAATACCCCGCATCTCCGAAGTTAAGGACATTGAACAATTAATCAACTTTCTTCAGAAAACTACTGAAAGTTGAAGTCTTATACAAGAAATACCTGTCAAGAAAAATTGTAACCTCTTGTTTGCCGACTGAAACAAAGGCTTCCTCGACAGTTCTAAACATTGGGGATGTAGCTCAAATGGTAGAGCGCCTACTTAGCAAGCCAGAAGTACGGGGAGCAATACCCCGCATCTCCAAAGTTAAGGACATCGAGTATTTAATTAACTTTCTTCAGAAAACTAGTGAATTTTGAAATCTTGTACAAGAAACACTTTCCCAGAAAATTTATAACCTCTCGTTTGCCGACTGAAAGAAAAGTTTCCCCGACAGGACTAAACTATGGGGATGTAGCTCAAATGAAAGAGCGCTCGCTTTGCATGCGAGAGGTACGGGGATCGATGCCCCGTATCTCCAAAACTAGAGCCACTCATCAAATGGTAGTCACTATCTCAAGATAACCTATTGCATATTGAAATTCCTAACAAGTAGATTTTCTGCGAACGAAAAGAAAAACTTCATAGTTGCTGACTAAGCGAATAAAAATTCCGCGAGATTTGGTGAACATTGGATGTAGGTCAATTGGTAGAGCGCCCACTTATCAAGCCAGAAGTACGGGGAGCAATATCCCGCATCTCCAAAGTTAAGGACATCGAGTATTAAATTAACTTTCTTCAGAAAACTACTGAAAGTTGAAGTCTTATACAAGAAATACCTGTCAAGAAAAATTGTAACCTCTTGTTTGCCGACTGAAACAAAGGCTTCCTCGACAGTTCTAAACATTGGGGATGTAGCTCAAATGGTAGAGCGCCTACTTAGCAAGCCAGAAGTACGGGGAGCAATACCCCGCATCTCCAAAGTTAAGGACATCGAGTATTTAATTAACTTTCTTCAGAAAACTAGTGAATATTGAAATATTGTACAAGAAATACTTTCCCAGAAAATTTATAACCTCTCGTTTGCCGACTGAAAGAAAATTTTCCCCGACAGTTCTAAACTATGGCGATGTAGCTCAAATTGTAGAGCGCTCGCTTTGCATGCGAGAGGTACGGGGATCGATGCCCCGCATCTCAAAAACTAGAGCGACTCATCAAATGGTAATCACTATTTCAAGATAATCTATTGCATATTGAAATTCCTAACAAGTAGATTTTCTGCGAACGAAAAGAAAAACTTCATAGTTAGTGACTAAGCGAAAAAAAATTCCGCGAGATTTGGTGAACATTGGATGTAGGTCAATTGGTAGAGCGCCCACCTATCAAGCCAGAAGTACGGGGAGCAATACCCCGCATCTCCAAAGTTAAGGACATCGAGTATTTAATTAACTTTCTTCAGAAAACTACTGAATATTGAAATCTTATACAAGAAATATCTTCCCGGGAAATTAATAACCTCTTGTTTGCCGACTGAAACAAAAGCTTCCTCGACAGTTCTAAACTATGGTGATGTAGCTCAAATGGTAGGGCGCTCGCTTTGCATGCGAGAGGTACGGGGATTGATGCCCCGGATCTCCAAAACTAGAGCGACTCATCAAAAGGTAAACACTATCTGCAGAAAATCTATTGCATATTGAAACTCCTAACAAGTAGATTTTCTGCGAACGAAAAGAAAAACTTCATAGTTGCCGGCTAAGCGAAAAAGAGTTCCGCGAGATTTGATAAACATGTGATGTAGGGCAAATCGTAGAGCGCCTACTTAGCAAGCCAGAAGTACGGGGAGCAATACCCTGCATCTCCGAAGTTAAGGACATCGAGCAATTAATTAAATTTCTTCAGAAAACTACTGAATATTGAAGTCGTATACAAGAAATACCTGTCAAGAAAAATTGTAACCTCTTGTTTGCCGACTGAAACAAAGGCTTCCTCGACAGTTCTAAACATTGGGGATGTAGCTCAAATGGTAGAGCGCCTACTTAGCAAGCCAGAAGTACGGGGAGCAATACCCCGCATCTCCAAAGTTAAGGACATCGAGTATTTAATTAACTTTCTTCAGAAAACTAGTGAATATTGAAATCTTGTACAAGAAATACTTTCCCAGAAAATTTATAACCTCTCGTTTGCCGACTGAAAGAAAAGTTTCCCCGACAGGACTAAACTATGGGGATGTAGCTCAAATGAAAGAGCGCTCGCTTTGCATGCGAGAGGTACGGGGATCGATGCCCCGTATCTCCAAAACTAGAGCCACTCATCAAATGGTAGTCACTATCTCAAGATAACCTATTGCATATTGAAATTCCTAACAAGTAGATTTTCTGCGAACGAAAAGAAAAACTTCATAGTTGCTGACTAAGCGAATAAAAATTCCGCGAGATTTGGTGAACATTGGATGTAGGTCAATTGGTAGAGCGCCCACTTATCAAGCCAGAAGTACGGGGAGCAATATCCCGCATCTCCAAAGTTAAGGACATCGAGTATTTAATTAACTTTCTTCAGAAAACTACTGAATATTGAAATCTTATACAAGAAATACCTTCCCGGGAAATTAATAACCTCTTGTTTGCCGACTGAAACAAAAGCTTCCTCGACAGTTCTAAACTATGGGGATGTAGCTCAAAAGGTAATCACTATCTGCAGATAATCTATTGCATATTGAAACTCGTAACAAGTAGATTTTCTGCGAACGAAAAGAAAAACTTCACAGTTGCTGGCTAAGCGAAAAAATAACCTCTTGTTTGCCGACTGAAACAAAAGCTTCCTCGACAGATCTAAACTATTGGGATGTAGCTCAAATGGTAGAGAGCTCGCTTTGCATGCGAGAGGTACGGGGATTGATTCCCCGGATCTCCAAAATGTAATCACTATCTGCAGATAATCTATTGCATATTGAAACTCCTAACAAGTAGATTGATGCCCCGGATATGGGGATTGATGCCCCGGATCTCCAAAAGGTAATCACTATCTGCAGAGAATCTATTGCATATTGAAACTCCTAACAAGTAGATTTTCTGCGAACGAAAAGAAAAACTTCACAGAAAATCTGCAGATAGTGACAAAGGCGCAAAACTATCAGCAAAACTTCTGCAGATAGTGATAAAGGTAATCACTATCTGCAGATAATCTATTGCATATTGAAACTCCTAGCAAGTAGATTTTCTGCGAACGAAAAGAAAAACTTCACAGTTGCTGGCTAAGCGAAATTAATAACATCTTGTTTGCCGACTGAAACAAAAGCTTCCTCGACAGTTCTAAACTATGGGATGTACCTCAAATGGTAGAGCGCTCGCTTTGCATGCGAGAGTTACGGGGATTGATGCCCGGATCTCCAAAGGTAATCACTATCTGCAGATAATCTATTGCATATTGAAACTCCTAACAAGTAGATTTTCTGCGAACGAAAAGAAAAACTTCACAGTTGCTGGCTAAGCAAAAAAAATAACCTCTTGTTTGCCGACTGAAACAAAAGCTTCCTCGACAGTTCTAAACTATGGGGATGTAGCTCAAATGGTAGAGCGCTCGCTTTGCATGCGAGAGGTACGGGGATTGATGCCCCGGATCTCCAAAAGGTAATCACTATCGGCAGATAATCTATTGCATATTGAAACTCCTAACAAGTAGATTGATGCCCCAAAAAAAAACTTCACAGAAAATCTGCAGATAGTGATAAAGGCGCAAAACTTCTGCATATAGTGATAAAGGTAATCACTATCTGCAGATAATCTATTGCATATTGAAACTCCTAACAAGTAGATTTTCTGCGAACGAAAAGAAAAACTTCACAGTTGCTGGCTAAGCAAAAAAAAAACCTCTTGTTTGCCGACTGAAACAAAAGCTTCCTCGACAGTTCTAAACTATTGGGATGTAGCTCAAATGGTAGAGCGCTCGCTTTGCATGCGAGAGGTACGGGGATTGATGCCCCGGATCTCCAAAAGGTAATCACTATCTGCAGATAATCTATTGCATATTGAAACTCCTAACAAGTAGATTGATGCCCCAAAAAAAACTTCACAGAAAATCTGCAGCTAGTGATAAAGGTGCAAAACTTCTGCAGATAGTGATAAAGGTAATCACTATCTGCAGATAATCTATTGAATATTGAAACTCCTAACAAGTAGAATTTCGGCGAACGAAAAGAAAAACTTCACAGTTGCTGGCTAAGCGAAATTAATAACCTCTTGTTTGCCGACTGAAACAAAAGCTTCCTCGACAGTTCTAAACTATGGGGATGTAGCTCAAATGGTAGAGCGCTCGCTTTGCATGCGAGAGGTACGGGGATTGATGCCCCGGATCTCCAAAATGCAATTATCTATTGCATATTGAAACTCCTAACAAGTAGATTTTCTGCGAACGAAAAATCAATAACCTCTTGTTTGCCGACTGAAACAAAAGCTTCCTCGACAGTTCTAAACTATGGGGATGTAGGGGATGTAGCTCAAATGGTAGAGCGCTCGCTTTGCATGCGAGAGGTACGGGGATTGATGCCCCGGATCTCCATAATGCAGATAATCTATTGCATATTGAAACTCCTAACAAGTAGATTTTCTGCGAACGAAAAGAAAAACTTCACAGTTGCTGGCTAAGCGAAAAAAATAATCTCTTGTTTGCCGACTGAAACAAAAGCTTCCTCGACATTTCTAAACTATTGGGATGTAGCTTAAATGGTAGAGCGCTCGCTTTGCATGCGAGAGGTACGGGGATTGATGCCCCGGATTTCCAAAAGTTAATCACTATCTGCAGATAATCTATTGCATATTGAAACTCCTAACAAGCAGATTTTCTGCGAACGAAAAGAAAAACTACACAGTTGCTGGCTAAGCGAAATTAATAACCTCTTGTTTGCCGACTGAAACAAAAGCTTCCTCGACAGTTCTAAACTATGGGGATGTAGCTCAAATGGTAGAGCGCTCCCTTTGCATGCGAGAGGTACGGGGATTGATGCCCCGGATCTCCAAAGGTAATCACTATCTGCAGATAATCTATTGCATATTGAAATCCTAACAAGTAGATTGATGCCCCGAAGAAAAACTTCACAGAAAATCTGCAGATAGTGATAAAGGTGCAAAACTATCTGTAAAACTTCTGCAGATAGTGATAAAGGTAATCACTATCTGCAGATAATCTATTGCATATTGAAACTCCTAACAAGCAGATTTTCTGCGAACGAAAAGAAAAACTTCACAGTTGCTGGCTAAGCAAAATTAATAACCTCTTGTTTGCCGACTGAAACAAAAGCTTCCTCGACAGTTCTAAACTATGGGGATGTAGCTCAAATGGTAGAGCGCTCCCTTTGCATGCGAGAGGTACGGGGATTGATGCCCCGGATCTCCAAAGGTAATCACTATCTGCAGATAATCTATTGCATACTGAAACTCCTAACAAGTAGATTTTCTGCGAACGAAAAGAAAAACTTCACAGTTGCTGGCTAAGCGAAAAAATAACCTCTTGTTTGCCGACTGAAACAAAAGCTTCCTCGACAGTTCTTAACTATGGGGATGTAGCTCAAATGGTAGAGCGCTGACTTTGCATGCGAGAGGTACGTGGATTGATGCCCCGGATCTCCAAAAAGGTAATCACTATCTGCAGATAATCTATTGCATATTGAAACTCCTAACAAGTAGATTGATGCCCCGGGGACGGGGATTGATGCCCCGGATCTCCAAAAGGTAATCACTATCTGCAGATAATCTATTGCATATTGAAACTCCTAACAAGCAGATTTTCTGCGAACGAAAAGAAAAACTACACAGTTGCTGGCTAAGCGAAATTAATAACCTCTTGTTTGCCGACTGAAACAAAAGCTTCCTCGACAGTTCTAAACTATGGGGATGTAGCTCAAATGGTAGAGCGCTCCCTTTGCATGCGAGAGGTACGGGGATTGATGCCCCGGATCTCCAAAGGTAATCACTATCTGCAGATAAGCTATTGCATATTGAAACTCCTAACAAGTAGATTTTCTGCGAACGAAAAGAAAAACTTCACAGTTGCTGGCTAAGCGAAATTAATAACCTCTTGTTTGCCGACTGAAACAAAAGCTTCCTCGACAGTTCTAAACTATGGGGATGTAGCTCAAATGGTAGAGCGCTCGCTTTGCATGCGAGAGGTACGGGGATTGATGCCCCGGATCTCCAAAAGGTAATCACTATCGGCAGATAATCTATTGCATATTGAAACTCCTAACAAGTAGATTGATGCCCCAAAAAAAAACTTCACAGAAAATCTGCAGATAGTGATAAAGGCGCAAAACTTCTGCATATAGTGATAAAGGTAATCACTATCTGCAGATAATCTATTGCATATTGAAACTCCTAACAAGTAGATTTTCTGCGAACGAAAAGAAAAACTTCACAGTTGCTAGCTAAGCAAAAAAAAAACCTCTTGTTTGCCGACTGAAACAAAAGCTTCCTCGACAGTTCTAAACTATTGGGATGTAGCTCAAATGGTAGAGCGCTCGCTTTGCATGCGAGAGGTACGGGGATTGATGCCCCGGATCTCCAAAAGGTAATCACTATCTGCAGATAATCTATTGCATATTGAAACTCCTAACAAGTAGATTGATGCCCCAAAAAAAACTTCACAGAAAATCTGCAGCTAGTGATAAAGGTGCAAAACTTCTGCAGATAGTGATAAAGGTAATCACTATCTGCAGATAATCTATTGAATATTGAAACTCCTAACAAGTAGAATTTCGGCGAACGAAAAGAAAAACTTCACAGTTGCTGGCTAAGCGAAATTAATAACCTCTTGTTTGCCGACTGAAACAAAAGCTTCCTCGACAGTTCTAAACTATGGGGATGTAGCTCAAATGGTAGAGCGCTCGCTTTGCATGCGAGAGGTACGGGGATTGATGCCCCGGATCTCCAAAATGCAATTATCTATTGCATATTGAAACTCCTAACAAGTAGATTTTCTGCGAACGAAAAATTAATAACCTCTTGTTTGCCGACTGAAACAAAAGCTTCCTCGACAGTTCTAAACTATGGGGATGTAGGGGATGTAGCTCAAATGGTAGAGCGCTCGCTTTGCATGCGAGAGGTACGGGGATTGATGCCCCGGATCTCCATAATGCAGATAATCTATTGCATATTGAAACTCCTAACAAGTAGATTTTCTGCGAACGAAAAGAAAAACTTCACAGTTGCTGGCTAAGCGAAAAAAATAATCTCTTGTTTGCCGACTGAAACAAAAGCTTCCTCGACATTTCTAAACTATTGGGATGTAGCTTAAATGGTAGAGCGCTCGCTTTGCATGCGAGAGGTACGGGGATTGATGCCCCGGATCTCCAAAAGGTAATCACTATCTGCAGATAATCTATTGCATATTGAAATCCTAACAAGTAGATTGATGCCCCGAAGAAAAACTTCACAGAAAATCTGCAGATAGTGATAAAGGTGCAAAACTATCTGCAAAACTTCTGCAGATAGTGATAAAGGTAATCACTATCTGCAGATAATCTATTGCATATTGAAACTCCTAACAAGCAGATTTTCTGCGAACGAAAAGAAAAACTTCACAGTTGCTGGCTAAGCGAAATTAATAACCTCTTGTTTGCCGACTGAAACAAAAGCTTCCTCGACAGTTCTAAACTATGGGGATGTAGCTCAAATGGTAGAGCGCTCCCTTTGCATGCGAGAGGTACGGGGATTGATCTGCAGATAATCTATTGCATACTGAAACTCCTAACAAGTAGATTTTCTGCGAACGAAAAGAAAAACTTCACAGTTGCTGGCTAAGCGAAAAAAATAACCTCTTGTTTGCCGACTGAAACAAAAGCTTCCTCGACAGTTCTTAACTATGGGGATGTAGCTCAAATGGTAGAGCGCTGACTTTGCATGCGAGAGGTACGTGGATTGATGCCCCGGATCTCCAAAAAGGTAATCACTATCTGCAGATAATCTATTGCATATTGAAACTCCTAACAAGTAGATTGATGCCCCGGGGACGGGGATTGATGCCCCGGATCTCCAAAAGGTAATCACTATCTGCAGATAAGCTATTGCATATTGAAACTCCTAACAAGTAGATTTTCTGCGAACGAAAAGAAAAACTTCACAGAAATTCTGCAGATAGTGATAAAGGTGCAAAACTATCTGCAAAACTTCTGCAGATAGTGATAAAGGTAATCACTATCTGCAGATAATCTATTGCATATTGAAAGTCCTAACAGGTAGATTTTCTGCGAACGAAAATAAAAACTTCACAGTTGCTGGCTAAGCGAAATTAATAACCTCTTGTTTGCCGACTGAAACAAAAGCTTCCTCGACATTTCTAAACTATGGGGATGTAGCTCAAATGGTAGAGCGCTCGCTTTGCATGCGAGATGTGCGGGGATCGATGCCCGGAATATCCAAAACTAGAGCCACTCATCAAATGGTAATCACGATCTCCAGATAATCTATTGCATATTGAAACTCCTAACAAGTAGATTTTCTGCGAACGAAAAGAAAAGCTTCATAGTTGCTTACTAAGCGAAAAAAGATTCCGCGAGATTTGATAGACATGGGATATAGGTCGAATGGTAGAGCGCCTACTTAGCAAGCCAGAAGTACGGGGAGCAATACCCCGCATCTCCGAAGTTAAGGACATAGAGCAATTAATTAACTTTCTTCAGAAAACTACCTTTATTGAAGTCTTATACAAGAAACACCTTCCATGAGGAATTTTAACCTCTTGTTTGCCGACTGAAACAAAAGCTTCCTCGACGGTTTGAAATCATGGGGATGTAGCTCAAATGGTAGAGCGCTGGCTGTGCATGCGAGAGGTACGGGGATTGATGCCCCGGATCTCCAAAAGGTAATCACTATCTGCAGAAAATCTATTGCATATTGAAACTCCTAACAAGTAGATTGATGCCCCGGATACGGGGATTGATGCCCCGGATCTCCAAAAGGTAATCACTATCTGCAGATAATCTTTTGCATATTGAAACTCCTAACAAGTAGATTTTCTGCGAACGAAAAGAAAAACTTCACAGAAATTCTGCAGATAGTGATAAAGGTGCAAAACTATCTGCAAAACTTCTGCAGATAGTGATAAAGGTAATCACTATCTGCAGATAATCTATTGCATATTGAAACTCCTAACAAGTAGATTTTCTGCGAACGAAAAGAAAAACTTCACAGTTGCTGGCTAAGCGAAATTAATAACCTCTTGTTTGCCGACTGAAACAAAAGCTTCCTCGACAGTTCTAAACTATGGGGATGTAGCTCAAATGGTAGAGCGCTCGCTTTGCATGCGAGAGGTGCGGGATCGATGCCCGGAATATCCAAAACTAGAGCCACACATCAAATGGTAATCACGATCTCCAGATAATCTATTGCATATTGAAACTCCTAACAAGTAGATTTTCTGCGAACGAAAGGAAAAGCTTCATAGTTGCTTACTAAGCGAAAAAAGATTCCGCGAGATTTGATAGACATGGGATATAGGTCGAATGGTAGAGCGCCTACTTAGCAAGCCAGAAGTACGGGGAGCAATACCCCGCATCTCCGAAGTTAAGGACATAGAGTAATTAATTAACTTTCTTCAGAAAACTACCTTTATTGAAGTCTTATACAAGAAACACCTTCCATGAGGAATTTTAACCTCTTGTTTGCCGACTGAAACAAAAGCTTCCTCGACGGTTTGTAATCATGGGGATGTAGCTCAAATGGTAGAGCGCTGGCTTTGCATGCGAGAGGTACGGGGATTGATGCCCCGGATCTCCAAAAGGTAATCCCTATCTGCAGAAAATCTATTGCATATTGAAACTCCTAACAAGTAGATTGATGCCCCGGATACGGGGATTGATGCCCCGGATCTCCATAAGGTAATCACTATCTGCAGATAATCTATTGCATATTGAAACTCCTAACAAGTAGATTTTCTGCGAACGAAAAGAAAAACTTCACAGAAATTCTGCAGATAGTGATAAAGGTGCAAAACTATCTGCAAAACTTCTGCAGATAGTGATAAAGGTAATCACTATCTGCAGATAATCTATTGCATATTGAAACTCCTAACAAGTAGATTTTCTGCGAACGAAAAGAAAAACTTCACAGTTGCAGGCTAAGCGAAATTAATAACCTCTTGTTTGCCGACTGAAACAAAAGCTTCCTCGACAGTTCTAAACTATGGGGCGGTAGCTCAAATGGTAGAGAGCTCGCTCTGCATGCGAGAGGTGCGGGATCGATGCCCGGAATATCCAAAACTAGAGCCACTCATCAAATGGTAATCACGATCTCCAGATATTCTCTTGCATTTTGAAATTCCTAACAAGTAGATTTTCTGCGAACGAAAAGAAAAGCTTCATAGTTGCTGACTAAGCGAAAAAAAATTCCGCGAGATTTGATAGACATGGGATATAGGTCGAATGGTAGTGCGCCTACTTAGCAAGCCAGAAGTACGGGGAGCAATACCCCGCATCTCCGAAGTTAAGGACAAAGAGCAATTAATTAACTTTCTTCAGAAACTACCTTTATTGAAGTCTTATACAAGAAACACCTTCCAAGAGGAATTTTAACCTCTTGTTTGCCGACTGAAACAAAAGCTTCCTCGACAGTTTCATGGGGATGTAGCTCAAATGGTAGAGCGCTCGCGTAGCAGTCGAGAGGTACGGGGTTCAATGCTACGCATCTCCAAAACTTCAGCCACTCATCAAATGGTAATCACGATCTCCAGATATTCTATTGCATATTGAAATTCCTAACAAGTTGATTTTCTGCGAACGAAAAGAAAAACTTCACAGAAAATCTGCAGATAGTGATAAAGGCGCAAAACTATCAGCAAAACTTCTGCAGATAGTGATAAAGGTAATCACTATCTGCAGATAATCTATTGCATATCGAAACTCCTAACAAGTAGATTTTCTGCGAACGAAAAGAAAAGCTTCATAGTTGCTGACTAAGCGAAAAAAAATTCCGCGAGATTTGATAGACATGGGATATAGGTCGAATGGTAGAGCGCCTACTTAGCAAGCCAGAAGTACGGGGAGCAATACCCCGCATCTCCGAAGTTAAGGACATAGAGCAATTAATTAACTTTCTTCAGAAACTACCTTTATTGAAGTCTTATACAAGAAAAACCTTCCAAGAGGAATTTTAACCTCTTGTTTGCCGACTGAAACAAAAGCTTCCTCGACAGTTTCATGGGGATGTAGCTCAAATGGTAGAGCGCTCGCGTAGCAGTCGGGAGGTACGGGGTTCAATGCTACGCATCTCCAAAACTTCAGCCACTCATCAAATGGTAATCACGATCTCCAGATATTCTATTGCATATTGAAATTCCTAACAAGTTGATTTTCTGCGAACGAAAAGAAAAGCTTCATAGTTGCTGACTAAGCGAAAAAAAATTCCGCGAGATTTGATAGACATGGGATATAGGTCGAATGGTAGAGCGCCTACTTAGCAAGCCAGAAGTACGGGGAGCAATACCCCGCATCTCCAAAGTTAAGGACCTCGAGCAATTAATTAAAATTCTTCAGAAAACTACTGATTATTGAAGTATTATTCAAGAAATACCTTCCCAGAAAAATTTTATAACCTCTTGTTTGCCGACTGAATATTGAACTCTTATACCAGAAATACCTTCCCAGAAAATTTATAACCTCTTGTTTGCCGACTGAAACAAAAGCTTCCTCGACAGTACAAATCTATGGGGATGTAGCTCAAATGGTAGAGCGCTCGCTTTGCATGCGAGAGGTACGGGGAGCGATGCCCTGGATCTCGAAAACTAGAGCCACTCAACAAATGGTAATCACTATCTCCAGATAACTTATGGCATATTGGAATTCCTAACAAGTAGATTTTCTGCGAACGAAAAGAAAAGCTTCATAGTTGCTGACTAAGCGAAAAAAAAATCCGCGAGATTTGATAGACATGGGATATAGGTCGAATGGTAGAGCGCCTACTTAGCAAGCCAGAAGTACGTAGAGCAATACCCCTATCTCCGAAGTTTAGGACATAGAGCAATTAATTAACTTTCTTCAGAAAACTACCTTTATTGAAGTCTTATACAAGAAACGCCTTCCAAGAAGAATTTTAACCTCTTGTTTGCCGACTGAAAAAAAAGCTTCCTCAACAGTTTGTAATCATGGGGATGTAGCTCAAATGGTAGAGCGCTCGCGTAGCAGACGAGAGGTACGGGGATCAATGCTACGCATCTCCAAAACTTCAGCCACTCATCAAATGGTAATCACAATCTCCAGATATTCTATTGCATATTGAATTTCCTAACAAGTAGATTTTCTGCGAACGAAAAGAAAAGCTTCATAGTTGCTGACTAAGCGAAAAAAAATTCCGCGAGATTTGATAAACATGGGATGTAGGTCAATTGGTAGAGCGCACACTTAGCAAGCCAGAAAAACGGGGAGCAATACCCAGCATCTCCGAAAGTAAGGACATCGAGCAATTAATTAAATTTCTTCAGAAAACTACTGAATATTGAAGTCTTATACGAGAAATACCTTCCCAGAAAAATTTTAACCTCTTGTTTGCCGACTGAAACAAAAGCTTCCTCGACAATTTGAAATCATGGGGATGTAGCTCAAATAGTAGAGCGCTCGCTTAGCATGCGAGTGTTACGGTGATCAATGCCCCGCATCTCCAAATTTAGAGCCACTCAGCAAATGGTAATCACTATCTCCATATAATCTTTCGCATATTGAAATTCCTAACAAGTGCGTTCGCATTTTCTTTTCTGCGAACGAAAAGAAAAACTTCAGAGTTGCTGACTAAGCGAAAAAAAAATTCAGAGAGATTTGATAAACATGGGATGTAGGTCGAATGGTAGAGCGCCTACTTAGCAAGCCAGAAGTACGGGGAGCAATACCGCGAATCTCCGAAGTTAAGGACATCGAGCAATTAATTAACTTTCTTCAGAAAACTACTGAATATTGAAGTCTTAAACAAGAAACACCTTCCAAAAAAAATTTCGCCTCTTGTTCGCCGACTGAAACAAAAGATTCTTCGACAGTTTTAAATAATTGGGTTGTAGCTCAAATGGTAGAGAGCTCGCTTAGCATGCGAGAGGTACGGGGATCAATACCCCGCATCTCAGAAGTTTAGGACATAGAGCAATTAATTAACTTTCTTCAGAAAACTACTGAATATTGAAGTCTTTTACAAGAAACACCTTCCAAGGAAAATTTTAAACTCTTATTTGTCGACTGAAATGGGGATGTAGCTCAATTGGTAGAGCGCTCGCTTAGCATACGAGAGGTACGGGGATCAATGCCCCGCATCTCCAAAAATTGAGCCACTCATCAAATGGTGATCACTATCTCCAGATAATCTTTTGTATATTTAAATTCCTAACAAGTGGATTTTTTGCGAACGAAAAGAAAAATTTCATAGTTGCTGACTAAGCGAAAAAAAAGTCCGCGAGATTTGATAAACATGGGATGTAGGTCAAATGGTAGAGCGCACACTTAGCCAGCCAGAAAAACGGGGAGCAATACCCAGCATCTCCGAAAGTAAGGACATCGAGCAATTGATTAAATTTCCTCAGAAAACTACTGAATATTGAAGTTTTATACAAGAAATACCTTCCCAGAAAAATTTTAACCTCTTGTTTGCCGACTGAAACAAAAGCTTCCTCGACAATTTTAAATCATGGGGATGTAGCTCAAATAGTAGAGCGTTCGCTTAGCATGCGAGAGGTACGGGGATCAATGCCTCGCATCTCCAACACTTGAGCCACTCATCAAATGGTAATCACGATCTCCAGATAATCTATTGCGTATTTAAATTCCTAACAAGTGGATTTTTTGCGAACGAAAAGAAAAAGTTCATAGTTGCTGACTAAGCGAAAAAAAAGTCCGCGAGATTTGATAAACATGGGATGTAAGTCAAATGGTAGAGCGCCCACTTATCAAGTCAGAAGTACGGGGAGCAATACCCCGCATCTCCGAAGTTAAGGACATCGAGCAATTAATTAACTTTCTTCAGAAAACTACTGAATATTGAAGTCTTATACAAGAAACACCTTCCAAAAAAAATTTCGCCTCTTGTTCGCCGACTGAAACAAAAGATTCTTCGACAGTTTTAAATCATTGGGATGTAGCTCAAATGGTAGAGAGCTCGCTTAGCATGCGAGAGGTACGAAGATCAATACCCCGCATCTCCGAAGTTTAGGACATAGAGCAATTAATTAACTTTCTTCAGAAAACTACTGAATATTGAAGTCTTTTACAAGAAACACCTTCCAAGGAAAATTTTAAACTCTTATTTGCCGACTGAAACAAAAGCTTCCTCGACAGTTTTAAACAATGGGGATGTAGCTCAATTGGTAGAGCGCTCGCTTAGCATACGAGAGGTACGGGGATCAATGCCCCGCATCTCCAAAAATTGAGCCACTCATCAAATGGTAATCACTATCTCCAGATAATCTATTGCATATTTAAATTCCTAACAAGTGGATTTTTTGCGAACGAAAAGAAAAAGTTCATAGTTGCTGACTAAGCGAAAAAAAAGTCCGCGAGATTTGATAAACATGGGATGTAGGTCAAATGGTAGAGCGCCCACTTAGCAAGCCAGAAAAACGGGGAGCAATACCCAGCATCTCCGAAAGTAAGGACATCGAGCAATTGATTAAATTTCTTCAGAAAACTACTGAATATTGAAGTCTTATACAAGAAATACCTTCCCAGAAAAATTTTAACCTCTTGTTTGCCGACTGAAACAAAAGCTTTCTCGACAATTTTAAATCATGGGGATGTAGCTCAAACAGTAGAGCGCTCGCTTAGCATGCGAGAGGTACGGGGATCAATGCCTCGCATCTCCAACACTTGAGCCACTCATCAAAAATGTAATCACGATCTCCAGATAATCTATTGCATATTTAAATTCCTAACAAGTGGATTTTTTGCGAACGAAAAGAAAAAGTTCATAGTTGCTGACTAAGCGAAAAAAAAGTCCGCGAGATTTGATAAACATGGGATGTAGGTCAAATGGTAGAGCGCCCACTTATCAAGTCAGAAGTACGGGGAGCAATACCCCGCATCTCCGAAGTTACGGACATCGAGCAATTAATTAACTTTCTTCAGAAAACTACTGAATATTGAAGTCTTATACAAGAAACACCTTCCAAAAAAAATTTCGCCTCTTGTTCGCCGACTGAAACAAAAGATTCTTCGACAGTTTTAAATCATTGGGATGTAGCTCAAATGGTAGAGAGCTCGCTTAGCATGCGAGAGGTACGAAGATCAATACCCCGCATCTCCGAAGTTTAGGACATAGAGCAATTAATTAACTTTCTTCAGAAAACTACTGAATATTGAAGTCTTTTACAAGAAACACCTTCCAAGGAAAATTTTAAACTCTTATTTGCCGACTGAAACAAAAGCTTCCTCGACAGTTTTAAACAATGGGGATGTAGCTCAATTGGTAGAGCGCTCGCTTAGCATACGAGAGGTACGGGGATCAATGCCCCGCATCTCCAAAAATTGAGCCACTCATCAAATGGTAATCACTATCTCCAGATAATCTATTGCATATTTAAATTCCTAACAAGTGGATTTTTTGCGAACGAAAAGAAAAAGTTCATAGTTGCTGACTAAGCGAAAAAAAAGTCCGCGAGATTTGATAAACATGGGATGTAGGTCAAATGGTAGAGCGCCCACTTAGCAAGCCAGAAAAACGGGGAGCAATACCCAGCATCTCCGAAAGTAAGGACATCGAGCAATTGATTAAATTTCTTCAGAAAACTACTGAATATTGAAGTCTTATACAAGAAATACCTTCCCAGAAAAATTTTAACCTCTTGTTTGCCGACTGAAACAAAAGCTTTCTCGACAATTTTAAATCATGGGGATGTAGCTCAAACAGTAGAGCGCTCGCTTAGCATGCGAGAGGTACGGGGATCAATGCCTCGCATCTCCAACACTTGAGCCACTCATCAAAAATGTAATCACGATCTCCAGATAATCTATTGCATATTTAAATTCCTAACAAGTGGATTTTTTGCGAACGAAAAGAAAAAGTTCATAGTTGCTGACTAAGCGAAAAAAAAGTCCGCGAGATTTGATAAACATGGGATGTAGGTCAAATGGTAGAGCGCCCACTTATCAAGTCAGAAGTACGGGGAGCAATACCCCGCATCTCCGAAGTTACGGACATCGAGCAATTAATTAACTTTCTTCAGAAAACTACTGAATATTGAAGTCTTATACAAGAAACACCTTCCAACAAAATTTCGCCTCTTGTTCGCCGACTGAAACAAAAGATTCTTCGACAGTTTTAAATCATTGGGATGTAGCTCAAATGGTAGAGAGCTCGCTTAGCATGCGAGAGGTACGGGGATCAATGCCTCGCATCTCCAACACTTGAGCCACTCATCAAATGGTAATCACGATCTCCAGATAATCTATTGCATATTGAAATTCCTAACAAATAGATTTTCTGCGAACAAAAAGAAAAACTTTATAGTTGCTGACTATGCGAAAAAAAAAATTTCGCGGTTCTTATCAAATTCGGCGAGAATTGATAATAAAAATTCCGCGAGATTTGTAGCGCAAATGTTAGTGCGCTCGCTTAGCATGCGAGAGGTACGGGGATCAATGCCCCGCATCTTCAAATTTAGAGCCACTCATCAAATGGTAATCACTATCTCCACATAATCTATTGCATTTTGAAATTCCTAATAAGTAGATTTTCTGCGAACGAAAAGAAAAACTTCATAGTTGCTGACTAAGCGAAAAAAAATTCCGCGACATTTGATAAATATGGGATGTAGGTCAAATGGTAAGGCGCCCACTTATCAAGCCAGAAATACGGGAGCACTACCCCGCATCTCCAAAGTTAAGCACATCGAGTATTTAATTAACTTTCTTCAGAAAACTACTGAATATTGAAATCCCATACAAGAAATACCTCCCAGAAAATTCATAGCCTCTTGTTTGCCGACTGAAACAAAAGCTTCCTCGACGGTTCTAAACTGTGCGGATGTAGCTCAAATGGTAGAGCGCTCACGTAGCGTGCGAGAGGTACGGGGATCAATGCCCCGCATCTCCAAATCTAGAATCACTCATGAAATGGTAATCACTATCTCCAGATAATCCATCGCATATTTAAATTCCTAACAAGTGGATTTTTTGCGAACGAAAAGAAAAAGTTCATAGTTGCTGACTAAGCGAAAAAAAAGTCCGCGAGATTTGATAAACATGGGATGTAGGTCAAATGGTAGAGCGCCCACTTATCAAGTCAGAAGTACGGGGAGCAATACCCCGCATCTCCGAAGTTAAGGACATCGAGCAATTAATTAACTTTCTTCAGAAAACTACTGAATATTGAAGTCTTATACAAGAAACACCTTCCAAAAAAAATTTCGCCTCTTGTTCGCCGACTGAAACAAAAGATTCTTCGACAGTTTTAAATCATTGGGATGTAGCTCAAATGGTAGAGAGCTCGCTTAGCATGCGAGAGGTACGGTGATCAATGCCTCGCATCTCCAACACTTGAGCCACTCATCAAATGGTAATCACGATCTCCAGATAATCTATTGCATATTGAAATTCCTAACAAATAGATTATCTGCGAACAAAAAGTAAAACTTCATAGTTGCTGACTATGCGAAAAAAAAATTCCGCGAGATTTTTATCAAATTCGGCGAGATTTGATAAAAAAAATTTCCTGAGATTTGTAGCGCAAATGTTAGTGCGCTCGCTTAGCATGCGAGAGGTACGGGGATCAATGCCCCGCATCTTCAAATTTAGAGCCACTCATCAAATGGTAATCACTATCTCCACATAATCTATTGCATTTTGAAATTCCTAATAAGTAGATTTTCTGCGAACGAAAAGAAAAACTTCATAGTTGCTGACTAAGCGAAAAAAAATTCCGCGACATTTGATAAATATGGGATGTAGGTCAAATGGTAAAGCGCCCACTTATCAAGCCAGAAATACGGGAGCACTACCCCGCATCTCCAAAGTTAAGCACATCGAGCATTTAATTAACTTTCTTCAGAAAACTACTGAATATTGAAATCCCATACAAGAAATACCTTCCCAGAAAATTCATAACCTCTTGTTTGCCGACTGAAAAAAAAGCTTCCTCGACGGTTCTAAACTGTGGGGATGTAGCTCAAATGGTAGAGCGCTTGCTATGCATGCAAGAGGTACGGGGAGCGATGCCCCGGATCTTCAAAACTAGAGCCACTCATCAAAAAGGTAATCACTATCCCCAGATAATCTATTGCATATTGAAATTCCTATCAAGTAGATTTTCTGCGAACGAAAAAAAAACTTCATAGTTGCTGACTGAGCGAAAAAAAAAATCCGCGAGATTTGATAAACTTGGGATGTAGGTCAAATGGTAGAGCGACCACTTATCAATCCAGAAGTACGGGGAGCAATACCCCGCATCTCCAAAGTTAGGGACATCGAGTTTTTAAATAACTTTCTTCAGAAAACTACTGAATATTGAAATCTTATACAAGAAATACCTTCCCAGAAAAGTTATAATCTCTTGTTTGCCGACTGAAACAAAAGCTTCCTCGACAGTTTAAAATTATGGGGATGTAGCTCAAACGGTAGAGCGCTGGCTTTGCATGCGAGAGGTTCGGGGATCAATACCCCGCATCTCCAAAACTTGAGTCACTCATCAAATGGCAATCACTATCTCCAGATAATCTATTGCATATTGAAATTCCTAACAAGTAGATTTTCTGCGAACGAAAAGAAAAAGTTCATAGTTGCTGACTAAGCGAAAAAAAATTCCGCGACATTTGATAAATATGGGATGTAGGTCAAATGGTAAAGCGCCCACTTATCAAGCCAGAAACACGGGAGCACTACCCCGCATCTCCAAAGTTAAGCACATCGAGCATTTAATTAACTTTCTTCAGAAAACTACTGAATATTGAAATCCCATACAAGAAATACCTTCCCAGAAAATTCATAACCTCTTGTTTGCCGACTGAAACAAAAGCTTCCTCGACGGTTCTAAACTGTGGGGATGTAGCTCAAATGGTAGAGCGCTTGCTATGCATGCGAGAGGTACGGGGAGCGATGCCCCGGATCTTCAAAACTAGAGCCACTCATCAAAAAGGTAATCACTATCTCCAGATAATCTATTGCATATTGAAATTCCTAACAAGTAGATTTTCTGCGAACGAAAAGAAAAAGTTCATAGTTGCTGACTAAGCGAAAAAAAATTCCGCGACATTTGATAAACATGGGATGTAGGTCAAATGGTAGAGCGCCCACTTATCAATCCAGAAGTACGGGGAGCAATACCCCGCATCTCCAAAGTTAGGGACATCGAGTTTTTAAATAACTTTCTTCAGAAAACTACTGAATATTGAAATCTTATACAAGAAATACCTTCCCAGAAAAGTTATAATCTCTTGTTTGCCGACTGAAACAAAAGCTTCCTCGACAGTTTAAAATTATGGGGATGTAGCTCAAACGGTAGAGCGCTGGCTTTGCATGCGAGAGGTTCGGGGATCAATACCCCGCATCTCCAAAACTTGAGTCACTCATCAAATGGCAATCACTATCTCCAGATAATCTATTGCATATTGAAATTCCTAACAAGTAGATTTTCTGCGAACGAAAAGAAAAAGTTCATAGTTGCTGACTAAGCGAAAAAAAATTCCGCGACATTTGATAAATATGGGATGTAGGTCAAATGGTAAAGCGCCCACTTATCAAGCCAGAAACACGGGAGCACTACCCCGCATCTCCAAAGTTAAGCACATCGAGCATTTAATTAACTTTCTTCAGAAAACTACTGAATATTGAAATCCCATACAAGAAATACCTTCCCAGAAAATTCATAACCTCTTGTTTGCCGACTGAAACAAAAGCTTCCTCGACGGTTCTAAACTGTGGGGATGTAGCTCAAATGGTAGAGCGCTTGCTATGCATGCGAGAGGTACGGGGAGCGATGCCCCGGATCTTCAAAACTAGAGCCACTCATCAAAAAGGTAATCACTATCTCCAGATAATCTATTGCATATTGAAATTCCTATCAAGTAGATTTTCTGCGAACGAAAAAAAAACTTCATAGTTGCTGACTGAGCGAAAAAAAAAATCCGCGAGATTTGATAAACATGGGATGTAGGTCAAATGGAAGAGCGCCCACTTAGCAAGCCAGAAGTACGAGGGGCAAAATTCCGCATCTCCAAAGTTAAGGACATCGAGAAATTAATTAAATTTCTTCAGAAAACTACTGAATATTGAAATCTTATACAAGAAATACTTTCGAAGAAAGATTTTAACCTCTTGTTTGCCGACTGAAACAAAAGCTTACTCGACTGTTATGAATCATGGGGATGTAGCTCAAAATGTAGAGCGCTCGCTTAGCATGCGAGAGGTTCGGGGAGCAATACCCCGCATCTCCAAAACTTGAGTCACTCATCAAATGGCAATCACTATCTCCAGATAATCTATTGCATATTGAAATTCCTAACAAGTAGATTTTCTGCGAACGAAAAGAAAAAGTTCATAGTTGCTGACTAAGCGAAAAAAACTTCCGCGAGATTTGATAAACATGGGATGTAGGTCAAATGGTAGAGCGCCCACTTAGCAAGCCAGAAGTACGGGGAGCAAAACCCCGCATCTCCAAAGTTAAGGACATCGAGCAATTAACTAAATATCTTCAGAAAACTACTGAATATTGAAGTCTTATACAAGAAATACCTTCCAAGAAAGATTTTAACCTCTTGTTTGCCGACTGAAACAAAAGCTTACTCGACCGTTATGAATCATGCGGATGTAGCTCAAAATGTAGAGCGCTCGCTTTGCATGCGAGAGGTACGGGGATCGATTCCCCGCATCTCCAAAACAAGAGCCACTCATCAAATGGTAATCACTATCTCCAGATAATCTATTGCATATTGAAATTCCTAACAAGTAGATTTTCTGCGAACGAAAAGAAAAAGTTCATAGTTGCTGACTAAGCGAAAAAAACTTCCGCGAGATTTGAAAAACATGGGATGTAGGTCAAATGGTAGAGCGCCCACTTAGCAAGCCAGAAGTACGGGGAGCAAAACCCCGCATCTCCAAAGTTAAGGACATCGAGCAATTAACTAAATATCTTCAGAAAACTACTGAATATTGAAGTCTTATACAAGAAATACCTTCCAAGAAAGATTTTAACCTCTTGTTTGCCGACTGAAACAAAAGCTTACTCGACCGTTATGAATCATGGGGATGTAGCTCAAAATGTAGAGCGCTCGCTTAGCATGCGAGAGGTTCGGGGTTCAATGCCCCGCATCTCCAAATCTAGTGTCACTCATCAAATGGTAATCACTATCTCCAGATAATCTATTGCATATTGCAATTCCTAACAAGTAGATTTTCTGCGAACGAAAAGAAAAACTACATAGTATCTGACTAAGCGAAAAAAAATTCCGCGAGATTTGATAAACATGGGATGTAGGTCAAATGGAAGAGCGCCCACTTATCAAGCCAGAAAAACGGGGAGCAATACCACGCATCTCCAAAGTTAAGGACATCGAGTTTTTAATTAATTTTCTTCAGAAAACTACTGAATATTGAAATCTTATACAAGAAATACCCTCCCAGAAAATTTATAACCTCTTGTTTGCCGACTGAAACAAAAGCTTCCTCGACAGTTATAAATCATGGGGATGTATCTCAAATGGTAGAGCGCTCGCTTTGCATGCGAGAGGTACGGGGATCGATGCCCCGCATCTCCAAAACAAGAGCCACTCATCAAATGGTAATCACTATCTCCAGATAATCTATTGCATATTGAAATTCCTAACAAATAGATTTTCTGCGAACGAAAAGAAAAAGTTCATAGTTGCTGACTAAGCGAAAAAAACTTCCGCGAGATTTGATAAACATGGGATGTAGGTCAAATGGTAGAGCGCCCACTTAGCAAGCCAGAAGTACGGGGAGCAAAACCCCGCATCTCCAAAGTTAAGGACATCGAGCAATTAACTAAATATCTTCAGAAAACTACTGAATATTGAAGTCTTATACAAGAAATACCTTCCAAGAAAGATTTTAACCTCTTGTTTGCCGACTGAAACAAAAACTTACTCGACCGTTATGAATCATGGGGATGTAGCTCAAAATGTAGAGCGCTCGCTTAGCATGCGAGAGGTTCGGGGTTCAATGCCCCGCATCTCCAAATCTAGAGTCACTCATCAAATGGTAATCACTATCTCCAGATAATCTATTGCATATTGAAATTCCTAACAAGTAGATTTTCTGCGAACGAAAAGAAAAACTACATAGTATCTGACTAAGCGGAAAAAATTCCGCGAGATTTGATAAACATGGGATGTAGGTCAAATGGAAGAGCGCCCACTTATCAAGCCAGAAAACGGGGAGCAATACCACGCATCTCCAAAGTTAAGGACATCGAGTTTTTAATTAATTTTCTTCAGAAAACTACTGAATATTGAAATCTTATACAAGAAATACCCTCCCAGAAAATTTATAACCTCTTGTTTGCCGACTAAAACAAAAGCTTCCTCGACAGTTGTAAATTATGGGGATGTAGCTCAAATGGTAGAGCGCTCGCTTTGCATGCGAGAGGTACGGGGATCGATGCCCCGCATCTCCAAAACTAGAGTCACTCATCAAATTGTAATCACTATCTCCAGATAATCTATTGCATATTGAAATTCCTAAGAAGTAAATTTTCTGCGAACGAAAAGAAAAAGTTCATAGTTGCTGGCTAAGCGAAAAAAAATTCCGCGAGATTTGATAAACATGGGATGTAGGTCAAATGGTAGAGCGCCTACTTAGTAAGCCAGAAGTACGGGGGAGCAATACCCCGCATCTCCGAAGTTAAAGACATCGAACAATTAATTAACTTTCTTCAGAAAACTACTGAATATTGAAGTCTTATACAAGAAATACCTTTCAAGAAAAACTTTAGCCTCTTGTTTGCCGACTGAAACAAAAGCTTCCTCGACAGTTATAAATCATTGGGATGTAGCTCAAATGGTAGAGAGCTCGCTTAGCATTCTAGAGGTACGGGGATCAATGCCCCGCATCTCCAAAACTTGAGTCACTCATCAAATGGTAATCTCTATCTCCAGATAATCTATTGCATATTGATAGATTTTCTGCGAACGAAAAGAAAAACTTCAAAGTTGCTGACTAAGCGAAAAAAAATTCCGCGAGGTTTGATAAAAATGGGATGTAGGTCAAATGGAAGAGCGCCCATTTATCAAGCCAGAAGTACGGGGAGCAATACCCCGCATCTCCAAAGTTAAGGGCATCGAGTTTTTAATTAATTTTCTTCAGAAAACTACTGAATATTGAAATCTTATACAAGAAATACCCTCCCAGAAAATTTATAACCTCTTGTTTGCCGACTGAAACAAAAGCTTCCTCGACAGTTGTAAATTATGGGGATGTAGCTCAAATGGTAGAGCGCTGGCTTTGCATGCGAGAAGTACTGGGATCGATGCCCCGCATCTCCAAAACTAGAGTCACTCATCAAATTGTATTCACTATCTCCAGATAATCTTTTGCATATTGAAATTCCTAACAAGTGGATTTTTTGCGAACGAAAAGAAAAAGTTCATAGTTGCTGACTAAGCGAAAAAAAAGTCCGCGAGATTTGATAAACATGGGATGTAGGTCAAATGTTAGAGCGCCCACTTATCAAGTCAGAAGTACGGGGAGCAATACCCCGCATCTCCGAAGTTAAGGACATCGAGCAATTAATTAACTTTCTTCAGAAAACTACTGAATATTGAAGTCTTATACAAGAAACACCTTCCAAAAAAAATTTCGCCTCTTGTTCGCCGACTGAAACAAAAGATTCTTCGACAGTTTTAAATCATTGGGATGTAGCTCAAATGGTAGAGAGCTCGCTTAGCATGCGAGAGGTACGGGGATCAATGCCTCGCATCTCCAACACTTGAGCCACTCATCAAATGGTAATCACGATCTCCATATAATCTGTTGCATATTGAAATTCCTAACAAATAGATTTTCTGCGAACAAAAAGAAAAACTTCATAGTTGCTGACTATGCGAAAAAAAAATTCCGCGAGATTTTTATCAAATTCGGCGAGATTTGATAAAAAAAATTCCGCGAGATTTGTAGCGCAAATGTTAGTGCGCTCGCTTAGCATGCGAGAGGTACGGGGTTCAATGCCCCGCATCTTCAAATTTAGAGCCACTCATCAAATGTTAATCACTATCTCCACATAATCTATTGCATTTTGAAATTCCTAATAAGTAGATTTTCTGCGAACGAAAAGAAAAACTTCATAGTTGCTGACTAAGCGAAAAAAAATTCCGCGAGATTTGATAAACATGGGATGAAGGTCAAATGGTAGAGCGCCCACTTATCAATCCAGAAGTACGGGGAGCAATACCCCGCATCTCCAAAGTTAGGGACATCGAGTATTTAATTAACTTTCTTCAGAAAACTACTGAATATTGAAATCCCATACAAGAAATACCTTCCCAGAAAATTCATAACCTCTTGTTTGCCGACTGAAACAAAAGCTTCCTCGACGGTTCTAAACTGTGGGGATGTAGCTCAAACGGTAGAGCGCTTGCTATGCATGCGAGAGGTACGGGGAGCGATGCCCCGGATCTTCAAAACTAGAGCCACTCATCAAAAAGGTAATCACTATCTCCAGATAATCTATTGCATATGAAATTCCTATCAAGTAGATTTTCTGCGAACGAAAAAAAACTTCATAGTTGCTGACTGAGCGAAAAAAAAATCCGCGAGATTTGATAAACATGGGATGAAGGTCAAATGGTAGAGCGCCCACTTATCAATCCAGAAGTACGGGGAGCAATACCCCGCATCTCCAAAGTTAAGGACGTCGAGCAATTAACTAAATATCTTCAGAAAACTACTGAATATTGAAGTCTTATACAAGAAATACCTTCCCAGAAAGATTTTAACCTCTTGTTTGCCGACTGAAACAAAAGCTTACTCGACCGTTATGAATCATGGGGATGTAGCTCAAAAGGTAGAGCGCTCGCTTAGCATGCGAGAGGTACGGGGATCGATGCCCCGCATCTCCAAAACAAGAGCCACTCATCAAATGGTAATCACTATCTCCAGATAATCTATTGCATATTGAAATTCCTAACAAGTAGATTTTCTGCGAACGAAAAGAAAAAGTTCATAGTTGCTGACTAAGCGAAAAAAACTTCCGCGAGATTTGATAAACATGGGATGTAGGTCAAATGGTAGAGCGCCCACTTAGCAAGCCAGAAGTACGGGGAGCAAAACCCCGCATCTCCAAAGTTAAGGACATCGAGCAATTAACTAAATATCTTCAGAAAACTACTGAATATTGAAGTCTTATACAAGAAATACCTTCCCAGAAAGATTTTAACCTCTTGTTTGCCGTCTGAAACAAATGCTTACTCGACCGTTATGAATCATGGGGATGTAGCTCAAAAGGTAGAGCGCTCGCTTAGCATGCGAGAGGTTCGGTGATCAATACCCCGCATCTCCAAAACTTGAGTCACTCATCAAATGGTAATCACTATCTCCAGATAATCTATTGCATATTGAAATTCCTAACAAGTAGATTTTCTGCGAACGAAAAGAAAAACTACATAGTTGCTGACTAAGCGAAAAAAAATTCCGCGAGATTTGATAAACATGGGATGTAGGTCAAATGGAAGAGCGCCCACTTATCAAGCCAGAAAAACGGGGAGCAATACCACGCATCTCCAAAGTTAAGGACATCGAGTTTTTAATTAATTTTCTTCAGAAAACTACTGAATATTGAAATCTTATACAAGAAATACCCTCCCAGAAAAATTATAACCTCTTGTTTGCCGACTGAAACAAAAGCTTCCTCGACAGTTGTAAATTATGGGGATGTAGCTCAAATGGTAGAGCGCTCGCTTTGCATGCGAGAGGTACGAGGATCGATGCCCCGCATCTCCAAAACTAGAGTCACTCATCAAATTGTAATCACTATCTCCAGATACTCTATTGCATATTGAAATTCCTAAGAAGTAAATTTTCTGCGAACGAAAAGAAAAAGTTCATAGTTGCTGGCTAAGCGAAAAAAAATTCCGCGAGATTTGATAAACATGGGATGTAGGTCAAATGGTAGAGCGCCTACTTAGTAAGCCAAAAGTACGGGGGAGCAATACCCCGCATCTCCGAAGTTAAAAGACATCGAACAATTAACTAAATATCTTCAGAAAACTACTGAATATTGAAATCTTATACAAGAAATACCTTCCCAGAAAATTTATAACCTCTTGTTTGCCGACTGAAACAAAAGCTTCCTCGACAGTTATAAATCATGGGGATGTAGCTCAAATGGTAGAGAGCTCGCTTAGCATGCGAGAGGTACGGGGATCAATGCCCCGCATCTCCAAAACTTGAGTCACTCATCAAATGGTAATCACTAGCTCCAGATAATCTATTGCATATTGATAGATTTTCTGCGAACGAAAAGAAAAACTTCATAGTTGCTGACTAAGCGAAAAAAAATTCCGCGAGATTTGATAAAAATGGGATGTAGGTCAAATGGAAGAACGCCCACTTATCAAGCCAGAAGTACGTGGAGCAATACCCCGCATCTCCAAAGTTAAGGTCATCGAGTTTTTAATTAACTTTCTTCAGAAAACTACTGAATATTGAAATCTTATACAAGAAATACCTTCCCAGAAAATTTATAACCTCTTGTTTGCCGACTGAAACAAAAGCTTCCTCGACAGTTATAAATCATGGGGATGTAGCTCAAATGGTAGAGCGCTCGCTTAGCATGCGAGAGGTACGAGGATCAATGCCCCGCATCTCCAAAACTTGAGTCACTCATCAAATGGTAATCACTATCTCCAGATAATCTATTGCATATTGAAATTCCTAACAAGAAGATTTTCTGCGAACGAAAAGAAAAACTTCATAGTTGCTGACTAAGCGAAAAAAAACTCCGCGAGATTTGATAAACATGGGATGTATGTCAAATGATAAAATGGTAGAGCGCCTACTTAGCAAGCCAGAAGTACGGGGGAGCAATACCCCGCATCTCCGAAGTTAAAGACATCGAACAATTGATTAACTTTCTTCAGAAAACTACTGAATATTGAAGTCTTATACATGAAATACCTTTCAAGAAAAATTTTAGCCTCTTGTTTGCCGACTGAAACAAAAGCTTCCTCGACAGTTACAAATCATTGGGATGTAGCTCAAATGGTAGAGAGCTCGCTTAGCATTCTAGAGGTACGGGGATCAATGCCCCGCATCTCCAAAACTTGAGTCACTCATCAAATGGTAATCTCTATCTCCAGATAATCTATTGCATATTGAAATTCCTAACAAGTAGATTTTCTGCGAACGAAAAGAAAACTTCATAGTTGCTGACTAAGCGAAAAAAAATTCCGCGAGATTTGATAAACATGGGATGTATGTCAAATGGTAAAATGGTAGAGCGCCTACTTAGCAAGCCAGAAGTACGGGGGAGCAATACCCCGCATCTCCGAAGTTAAAGACATCGAACAATTAATTAACTTTCTTCAGAAAACTACTGAATATTGAAGTCTTATACATGAAATACCTTTCAAGAAAAATTTTAGCCTCTTGTTTGCCGACTGAAACAAAAGCTTCCTCGACAGTTATAAATCATTGGGATGTAGCTCAAATGGTAGAGAGCTCGCTTAGCATTCTAGAGGTACGGGGATCAATGCCCCGAATCTCCAAAACTTGAGTCACTCATCAAATGGTAATCTCTATCTCCAGATAATCTATTGCATATTGAAATTCCTAACAAGTAGATTTTCTGCGAACGAAAAGAAAACTTTATAGTTGCTGACTAAGCGAAAAAAAATTCCGCGAGATTTGATGAAAATGGGATGTAGGTCAAATGGAAGAGCGCCCACTTATCAAGCCAGAAGTACGGGGAGCAATACCCCAAATCTCCGAAATTAAGGACATCGAGCAATTAATTAACCTTTTTCAGAAACTACTGAATATTGAGGTCTTATACAAGAAATACCTTCCATGAAAAATTTTAACCTCTTGTTTGCCGACTGAAACAAAAGCTTCCTCGACAGTTATCAATCATGGGGATGTAGCTCAAATGGTAGAGCGCTCGCTTTGCATGCGAGAGGTACGGGGATCGATGCCCCGCATCTCCAAAACTAGAGCCATTCATCAAATGGTAATCACTATCTGCAGATAATCTATGGCATATTGAAATTCCTAACAAGTAGATTTTCTGCGAACGAAAAAAACTACATAGTTGCTGACTAAGCGAAAAAAAATTCCGCGAGATTCGAAAACCATGGGATGTAGGTCAAATGGTAGAGCGCCCACTTATCAAGCCAGAAGTACGAGGAGCAATACCCCGCATCTCCAAAGTTAAGGACATCGAGTTTTTAATTAATTTTCTTCAGAAAACTACTGAATATTGAAATCTTATACAAGAAATACCTTCCCAGAAAATTTATAACCTCTTGTTTGCCGACTGAAACAAAAGCTTCCTCGACAGTTTTAAATGATGGGGATGTAGCTCAAATAGTAGAGCTCTCGCTTTGCATGCGAGAGGTACGGGGATCGATGCCCCGCATCTCCAAAACTAGAGCCACTCATCAAATGGTAAGCACTATCTCCAGATAATCTATTGCATATTGAAATTCCTAACAAGTAGATTTTCTGCGAACGAAAAGAAAAACTTCATAGTTGCTGACTAAGCGAAAAAAAATTCCGCGAGATTTGAAAACCATGGGATGTAGGTCAAATGGTAGAGTGCCCACTTATCAAGCCAGAAGTACGGGGAGCAATAACCCGCATCTCCAAACTTAAGGACATCGAGTTTTTAATTAATTTTCTTCAGAAAACTACTGAATATTGAAATCTTATACAAGAAATACCTTCCCAGAAAATTTATAACCTCTTGTTTGCCGACTGAAACAAAAGCTTCCTCGACAGTTTTAAATTATGGGGATGTAGCTCAAATAGTAGAGCTCTCGCTTTGCATGCGAGAGGTACGGGGATCGATGCCCCGCATCTCCAAAACTAGAGCCACTCATCAAATGGTAAGCACTATCTGCAGATAATCTATTGCATATTGAAATTCCTAACAAGTAGATTTTCTGCGAACGAAAAAAAACTTCATAGTTGCTGACTAAGCCAAAAAAAAATTCCGCGAGATTCGAAAACCATGGGATGTAGGTCAAATGGTAGAGCGCCCACTTATCAAGCCAGAAGTACGAGGAGCAATACCCCGCATCTCCAAAGTTAAGGACATCGAGTTTTTAATTAATTTTCTTCAGAAAACTACTGAATATTGAAATCTTTTACAAGAAATACCTTCCCAGAAAATTTATAACCTCTTGTTTGCCGACTGAAACAAAAGCTTCCTCGACAGTTCTAAATTATGGGGATGTAGCTCAAATAGTAGAGCTCTCGCTTTGCATGCGAGAGGTACGGGGATCGATGCCCCGCATCTCCAAATCTAGAGCCACTCATCAAATGGTAATCACTATCTGAAGGTAATCTATTGCATATTGAAATTCCTAACAAGTAGATTTTCTGCGAACGAAAAAAAAACTTCATAGTTGCTGACTAAGCGAAAAAAATTCCGCGAGATTTGATAAACATGGAATGTAGGTCAAATGGTAGAGCGCCTTCTTAGCAAGCCAGAAGTACGGGGATCAATACCCCGCATCTCCGAAGTTAAGGACATCGAGCAATTATTTAACTTTCTTCAGAAAACTACTGAAATACAGGTCTTGAGGTCTTGAATATTGAGGTCTTATACAAAAAATACCTTCCAAGAAAAATTTTAACCTCTTGTTTGCCGACTGAAACAAAAGCTTCCTCGACAGTTATAAATCATGGGGATGTAGCTCAAATAGTAGAGCGCTCGCTTAGCATGCGAGAGGTACGGGGATTAATGCCCCGCATCTCCAAATCTAGAGTCACTCATTAACTGGTAAACACTGTCTCCGGATAATCTTTTGCATATTGAAATTCCTAACGAGTAGATTTTCTGCGAACGAAAAGAAAAACTTCATAGTTGCTGACTAAGCGAAAAAAAATTCCGCGAGATTTGCTAAACATGGGATGTAGGTCAAATGGTAGAGCGCCCACTTATCAAGCCAGAAGTAGGGGTAGCAATACCCCGCATCTCCAAAGTAAAGGACATCGAGTTTTTAATTAATTTTCTTCAGAAAACTACTGAATATTGAAATCATATACAAGAAACACCTTCCCAGAAAATTTTTAACCTCTTGTTTGGCGACTGAAACAAAAGCTTCCTCGACAGTTCTAAACTATGGGGATGTAGCTCAAATGGTAGAGTGCTCGCTATGTATTCGAGAGGTACGGGGATCGATGCCCGGTATCTCCAAAACTAGAGCCACTCATCAAATGGTAATCACTATCTGCAGATAATCACAAGTTTCTGCGAACGAAAAGAAAAACTTCATAATTGCTGACTAAGCGAAAAAAAATTCCGCGAGATTTGATAAACATGGAATGTAGGTCAAATGGTAGAGTAATCGCTATGTATTCGAGAGGTACGGGGATCGACGCCCGGCATCTCCAAAACTAGAGCCACTCATCAAATGGTTATCACTATCTGCAGATAATCCCAATTTTCTGCGAACGAAAAGAAAAACTTCATAATTGCTGACTAAGCGAAAAAAAATTCCGCGAGATTTGATAAACATGGGATGTAGGTCAAATGGTAGAGCGCCTACTTAGCAAGCCAGAAGTACGGGGAGCAATACCCCGCATCTCCGAAGTTAAGGTCATCGAGCAATTAATTATCTTTCTTCAGAAAACTACTGAATATTGAAGTTTTATTCAAGAAATACCTTCCAAGAAAAATTTTAACCTCTTGTTCGCCGACTGAAACAAAAGCTTCCTCGACAGTTATAAATTATGGGGATGTAGCTCAAATAGTAGAGCGCTCGCTGAGGTGCGAGAGGTACGGGGATCAATGCCCCGCATCTCCAAATCTAGAGTCACTCATCAAATGGGAATCATTATCTCCAGATAATCTATTGCATATTGAAATTCCTACCAAGTAGATTTTCTGCGAACGAAAAAAAAACTTCATGGTCGCTGACTAAGCGAAAAAAATTCCGCGAGATTTGATAAACATGGGATGTAGGTCAAATGGTAGAGCGCCCACTTATCAAGCCAGAAGTACGGGGAGCAATACCCCGCATCTCCAAAGTTAAGGACATCGAGTTTTTAATTAACTTTCTTCAGAGCACTACTGAATATTGAAATCTTATACAAGAAATACCTTCCCAGAAAATTTTTAACCTCTTGTTTGCCGACTGAAACAAAAGATTCCTCGACAGTTCTAAATTATGGGGATGTAGCTCAAATAGTAGAGCTCTCGCTTTGCATGCGAGAGGCACGGGGATCGATGCCCCGCATCTCCAAAGCTAGAGCCACTCATCAAATGGTAATCACTATCTCCAGATAATCTATTGCATATTGAAATTCCTAACAAGTAGATTTTCTGCGAACGAAAAGAAAAACTTCTTAGTTGCTGACTAATCCAAAAAAAATTTCGCGAGAATTGATAAACATGCGATGTAGGTCAAATGGTAGAGCGCCTACTTAGCAAGCCAGAAGTACGGGGAGCAATACTCCGCATCTCCGAAGTTAAGGACATCGAGCAATTAATTAACCTTCTTCAGAAAACTACTGAATATTGAAGTCTTATACTAGAAATACCTTCCAAGAAAACTTTTAACCTCTTGTTTGCCGACTGAAACAAAAGCTTCCTCGACAGGTATAAATCATGGGGATGTAGCTCAAATGGTAGAGCGCTCGCTTAGCATGCGAGATGTACGGGGATCAATGCCCCGCATCTTCACATCTAGAGTCACTCATCAAATGGTAATCACTATCTCCAGATAATCTATTGCATATTGAAATTCCTAACAAGTAGATTTTCTGCGAACGAAAAGAAAAACTTCATAGTTGCTGACTAAGCGAAAAAAAATTCCGCGAGATTTGAAAACCATGGGATGAAGGTCAAATGGTAGAGCGCCCACTTATCAGGCCAGAAGTACGGGGAGCAATACCCCGCATCTCCAAAGTTAAGGACATCGAGTTTTTAATTAATTTTCTTCAGAAAACTACTGAATATTGAAATCTTATTCAAGAAATACCTTCCCAGAAAATTTCTAACCTCTTGTTTGCCGACTGAAATAAAAGCTTCCTCGACAGTTCTAAACTACGGGGATGTAGCTCAAATGGTAGAGCGCTCGCTTGGCATGCGAGAGGTACGGGGATCGATGCCCCGCATCTTCAAAACTAGAGCCAGTCACCAAATGGTAATCACTATCTGCAGATAATCCCAATTTTCTGCGAACGAAAAGAAAAACTTCATAATTGCTGACTAAGCGAAAAAAAATTCCGCAAGATTTGATAAACATGGGATGTAGCTCAAATGGTAGAGCGCCTACTTAGCAAGCCAGAAGTACGGGGAGCAATACCCCGCATCTCCGAAGTTAAGGTCATCGAGAAATTAATTAACTTTCTTCAGAAAACTACTGAATATTGAAGTTTTATACAAGAAATACCTTCCAAGAAAAACATTAACTTCCTGTTTGCAGACTGAAACAAAAGCTTCCTCGACTGTTATAAATCATGGGGATGTAGCTCAAATAGTAGAGCGCTCGCTTAGCATGCGAGAGGTACGGGGATCAATGCACCGGATCTCCAAATCTAGAGTCACTCATCAAATGGTAATCACTATCTCCAGATAATCTATTGCATATTGAAATTCCTAACAAGTAGATTTTCTGCGAACGAAAAGAAAAACTTCATAGTTGCTGACTAAGCGAAAAAAAATTCGGCGAGAAATGATAAACATGGGATGTAGGTCAAATGGAAGAGCGCCCACTTATCAAGCCAGAAGTACGGGGAGCAATACCCCGCATCTCCAAAGTTAAGGACATCGAGTTTTTAATTAACTTTCATCAAAAAACTACTGAATATTGAAATCTTATACAAGAAATACCTTCCCAGAAAATTTATAACCTCTTGTTTGCCGACTGAAACAAAAGCTTCCTCGACAGTTATAAATCACGGGGATGTAGCTCAAATGTTAGAGCGCCCGCTTAGCATGCGAGAGGTACGGGGAGCAATGCCCCGCATCTCCAAAACTTGAGTCACTCATCAAATGGTAATCACTATCTCCAGATAATCTATTGCATATTGAAATTCCTAACAAGTAGAGTTTCTGCGAACGAAAAGAAAAACTTCATAGTTGCTGACTAAGCGAAAAAAAATTCCGCGAGATTTGATAAACATGGGATGTAGGTCAAATGGAAGAGCGCCCACTTATCAAGCCAGAAGTACGGGGAGCAATACCCCGCATCTCCAAAGTTAAGGTCATCGAGTTTTTAATTAACTTACTTCAGAAAGCTACTGAATATTGAAATCTTATACAAGAAATACCTTACCAGAAAATTTATAACCTCTTGTTTGCCGACTGAAACAAAAGCTTCCTCGACAGTTATAAATCATGGGGATGTAGCTCAAATGGTAGAGCGCTCGCTTTGCATGCGAGAGGTACGGTGATCAATGCACCGCATCTCCAAAAACTTGAGTCACTCATCAAATGGTAATGACTATCTCCAGATAATCTATTGCATTTTGAAATTCCTAACAAGAAGATTTTCTGCGAACGAAAAGAAAAACTGCATAGTTGCTGACTAAGCGAAAAAAAAATTCCCCGAGATTTGATAAACATGGGATGTAGGTCAAATGGAAGAGCGCCCACTTATCAAGCCAGAAGTACGGGGAGCAATACCCCGCATCTCCAAAGTTAGGACATCGAGTTTTTAATTAACTTTCTTCAGAAAGCTACTGAATATTGAAATCTTATACTAGAAATACCTTCCCAGAAAATTTATAACCTCTTGTTTGCCGACTGAAACAAAAGCTTCCTCGACAGTTATAAATCATGGGGATGTAGCTCAAATGGTAGAGCGCTCGCTTAGCGTGCGAGAGGTACGGGGATCAATGCCCCGCATCTCCAAAAACTTGAGTCACTCATCAAATGGTAATGAATATCTCCAGATGATCTATTGCATTTTGAAATTCCTAACAAGAAGATTTTCTGCGAACGAAAAGAAAAACTGCATAGTTGCTGACTAAGCGAAAAAAAAATTCCCCGAGATTTGATAAACATGGGATGTAGGTCAAATGGAAGAGCGCCCACTTATCAAGCCAGAAGTACGGGGAGCAATACCCCGCATCTCCAAAGTTAGGACATCGAGTTTTTAATGAACTTTCTTCAGAAAACTACTGAATATTGAAATCTTATACAAGAAATACCTTCCCAGAAAATTTATAACCTCTTGTTTGCCGACTGAAACAAAAGCTTCCTCGACAGTTCTTAATTCTGGGGATATAGCTCAAATAGTAGAGCTCTCGCTTTGCATTCGAGAGGTGCGGGGATCGATGCCCCGCATCTCCAAAGCTAGAGCCACTCATCAAATGGCAATCACTATCTCCAGATACTCTATTGCATATTGAAATTCCTAACAAGTAGATTTTCTGCGAACGAGAAGAAAAAAAACATAGTTGCTGACTAAGCGAAAAAAATTTCGCGAGAATTGATAAACATGGGATGTAGGTCAAATGGTAGAGCGCCCACTTATCAAGTCAGAAGTACGGGGAACAATACCCCGCATCTCCGAAATTAAGGACATCGAGCAATTAATTAACCTTGTTCTGAAAACTACTGAATATTGAAGTCTTATACAAGAAATTCCTTCCAAGAAAAATTTTAACCTCTTGTTTGCCGACTGAAACAAAAGCTTCCTCGACAGTTTTAAAACATGGGGATGTAGCTCAAATGGTAGAGCGCTCGCTTAGCATGCGAGAGGTACGGGGATCAATGCCTCGCATCTCCAAATCTAGAGTCACTCATGAAATGGTAATCACTATCTCCAGATAATCCATTGCATATTGGTATTCCTAACAAGTAGATTTTCTGCGAACGAAAAGAAAAACTTCATAGTTGCTGACTAAGCGAAAAAAAATTCCGCGAGATTTGAAAAACATGGGATGTAGGTCAAATGGTAGAGCGCCCACTTATCAAGCCAGAAGTACGGGGAGCAATACCCCGCATCTCCAAAGTTAAGGACATCGAGTTTTTAATTATTTTTCTTCAGAAAACTACTGAATATTGAAATCTTATACAAGAAATACCTTCCCAGAAAATTTTTAACCTCTTGTTTGCCGACTGAAATAAAGGCTTCCTCGACAGTTCTAAACTATGTGGATGTAGCTCAAATGGTAGAACGCTCGCTTTGCATGCGAGAGGTACGGGGATTGATGCCCCGCATCTCCAAAACTAGAGCCACTCATCAAATGGCAATCACTATCTCCAGATAATCTATTGCATATTGAAATTCCTAACAAGTAGATTTTCTGCGAACGAGAAGAAAAAAAAACATAGTTGCTGACTAAGCGAAAAAAATTTCGCGAGAAATGATAAACATGGGATGTAGGTCAAATGGTAGAGCGCCCACTTATCAAGTCAGAAGTACGGGGAGCAACACCCCGCATTTCCGAAATTAAGGACATCGAGCAATTATTTAACCTTGTTCTGAAAACTACTGAATACAGTCTTATACAAGAAATACCTTCCCAGAAAATTTATAACCTCTTGTTTGCCGACTGAAATAAAAGCTTCCTCGACAGTTCTAAACTATTGGGATGTAGCTCAAATGGTAGAGCGCTCGCTTTGCATGCGAGAGGTACGGGGATTGATGCCCCGCATCTCCAAAACTAGAGCCACTCATCAAATGGCAATCACTATCTCCAGATAATCTATTGCATATTGAAATTCCTAACAAGTAGATTTTCTGCGAACGAGAAGAAAAAAAACATAGTTGCTGACTAAGCGAAAAAAATTTCGCGAGAATTGATAAACATGGGATGTAGGTCAAATGGTAGAGCGCCCACTTATCAAGTCAGAAGTACGGGGAGCAATACCCCGCATTTCCGAAATTAAGGACCTCGAGCAATTAATTAACCTTGTTCTGAAAACTACTGAATATAGTCTTATACAAGAAATACCTTCAAAGATAAAAATTTTAACCTCTTGTTTGCCGACTGAAACAAAAGCTTCCTCGACAGTTTTAAGTCATGGGGATGTAGCTTTAATGGTAGAGCGCTCGCTTAGCATGCGAGAGGTACGGGGAACAATGCCCCGCATCTCCAAATCTAGAGTCACTCATGAACTGGTAATCACTATCTCCAGATAATCCAATGCATATTGATATTCCTAACAAGTAGATTTTCTGCGAACGAAAAGAAAAACTTCATAGTTGCTGACTAAGCGAAAAAAAATTCCGCGAGATTTGAAAAACATGGGATGTAGGTCAAATGGTAGAGCGCTCACTTATCAAGCCAGAAGTACGGGGAGCAATACCCCGCATCTCCAAAGTTAAGGACATCGAGTTTTTAATTAATTTTCTTCAGAAAACTACTGAATATTGAAATCTTATGCAAGAAATACCTTCCCAGAAAATTTATAACCTCTTGTTTGCCGACTGAAATAAAAGCTTCCTCGACAGTTCTAAACTATGGGGATGTAGCTCAAATGGTAGAGCGCTCGCTTTGCATGCGAGAGGTACGGGGATTGATGCCCCGCATCTCCAAAACTAGTGCCACTCTTCAAATGGTAATCACTATCTCCAGATAATCTATTGCATATTGAAATTCCTAACAAGTAGATTTTCTGCGAACGAGAAGAAAAAAAACATAGTTGCTGACTAAGCTAAAAAAATTTCGCGAGAATTGATAAACATGGGATGTAGGTCAAATGGTAGAGCGCCCACTTATCAAGTCAGAAGTACGGGGAGCAATACCCCGCATTTCTGAAATTAAGGACATCGAGCAATTAATTAACCTTGTTCTGAAAACTACTGAATATAGTCTTATACAAGAAATACCTTCCAAGATAAAAATTTTAACCTCTTGTTTGCCGACTGAAACAAAAGCTTCCTCGACAGATTTAAATCATGGGGATGTAGCTCAAAGATGGGAGTTTCATTCCGATATGCAAAAATTCAATGCTAGACATAACCCATCTCGAAGCTTTGAGAATATGGTGATGTCTTACTACCAAGAAACAAAGTCAGAATGTAGAATTGAGAGCTTCCACACATCTGGAAATCAAAAAAAAATTGACTGTTTCAATGTAGATTGATATTGCGATCACTGCAAAACTGTGTTTGAAGCACTGGGATGCTATTATCATTTTTACCTTCACAGGAGACTCGTCCCTCACTTAGCGAGAAAGATATTGATAGAGGAAAAAATGAGAGAGATGGATGACTTGAGACGTGAGTGCAATCGCGAAAAAGATTACAAAATCAAAGAGATGTGGGAATGTGAGTGGTGGCAAAACTTCAAAACGAACGAAAAAAGTAAGAATCATATCCGTTCCAACTTTCCCTACAAAAGACCTCTCTCTACTGATTTTTTATTGGGAAAAGTAAGAGATGGATCTCTTTATGGCTATATTTCGTGTGACTTAGTTGTTCCAGATGAACTGAAAGCAAAGATTTCTAATTTTCCTCCATTTTTTAAAAACACTGAAGTTGGAAGAAATTACATTGGTGAATTTATGCAAAATTATGCCAATGAAAATGATCTTCTTAAGCATCCCCAGCGAATGCTAATATCTAGTTCCAAACTATAAAATGGTTCCATCATTACCCTTCTTTTCAATTTTCATATGGAGCTTGGCTTACAGTGTACAAAAATTTGTAAACGCATCTTGATGGGAAAATTAAAATTATTTACACGAGAGTTGGCAGAAACATGGAATGACTACATTTAAAGAATTTTTGCAGTGATACAACAACAAAGATGTTGTTCCAACCCCTGAAGCAATGCAAAAAATGGTTCAATTTTATCATCAGAAAGAAAATGATTTGTAAAAACTTGGATGTATTCTTCCAAATCTAGCAAATATTTGTCTGCACAAATCAACCAATGAAAAATTCTACCCATTTTGCGAAACTGACAGAGATTTGTGCCAGAAAATTAGAGAGGATATGACAGGTGGACCATCAATTGTGTTTACGCGGAAAGCTGTTGTGGACAAAGCATTTATCAGAGATTCATCAAATATCTGCAAATCAATTGTTGGAATTGACGCCAGCCAGTTCTATCCTTATTCAAGGAGTCAAGACATGCCAACATGATTGTACACAAGATGGGAGTTTGATTCCGATATGCAAAAATGCAAGGCTAGACATAACCGATCTCAAAGCTTTGAGATTACGGCGATGTCTTACTACCAAGAAACAAGAACATAATGCAGAATTGAAAGCTTCCACACATCTGGAAATAAAAAAATTGTATGTTTCAATGTATATGGATATTTTGATCACTGCAAAACTGTGTTTGAAGCAATGGGATGCTATTACCATTTTGTCCTTGCCAGGACACTCGTCCCTCACTTAGCGAGAAAAATATTGAGAGAGGAAAAAAAATGAGAGAGATGGATGACTTGAGACGTGAGTAAATTTGCGAAAAAGATTACAAAATCAAAGAGATGTGGGAAAGTGAGTGGTGGCAAAACTTCAAAATGAACGAAAAATTTAAGAATCTTATCCGATCCAACTTTCCATACAAAAGACCTCTCTCTAGTGATTCTTTATTGGGAAAAATAAGAGATGGATGTCTTTATGTCTATTTTCCGTGTGATTGAGTTGTTTCACCTGAACTGAAAGCAAAGATTTCTTATTTTCCTCCTTTTTTTCAAAAAAACACTGAAGTTAGAAGAAATTACATTGGAGAATATATGCAAAATTATGCCATTGAAAATGATCTTCCTAAGCATCCCCAGCGAATGCAGATATCTAGTTTCAAACTAGAAAAATGTTCCATCATTACCCTTCTTTTCAATTTTCATATGGAGCTTGGCTTACAGTGTACAAAAGTTTACCGCTTTGTACAGTATCTCTCTCAAAAAAGCTTCAACAAGTTTGTTCAATCAGTTGTTGATGCTAGAAGGGAAGGAGATGAGAACCCTTTACCCGGTGTTGTTGCAGAGACTATGAAGCTTTTAGGTAATTCATACTACGATTAGCAGATAATGGACAGATCGAGACATACGATCACAAAGTACTTGAATGATGAGAAAACACACAAAGCAATTATTGAACCACCCTTCAAACGATTAAACACTGTTCAGAGAGTTTTGTACGAGATTGAGTTACTAAAGTCAACAATTGAGCACAAAGAGCACAAAGTTGAGCACAAAGTTGAATAAAAGATCTCGAAATCATTCAAAAGAAAGTTTTGAATATGAAGACAATTCTAGAGAAGATACAGAGGAAACTGACATATCAACTCAGTTTTTAAGAATGCAGAAGAATCAGCTGATTGATTTGAAACAAAATCTGGAGAGGTTTGTTAACACCTTACCTATATTTGGTTTTAACAGTGGAAGATATGATCTGAACATGATCAAGAGCTATCTGATTCCCTACTTAATCAATGATAAAGAAGCTGAACCTATGGTTATCAAAAAGGCTAACGATTTCATATCTTTCCAGTTTGGAGACATACAATTTCTCGACATCATGAATTTTTTGGGTGGAGCAACATCTCTAGGCTCCTTTCTTAAAGCCTACAAAGCAAGTGAGTTTAAAAAAATTTTCCCTTATGAGTGGTTTGACAGTGCGAACGAGCTCGAGAATGAAGAATTACCTCCATACGAAGCCTTTTTCAGTAAACTGAGAAACAACAACCCTCTTGATAAAGACTTTCAGGATTATCAAAAGTTGAGGTCAAGTGGACTTGATAAGCAGAAAGTACTAAAGAAACTTCAAATTAGGTCAGTACCTGCAACTGGATGGGAAAATTACAAATATTTACAGGAGATTTGGCAGAAACATGGAAAGACTACATTTGAAGATTTTTTGCAGTGATACAACAACAAAGATGTTGTTCCAACCCTTGAAGCAATGCAAAAAATAGTTCAATTTTATCATCAGAAAAAAATTGATATGTTAAAACTTGGATGTACTTTTCCAAATCTAGCAAATATTTGTCTGCACAAAACATTAATGAAAAATTCTACCCATTTTGCGAAAATGGTAAGGATTTGTGCCAGAAAATTAGAGAGGATATGACGGGTGGACCATCAATTGTGTTTACGCGAAAAGCTGTTGTGGACAAAACTTTATCAGTGATTCATCAAATATCTGCAAATCAATCGTTGGAATTGATGCCAGGCAGTTCTATCCCTATTCAATGTGTCAAGACATGCCAACATGATTGTACCTTAGATGGGAGTTTGATTCCGATATGCAAAAATTCAAGGCTAGACATAACCGATCTCGAAGCTTTGATGTCTTACTACCAAGAAACAAAACCAGAATGCAGAATTGAGAGCTTCCACACATCTGGAAATCAAAAGAAAATTGACAGTTTCAATGTAGATTGATATTGCGATCACTGCAAAACTGTGTTTGAAGCACTGGGATGCTATTATCATTTTTACCTTCACAGGAGACTCGTCCCTCACTTAGCGAGAAAGATATTGATAGAGGAAAAAATGAGAGAGATGGATGACTTGAGACGTGAGTGCAATCGCAACAAAGATTACAAAATCAAAGAGATGTGAGTGGTGGCAAAACTTCAAAACGAACGAAAAAATTAAGAATCTTATCCGATCCAACTTTCCCTACGAAAGACCTCTCTCTACTGATTCTTTATTGGGAAAAATAAGATATGGATCTCTTTATGGCTATATTCCGTGTGACTTAGTTGTTCCAGTTGAACTGAAAGCAAAATTTTCTAAATTTCCTCCTTTTTTTAAAAACACTGAAGTTGGAAGAAATTACGTTGGAGAATCTATGCAAAATTATGCCATTGAAAATGATCTTCTTAAGCATCCCCAGCGAATGCTAATATCTAGTTTCAAACTAGAAAATGGTTCCATCCTTACCCTTCTTTTCATTTTTCATATGGAGCTTGGCTTACAGTGTACAAAAATTTATCATTTTGTACAGTATCTTCGTCAAAAATCCTTCAACAAGTTTGTTCAATCAGTTGTTGGTGCTAGAAGGAAAGGAGATGAGAACCCTTTATCCGGTGCTGTTGCAGAGACTATGAAGCTTTTAGGTAATTTATCCTACGGTAACCAGATAATGGACAGATCGAGACATACGATCACAAAGTATTTGAATGATGAGAAAACACACAAAGCAATTAATGAACACTTTTTCAAACGGTTGAACACTATTCAGAAAGACTTGTACAAGATTGAGTTACTAAAGTCAACAATTGAGCACACAGAACCCATAATAGTCGGTTTTTTCATTCTGCAGTATGCAAAGCTGAGAGTGCTTGAGCTTTACTACAATTTTTTCGGCAAGTTTTGTGATGTAAATAAGTTTGAGGAATTAAAATTGGACCCAGATTTGCTGAGGAAAATTTGTATGGTTGTACGCGTCCGGAGAAAGAAGGTGACTGAGAAAAACTGAGAGAAAAAGTTTGCAGAGATTAGTTTAGAGCAGATTCAAAATTGAATTTTTCCACGAACTTGTTGTAGCGTTCACAAGAAGCATGATAAACGAGAGCCTGGTCTGTTCAAAGAAGAATTTAGGTGAACGGAGATGCTATGTTCATGCAGCAAGACTTGTTGTTGCTATGACAACAAATCAGACAAGATAAAAATTAGCAGTAAAGATTGAATAAAAGAAATCTAGAGGAATCCGTTGATGATCCTATGGAAAATTACAGAAAAGTACTCGATGAAGCAATCAACTTGAATTCAACAAACAGAGGGTTTAGAACCATTAATCATATGGTTGCTACATACGAGCAAACAAAGAAGGGATTGAGCTACTTTTACCCTAAAAGACAAGTTCAGGACGACGGAGTTTACACAAAACCTTTGAACTTGTATATAACTGATAGTGAAATAGCATTCAATTCAGTATTGATTAACTAACTGTAAACTTGTGGTAATTTGATTATACGAAGCAGTGATTAATATAATTCATGTTTTGAGTTTAACTTTATTCCCCAAACATGTTATTTTTTACTCGAAGTTTCGTTAGGTTTCAGTATAGTTTTAGATAGTTTTCTCGTTGAATCAAACCTGTAAAACAAAATCAAAACATCTAAACTGTAGAAGCTAGCTAAGAAACGCTAAGAAAAAATTCGGGCGCCAAAATTTTTTCTGAAAGTTACCATCGTACCATCTGAAACTTTACCATCTGAAACCTGCTATCTTAATACATTGGGAAACCTATTCCCTATTTTAATACATTGGGAACTCTATTCCCTATCTTAATACATCGGTTGCTGACCGGATACTCTTTAGCCTATGTTAATACATGGGGTTCAGCAACCACCCCCCATTCTCCCTCACTCTTCTACTACTAAGTTTGTTCATGAAGAAAATTGGATGGCCAATGTTATACGTTTTTCTTTTGAAACCATTCAAGGCATAGAGTTTTTAAAAAAAATCAGGTTAGTTTTTTGGCCGTGTTTTTCCACAAATAACTATCGATTTTCATTGGAAGCAATTCAAAATAGGTTTCTCTGATTTTTTGTTTTGATTTGTTTGATAGTTTCAAAGCTCTGACAGGTTGCTTAGAAAAACTTGAAATGTTAGCGAAACGATTTGCTCTTAAAAAGATTTGCAACTGTCCTTTTCTACAACTAGAGTGCTTATTTCGTCATTATGTTTTCTATACACAGACGGCAAAACTTTTTTGATCGATCAATGGCTTGATTTCATACGTTTTTTTAATTTGAGAAAAAAAACTATTCTATTTGAAGCGAAGCAAATTTGCTTTAATTTTTTATTGGTTTGATTCATTTTACAAAAAATTGACTTCTGGTCATACAGGTTGCCCGAGAAGTGAAGGAGTTGAAGTGATATTCAATATGTTCTCCGTGCATGGGTTGGAAATTATCCCTGTCCATTAATTTCTTATACACACCTGAACTGAATTTGGTAGGCACAAAAGTGATGTTTACCTAATTTTATTAATAATTCACCTAAAAAATTGTCAGAATACAAAAATTTGGACAAAAAATTGGCTCGCAAACCATTGGAGCTCGTCTAAGGTGACTAGTCAAGCAAACAAACGTTGAAATAAGTTGGAGTTTGTTCATGAAGAAAATCGGATGGCCAATTTTTTACGTTTTTCTATTAAAACCATTCAAAGCATGGAGTTTTGAAAAACTTCAGGTTACTTTTTTGGGCCAGTTTTTCCACAAACAACTATCTTTTTTCAGCGGAACCATTATAAATTTAGGTTTTCATTAATTTTTTGTTTCGCACCGTTTGATAGTTTCAAAACTCTAACAGGTTGCTTAGAAAAATTGGAAATTTTAGCAAAACGATTCGGTCTATAAAAAGATTTCCACCAGTCCTGTTCTAAGACTAGTGTACTAACATTGTCATTACATTTTATATACACAGACATCAAGTCCGATTTTGATCGAGCAATGGCTTGAATTGCTTTATATTTTTTATTGGTTCGATTCAATTTACCAATGATTGACCTCTGGTCTTACAGGCTGGCAGCGAGGTGAAGGCGGTGAATTGTTAATCAATATGTTCTGCGTGCGTGCATTGGAAGCAAAGAAAAATAGGTTTCCCTTTTTTGTTTTGATTTGTTTGATAGTTTCAAAGCTCTAACAGCGATAATTTAGCGGAACGATTTGCTCTATAAAAAGATTTGCACTAGTCCTGTTCTACGGCTAGAGTGCCTATTTTGTCGTTATATTTTGTATACCCAGTTGTCAAGTCTATTTTTGCTCGATCATTGGCTTGATTTGATACGTTTTTTTGTATTAATGTTTTGAAAAGAACTATTCTATTTGAAGCGAAGCAACTTTGCTTTAATTTTTATTGGTTCGATTCATTTTACCATTGATTGACCTCTGATCTTACTAGCTGCCCGAGAGTTTAAGGCATTGAAGTGCTATTCAATATGTTCTGCGTGCGTGGGTTGGAAACCCATCCCTGTCCAGTAATTTTGTAAAAACACCCGAACTGAATTCGGTAGGCACAAAAACTGATAAATAAATCAACAAAAAGTTCATCATTTCACAAAAGTTGGGAGAAAGAATCGAATCGCATACCATTGAAGTTCGTTTAAGCAAACTAATCAAGCAACCAAACGTTGAAAAACTTTAAATGTGTTCATGAAGAAAATCGGATGGCCAATTTTATACGTTTTTCTATTGAAACCCTTCAAGGCATGGATTTTTGAAAAGATTCAGATTGCTTTTTGGGCTATGGCTTTCCAAAAAAAAAACAATCGTTTTCCAACGGAAGCAATTCAATTTTAAGTTTCCTCTTTTTTTTGTTTCGCTTCGTTTGATAATTTGAAAGCTGTAACAGATTGCTTGGAGAACTTGAAATTTTAGCGAAACGATTTGGTCTATAAAAAGATTTGCACCAGTCCTATTCTAAGTCTAGTGTGCTAACTTCGTCATTACATTTTATATACATAGACATGAAGTCCGTTTTTGTTCAAGCAATGGCTTGATTTCTTTATTTTTTTATTGGTTCGATTCAATTTACCAATAATTGATTTCTGGTATTTCAGGCTGGCCGCGAAGTGAAGTCGGTGAAGGGTTATTCAATTTGTTTTTCGTGCGTGGGTTCGAAACTCATCCCTGTCGAGTAATTTCTTACAACACCTGAACGGAATTCGGTAGGCACAAAAACTGATGTTTACCTAATTTGATAAAACCTCACCAAAAAACTCGTCAGGTCACAAAAAATTGGAGAAAGAATCGGCACGCAAAACATTGAAGTTAGTCTAAGCAGACTAGTCAAGCAAACAAACGTTGAAAAATTTCAAGTTTGTTCATTAAGGACTCGGATGGCCAATGTTATACGTTTCCTATTGAAACCATTCAAGGCAAGGAGTTTTGAAAAACTCGAGGTTACTTTTTTGGCCGAGTTTTTCCACAATTAACTATCGTTTCACAACGGAAGCAATATAGAGTTAGGTTTTTCCCTATTTTTTTGCTTCGCATCGTTTGATAGTTTCAAAGCTCTAACAGGTTGCTTAGAAAAACTGAAAATGTTAGCGAAACGATTTGGTCTATAAAAATATCTGCACTAGTCCTGTACTAAGACCAGAGAGCTTATTTTGTCATTACATATTATATACACAGACTTCAAGTCTATTTTTGATCGAACAATATCTTGTTTTGATACATTTTTTGTTTTAAGCTAAACATTTATTCGATACTTATGATTGCTCTCTGGTCTTACAAGCTGGCCGCGAGGTGAAGGCTTTGAAGAGCTATTCATTTCGTTCTGCGTGCGTGGGTTTGTAACCCATCCCTGTCCGGTAATTTTTTACAAACACCTGAACTGAATTCGGTAGGCACAAAAACTGATATTTATATAATTTTGTTAATAACTCACCAAAAAACTTTTCAGGTCACAAAAAAATGGAGAAACAATCGGCACGCAAAACATTGAAGTTCGTCTAAGCAGACTAGTCAAGCAACCAAACGTTGAAAGTTTTCAAGTTTGTTCATTAAGAAACTCAGATGACCAATGGTATACATTTTTCTATTGAAACCATTCAAGGCATGGATTTTTGTATAAAAATTCAATTTGGTTGTTTAACTAAATTTTTAAACATACAACTCTCATTTTTACACGGAAGCAAAAAAAATCGGCTTTCTCTAAATTTTTGCTTCGCATCGTTTGATAGTTTCAAAGCTTTAACAGGTTGCTTAGAAAAACTGGAAAGGTTAGCGAATTGATTTGGTCTATAAAAATATCTGCACTAGTCTTGTACTAAGACTAGAGAGCTTATTTCGTCATTACATTTTATATACTCAGACGTCAAGTCTATTTTTGATCGAACAATATCTTGATTTGATACGCTTTTTGTTTTAAGCTAAACATTTATTCGATACTTATGATTGCTCTCTAGTCTTACAAGCTGGCCGCGAGGTGAAGGCTTTGGAGTGCTATTCATTTTGTTCTGCGTGCGTGCGTTTGTGACCCATCCCTGTCCGGTAATTTTTTACAAACACCTCAACTGAATTCGGTAGGCACAAAAACTGATGTTTATCTAATTTTGTTAATAACTCACCAAAAAACTTGTCAGGTCACAAAAAATTGGAGAAAGAATCGGCACGCAAAACATTGAAGTTCGTCTAAGCAGAATAGTCAAGCAACCAAACATAGAAAAACTTCAAGTTTGTTCATGAAAAAAATTGAATGGCCAATGTAATACATTTGCCAATAAAACCATTCAAGGCACGAACTTTTGAAAAACTTGAGGTTAATTTTTTGGCCTAGTTTTTCCTCATACAACTATCGTTTCACAACGGAAGCAATATAAAGTTAGTTTTTTCTTAATTTTTTGTTTAGCATCGGTTGATAGTTTCAAAACTCTAACAGGTTGCTTAGAAAAATTGGAAATTTTAGCAAAACGATTCGGTCTATAAAAATATTTCCACCAGTCCTTTCTAAGACTAGTGTGCTTACTTCGTCATTACTTTTATATACACAGACATCAAGTCCGTTTTTGATCGAGCAATGGCTTGAATTGCTTTAATTTTTTATTGGTTCGCTTCAATTTACCAATGATTGACCTCTGATCATACAGGCTGGCCGCGAGGTGAAGGCGGTGAACTGTTAATCAATATGCTCTGCGTGCGTGAGTTCGAAGCTCATCCATGACGAGTACTTTTTTTATGAACACCTGAACTGAGTTCGGTAGGCACAAAAACTGATGTTTACCTAATTTTGTTAGTAACTCATCAAAAAACTTGTCAGGTCACAAAAAATAGGAGAAAGAATCAGCACGCAAAACATTGAAGTTCGTCTAAGCAGAATAGTCAAGCAACCAAACGTTGAAAAATTTCAAGTTTGTTCATGAAAAAAATTGGATGGCAAATGTAATACGTTTTGCTATTCAAACCATCCAAGACAAGGATTTTGAAAAACTTGGGGTTACTTTTTTGGCCGAGTTTTTCCACAAACAACTATCGTTTCACAATGGAAGCGATATAAAGTTAGGTTTTCCTTAATTTTTTGTTTCGCATCGGTTGATAGTTTCAAAGCTCTAACAGGTTTCTTAGAAAAATTGGAAGTGTTAGCAAAACGATTCGGTCTAAAAAAAATTTCCACCAGTCCCATTCTAAGACTAGTGTGCCAACTTCGTCATTACATTTTATATATACAGACATCAAGTCCATTTTTGATCGAGCAATGACTTGATTTGCTTTAATTTTTTATTGGTTCGCTTCAATTTACCAATGATTGACCTCTGATCATACAGGCTGGTCGCGAGGTGAAGGCGGTGAACTGTTAATCAATATGCTCTGCGTGCGTGAGTTCGAAGCTCATCCATGTCGAGTACTTTTTTTATGAACACCTGAACTGAGTTCGGTAGGCACAAAAACTGATGTTTACCTAATTTTGTTAGTAACTCATCAAAAAACTTGTCAGGTCACAAAAAATAGGAGAAAGAATCAGCACGCAAAACATTGAAGTTCGTCTAAGCAGAATAGTCAAGCAACCAAACAATGAAAAACTTTAAGTTTGTTCATGAAGAAAATCGGATGGCCAATGTTATACGTTTCCTATTGAAACCATTCAAGGCAAGGAGTTTTGAAAAACTCGAGGTTACTTTTTTGGCCGAGTTTTTCCACAATTAACTATCGTTTCACAACGGAAGCAATATAGAGTTAGGTTTTTCCCTAATTTTTTGTTTCGCATCGGTTGATAGTTTCAAAGCTCTAACAGGTTGCTTAGAAAAATTGGAAGTGTTAGCAAAACGATTCGGTCTAAAAAAAATTTCCACCAGTCCCATTCTAAGACTAGTGTGCCAACTTCGTCATTACATTTTATATATACAGACATCAAGTCCATTTTTGATCGAGCAATGACTTGAATTGCTTTAATTTTTTATTGGTTCGATTCAATTTACCAATGATTGACCTCTGGTCTTACAGGCTGGCAGCGAGGTGAAGGCGGTGAAATGTTAATCAATATGTTCTGCGTGCTTGGGTTCGAAACTCATCCCTGACGAGTAATTTTTTACAAATACCTGAACTGAAATCGGTAAACACAAAAACGGATGTTTACCTAATTTTGTTAATAACTCACCAAAAAACTTGTGAGGTCAAAAAAAATAGGAGAAAGAATCAGCACGCAAAACATTGAAGTTCGTCTAAGCAGAATAGTCAAGCAACCAAACGTTGAAAAATTTCAAGTTTGTTCATGAAAAAAATTGGATGGCAAATGTAATACGTTTTGCTATTCAAACCATCCAAGACAAGGATTTTTGAAAAACTTGAGGTTACTTTTTTGGCCGAGTTTTTCCACAAACAACTATCGTTTCACAATGGAAGCGATATAAAGTTAGGTTTTCCTTAATTTTTTGTTTCGCATCGGTTGATAGTTTCAAAGCTCTAACAGGTTTCTTAGAAAAATTGGAAATTTTAGCAAAACGATTCGGTCTATAAAAAGATTTCCACCAGTCCTGTTCTAAGACTAGTGTACTAACATCGTCATTACATTTTATATACACAGACATCAAGTCCGATTTTGATCGAGCAATGGCTTGAATTGCTTTAAATTTTTTATTGGTTCGATTCAATTTACCAATGATTGACCTTTGATCTTACAGGCTGGCCGCGAGGTGAAGGCGGTGAAGTGTTAATCAGTTTGTTCTGCGTGCATGGGTTTGAAATTCATCCCTGTCGATTAGTTTTTAAAAACACCTGGATTGAGTTCGGTAAGCACAAAACTAATATTTACCTAGTTTTCATAATAACTCACCAAAAAATTTGTCAGATCACAAAACTTTGAGGAAAGAATCGGCTCGCAAACCCAGGAAGTTTGTCTAAGCAGACTAGTCAAGCAACCAAACAATGAAAAACTTTAAGTTTGTTCATGAAGAAAATCGGATGGCCAATGTTATACGTTTCCTATTGAAACCATTCAAGGCAAGGAGTTTTGAAAAACTCGAGGTTACTTTTTTGGCCGAGTTTTTCCACAATTAACTATCGTTTCACAACGGAAGCAATATAGAGTTAGGTTTTTCCCTAATTTTTTGTTTCGCATCGGTTGATAGTTTCAAAGCTCTAACAGGTTGCTTAGAAAAACTGGAAATGTTAGCGAAATGATTTGGTCTATAAAAAGATTTGCACCAGTCCTGTTGTAAGACTAGTGTGCTAACTTTGTCATTACATTTTATATACACAGACATCAAGTCCGTTTTTGATCGAGCAATGGCTTGAATTGCTTTAATTTTTTATTGGTTCGATTCAATTTACCAATGATTGACCTCTGATCTTTTGGCTGGCAGCGAGGTGAAGGCGGTGAATTGTTAATCAATTTGTTCTGCGTGCATGGGTTTGAAATTCATCCCTGTCGGTTAGTTTTTAAAAACAGCTGAACTGCGTTCGGTAAGCACAAAAATAATATTTTCCTAATTTTCATAAAAACTTACCAAAAAAATTGTCAGATCACAAAAATTTGGTAAAAGAATCGGCTCGCAAACATTTGAAGTTTGTCTAAGCAGACTAGTCAAGCAACCAAACGTTGAAAAACTTTAAGTTTGTTCATGAAGAAAATCGGATGGCCAATGTTATAAGTTTTCCTATTGAAACCATTCTAGGCATGGATTTTTGAAAAACTTGAGGTTACTTTTTTGGCCAGTTTTTCCACGAACAACTATCGTTTCACAACGGAAGCAATATAAAGTTAGGTTTTCCTTAAATTTTTGTTTCGCATCGGTTGATAGTTTCAAAGCTCTAACAGGTTGCTTAGAAAAATTGGAAGTGTTAGCAAAACGATTCGGTCTAAAAAAAATTTCCACCAGTCCCATTCTAAGACTAGTGTGCCAACTTCGTCATTACATTTTATATATACAGACATCAAGTCCATTTTTGATCGAGCAATGACTTGAATTGCTTTAATTTTTTATTGGTTCGATTCAATTTACCAATGATTGACCTCTGGTCTTACAGGCTGGCAGCGAGGTGAAGGCGGTGAAATGTTAATCAATATGTTCTGCGTGCTTGGGTTCGAAACTCATCCCTGACGAGTAATTTTTTACAAATACCTGAACTGAAATCGGTAAAGACAAAAACTGATGTTTACCTAATTTTGTTAATAACTCACCAAAAAACTTGTGAGGTCACAAAAAATAGGAGAAAGAATCAGCACGCAAAACATTGAAGTTCGTCTAAGCAGAATAGTCAAGCAACCAAACGTTGAAAAATTTCAAGTTTGTTCATGAAAAAAATTGGATGGCAAATGTAATACGTTTTGCTATTCAAACCATCCAAGACAAGGATTTTGAAAAACTTGAGGTTACTTTTTTGGCCGAGTTTTTCCACAAACAACTATCGTTTCACAATGGAAGCGATATAAAGTTAGGTTTTCCTTAATTTTTTGTTTCGCATCGGTTGATAGTTTCAAAGCTCTAACAGGTTTCTTAGAAAAATTGGAAATTTTAGCAAAACGATTCGGTCTATAAAAAGATTTCCACCAGTCCTGTTCTAAGACTAGTGTACTAACATCGTCATTACATTTTATATACACAGACATCAAGTCCAATTTTGATCGAGCAATGGCTTGAACTGCTTTAATTTTTTATTGATTCGATTCAATTTACCAATGATTGACCTTTGATCTTACAGGCTGGCCGCGAGGTGAAGGCGGCGAAGTGTTAATCAGTTTGTTCTGCGTGCATGGGTTTGAAATTCATCCCTGTCGATTAGTTTTTAAAAACACCTGAATTGAGTTCGGTAAGCACAAAACTAATATTTACCTAGTTTTCATAATAACTCACCAAAAAATTTGTCAGATCACAAAAATTTGAGGAAAGAATCGGCTCGCAAACCCAGGAAGTTTGTCTAAGCAGACTAGTCAAGCAACCAAACAATGAAAAACTTTAAGTTTGTTCATGAAGAAAATCGGATGGCCAATGTTATACGTTTCCTATTGAAACCATTCAAGGCAAGGAGTTTTGAAAAACTTGAGGTTACTTTTTTGGCCGAGTTTTTCCACAATTAACTATCGTTTCACAACGGAAGCAATATAGAGTTAGGTTTTTCCCTAATTTTTTGTTTCGCATCGGTTGATAGTTTCAAAGCTCTAACAGGTTGCTTAGAAAAACTGGAAATTTTAGCGAAATGATTTGGTCTATAAAAAGATTTGCACCAGTCCTGTTGTAAGACTAGTGTGCTAACTTTGTCATTACATTTTATATACACAGACATCAAGTCCGTTTTTGATCGAGCAATGGCTTGAATTGCTTTAATTTTTTATTGGTTCGATTCAATTTACCAAAGATTGACCTCTGATCTTTTGGCTGGCAGCGAGGTGAAGGCGGTGAATTGTTAATCAATTTGTTCTGCGTGCATGGGTTTGAAATTCACCCCTGTCGGTTAGTTTTTAAAAACAACTGAACTGCGTTCGGTAAGCACAAAAATATTATTTTCCTAATTTTCATAAAAACTTGCCAAAAAAATTGTCAGATCACAAAAATTTGGTAAAAGAATCGGCTCGCAAACATTTGAAGTTTGTCTAAGCAGACTAGTCAAGCAACCAAACGTTGAAAAACTTTAAGTTTGTTCATGAAGAAAATCGGATGGCCAATGTTATACGTTTTCCTATTGAAACCATTCTAGGCATGGATTTTTGAAAAACTTGAGGTTACTTTTTCGGCCGAGTTTTTTCACCTATAACTATCGTTTCTCAACGGAAGCAATATAAAATTAGGTTTTCCATATTTTTATTTTTCGCATCGTTTGATAGTTTTAAAGCTCTAACAGGTTGCTTAGAAAAACTGGAATTTTTAGCGAATTGATTTGGTCTATAAAACGATTTGCACCAGTCCTGTTGTAAGACTAGTGTGCTAACTTTGTCATTACATTTTATATACACAGACATCAAGTCCGTTTTTGATCGAGCAATGGCTTGAATTGCTTTAATTTTTTATTGGTTTGATTCAATTTACCAATGATTGACCTCTGATCTTTTGGCTGGCAGCGAGGTGAAGGCGGGGAATTTTTAATCAATTTGTTCTGCGTGCATGGGTTTGAAATTCATCCCTGTCGGTTAGTTTTTAAAAACAGCTGAACTGCGTTCGGTAAGCACAAAAATATTATTTTCCTAATTTTCATAAAAACTTACCAAAAAAATTGTCAGATCACAAAAATTTGGTAAAAGAATCGGCTCGCAAACATTTGAAGTTTGTCTAAGCAGACTAGTCAAGCAACCAAACGTTGAAAAACTTTAAGTTTGTTCATGAAGAAAATCGGATGGCCAATGTTATACGTTTTCCTATTGAAACCATTCTAGGCATGGATTTTTGAAAAACTTGAGGTTACTTTTTCGGCCGAGTTTTTTCACCTATAACTATCGTTTCTCAACGGAAGCAATATAGAGTTAGGTTTTTCCCTAATTTTTTGTTTCGCATCGGTTGATAGTTTCAAAGCTCTAACAGGTTGCTTAGAAAAACTGGAAATTTTAGCGAAATGATTTGGTCTATAAAAAGATTTGCACCAGTCCTGTTGTAAGACTAGTGTGCTAAATTTGTCATTACATATTATATACACAGACATTAAGTTCGTTTTTGATCGAGCAATGGCTTGAATTGCTTTAATTTTTTATTGGTTCGATTCAATTTACCAATGATTGACCTCTGATCTTTTGGCTGGCAGCGAGGTGAAGGCGGTGAATTGTTAATCAATTTGTTCTGCGTGCATGGGTTTGAAATTCATCCCTGTCGGTTAGTTTTTAAAAACAGCTGAACTGCGTTCGGTAAGCACAAAAATATTATTTTCCTAATTTTCATAAAAACTTACCAAAAAAATTGTCAGATCACAAAAATTTGGTAAAAGAATCGGCTCGCAAACATTTGAAGTTTGTCTAAGCAGACTAGTCAAGCAACAAAACGTTGAAAAACTTTAAGTTTGTTCATGAAGAAAATCGGATGGCTAATGTTATACGTTTTCCTATTGAAACCATTCTAGGCATGGATTTTTGAAAAACTTGAGGTTACTTTTTCGGCCGAGTTTTTTCACCTATAACTATCGTTTCTCAACGGAAGCAATATAAAATTAGGTTTTCCATATTTTTATTTTTCGCATCGTTTGATAGTTTCAAAGCTCTAACAGGTTGCTTAGAAAAACTGGAATTTTTAGCGAATTGATTCGGTCTATAAAAAAAATTTGCACCAGTTCTGTTCTAAGACTAGTGTGCTAAATTTGTCATTACACTTTATATACACAGACATCCAGTCCGTTTTTGATCGAGCAATGGCTTGATTTGCTTAAATTTTTTATTGGTTCGATTCAATTTTCCTATGATTGCACTCTGGTCGTACAGGCTGGCCGCGACGTGAATGCGGTGAAGTGTTAATCAATATTTTCTGCGTGCGTGGGTTCAAAATTCATCCCTGTCGATTAGTTTTTTAAAACACTGAACACTGTTCGGTAAGCACAAAAACTGATATTTACCTAATTTTCTTAATAACTCACCAAAAAATTGTCAGATCACAAAAATTGGTTAAAAAATTAGCTCGCAAACTACTGGAATTCATCTAAGCAGATTATTCAAGCAAGTAAACGTTGAAAAATTTCAGTTTTTTCATAAAAAAAATTGGATGGCCAATGTTATACGTTTTTCTATTGAAACCATTCAAGGCATGGAAATTTGAAAAACTTCAGGTTACTTTTTTGACCGTTTTTCCATAAAAAACTATCGTTTTTCATTGGAAGCAATTCAAAATCACGTTTCCCTTATTTTTTTGTTCTGCTTTGTTTGATAGTTTCAAAGCTCTAACAGGTTGCTCAGAAAAACTTGAAATTTTAGCGAAACGACTTGGTCTATAAAGAGATTTGCACTAGTCCTGTTCTAAGACTAGAGTGCTTATTTCGTCGTTATATTTTCTATACACAGACTTCAAGTTTATTTTCGATCGAACAATGGCTTGATTTGATAAGTTTTTTTGTTTTGAGCAAAAAAGTTATTCAATTTGAAGCGAAGCAATTTTCCTTTATTTTTTTTGGTTCAATTCATTTTGCCAAAAAACTACTTCTGGTCTTATAGGTTTCCCGAGAGATTAAGGGATTGAAGTGCTAACAATATGTTCTGCGTGCGTGGGTCCGAATCCCGTTCCTGTCGATTAGTTTTAAAAACACTTGAATTGAATTCGATGAGCACAAAAACTGATATTTACCAAATTTTGTTAATAACTCACCCAAAATTTTGTCAGATCACAAAGAGTTGAATAAAAAATTGGCTCGCAAACCACTGAAGTTCGTCTAAGCAGACAAGTCAAGCAACCAAACGTTGGAAACTTTAAAGTTTGTTCATGAAGAAAATCGTATGGCCAAGGTTATACGTTTTTCTATTGAAACCATTCAAGGCATGGACTTTGAAAAGCTTCAGGTTACTTTTTTGGCCGAGTTTTTCCACAAACAACTAACATTTTTCAACGGAAGCAAAAAAAAATAGGTTTTCCTTAATTTTTGTTTCGCTACGTTTGATAGTTTCAAAGCTCTAACAGGGTGCTTAGAAAAACTTGAAACTTTAGCGAAACGGTTTGGTCTATAAGAATATTTGCACTAGTCATGTTCTAAGACAAGAGTGCTTATTTCGTCATTATATTTTCTACACACAGACGTCAAGTCTTTTTTTCAAAGAACAATGGCTTGATTTGATAAGTTTTTTTGTTTTTTGAGCAAAAAAAAACTATTCTATTTGAAGCGAAGCACTTTTGCTTTCTTTTTTTATTGGTTCGATTCATTTTATCGAAAATTGACTTCTGGTCTTCCACTTTGCCCGAGAGGTTAAGGGGTTGAAGTGCTTTCCAATATGTTCTGCGTGCGTGGTTTCGAAACCCATTCCTGTCCAGTAATTTTTTAAAAACACCTGAACTGAATTCGGTAGGCACAAAAAATGATGTTCACCTAAATTTGTAAAAAAAATTCACCAAAAATTTTGTCAGATCACAAACTTTTGAAGTAAGAATCGGCTCGCAAACCCATGAAGTTCGTCTAAGCAGACTAGTCAATCAAACAAGCGTTGAAAACTTTAAAGATTGTTCATGAAGAAAATCGGATGGCCAATGTTATACGTTTTTCTATTGAAAAAATTTAAGGCATGGATTTTGAAAAAATTCAGGTTACTTTTTTGGCCGAGTTTTTCAACGGAAGCATTAAACATTAGGTTTTCCTCAATTTTTTGTTTCGCTTCGTTTGATAGTTTTAAAGCTCTAACAGGTTGCTTAAACACTTCAAAATTTACCGAAATGATTTGGTCTTTAAGAAGATTTACACTAGTCCTGTTCTAAGACTTCAGGATAATTTTTTGGCCTTTTTTTTCACAAAAAACTATCGTTTTTTTTTTAATGCAATTCAAAATCAGGTTTCCCCTAATTTTTGTTCTGCTTCGTTTGATAGTTTCAAAGCTCTAACAGGTTGCTCAGAAAAAACTTGAAATTTAAGCGAAACGATTTGGTCTATAAAAAGATTTACACTAGTCCTGTTCTAAGACTAGAGTGCTTATTTCGTCATTATATCTTCTATAAACAAACGTCAAGTTTATTTTCGATCGAACAATGGCTTGATTTGATAAGTTTTTTTCTAATTTGAGCAAATTATTTATTCATTTTGAAGCGAAGCAACTTTGCTTAGTTTTTCATTGGTTCAATTCATTTTACCAAAAAATGACTTCTGGTCCTACAAGTTTCCCGAGAGGCTAAGGGGTGGAAATCCTATTCAATATGTTCTGCGTGCGTGGTTCCGAAGCCCATCCATGTCGATCAGTTTTTGAAAACACCTGAAATGAATTCGGTAAGAACAAAAACTGATAATTTCCTAATTTTGTTAATAATTCACCCAAAAATTTGTCAGATCACGAAAAATTGGAAGAGGATCGGCTCAAAAATCTTTGAAGTTCGTCTAAGCGGACTACTCAAGCAACCAAACGTTGAAAATTTTTAAGTTTGTTCATGAATAAAATCGGATGGCCAAGGTTGAACGTTTTTCTATTGAAACCATTTAGGGCATGGAAATTTGAAAAAATTCAGGTTACTTTTTTGGCCGAGTTTTTCGACAAAAAGTTATCATTTTTCAACGGACGCAATAAAAATTAGGTTTTCCCTAACTTTTTGTTTCGCTTCGTTTGATAGTTTTAAAGCTCTAACAGGTTGCTTAAAAAACCTTGAAAAATTAGCGAAATGATTTGGTCTTTAAGAAGATTTGCACTAGTCTTGTCCTAAGACTAGAGTGCTTATTTCGTCGTTATTTTTTCTATACACAGACGTAAAGTCTACTTTTGATCGAACAATGGCTTGATTTGATAAGTTTTTTGTTTTTTGGCAAAAAAAACTATTCTATTTGAAGCGAAGTTTGCTTTAACTTTTATTGGTTCGATTCATTTTACCAAAAATTTGTCAGATCACAAAATTTTGAAGTTGGAATCGGCTCGCAAACCCATGAAATTTGTCTAAGCAGACTAATCAAGCAAACAAACGTTGAAAAATTTTAAGATTGTTCATGAAGAAAATCGGATGGCCAAGGTTCTACGTTTTTCTATTGAAACCATTCAAGGCATGGACTTTGAAAAGCTTCAGGTTACTTTTTTGGCCGAGTTTTTCCACAAACAACCAACGTTTTTCAACAGAAGCAAAAAAATTAGGTTTTCTTTAATTTTTGTTTTGCTACGTTTGATAGTTTCAAAGCTCTAACAGGGTGCTTAGAAAAACTTGAAACTTTAGCGAAACAGTTTGGTCTATAAGAAGATTTGCACTAGTCATGTTCTAAGACAAGAGTGCTTATTTCGTCATTTTATTTTCTACACACAGACGTCAAGTCTACATTTCATCGAACAATGGCTTGATTTGATACGTTTTTTTGTTTTTAGCAAAAAAAAACTATTCTATTTGAAGCGAAGCAGCTTTGCTTTCTTTTTTTATTGGTTCGATTCATTTTATCGAAAATTGACTTCTGGTCTTCCAAGTTGCCCGAGGGGTTAGGGGTTGAAGTGCTTTCCAATATGTTCTGCGTGTGTGGTTTCGAAACCCATTCCTGTCCACTAATTTTTTAAAAGCACCTGAACTGAATTCGGTAGACACAAAAAATGATGTTCACCCAAATTTTTTAAAAAACTCACCAAAAAATTTGTCAGATGACAAAATTTTGAAGTAAGAATTGGCTCGCAAACCCTTGAAGTTCGTCTAGGCAGACTAGTCAATTAAAAAAACGTTGAAAAATTTTAAGATTGTTCATGAAGAAAATCGGATGACCAATGTTATACGTTTTTCTATTGAAACCATTCCAGGCATGGAGTTTTGAAAAACTTCAGGATACTTTTTGGCCGTTTTTCCACAAAAAACTATCGTTTTTTTTGGATGCAATTCAAAATCAGGTTTCCCCTAATTTTTTGTTTTGCTTCGTTTGATAGTTTCAAAGCTCTAACAGGTTGCTCAGAAAAACTTGAAATTTAAGCGAAACGATTTGATCTATAAAAAAATTTACACTAAATAGTGTTCTAAGTCTAGAGTGCTTATTTCGTCATCATATCTTCTATACACAGACGTCAAGTTTATTTTCGATCGAACAATGGCTTGATTTGATAAGTTTTTTTCTAATTTGAGCAAAAAAATTGTTCAATTTGAAGCGAAGCAAATTTGCTTAATTTTCATTATTTCAAATTATTTTACCATAAAAAATGACTTCTGGTCCTACAAGTTTCCCGAGAGGTTAAATGGTTGAATTGCTATTCAAAATGTTCCGCGTGCGTGGTTCCGAAGCCCATCCCTGTCGATTAGTTTTTAAAAACACTAAGAAATTAATTCGGTAAGCACAAAAACTGATATTTTCCTAATTTTGTTAATAACTCACCAAAAAATTTGTCAGATCAAGAAAGTTTGGAAGAGGATCGGCTCGAAAATCGCTGAAGTTTATCTAAGCAGACTAGTCAAGCAACCAAACGTAGACAATTTTTAAGTTTGTTCATGAAGAAAATCCGATAGCCAAGGTTATACGTTTTTCTATTGAAAAAATTTAAGGCATGGATTTTGAAAAAATTCAGGTTACTTTTTTGGCCGAGTTTTTCAACGGAAGCAATAAAAATTAGGTTTTTCTCAATTTTTGATTCGCTTCGTTTGATAGTTTTAAAGCTCTAACAGGTTGCTTAAAAACCTTCAAAATTTACCGAAATGATTTGGTCTTTAAGAAGATTTGCCCTAGTCCTGTTCTAAGACTAGAGTGCTTATTTCGTTGTTATTCTTTCTATACACAGACGTAAAGTCTATTTTTGATCAAACAATGGCTTGATTTGCTAAGTTTTTTGTTTTGAGCAAAAAAAAACTATTCTATTTGAAGCGAAGCAACTTTGCTTTAATTTTTTATTGGTTCGATTAATTTTACCAAAAATTGATTTCTGGTGTTTCAGGTTGCCCGAGGGGTTAAGGGGTTGAAGTGATATTCAATATGTTGTGCGTGCGTGGGTCCGAATCCCATCCCCGTCGATTATTTTTTTAAAACATCTGAAATGAATTCTGTAAGCACAAAACTGATATTTACCTAATTTGTCTAGGAAGACTAAAAAATGAACCTAATTTTGTCTTGTTGCACGATTTGGTTCAAATAACTATTTGAACTAGCCCTGTTCTAGGGCTAAATTGCTAAATTCATCATTAAATTTCAAATACATTGAGGTTAAGTTTTTGGCCGAGCTTTCCCGCAAAAAAGTTATCGGTTTTCTATGGAAAAAAAAACGATTCTATTTGAAGCGAAGCAACTTTGCTTCATTTTTTTGGGTTCGATTCACCTAATCAATGATTGCCTTCATACAGGGTGGCCGTGTGGTTACGCCGTTGGAATATAACTCCAATATGGTCCGAGTGCGTGGCTCTGAATCACATCTCTTTCGAATATTTTTTTAAAAACATCAACTGAACTCGGTGAGCACAAAAAGTGATTTCTACCTAAATCTGTTTATAACTCACTAAATAAGTTTTAAATCAAAAATTTTTGAGAACAATTCGGCATGCAAACAATTGAAGTTTGTCTAAGCAAACTAGTCAATCAACCAAAGTTTGAAAAACAACAAGTTGTTTCAAGAAGAAAGTCGGTTGGCCAATACTATACGTTTTTCAATTGAAACTAATCAATCAATGGAATTTCAAAAAAAAATGAGGTCACGTTTTTGGCCGAGCTTTACCGCAAAAAAATTATCGGTTTTCTATGGAAGCAATTAAAATTGAAGTTTTTCTTATATTTTTGTTTCGATTCCTTTCATAGTTTCAAAGTTCGCTCAGAAAAACATGAAGTTTTAGCAAACTGATTTGGTCTATGAAACGTTCTGAAATGAGTACTGTTCTATAATTAGAGTACCTACTTCAGCCTTCCAGGTTAAATTCATAGACATCAAGTCAATTAATGCACAATTTTGGCAAAAAAATTATTCTATTTGAAGAAAAGCATCTTTGCTTAAATCTTTTATTGGTTCGATTGCATTTACCAATGTATGAATTCAGGTCTTACAGGTTGGCGGAGAGGTTAAGGCATTGAAATGCTAATCCAATATGTTCTGCGTGCGTGGGTTTGAATACCATCCCTGTCGATTAGTTTTTTAAAACACCTGAGCTGAAGTAGGTACCCAAAAAAACTGACATTTACTTAATTTTGTTAACAACTCAACAAAAAAGTTTACAGATCACAAAATTTCACAGCAAAAAATGGAATGCAACCAATTGAAATTTGTCTCAGAAACAAACCAGTTTTTATCTTGAAACAAACCCTCCAAGCAAAAAAACTTTGAAAAGATTAATATTACTTTTTTGGCCGAGATTTTCTGCAAAAAACTGCCTCCTATTGAAGTAACTCATGTTGAAATTTTTTAAAATTTTGTTTTGCATAGTTTCATAGTTTCGAAGCTATAATGGATTGCTTAGAAAAACAGAAAATTTTAGCGAAACGAGTTGGTAAATAAAACAATTTGAACTAAATCTGTACTAAAAGTAGAGTGATTCACAATTTTTTCGAAATTTCAAACTTTGCTGCAAAATTTTTTTTAGTTCTTTTCAATTTACCAATGGCTGACCTGTGGTCAGACAGGGTGGCCAAAAGATAATGGCATTGAACTGCTAATTCAAAACGGTCTGCGTGCCTGGTATCGAGTACCCTCTGTGCCGATTCGTTCTTAAAACTGAATTCGGTAAGCTCAAAAACTGATTGTTTACCTAAGTTTGTTAAAAACTCATCGAGAAAGTTGTCAGATCACAAAAACTAAGAGAATACATTGACTCGCCAAAATTAGCAGACTTGGTAACCAACCAAATTTTCAATCATTCAGAATTCTTCTTGAAGCAATTCGGATGGCTAAAAATATACGTTTTTTTTATGGAACCATTGAAGCAAAAGAATTTTGAAAAACTGCATTTAGTTTTGCGGCCCAAGTTTTCAGCGACAAAACAACCTTTTTTCAACGGGAGAATTTCGAAAATAGGTTTTTTCTAATTTTTTGTTTCGCTTCGTTTCATTGTTTGAAAGCTCTAACAGGTTGCTTAGAAAAACGTGAAATTTCAGTGAAACGAGTTTGTCTATATAACGCTTTGAACTTGTCCTGTTCTGAAACCAGAGTGCTTACCTCGTCTTTCCAGTTTTTATACAAAGATGTCAATTCTATTTTCGATCGAGCAATGGCTTGCTTTGATAGTTTTCATTATTTTGAACAAAACAAAATTTTATTTGAAGCATAGCATCTTTGGTTCAAATTTCTATTGGTTCGATTCATTTTACCTCTGGTATTAAATTGGCCGATTTGTTAAGGCATTAAACTGCTTATGCAATACGCTCTGCGCTCCTGTGTGCGAATCCCATCTCTGACAATTAGTTTTCGAAAACACCTGAACAGAGTTCAGTAAGCACAAAAACTGATTTTTACCAAGTTTTTTTAAAATCATGCCAAGAAATTTGTCAGACCACTAGGCATTAGAAAAAAAATTATCTCATCAATTTTTAAAATTTGTCTAAGGAGTTTAGTCAAGCAAGGAAACGTTGAAAAGCTTTAAAATTTTTCATGAAGAAAATCGGATGACGATTTTTTTTATAGGTTTTTCTATCGAAAACAATCAAAAAATGGAACTTTGAAAAATTTCAGGTTGCTTATTTGGTCCAGCTTTTCCAAAAAAAACTATCGTTTTTCAATGACAGGAAGACAAAACTAAATTTTCCTTAAATTTTCAATTCGCTTTGTATGATAGTTTGAAAGCTCTAACAGGTTGCTTAGAAAACTTGAAAAATTGGCGAGAGGATTTGCTCTATAAAACGAATTAAACTAGTCCTGTTTCAGGATTAGAATATTTACTTCGTCAATACATTTTTTTTACCAAAAACTTCGAAACTATTTTTGATCGAACGATGGCTTGATTTGATAGCTTTTTTTATTTTGAGCAAAAAATTATTCTATTTGAAGCATAGCATATCTTTGATTCAAATTTTTATTGTTCGATTCAATTTACCAACGAATGAGTTCAGTGCAGACGGGGTGGTCGAGTGGTTTAGGCGATGGATAGACTGCAAATCTAAAACGTTCTGTGTGCGTGAGTTCGAATCCCAGCTCTGTCGATTAGTTTTTAAAAACACCTGAACTGAATTCGGTGAGCACAACAACTTATGTTTACCTCAATTGATAATAACTCACCGAGACAGTTGTCAGATCACAAAAACTAAGAGAACAAATCGACTCGCCAAAATTAGCAGACTTGGCAAGCAACCAACTTTTCAATCATTCAGAATTCCTCTTGAAGCAATTCGGATGGCTAGATATATACGTTTTTTTTATGGAAACCATTGAAGCAAAAGTATTTTGAAAAACTGCAGGTTAGTTTTGTGGCCCAAGTTTTCAGCAAGAAAATTATCTTTTTTCAGTGGGAGAATTTCGAAAAGACGTTTTTCCTAAATTTTTGTTTCGCTTCGTTTCATTGTTTGAAAGCTCTAACAGTTGGCTTAGAAAAACTTGAATTTTCAGTGAAATGAATTGGTCTATAAAAAAGCTTTGATCTTGTCCTGTTCTGAAACTAGAGTGCTTACCTCGTCTTTCCAGTTTTTATACAAAAGTTTCAAGTCTATTTTCGATCGAGCAATGTCTTGCTTTGATAGGTTTTATTATTTTGAACAAAACAATATTTTATTTGAAGCATAGCATCTTTGCTTCAAGTTTTTATTGATTCGATTCAATTTACCAGCGAATGACTTCTGGTACTAAATTGGCCGATTTGTTAAGGCATTAAACTGCTTATCCAATACGCTCTGCGTTCCTGGGTGCGAATCCCATGTCTGACAATCAGTTTTCGAAAATACCTGAACAGATTTCAGTAAGCACAAAAACTGATTTAAACCAAATTTTGTTAGTAACATACCGAGAAGTTTGTCAGATCACAAGGTATTAGAAGAAGAATCGGCTCACCATTTTTTGAATTTTGTCTAAGCAGTTTAGTCAATTAAGGAAACGTTGAAAAGATTTAACTTTTTTCGTGAAGAAAATCGGATGACCATTGTTATACGTTTTTCTATCGAAAACAATCAAATAATGGAATTTTGAAAAAATTCAGGTTGCTTTTTTGGTCCAGCTTTTCCACAAAAAACTATCGTTTTTCAATGGAAGGAAGACAAAACTAAATTTTCCTTAAATTTTCAATTCGCTTTGTATGATAGTTTGAAAGCTCTAACAGGTTGCTTAGAAAAACTTCGTTTCGCAAAAATTGATGATTCGATTTGGTCTATAAGACGATTTCAACTAGTCCTGTTTCAAGACTAGAATGCTTACTTCGTCAATACAATTTAATTACAAAAACTTCAAAACTATTTTTGATCGAACGATGGCTTGATTTGATAGCTTGTATTATTTTGAGCAAAAAAATATTCTATTTGAAGCATAGAAAACTTCTTATGTTCGATTCAATTTACCAACGAATGGGTTCACTGCAAAAATGGTGGTAGAATGGTTTAGGCGATGGATTGCCTGCTTATCTAATACGTTCTGTGTGCGTCGGTGCGATTTGCAGCTTTGTCGATTAGTTTTTAAAAACACCTGAACTGAATTCGGTGAGCACAACATCATTTGATACCTCAATTGATAATACCTCACCGAGAATTTACCAGATCACAAAGTTGAAGAGATAGAATCGGGTCGCAACCTTTTGGAATTCGTCCAAGCAGAGTAGTCAAGCAATTAAATGTTCGAAAATTTTAAGTTTGTTCATGAACAAAATCGGTTGGCCAATGTTATACGTTTTTCTTTTGAAAACATTCAAGCAATGGAATTTTGAAAATTTTTCAGGTTATTTTTTTTGGTCATGCTTTCCCACAAAATACGTTTTTCAAAGGAAGCAATTCAAAATTAAATTTTCCCTAGGTTTTTTTTGCTTCGTTTGATAGGTCGAAAGCCTTTATAGGTTGCTTAGAAAAGGTTCAAACTTTTGCCGAAAGAATTTGTATATAATCAGATTTGAACTAGTCCTGTTCTAAGACTAGAGTGCTTACTTTGTCATTACAGTTTTTATAAAAAGACCTCGAATCTATTTTTGATCGAACAATGGCTTGATTTGATAGGTTTTATTATTTTGATTCAAAAAACATTCTATTTGAAGCACAGCAACTGTGCTTCAACATTTTATTGGTTTGATTCAATTTACCAAAGATTGACCTGTGATCAGACAAGATGGCCGGGTAGTTTAAGTTTTGGACTGCCAATCCAATAAGTACTGCGTGCGTGGGTTCGAATGCCATCTCTGTCTATTAGTTTTTAAAAACACCTGAACTGAACTCGGTAAGCACAACAACTGATTTTTACCTAATTTGTTAATAACTCACCACGAAATTTTCCAGATCATAAAATTCTAGAGCTGGAATTGGCTCGCAATTTTTTGAAATTAGTCTAAGCAGACTAGTCAAGCAAATAAACGTTAAAAAGTTTTAAGTTTGCTCATGAAGAAAGTCGGTTGGCCAATGTTATACATTTTTCTATTGAAGCCTTCCAAGCAATGGAGTTTTGAAAACTTCAAGTTTTTTTTTCGTCGAGTTTTTCCACAAAAAAATGATTGTTTTTCAATGGAAGCAATTCAAAATTAAATTTACAGGCAGGCCGAGAGGTGAAGGCATTGAATTTCTATCAATATTTACTGCGTGCGTGTGTTCGAAACCCAGCCCTGTCCTGTCAGTTTTTGAAAACTAGTCAAGCAATTAAACGTTGAAAATTTTAAGGTTGTTCATGAAGAAAGTCGGTTGGCCAAAGTTATACTTTTTTTTATTGAAACTATACAGGCAATGGAATTTTGAAAATATTCAGGTTGTTTTTTTTGGCTCAGTTTTTTTTACAAAAAATTATGGTTTTTTTCAATGGAATCGATTCAAAATTAGGTTTTCCTTAATTTTTTAGTTCGCTTATTTTGATATTTTGAAAGCTGTAACAGGTTGCTTTCAAAAACTTGAAATTTCAGCGAAACGATTTGCGCTAAAAATGATTTGAACTAGTCCTGTTCTAGGACTATAGTGCTATATTCGTCATTTCAAATACAAAGTGTCAAGTCTATTTTTGATTGAACAATGGCTTGATTTGATAGGTTTGTTTGTTTTGAGCCAAAAAAAACATTATATTTGAAACGGAGCATCTTTGCTTCAAACTTTTTTTGGTTTGAATCAATTCACCAACGGATGACCTCTGGTCAGACAGAGTGACCGTGTGTTTAAAGCGTTGGACTGCTTATGCAACTAAGTCTGCTTGCATGGGTTCGAATCCCATATCTGTCGATTAGTTCTTAAACACACTTGAACTGAATTTCTTTAACACAACAATATATGTTTAGCTAAATTGTTGATAACTCAACGAGAATTTTCCTAGATCACAAAAATCTAGAAAAAAAAATTGCTCGCAAACTATTGGACTTCGTCTAAGCAGACTCATCAAGCAATTAAACGTTGAAATTTTTCAGTTTGTTCATGAAGAAAATCGGTCAGCCAATGTTATAAAACTTTCTATTGGAATTTCGATAAAATTCAAGTTACTTTTTCGGTCAGCCAATGTCAAGTTTATCATGAACAACCTCAAAACTTTTAACGTTTAATTGCTTGACTATTTTGTTTAGACAAATTCCAATAGTCTGCGAGCCAATTTTGACTCCAAAACTTTGTGATCTGGTAATTTTTGCGGTGATTAATTATCAATTTAGGTAAACATCAGTTGTTGTGCCTACCGAAATCAGTTCAGGTGTTTTCAAAAACTTACTGGACAGGGCTGGGTTTCGAACACACGCACGCAGTAAAAATTGATAGCATTTCAACGCCTTCACCTCTCTGGCTGCCTGTAAACTTAATTTTGAATTGCTTCCATTGAAAAACGACTATTTTTTTGTGGAAATACTCGGCAAAAAAAACCTGAAGTTTTCAAAAATCCATTGCTTGAAAGGCTTCAAAAGAAAAATGTATAACATTGGCCAACCGACTTTCTTCATGAACAAACTTAAAATTTTTTAACGTTTATTTGCTTGACTAGTCTGCTTAGACTAATTTCAAAAAATTGCGAGCCGATTCCATCTCTAAAACTTTATGATTTGGAAAATTTGGTGGTGAGTTATTAACAAATTAGGTAAAAATCAGTTGTTGTGCTTACCGAGTTCAGTTCAGGTGATTTTAAAAACTAATAGACAGAGATGGCATTCGAACCCACGCACGCAGGACTTTTTGGATTGGCAGTCCAACACTTTAACTGATCGGCCATCTTGTCTGACCACAGGTCAATCATTGGTAATTTGAATGAAACCAATAAAACTTTGAAGCACAGTTGCTGTGCTTCAAATAGAATGCTTTTAAATCAAAATAATAAAACCTATCAAATCAAGCCATTTTTCGATCAAAAATAGACTTGAAGTCTTTTTTATAAAAAATGTAACGACGAAGGAAGCACTCTAGTCCTAGAACAGGGCTAGTTCAAATCATTTTATAGACAAATTCTTTTGGCAAACGTTTGAACCTTTTCTAAGCAACCTATAAAGGCTTTCGAACTATCAAACGAAGCGAAAAAAAAACCTAAGGAAAATTTAATTTTGCATTGGTTCCATTGAAAAACGTTAATTTTTTGTGGAAAAGCATGACCAATTAAAATAACCTGAAAAATTTTCAAAATTGCATTGCTTGAATGTTTTCAAAAGAAAAACGTATAACAATGGCTAACCGATTTTCTTCACGAACAAACTTAAAATTTTCCAACATTTAATTGCTTAACTACTCCTCTTAGACGAATTCCAAAAAGTTGCGACCCGATTTTATCTCTACAACTTGTGATCTGGCAAATTCTCGGTGAGTTATTATCAATTGAGTTAAACAAAAGATGTTGTGCTCACCGAATTCAGTTCAGATGTTTTTAAAAACTAATCGACAGAGCTGGGATTTGAAACAACGCACACAGAACGTATTAAATAGGCAGTCAATCCATCGCCTAAACCACTCGACCACCCAGTTTGCACTGATCTCATTCGTTGGTAAATTGAATCGAACAATAGAAATTTGAAACAAAGATATGCCATGCTTCAAATAGAATATTTTTTTTGCTCAAAAGAATAAAAGCTATCAAATCAAGCCATCGTTCGACCAAAAATAATTTCAAAATTTTTGGAATTAATTTGTATTGACGAATTAAACATTCTAGTCTTGAAACAGGACTAGTTCATATCGTTTTATATACCAAACCTTTTCCTCATTTTTGCGAAACGAAGTTTTTCTAAGCAACCTGTTAGAGCTTTCAAACTATCATACGAAGCGAATTGAAAATTTAAGGAAAATTTAATTTTGTCTTGCTTCCATTGAAAAACGATAGTTTTTTGTGGAAAAGCTGGACCAAAAAAACAACCTGAATTTTTTCAAAATTCCATTAATTGATTGTTTTCGATAGAAAAACGTATAACCATGGTCATCCGATTTTCTTCACGAAAAAACTTAAAGCTTTTCAACGTTTCCTTGCTTGAGTAAACTGCTTAGACAAATTTCAAAAAATGGTGAGCCGATTCTTCTTCTAATACCTTGTGATCTGACAAATTTCTCGGTATGTTAATAAAAAAATTTGGTAAAAATCAGTTTTTGTGCTTACTGAATTCTGTTCAGGTTTTTTCGAAAACTAATTGTCAGAGATGGGATTCGCACACAGGAACGCAGAACGTATTGGATTAGCAGCTTAATGCCTTAACAAATTGGCCAAATTGTTACCAGAGGTCATTCGATGGTAAATTGAATCGAACCAATAAAAACTTGAAGCAAAGATTGTTCATCGAATTCTGTTCAGGTGTTTTTAAAAACTAATCGACAGAGTTGGGATTCGAACTCTCGCACACAGAACGTATTAGATTAGCAGTCTATCCATCGCCTAAACCACTCGACCACCCAGTCTGCACTGATTTCATTCGTTGGTAATTTGAATCGAACTATAGAAATTTGAAGCAAAGATATGCTATGTTTCAAATAGAAAATTTTTTTTGCTCAAAATAATAAAAACTATCAAATCAAGCCATCGTTCGATCAAAAATAGTTTTGAAATTTTTTGTAATTAAGTTGTATTGACGAAGTTGTATTAAGTTGTTTTTGTAATTAAGTTGTATTTTTCAAGCATTCTAGTCTTGAAAAAGGACTAGTCCAAATCGTTTTATAAACCAAATCGTTTCGCCAATTTTTGCGAAACGAAGTTTTTCTAAGCAACCTGTTAGAGCTTTCAAACTATAATAATAAGCGAAATGAAATATTAGGGAAAATTTTGTTTTTTTTCTTGCTTCCATTGAAAAACGATAGTTTTTTGTGGAAAAGCTGGATCAAAAAGCAACCTGAAATTTTTCAAAGTTCCATTATTTGATTGTTTTTGATAGAAAAACCTATAACAATGGTCATCCGATTTTCTTCATGTAAAAACTTAAAGCTTTTCAACGTTTCTTTGCTTGACTAAACTCCTTAAACAAGTTTCAAAAAAAGTTGAGCCGATTTTTTTTCTAATAACTTGTGATCTGAGAATTTTCTCAGTATATTATTAACAAAATTTGGTAAAAATCAGTTTTTGTGCTTACTGTTCAGGTTTTTTCGAAAAGTAATCGTCAGAGATGAGATTCGCACCCAGGAACGCAGAGCGTATTGGATAAGCAGTTTAATGCCTTGACAAATCGGCCATTTTAATACCAGAGGTCATTCGCAGGTAAATTGAATCGAACCAATAAAAATTTGAAGCAAAGATGCTATGCTTAAAATAGAATACTGTTTTGTTCAAAATAATAAAACCTATCAAAGCAAGCCATTGCTCGATCGAAAACAGAATTGACATCTTGGTATAAAAACTGGAAAGACGAGGTAAGCACTCTAGTTTCAGAACAGGATAAGTTCAAAGCGTTTTATAGACCAACTCGTTTCACTGAAATTTCAAGTTTTTCTAAGCAACCTGTTAGAGCTTTCAAACAATGAAACGAAGCGAAACAAAAATTTAGGAAAAACCTATTTTCCAAAATCTCCCATTGAAAAAATATAATTTTGTTGCTGAAAACTTGGGCCACAAAATAAACCTGCAGTTTTTCAAAATGCTTTTGCTACAATGGTTTCCATAAAAAAACTTATATATCTAGGCATCCGAATGGCTTCAAGAAGAATTCTGAATGATTGAAAATTTGGTTGCTTGCCAAGTCTGCTTATTTTGGCGAGTCGATTTGTTCTCTTAGTTTTTGTGATCTGACAACTGTCTCGGTGAGTTATTATCAATTGAGGTAAACAAAGGTTGTTGTGCTCACCGAATTATTTTCAGGTGTTTTTAAAAACTAATCAACATAGCTGGAATTCGAACCCACGCACACAGAACGTATTAGATTAACTGTCTATCCTTCGCCTAAACCACTCGGACACCCTGTCTGCACTGAACTCATTCGTTGGAAAATTGAATCGAACAATAAAAATTTGAAGCAAAGATATGCTACGCTTTAAATAGAATATTTTTTTTTGCTCAAAAAAAAAAATCAAAAAAACTATCAAATCAAGCCATCGTTCGATCAAAAATAGTTTTGAAGTTTTTGTAAATTAAATGTATTGACGAAGTAAGCATTCTAGTCTTGAAACAGGACTAGTTCGAATCGCTTTTTAGACCAAATCGTTTCGCCAATTTTTCAAGTTTTCTAAGCAACCTGTTAGAGCTTTCAAACTATCATACGAAGCGAAGTGAAAATTTAGGGAAAATTTTATTTTGTCTTGCTTCCATTGAAAAACGATAGTTTTTTGTGGAAAAGCTGGACCAAAAAAGCAACCTGAAAATTTTCAATATTCCATTATTTGAATGTTTTCGATAGAAAAACCTAAAACAATGGTCATCCGATTTTCTTCATGAAAAAACTGAAAACTTTTCAACGTTTCCTTGCTTGACTAAACTGCTTAGACAAATTTCAAAAAATGGTGAGCCGATTTTTTTTCTAATACCTTGTGATCTGACATATTTCTCAGTAAGTTTTTAACAAAATTTGGTAAAAATCAGTTTTTGTGCTTACTGAATTTTGTTCAGGTGTTTTCGAAAACTAATTGTCAGAGATGAGATTCGCACCCAGGAACACAAAGCGTATTGGATAAGCAGTCCAATGCCTTAACAAATCGGCGGATTTAATACCAGAGGTCATTCGCTGGTAAATTAAATCGAACCAAAAAAATTTTGAAGCAAAGATGCTATGCTTTAAATAGAATATTGTTTTGTTCAAAATAATAAAACCTATCAAAGCAAGCCATTGCTTGATCGAGAATAGAATTGACATCTTTGTATAAAAACTGGAAAGACGAGGTAAGCACTCTGGTTTCAGAACAGGACAAGTTCAAAGCGTTATATAGACAAACTCGTTTCACTGAAATTTCAAGTTTTTCTAAGCAACCTGTTAGAGCTTTCAAACAATGAAACGAAGCGAAACAAAAATTTAGGAAAAACCTATTTTCCAAAATCTCCCATTGAAAAAATATAATTTTGTTGCTGAAAACTTGGGCCACAAAATAAACCTGCAGTTTTTCAAAATGCTTTTGCTACAATGGTTTCCATAAAAAAACTTATATATCTAGGCATCCGAATGGCTTCAAGAAGAATTCTGAATGATTGAAAATTTGGTTGCTTGCCAAGTCTGCTTATTTTGGCGAGTCGATTTGTTCTCTTAGTTTTTGTGATCTGACAACTGTCTCGGTGAGTTATTATCAATTGAGGTAAACAAAGGTTGTTGTGCTCACCGAATTATTTTCAGGTGTTTTTAAAAACTAATCAACATAGCTGGAATTCGAACCCACGCACACAGAACGTATTAGATTAACTGTCTATCCTTCGCCTAAACCACTCGGGCACCCTGTCTGCACTGAACTCATTCGTTGGAAAATTGAATCGAACAATAAAAATTTGAAGCAAAGATATGCTACGCTTTAAATAGAATATTTTTTTTGCTCAAAAAAAAAATCAAAAAAACTATCAAATCAAGCCATCGTTCGATCAAAAATAGTTTTGAAGTTTTTGTAAATTAAATGTATTGACGAAGTAAGCATTCTAGTCTTGAAACAGGACTAGTTCGAATCGCTTTTTAGACCAAATCGTTTCGCCAATTTTTCAAGTTTTCTAAGCAACCTGTTAGAGCTTTCAAACTATCATACGAAGCGAAGTGAAAATTTAGGGAAAATTTTATTTTGTCTTGCTTCCATTGAAAAACGATAGTTTTTTGTGGAAAAGCTGGACCAAAAAAGCAACCTGAAAATTTTCAATATTCCATTATTTGAATGTTTTCGATAGAAAAACCTATAACAATGGTCATCCGATTTTCTTCATGAAAAAACTGAAAACTTTTCAACGTTTCCTTGCTTGACTAAACTGCTTAGACAAATTTCAAAAAATGGTGAGCCGATTTTTTTTCTAATACCTTGTGATCTGACATATTTCTCAGTAAGTTTTTAACAAAATTTGGTAAAAATCAGTTTTTGTGCTTACTGAATTTTGTTCAGGTGTTTTCGAAAACTAATTGTCAGAGATGAGATTCGCACCCAGGAACACAAAGCGTATTGGATAAGCAGTCCAATGCCTTAACAAATCGGCGGATTTAATACCAGAGGTCATTCGCTGGTAAATTAAATCGAACCAAAAAAATTTTGAAGCAAAGATGCTATGCTTTAAATAGAATATTGTTTTGTTCAAAATAATAAAACCTATCAAAGCAAGCCATTGCTTGATCGAGAATAGAATTGACATCTTTGTATAAAAACTGGAAAGACGAGGTAAGCACTCAGGTTTCAGAACAGGACAAGTTCAAAGCGTTATATAGACAAACTCGTTTCACTGAAATTTCAAGTTTTTCTAAGCAACCTGTTAGAGCTTTCAAACAATGAAACGAAGCGAAGCAAAAATTTATGAAAAACCTATTTTCGAAATTCTCCCATTGAAAAAATATTTTTTTTTGCTGAAAACTTGGGCCACAAAACTAACCTGCAATTTTTCAAGATGCTTTTGCTTCAATGGTTTCCATAAAAAAACTTATATATTTAGCCATCCGAAATGCTTCAAAAGAGAATTCTAAATGATTGAAAATTTGGTTGCTTGCCAAGTCTGCTAATTTTGGCGAGTCGATTTATTCTCTTAGTTTTTGTGATCTGACAACTGTCTCGATGAGTTTTTAACAAACTTAGGTAAACAATCATTTTCAAGGCTTACCGAATTCAGTTCATATATTTTTAAAAACGAGTCGGCACAGATGGTATTCGATACCAGGCACGCAGACCGTTTTGAATTAGCAGTCCAATGCCATAATATTTTGGCCACCCTGTCTGACCACAGGTCAGCTATTGGTAAATCAAAAAGAACCAAAAAAAAATTTGCAGCAAAGTTTGAAATTTCAAAACAATTGTGAAGCACTCTACTTTTAGTACAGTCTTAGTTCAAATTGTTTTCTTTGCCAACTCATTTCGCTAAAATTTTCTAAGCAATCCAATAAAGCTTCGAAATTATGAAACAATGCAAAACAAAATTAAAAATAACTTCAACTTAGGTTACTTCCAAAGGAGGTAATTTTTTTTGCAGAAAAACTCGGCCAAAAAAGTAAAATTAATTTTTTCAAAGTTTTTTTTCGCTTGGAGGGTTTGTTTCAATTTAAAAACGGAAAACATTGGCCATTTGATTTTCTTGATGAAATAACTCTAAATTGTTTCAAAGTTTGCTTGCGTGATTAGTCTGCTCAGACAAATTGCAATTGGTTGCTTTCCATTTTGTGCTGTGAATTTTTGTGATCTGTAAACGTTTTTGGTGAGTTGTTAACAAAATTAGGTAAATATCAGTTTTTGTGGGTACCTATTTCAGCTCGGGTGTTTTAGAAAACTAATCGACAGGGATGGTATTCAAACCCACACACGCAGAACATATTGGATTAGCATTTCAATGCCTTAAACTCTCCGCCAACCTGTAAGACCTGAAATCAAACATTGGTGAATGCAATCGAACCAATAAAAGAATTAAGCAAAGTTGCTTTTCTTCAAATAGAATAATTTTTTTGCTCAAAACAATGAAACCTATCAACTCTTACCAAAACTTTGCATTATTTGACTTGATGTCCATGACTTTAAACTAGAAGGCTGAAGTAGGTACTCTAATTTTAGAACAGTACTCATTTCAGAACGTTTCATAGACCAAACCAGTTCGCTAAAACTTCATGTTTTTCTGAGCGAGCTTTGAAACTATGAAAGGAATCGAAACAAAAATATAAGAAAAACTTCAATTTTAGTTGTTCCATAGAAAACCGATAATTTTTTGCGGGAAAGCTCGGCCAGAAACGTTACCTCAATTTTTTGAAATTCCATTGATTGATTAGTTTCGATTGAAAAACGTATAACATTGGCCAACCGACTTTCTTCTTGAAACAACTTGTTGTTTTTCAAACTTTGATTGCTTGACTAGTTTGCTTAGACAAACTTCAATTGTTTGCCTGCCGAATCTTTCTCAAAAAATTTTGATTTAAAAATTATTTAGTGAGTTCTAAACATATTTAGGTAGAAATCACTTTTTGTGCTCACCGAGTTCAGTTGATGTTTTAAAAAACTTATTCGACAGAGATGGAATTCAGAGCCACGCACTCAGACCATATTGGAGTTATATTCCAACGGCGTAACCACTCGGCCACCCTGTCTGAAGGCAATCATTGATTTAATGAATCGAACGCAAAAAAATGAAGCAAACTTGCTTCGCTTCAGATAGAATAATTATTAGCTCAGAACAAAAAAACGTATCAAATCAAGCTATTGTTCGATCAAAACTATATTTGACGTTGGGTATATGAAATGTATTGATGAAATAAGCTTACCAGTCTTAGAACAGGACTAGTGCAAATCTTTTTATAGACCAAATCGTTTCGCTAAAAATTCCAGTTTTTCTTAGCCACCTGTTAGAGCTTGGAAACTATCAAACGATGCGAAACAAAAAATTAATTAAAACCTAATTTTACATTGCTTCCGTTGAAAAACGATAGTTTTTTGTGGAAAAACTCGGCCAAAAAAGTAACCTGAAGTTTTTCAAAAATCCATGCCTTGAATGGTTTCAACAGAGAAACGTATAACATTGGCCATCCGATTTTCTTCATGAACAAACTTAAAATTCTTCAACATTTGGTTGCTTGACTACTCTGCTTAGACAAAACTCGCAGACTCGGTTTGTTTCAATGTAAAAAAACGGAAATTAATTGGCCAATTGCTTGATGAAAAAATTTTTTCAAAGTTTGCTTGCATGATTAGTCTGCTCAGACAATTTTCAATTGGTTGCATTCCAATTTGTGCTGTGAAATTTTGTGATCTGTAAATTTTTTTGGTGAGTTGTTAATAAAATTAGGCAAATATCAGTTTTTGTGGGTACCTAATTCAGCTCAGGTGTTTAAAAAAACTAATCGACAGGGATGGTATTCAAACCCACGCACGCAGAACATATTGGATTAGCATTTCAATGCCTTAACCTCTCCGCCAACCTGTATAACCTGAATTCAAACGTTGGTAAATGCAATCGAACCAATAAAAAATTTAAACAAAGTTGCTTTTCTTCAAATATAATAATTTTTTTGCTCAAAACAATGAAACCTATCAACTCTTACCAAAATTGTGCATTATTTGACTTGATGTCTATGAATTTAACCTAATTTTAGAACAGTACTCATTTCAGAACGTTTCATAGACCAAATCAGTTCGCTAAAACTTCATGTTTTTCTGAGCGAGCTTTGAAACTATGAAAGGAATCGAAACAAAAATATCAGAAAAACTTCAATTTTAATTGCTTCCATAGAAAACCGATAATTTTTTTGCGGGAAAGCTCGGCCAAAAACGTAACCTCAAGTTTTTTGAAATTCCATTGATTGATTAGTCTGTGTATTTGAAAATAAATGATGAAGTTAGCAATATAGCCTTAGAACAGGGCTAGTTCAAATAGTTATTTGAACCAAATCGTGCTACAAGACAAAATAAGGTAATTTTTTTATTCTTCCTAGACAAAATTAGGTAAATATCAGTTTTGTGCTTACAAAATTCAGTTCAGATGTTTTGAAAAACTAATCGACCGGTATGGGATTCGGACCCACGCACGCACAACATATTGAATATCACTTCAACCCCTTAACCCCTCGGGCAACCTGAAACACCAGAATTCAATTTTTGGTAAATTGAATCAAACAAATAAAAAATTAAAGCAAAGTTGCTTCGCTTCAAATAGAATAGTTTTTTTTTGCTCAAAACAAAAACGTATCATATCAAGCCATTGTTCGATCAAAAATAGACTTGACGTCTGTGTATAGAAAAAGTAACGACGAAGTAAGTACTCTAGTCTTAGAACAGAACTAGTGCAAATCTTCTTAAAGACCAAATAATTTCGCTAAATTTTCAAGGTTTTTTAAGCAACCTGTTAGAGCTACACAAAAAATTAAGTAAAACCTAATTTTTTTTGCTTACGTTGAAAAACGATAAATTTTTGTGGAAAAACTCGGCCAAAAAAGTAACCTGAATTTTTTCAAAATCCATGCCTTAAATGGTTTCAATAGAAAAACGTATAACCTTGGCATTCCGATTTTCTTCCTGAACAAACCTAAAATTTTCAACGTTTGGTTGCTTGACTAGTCTGCTTGGACGAACTGCAAAGTTTTTGGGTGAGTTATTAATAAAATTAGGAAATAATCAGTTTTTGTGCTTACCGAATTCATTTCAGGTGTTTTTAAAAACTAATCGACAGGGATGGGATTCGGAACCACGCACGCAGAACATATTGAATAGCATTTCAACCCCTTAACCTCTCGGGAAACCTGTAGGACCAGAAGTCATTTTTTAGTAAAATGAATTGAACCAATAAAAAATTAGGCAAGGTTGCTTCGCTTCAAATTGAATAATTATTTAGCTCAAATTAGAAAAAAAACTTATCAAATCAAGCCATTGTTCGATCAAAAATAAACAAGACGTCTGTGTATAGAAAATATAATGACGAAATAAGCTCTCTATTCTTAGGACAAGACTAGTGCAAATCTTCTTAAAGACCAAATCATTTCGCTAATTTTTCAAGGTTTTTTAAGCAACCTGTTAGAGCTTTAAAACTATCAAACGAAGCGAAACAAAAAGTTAGGGAAAACCTAATTTTTATTGCGTCCGTTGAAAAATGATAACTTTTTGTCGAAAAACTCGGCCAAAAAAGTAACCTGAATTTTTTCAAATTTCCATGCCCTAAATGGTTTCAATAGAAAAACGTTCAACCTTGGCCATCCGATTTTATTCATGAACAAACTTAAAAATTTTCAACGTTTGGTTGCTTGAGTAGTCTGCTTAGACGAACATCAGGGGTTTGTGAGCCAGTTCTTACTACATTTTATGATCTGACAATTTTGTTGGTGAGTTTTTTACATATTTAGGTGAACATCATTTTTGGTGCCTACCGAATTCAGTTCAGGTGTTTTAAAAAATTACAGGATAGTAATGGGTTTCGAAACCACGCACGCAGAACATATTGGAAAGCACTTAAACCCCCTAACCCCTCGGGCAATTTGGAAGATCAGAAGTCGATTTTCGATAAAATGAATCGAACCAATAAAAAAAGAAAGCAAAGCTGCTTCGCTACAAATAGAATAGTTTTTTTTGCTCAAAACAAAAAAAAACGTATCAAATCAAGCCATTGTTCGATGAAAAGTAGACTTGACGTCTGTGTGTAGAAAATATAATGGCGAAATAAGAACTCTTGTCTTAGAACATGACTAGTGCAAATCTTCTTATAGACCAAACCGATTCGCTAAAATTTCAAGTTTTTCTAAACACCCTGTTAAATCTTTGAAACTATCAAACGAAGCGAAACAAAAAATTAAGGAAAACCTTATTTTTTTGCTTCCGTTGAAAAACGTTAGTTGTATTTGGAACAACTCGGCCAAAAAGTAACCTGAAGCTTTTCAAAGTCCATGTCTTGAATGGTTTCAATAGAAAAACGTATAACCTTGCCCATCCGATTCTCTTCATGAACAATCTTAAAATTTTTCAACGTTTTTTTGCTTGACTAGTCTGCTTAGACGAACTTTAAGGGTTTGCGAGTCGATTCTTACTCCAATTTTTTGTGACCTGGCAAGTTTTTTGGTGAGTTCAAAACACTCAAATAACGATTACGCAGTGTCTCAGGTTTTGGAGATGCAGTGCACTTATCTCCGTGCCTCTCGCATGCAAAGCGAGCGCTCTAACGTTCGGGCTGCCTCCACATTGTGGTAAAGTACCGCGTAGGTGTTTTGCCCAGTCGGCAATCTTGAGTTTTTTTCTTAGTAGTTCTGCTTTTGGCATGAAGTTTCAATATGCAATAGTTTTTTCTGCAGAAAGCCAAAAACAATTACGGAAGCTCTGGAGATGCAGGGCATTGATCCCCTTACCTCTCGCATGCGAAGCGAGCGCTCTACCATTTCAGTTACATCCAAGTTATTAATAACTATCGCGCAGGTCTCTAGCTCAATCGGCAACTATGAGATTTTTTCTTCGCAGAAAGTCTGCTTCTGTTAGGAAGTTTCAATATGCAATACTTTTTCTTCAGAAAGCAAACAACAATTACGCAAGGTATCAGGTTATGGAGATGCAGGGCCTCTTTCTCCGAACCTCTCGCAAGCAAAGCGAATGATCTACCATTCGGGATACCTCCACCTTGTGTTAAAGTATCGCGTAGGTAGTTTATCCAGTCGGAAATTCTGAGTTTTTTTCTTAGTACGATGCTCAGTCGGCAACTATGAGGTTTTTTGTCGCAGAAAGTCTGCTTCTGCTAGGAAGTTTCAATATGCAATACTTTTTCTCCAGAAAGCAAACAACAATTACGCAAGGTCTCAGGTTATGGAGATGCAGGGCCTTCATCTCCGAATCTCTTGCAAGCAAAGCGAGCGATCTACCATTCGCGATACCTCCACGTTGTGTTAAAGTATAGCGTAGGTAGTTTGTCCAGTCGGCAATTCTGAGTTTTTTCTTGGTAGATCTGCTATTGGGTTGAAGTTTCAATGTGCAATAGTTTTTCTGCAGAAAGAGAAAAACACTCACGAAATGTCCTAAGTTTTGGAGATATTGGGCATTGATACCGGTTCCTCTGGCATGCGAAGGGAGCGCTCTACCATTAGAGCTACATCCCCGTTGTTAAGATCTATCGCGTAGGTCTCATTCCCAGTCGGCAACTATGAGGTTTTTTGTCGCAGAAAGTCTGCTTCTGTTAAGAATTTTCAATATGCAATACTTTTTCTTCAGAAAGCAAACAACAATTACACAAGGTCTCAGGTTATGGAGATGCAGGGCGTTTATCTCCGAACGTCTCGCAAGCAAAGCGAGCGATCTACCATTTGGGGTACCTCCACTTTGTGTTAAAGTATCGCGTAGATAGTTTGTCCAGTCGGCAATTCTGAGTTTTTTCTTGTTAGATCTGCTATTGGGTTGAAGTTTCAATTTTCAATAGTTTTTCTGCAGAAAGAGAAAAACAAACAATTTCGAAATGTCTTAAGTTTTGGAGATGCGGGGAATTGATCTCCGTACCTCTCGCATGCGAAGCGAGCGCTCTACCATTTGACGTACATCCCCGTTGTTAAGAACAATCGCGTAATTCTCTTGCTCAGTCGGCAACTATGAGGTTTTTCGCAGAAAGTCTGCTTCTGGAAAGAAGTTTCAGTATGCAATAGTTTTTCTTCAGAAAGCGAATAACGATTACGTAAGGTCTCAGGTTATGGTGATGCAGGGCCTTCATCTCCGAACCTCTCGCAAGCACAGCGAGCGATCTATCATTTGAGCTACACCCTCGGTCTTTAAAACTATCGCGTAGGTCTTGAGATCAATCGGTAACCATGAGGTTTTTTCTCGAAAGGTCTGCTTTCCGAATGAAGTTTCAATGTGCATTAGTTTTTAATTCAAAAAGCGAATAACAATTACACAGGGTCTTAATTAACTTTCTCCAGAAAACTACTGAATATTGAAATCTTGTAAAAGAAATACCTTCCCAGAAATTTTATAACCTCTTGTTTGCCGACTGAAACAAAAGCTTCCTCGACAGTTCAAAACTATGGGAATGTAGCTCAAATGGTAGAGCGCTGGCTTTGCATGCGAAAGGTACGGGGATCGATGCCCCGCATCTCCAAAAATAGAGCCACTCATCAAATGCTAATCACTATCTCAAGATAATATATTGCATATTGAAATTCCTAACAAGTAGATTTTCTGCGAATGAAAAGAAAAACTTCATAGTTGCTGACTAAGCGAAAAAAAAATTCGCGAGATTTGATAAGCATGGGATGAAGGTCAAATGGTAGAGCGCCTACTTAGCAAGCCAGAAGTACGGGGAGTAATACCCGGCATCTCCGAAGTTAAGGACATCGAGCAATTAATTAACTTTCTTCGGAAAAATACTGAAAATTGAAGTCTTATACAAGAAATACCTTCCAAGAAAATTTATAAACTCTTGTTTCCCGACTGAAACAAAAGCTTCCTCGACAGCTCTAAACTATGGGGATGTAGCACTAATGGTAGAGCGCTCGCTTAGCATGCGAGAGCTAGGGGGATCAATGCCCCGCATCTCCAAAGTTAGAGCCACTCATCAAAAGGTAATCACTATCTCCAGATAATCTATTGCATATTGAAATTCCTAACAAGTATATTTTCTGCGAACGAAATGAAAAACTTCATAGTTGCTGACTAAGCGAAAAAAACTTCCGCGAGATTTGATTGTAATGGGGATGAAGGCGCCCACTTATAAAGCCAGAAATACGGGGAGCAATACCCCGCATCTCCAAAGTTAAGGACATCGAGTATTTAATTAACTTTCTCCAGAAAACTACTGAATATTGAAATCTTGTAAAGGAAATACCTTCCCAGAAAATTTATAACCTCCTGTTTCCCGACTGAAACAAAAGCTTCCTCGACAGTTCTAAACTGTGGGGATGTAGCTCAAATTGCAGAGCGGTCGCTTTGCATGCGAGAGGTATGGTGATCGATGCACCGCATCTACAAAACAAGAGCCACTCATCAAAAGGTAATCACTATCTCTAGATAATCTATTGCATATTGAAATTTCTAACAAGTAGAATTTCTGCGAACGAAAAGAAAAACTTCGTAGTTGCTGACTAAGCGAAAAAAAAATCCGCGAAATTTGATAAGCATGGGATGAAGGTCAAATGGTAGAGCGCCTACTTAGCAAGCCAGAAGTACGGGGAGTAATACCCGGCATCTCCGAAGTTATGGACATCGAGCAATTAATTACCTTTCTTCGGAAAAATACTGAAAATTGAAGTCTTATACAAGAAATACCTTCCAAGAAAATTTATAAACTCTTGTTTCCCGACTGAAACAAAAGCTTCCTCGACAGCTCTAAACTATGGGGATGTAGCACTAATGGTAGAGCGCTCGCTTAGCATGCGAGAGCTAGGGGGATCAATGCCCCGCATCTCCAAAGTTAGAGCCACTCATCAAAAGGTAATCACTATCTCCAGATAATCTATTGCATATTGAAATTCCTAACAAGTATATTTTCTGCGAATGAAAAGAAAAAATTCATAGTTGCTGACTAAGCGAAAAAAAATTTCGCGAGATTTGATAAGCATGGTATGAAGGTCAAATGGTAGAGCGCCTACTTAGCAAGCCAGAAGTACGGGGAGTAATACCCGGCATCTCCGAAGTTAAGGACATCGAGCAATTAATTACCTTTCTTCGGAAAAATACTGAAAATTGAAGTCTTATACAAGAAATACCTTCCAAGAAAATTTATAAACTCTTGTTTCCCGACTGAAACAAAAGCTTCCTCGACAGCTCTAAACTATGGGGATGTAGCACTAATGGTAGAGCGCTCGCTTAGCATGCGAGAGCTAGGGGGATCAATGCCCCGCATCTCCAAAGTTAGAGCCACTCATCAAAAGGTAATCACTATCTCCAGATAATCTATTGCATATTGAAATTCCTAACAACTATATTTTCTGCGAACGAAATGAAAAACTTCATAGTTGCTGACTAAGCGAAAAAAACTTCCGCGAGATTTGATTGTAATGGGGATGAAGGCGCCCACTTATAAAGCCAGAAATACGGGGAGCAATGCCCCGCATCTCCAAAGTTAAGGACATCGAGTATTTAATTAACTTTCTCCAGAAAACTACTGAATATTGAAATCTTGTAAAGGAAATACCTTCCCAGAAAATTTATAACCTCCTGTTTCCCGACTGAAACAAAAGCTTCCTCGACAGTTCTAAACTGTGGGGATGTAGCTCAAATTGTAGAGCGGTCGCTTTGCATGCGAGAGGTACGGTGATCGATGCACCGCATCTACAAAACAAGAGCCACTCATCAAAAGGTAATCACTATCTCTAGATAATCTATTGCATATTGAAATTTCTAACAAGTAGAATTTCTGCGAACGAAAAGAAAAACTTCGTAGTTGCTGACTAAGCGAAAAAAAAATCCGCGAGATTTGATAAACATGGCATGTAGGTCAAATGGTAGAGCGCCTACTTAGCAAGCCAGAAGTACGGGGAGCAATTCCCCGCATCTCCGAAGTTAAGGACATCGAGCAATTAATTAACTTTCTTCAGAAAACTAGTGAATTTTGAAGTCTTATACAAGAAATACCTTCCCAGAAAATTTATAACCTCTTGTTTGCCGACTGAAACAAAGGCTTCCTCGACAGTTGTACACAATGGGGATGTAGCTCAAATGGTAGAGCGCTCGCTTTGCATGCGAGAGGTACGGGGATTGATGCCACGCATCTCCAAAACTAGAGCCACTTATCAAATGGAAATCAATATCTCCAGATATTCTATTGCATATTGAAATTCCTAACAAGCAGATTTTCTGCGAACGAAAAGAAAAACTTCATAGTTGCTGACTAAGCGAAAAAAACTTCCGCGAGATTTGATAATCATGGGATGTAGGTCAAATGGTAGAGCGCCAACTTATCGAGCCAGAAATACGAGGAGCAATACCCCGCATCTCCAAAGTTAAGGACATCGAGTATTTAATTAACTTTCTTCAGAAACCTACTGAATATTGAAATCTTGTACAAGGAATACTTTCCCAGAAAAATTATAACCTCTTGTTTGCCGACTGAAACAAAAGCTTCTTCGACAGTTCTAAACTATGGGGATGTAGCTCAAATGGTAGAACGCTCTCTTTGCATGCGAGAGGTACCGGGATCGAAGCTCCGATTCTCCAAAACTAGAGCCACTCATCAAATGGTAATCACTATCTGAAGATAATCTATTGCATATTGAAATTCCTAACAAGTAGATTTTCTGCGAACGAAAATAAAAACTTCATATTTGCTGACTAAGCGAAAAAAAATTCCGCGAGATTTGATGAACATGGGATGTAGGTCAATTGGTAGAGCGTCCACTTATGAAGCCAGAAGTACGGGGAGCAATACTCCGCATCTCCAAAGTTAAGGACATCGAGTATTTAATTAACTTTCTTCAGAAAACTACTGAATATTGAAATCTTGTACAAGGAATACCTTCCCAGAAAATTTATAACCTGTTGTTTGCCGACTGAAACAAAAGCTTCTTCGACAGTTCTAAACTATGGGGATGCAGCTCAAATGGTAGAGCGGTCTCTTTGCATGCGAGAGGTACTGGGATCGATGCCCCGAATCTCCAAAACTAGAGCCACTCATCAAATGGTAATCACTATCTCAAGATAATCTATTGCATATTGAAATTCCTAACAAGTAGATTTTCTGCGAACGAAAAGAAAAACTTCATAGTTGCTGACTAAGCGAAAAAAAATTCCGCGAGATTTGATGAACATGGGATGTAGGTCAATTGGTATAGCGCCCACTTATCAAACCAGAAGTACGGGGAGCAATACTCCGCATCTCCAAAGTTAAGGAAATCGAGTATTTAATTAACTTTCTTCAGAAAACTACTGAATATTGAAATCTTGTACAAGGAATACCTTCCCAGAAAATTTATAACCTCTTGTTTGCCGACTGAAACAAAGGCTTCTTCGACAGTTCTAAACTATGGGGATGTAGCTCAAATGGTAGAGCGCTCTCTTTGCATGCGAGAGGTACCGGGATTGATGCCCCGATTCTCCAAAACTGGAGCCACTCATCAAATGGTAATCACTATCTCAAGATAATCTATTGCATACTGAAATTGCTAACAAGTAGATTTTCTGCGAACGAAAAGAAAAACTTCATAGTTGCTGACTAAGCGAAAAAAAATTCCGCGAGATTTGATGAACATGGGATGTAGGTCAATTGGTAGAGCGCCCACTTATCAAGCCAGAAGTACGGGGGGCAATACTCCGCATCTCCAAAGTTAAGGACATCGAGTATTTATTTAACTTTCTTCAGAAAACTACTGAATACTGAAATCTTCTACAAGAAATACCTTCCCAGAAAATTTATAACCTCTTGTTTGCCGACTGAAACAAAAGCTTCCTCGACAGTTCTAAACTATGGGGATGTAGCTCAAATGGTAGAGCGCTCGCTTTGCATGCTAGAGGTACGGGGATCGATGCCCAGGATGTCCCAAACTAGAGCGACTCATCAAAAGTTAATCACTATCTCCAGATAATCTATTGCATATTGAAATTCCGAACAATTAGATTTTCTGCGAACGAAAAGAAAAACTTCAGCGAAAAAAAATTCCGCGAGATTTTGGTAAACATGGGATGTATGTCAAATAGTAGAGCGCCTACTTAGCAAGCCAGAAGTACGGGGAGCAATGCCCCGCATCTCCGAAGTTAAGGACATTGAACAATTAATAACTTTCTTCAGAAAACTACTGAAAATTGAAGTCTTATACAAGAAATACCTTCCAAGAAAAATTGTAACCTCTTGTTTGCCGACTGAAACAAAGGCTTCCTCGACAGTTCAAAACTATGGGGATGTAGCTCAAATGGTTAAGAGCTCGCTTTGCATGCGAGAGGTACGAAGATCGATGCCCCGCACCTCCAAAACTAGAGTCACTCATCAAATGGTAATCACTGTCTCCAGATAATATATTGCATATTGAAATTCCTAATAAGTAGATTTTTTTGCGAACGAAAAGAAAAACTTCATAGTTGCTGACTAAGCGAAAAAAAATTTCCGCGAGATTTGATAGTAATGGGGATGAAGGTCAAATGGTAGAGCGCCCACTTATCAAGCCAGGAGTACGGGGAGCAATACCCCGCATCTCCAAAGTTAAGGACATCGAGTATTTAATTAACTTTCTTCAGAAAACTTCTGAATATTGAAATCTTTTACAAAAAATACCTTCCCAGAAAATTTATAACTTCTTGTTTGCCTGAAACAAAGGCTTCAACGATAGTTCAAAACTATGGGGATGTAGCTCAAATGATAGAGCGCTCGCTTAGCATGCGAGAGGTACGGAGAGCAATGCCCCGCATCTCCAAAACTAGAGCCACTCATTAAAAGCTAATCATTATCTCCAGATAATCTATTGCAGATTGAAATTCCTAACAAGTAGATTTTCTGCGAACGAAAAGAAAATTTTCATAGTTGACTATGCGAAAAAAAATTCCGCGAGATTTGATAAACATGGGATGTAGGTCAAATGGTAGAGCGCCTACTTAGCAAGCCAGAAGTACGGGGAGCAATACCCGGCATCTCCGAACTAAGGACATCGAGCAATTAACTAACTTTCTTCAGAAAACTACTGAAAATTGATGTCTTATACAAGAAATACCTTCCAAGAAAAATTTTAACCTCATGTTTGCCGACTGAAACAAAGGCTTCCTCGACAGTTCTAAACTATGGGGATATAGCTCAAATGGTAGATCGCTCGCTTTGCATGCGAGAGGTACGGGGATCGATGCCCCGCATCTCCAAAACTAGAGCCACGTATCAAATGGAAATCACTATCTCCAGATAATCTATTGCATATTGAAATTCCTAACAAGTAGATTTTCTGCGAAGAAAAACTTCATAGTTGCTGACTAAGCGAAAAAAAACTTCCGCGAGATTTGATAGTAATGAGGATGAAGGTCAAATGGTAGAGCGCCCACTTATCAAGCCGGAAGTACGAGGAGCAATACCCCGCATCTCCGAGGTTAAGGACATCGAGTATTTAAATAACTTTCTTTAGAAAACTACTGAATATTGAAATCTTGTACAAGAAATACCTTCCCAGAAATTTGATAACCTCTTGTTTGCCGACTGAAACAAAAGCTTCCTCGACAGTTCTAAACTATGGGGATGTAGCTCAAATGGTAGAGCGCTCGCTTTGCATGCGAGAGGTACGGGGATCGATGCCCGCATCTCCAAAAGTAGAGCCACTCGTCAAATGGTAATCACGACCTCCAGATAGTCTATTGCATATTGAAATTCCTAACAAGTAGATTTTCTGCGAACAAAATTGAAAGCTTCGTAGTTGCTGACTAAACGAAAAAAAATCCGCGAGATTTGATAAACATGGGATGTAGGTCAAATGGTAGATCGCCTACTTAGCCAGCCAGAAGTACGGGGAGCAATACCCCGCATCTCCGAAGTTAAGGACATCGAGCAATTAATTAATTTTCTTCAGAAAACTACTGAATATTGAAGTCTTATACAAGAAATACCTTCCCAGAAAATTTATAACCTCTTGTTTGCCGACTGAAACAAAGGCTTCCCCGACAGTTCTAAACTATGGGGATGTAGCTCAAATGGTAGAGCGCTCGCTTTGCATGCGAGAGGTACGGGGATCTAAGCCCGGGATCTCCAAAACTAGATCCACTCAATAAATGGTAATCACTGTCTCCAGATAATCTATTGCATATTGAAATTCCTAACAAGTAGATTTTCTGCGAACGAAAAGAAAAAGTTCATAGTTGCTGACTCAGCGAAAAAAATTGCGCGAGATTTGATAACCATGGGATGTAGGTCAAATGGTAGAGCGCCTACTTAACAAGCCAGAAGTACGGGGAGCAATACCCAGCATCTCCGAAGTTAAGGACATTGAACAATTAATTAACTTTCTTCAGAAAACTACTGAAAATTGAAGTCTTATACAAGAAATACCTTTCCAGAAAATTTATAACCTCTTGTTTGCCGACTGAACCAAAGGCTTCCTCGACAGTTCTAAACTATGGGGATGTAGCTCAAATGGTAGAGCGCTCGCTTTGCATGCGAGAGGTACGGGGATCTAAGCCCGGGATCTCCAAAACTAGATCCACTCAATAAATGGTAATCACTGTCTCCAGATAATCTATTGCATATTGAAATTCCTAACAAGTAGATTTTCTGCGAACGAAAAGAAAAAGTTCATAGTTGCTGACTCAGCGAAAAAAATTGCGCGAGATTTGATAACCATGGGATGTAGGTCAAATGGTAGAGCGCCTACTTAACAAGCCAGAAGTACGGGGAGCAATACCCAGCATCTCCGAAGTTAAGGACATTGAACAATTAATTAACTTTCTTCAGAAAACTACTGAAAATTGAAGTCTTATACAAGAAATACCTTTCCAGAAAATTTAGAACCTCTTGTTTGCCGACTGAACCAAAGGCTTCCTCGACAGTTCTGAACTATGGGGATGTAGCTTAAATGGTAGAGCGCTCGCTTTGCATGCGAGAGGTACGGGGATCGATGCCCGCATCTCCAAAAGTAGATCCACTCATCAAATGGTAATCACTATCTCCAAATAATCTATTGCATATTGAAATTCCTAACAAGTAGATTTTCTGCGAACGAAAATAAAAGCTTCGTAGTTGCTGACTAAGCGAAAAAAAAATCCGCGGGATTTGATAAACATGGGATGTAGGTCAAACGGTAGATCGCCTACTTAGCCAGCCAGAAGTACGGGGAGCAATACCCCGCATCTCCGAAGTTAAGGACATCGAGCAATTAATTAACTTTCTTCAGAAAACTACTGAATATTGAAGTCTTATACAAGAAATACCTTCCCAGAAAATTTATAACCTCTTGTTTGCCGACTGAAACAAAGGCTTCCTCGACAGTTCTAAACTATGGGGATGTAGCTCAAATGGTAGAGCGCTCGCTTTGCATGCGAGAGGTACGGGGATTAAGCCCGGGATCTCCAAAACTAGATCCACTCAATAAATGGTAATCACTGTCTCCAGATAATCTATTGCATATTTAAATTCCTAACAAGTAGATTTTCTGCGAACGAAAAGAAAAAGTTCATAGTTGCTGACTCAGCGAAAAAAAATGCGCGAGATTTGATAACCATGGGATGTAGGTCAAATGGTAGAGCGCCGACTTAACAAGCCAGAAGTGCGGGGAGCAATACCCCGAATCTCCGAAGTTAAGGACATTGAACAATTAATTAACTTTCTTCAGAAAACTACTGAAAATTGAAGTCTTATACAAGAAATACCTTCCCAGAAAATTTATAACCTCTTGTTTGCCGACTGAAACAAAGGCTTCCTCGACAGTTCTGAACTATGGGGATGTAGCTTAAATGGTAGAGCGGTCGCTTTGCATGCGAGAGGTACGAGGATCGATGCCCCGGATCTCCAAAACTAGATCCACTCATTAAATGGTAATCACTGTCTCAACATAATCTATTGCATAATGAAATTCCTAACAAGTAGATTTTCTGCGAACGAAAAGAAAAACTTCATAGTTGCTGACTAAGCGAAAAAAAATTCCGCGAGATTTGATAACCATGGGATGTAAGTCAAATGGTAGAGCGCCTACTTAACAAGCCAGAAGTACTGGGAGCAATACCCCGCATCTCCGAACTTAAGGACATTGAACAATTAATCAACTTTCTTCAGAAAACTACTGAAAATTGAAGTCTTATACAAGAAATACCTTCCAAGAAAAATTTTAATCTCTTGTCTGCCGACTGAAACAAAAGCTTCCTCGACAGTTCTAAACTATGGGGATGTAGCTCAAATGGTAGAGAACTCGCATTGCATGCGAGAGGTACGGAGATCGATGCCCCGCATCTCCAAAAGTATAGCCACTCATCAAGTGGTAATCACTATCTCCAGATAATCTATTGCATATTGAAATTCCTAACAAGTAGATTTTCTGCGAACGAAAATAAAAGCTTCGTAGTTGCTGACTAAGCGAAAAAAAAATCCGCGAGATTTGATAAACATGGGATGTAGGTCAAATGGTAGATCGCCTACTTAGCCAGCCAGAAGTACGGGGAGCAATACCCCGCATCTCCGAAGTTAAGGATATCGAGCAATTAATTCACTGTCTTCAGAAAACTACTGAATATTGAATTCTTATAGAAGAAATTCCTTCCCAGAAAATTTATAACCTCTTGTTTGCCGACTGAAACAAAGGCTTCCTCGACAATTCTAAACTATTGGGATGTAGCTCAAATGATAGAGCGCTCTCTTTGCATGCGAGAGGTACGGGGATCGATGCCCCGGATCTCCAAAACTAGATCAACTCATCAAATGGTAAGCACTGTCTCCAGATAATCTATTGCGTATTGAAATTCCTAACTAGTAGATTTTCTGCGAACGAAAAGAAAAAAATTTCATAGTTGCTGACTAAGCGAAAAAAAATTCCGCGAGATGTGATAACCATGGGATGTAGGTCAAATGGTAGAGCGCCTACTTAACAAGCCAGAAGTACGGGGAGCAATACCCCGCATCTCCGAAGTTGAGGACATCGAGCAATTAATTAACTTTCTTCAGAAAACTACTGAATATTGAAGTCTTATACAAGAAATACCTTCCGAGAAATATTTTCACCTCTTGTTTGCCGACTGAAACAAAGGCTTCCTCGACAGATCTAAACTATGGGGATGTAGCTCAAATGGTAGAGAGCTCGCTTTGCATGCAAGAGGTACGGGGATGGATGCCCCGGATCTCCAAAACTAGATCCACTCAGCAAATGATAATCACTGTCTCCAGATAATCTATTGCATATTGAAATTCCTAACAAGTAGATTTTCTGCGAACGAAAATAAAAACTTCGTAGTTGCTGACTAAGCGAAAAAAAAATCCGCGAGATTTGATAAACATGGGATGTAGGTCAAATGGTAGAGCGCCTACTTAGCCAGTCAGAAGTACGGGGAGCAATACCCCGCATCTCCGAAGTTGAGGACATCGAGCAATTAATTAACTTTCTTCAAAAAACTACTGAATATTGAAGTCTTATACAAGAAACACTTTCCAAGAAAAATTTTAACCTCTCGTTTGCCGACTGAAACAAAGGCTTCCTCGACAGATCTAAACTATGGGGATGTAGCTCAAATGGTAGAGAGCTCGCTTTGCATGCAAGAGGTACGGGGATGGATGCCCCGGATCTCCAAAACTAGATCCACTCATCAAATGATAATCACTGTCTCCAGATAATCTATTGCATATTGAAATTCCTAACAAGTAGATTTTCTGCGAACGAAAATACAAACTTCGTAGTTGCTGACTAAGCGAAAAAAAAATCCGCGAGATTTGATAAACATGGGATGTAGATCAAATGGTAGAGCGCCTACTTAGCCAGCCAGAAGTACGGGAAGCAATACCCCGCATCTCCGAAGTTGAGGACATCGAGCAATTAATTAACTTTCTTCAGAAAACTACTGAATATTGAAGTCTTATACAAGAAATTCCTTCCAGAAAATTTATAACCTCTTGTTTGCCGACTGAAACAAAGGCTTCCTCGACAGGTCTAAACTATGGGGATGTAGCTCAAATGGTAGAGCGCTCGCTTTGCATGCGAGAGGTACGGGGATCGATGCCCCGGATCTCCAAAACTAGATCCACTCATCAAATGGTAATCACTGTCTCCAGATAATCTATTGCATATTGAAATTCCTAACAAGTAGATTTTCTGCGAACGAAAAGAAAAACTTCATAGTTGCTGACTAAGCGAAAAAAAATTCCGCTAGATTTGATAACCATGGGATGTTGGTCAAATGGTAGAGCGCCTACTTAACAAGCCAGAAGTACGGGGAGCAATACCCCGCATCTCCGAAGTTGAGGACATCGAGCAATTAATTATCTTTCTTCAGAAAACTACTGAATATTGAAGTCTTATACAAGAAATACCTTCCAAGAAAAATTTTAACCTCTTGTTTGCCGACTGAAACAAAGGCTTCCTCGACAGATCTAAATTATGGGGATATAGCTCAAATGGTAGAGAGCTCGCTTTGCATACAAGAGGTACGTGGATGGATGCCGCGGATCTCCAAAACTAGATCTACTCATCAAATGATAATCACTGTCTCCAGATAACCTATTGCATATTGAAATTCCTAACAAGTAGATTTTCTGCGAACGAAAAGAAAAACTTCATAGTTGCTGACTAAGCGAAAAAAACTTCCGCGAGATTTGATAGTAATGGGGATGAAGGTCAAATGTTAGAGCGCCCACTTATCATCCAGAAGTACGGGGAGCAATACTCCGAATCTCCAAAGTTAAGGACATCGAGTATTTGATTAACTTTCTTCAGAAAACTACTGAATATTGAAATCTTATACAAGAAATACCTTCCCAGAAAATTTGTAACCTCTTGTTTGCCGACTGAAACAAAGGCTTCCTCGACAGTTCTAAACTATGGGGATGTAGGTCAATTAGTAGAGCGCCCACTTATCAAGCCAGAAGTACGGGGAGCAATACCCCGCATCTCCGAAGTTAAGGACATTGAACAATTAATCAACTTTCTTCAGAAAGCTACTGAAAGTTGAAGTCTTATACAAGAAATACCTTTCAAGAAAAATTGTAACCTCTTGTTTGCCGACTGAAACAAAGGCTTCCTCGACAGTTCTAAACTATGGGGATGTAGCTCAAATAGTAGAACGCCTACTTAGCAAGCCAGAAGTACGGGGAGCAATACCCCGCATCTCCAAAGTTAAGGACATCGAGTATTTAATTAACTTTCTTCAGAAAACTAGTGAATATTGAAATCTTGTACAAGAAATACTTTCCCAGAAAATTTATAACCTCTCGTTTGCCGACTGAAAGAAAATTTTCCCCGACAGTTCTAAACTATGGGGATGTAGCTCAAATGGTAGAGCGCTCGCTTTGCATGCGAGAGGTACGGGGATCGATGCCCCGCATCTGCAAACTTAGAGCCACTCATCAAAAGGTAATCACTATCTCCAGATAATCTATTGCATATTGAAATTCCTAACAAGTATATTTTCTGCGAACGAAAAGAAAAACTTCATAGTTGCTGGCTAAGCAAAAAAAAATTCCGCGAGATTTGGTGAACATTGGATGTAGGTCAATTGGTAGAGCGCCCACCTATCAAGCCAGAAGTACGGGGAGCAATACCCCGCATCTCCAAAGTTAAGGACATCGAGTATTTAATTAACTTTCTTCAGAAAACTACTGAATATTGAAATCTTATACAAGAAATATCTTCCCGGGAAATTAATAACCTTTTGTTTGCCGACTGAAACAAAAGCTTCCTCGACAGTTCTAAACTATGGTGATGTAGCTCAAATGTTAGAGCGCTCGCTTTGCATGCGAGAGGTACGGAGATTGATGCCCCGGATCTCCAAAACTAGAGCGACTCATCAAAAGGTAATCACTATCTGCAGAAAATCTATTGCATATTGAAACTCCTAACAAGTAGATTTTCTGCGAACGAAAAGAAAAACTTCATAGTTGCTGGCTAAGCGAAAAAAAGTTCCGCGAGATTTGGTGAACATTGGATGTAGGTCAATTGGTAGAGCGCCCACCTATCAAGCCAGAAGTACGGGGAGCAATACCCCGCATCTCCAAAGTTAAGGACATCGAGTATTTAATTAACTTTCTTCAGAAAACTACTGAATATTGAAATCTTATACAAGAAATATCTTCCCGGGAAATTAATAACCTTTTGTTTGCCGACTGAAACAAAAGCTTCCTCGACAGTTCTAAACTATGGTGATGTAGCTCAAATGTTAGAGCGCTCGCTTTGCATGCGAGAGGTACGGAGATTGATGCCCCGGATCTCCAAAACTAGAGCGACTCATCAAAAGGTAATCACTCCCTGCAGAAAATCTATTGCATATTGAAACTCCTAACAAGTAGATTTTCTGCGAACGAAAAGAAAAACTTCATAGTTGCTGGCTAAGCGAAAAAAAGTTCCGCGAGATTTGATAAACATGTGATGTAGGGCAAATCGTAGAGCGCCTACTTAGCAAGCCAGAAGTACGGGGAGCAATACCACGCATCTCCGAAGTTAAGGACATCGAGCAATTAATTAACTTTCTTCAGAAAATTACTGAATATTGAAATCTTGTACAAGAAATACCTTCCCAGAAAATTTATAACCTCTCGTTTGCCGACTGAAAGAAAAGTTTCCCCGACAGGACTAAACTATGGGGATGTAGCTAAAATGGTAGAGCGCTCGCTTTGCATGCGAGAGGTACGGGGATCGATGCCCCGTATCTCCAAAACTAGAGCCACTCATCAAATGGTAATCACTATCGCAAGATAACCTATTGCATATTGAAATTCCTAACAAGTAGATTTTCTGCGAACGAAAAGAAAAACTTCATAGTTGCTGACTAAGCGAAAAAAAATTCCGCGAGATTTGGTGAACATTGGATGTAAGTCAATTGGTAGAGCGCCCACTTATCAAGCCAGAAGTACGGGGAGCAATACCCCGCATCTCCAAAGTTAAGGACATCGAGTATTTAATTAACTTTCTTCAGAAAACTACTGAATATTGAAATCTTATACCAGAATTACCTTCCCGGGAAATTAATAACCTCTTGTTTGCCGACTGAAACAAAAACTTCCTCGACAGTTCTAAACTATGGGGATGTAGCTCAAAAGGTAATCACTATCTGCAGATAATCTATTGCATATTGAAACTCCTAACAAGTAGATTTTCTGCGAACGAAAAGAAAACTTCACAGTTGCTGGCTAAGCGAAAAAAAAACCTCTTGTTTGCCGACTGAAACAAAAGCTTCCTCGACAGATCTAAACTATGGGGATGTAGCTCAAATGGTAGAGAGCTCGCTTTGCATGCGAGAGGTACGGGGATTGATGCCCCGGATCTCCAAAATGTAATCACTATCTGCAGATAATCTATTGCATATTGAAACTCCTAACAAGTAGATTGATGCCCCGGATACGGGGATTGATGTCCCGGATCTCCAAAAGGTAATCACTATCTGCAGATAATCTATTGCATATTGAAAGTCCTAACAAGTAGATTTTCTGCGAACGAAAAGAAAAACTTCACAGAAAATCTGCAGATAGTGATAAAGGCGCAAAACTATCTGCAAAACTTTGCAGATAGTGATAAAGGTAATCACTATCTGCAGATAATCTATTGCATATTGAAACTCCTAACAAGTAGATTTTCTGCGAACGAAAAGAAAAACTTCACAGTTGCTGGCTAAGCGAAATTAATAACCTCTTGTTTGCCGACTGAAACAGAAGCTTCCTCGACAGTTCTAAACTATGGGATGTACCTCAAATGGTAGAGCGCTCGCTTTGCATGCGAGAGGTACGGGGATTGATGCCCGGATCTCCAAAGGTAATCACTATCTGCAGATAATCTATTGCATATTGAAACTCCTAACAAGTAGATTTTCTGCGAACGAAAAGAAAAACTTCACAGTTGCTGGCTAAGCGAAAAAAAATAACCTCTTGTTTGCCGACTGAAACAAAAGCTTCCTCGACAGTTCTAAACTATGGGGATGTAGCTCAAATGGTAGAGCGCTCGCTTTGCATGCGAGAGGTACGGGGTTGATGCCCCGGATCTCCAAAAGGTATTCACTATCTGCAGATAATCTATTGCATATTGAAACTCCTAACAAGTAGATTGATGCCCCGAAGAAAAACTTCACAGAAAATCTGCAGATAGTGATAAAGGTGCAAAACTTCTGCAGATAGTGATAAAGGTAATCACTATCTGCAGATAATCTATTGCATATTGAAACTCCTAACAAGTAGAATTTCGGCGAACGAAAAGAAAAACTTCACAGATGCTGGCTAAGCGAAATTAATAACCTCTTGTTTGCCGACTGAAACAAAAGCTTCCTCGACAGTTCTAAACTATGGGGATGTAGCTCAAATGGTAGAGCGCTCGCTTTGCATGCGAGAGGTACGGGGATTGATGCCCCGGATCTCCAAAATGCAATTATCTATTGCATATTGAAACTCCTAACAAGTAGATTTTCTGCGAACGAAAAATTAATAACCTCTTGTTTGCCGACTGAAACAAAAGCTTCCTCGACAGTTCTAAACTATGGGGATGTAGCTCAAATGGTAGAGCGCTCGCTTTGCATGCGAGAGGTACGGGGATTGATGCCCCGGATCTCCATAATGCAGATAATCTATTGCATATTGAAACTCCTAACAAGTAGATTTTCTGCGAACGAAAAGAAAAACTTCACAGTTGCTGGCTAAGCGAAAAAAATAACCTCTTGTTTGCCGACTGAAACAAAAGCTTCCTCGACAGTTCTAAACTATGGGGATGTAGCTTAAATGGTAGAGCGCTCGCTTTGCATGCGAGAGGTACGGGGATTGATGCCCCGGATCTCCAAAAGGTAATCACTATCTGCAGATAATCTATTGCATATTGAAACTCCTAACAAGTTGATTGATGCCCCGAAAAAAAACTTCACAGAAAATCTGCAGATAGTGATAAAGGTGCAAAACTATCTGCAAAACTTCTGCAGATAGTGATAAAGGTAATCACTATCTGCAGATAATCTATTGCATATTGAAACTCCTAACAAGTAGATTTTCTGCGAACGAAAAGAAAAACTTCACAGTTGCTGGCTAAGCGAAATTAATAACCTCTTGTTTGCCGACTGAAACAAAAGCTTCCTCGACAGTTCGAAACTATGGGGATGTAGCTCAAATGGTAGAGCGCTGACTTTGCATGCGAGAGGTACGGGGATTGATGCCCCGGATCTCCAAAATGTAATCACTATCTGCAAATAATCTATTGCATGTTGAAACTCCTAACAAGTAGATTGATGCCCCGGATACGGGGATTGATGCCCTGGATCTCCAAAAGGTAATCACTATCTGCAGATAATCTATTGCATATTGAAACTCCTAACAAGTAGATTTTCTGCGAACGAAAAGAAAAACTTCACAGAAATTCTGCAGATAGTGATAAAGGTGCAAAACTATCTGCAAAACTTCTGCAGATAGTGATAAAGTTAATCACTATCTGCAGATAATCTATTGCATATTGAAACTCCTAACAAGTAGATTTTCTGCGAACGAAAAGAAAAACTTCACAGTTGCTGGCTAAGCGAAATTAATAACCTCTTGTTTGCCGACTGAAACAAAAGCTTCCTCGACATTTCTAAACTATGGGGATGTAGCTCAAATGGTAGAGCGCTCGCTGTGCATGCGAGAGGTGCGGGGATCGATGCCCGGAATATCCAAAACTAGAGCCACTGATCAAATGGTAATCACGATCTCCAGATAATCTATTGCATATTGAAATTCCTAACAAGTAGATTTTCTGCGAACGAAAAGAAAAGCTTCATAGTTGCTTACTAAGCGAAAAAAAATTCCGCGAGATTTGATAGACATGCGATATAGGTCGAATGGTAGAGCGCCTTCTTAGCAAGCCAGAAGTACGGGGAGCAATACCCCGCATCTCCGAAGTTAAGGACATAGAGCAATTAATTAACTTTCTTCAGAAAACTACCTTTATTGAAGTCTTATACAAGAAACACCTTCCATGAGGAATTTTAACCTCTTGTTTGCCGACTGAAACAAAAGCTTCCTCGACGGTTTGTATTCATGGGGATGTAGCTCAAATGGTAGAGCGCTGGCTTTGCATGCGAGAGGTACGGGGATTGATGCCCCGGATCTCCAAAAGGTAATCACTATCCGCAGATAATCTATTGCATATTGAAACTCCCAACAAGTAGATTGATGCCCCGGATACGGGGATTGATGCCCCGGATCTCCAAAAGGTAATCACTATCTGCAGATAATCTATTACATATTGAAACTCCTAACAAGTAGATTTTCTGCGAACGAAAAGAAAAACTTCACAGAAATTCTGCAGATAGTGATAAAGGTGCAAAGATATCTGCAAAACTTCTGCAGATAGTGATAAAGGTAATCACTATCTGCAGATAATCTATTGCATATTGAAACTCCTAACAAGTAGATTTTCTGCGAACGAAAAGAAAAACTTCACAGTTGCTGGCTAAGCGAAATTAATAACCTCTTGTTTGCCGACTGAAACAAAAGCTTCCTCGACAGTTCTAAACTAGGGGATGTAGCTCAAATGGTAGAGCGCTCGCTTTGTATGCGAGAGGTACGGGGATTGATGCCCGGATCTCCAAAGGTAATCACTATCTGCAGATAATCTATTGCATATTGAAACTCCTAACAAGTAGATTTTCTGCGAACGAAAAGAAAAACTTCACAGTTGCTGGCTAAGCGAAAAAAAATAACCTCTTGTTTGCCGACTGAAACAAAAGCTTCCTCGACAGTTCTAAACTTTGGGGATGTAGCTCAAATGGTAGAGCGCTCGCTTTGCATGCGAGAGGTACGGGGTTGATGCCCCGGATCTCCAAAAGGTATTCACTATCTGCAGATAATCTATTGCATATTGAAACTCCTAACAAGTAGATTGATGCCCCGAAGAAAAACTTCACAGATAATCTGCAGATAGTGATAAAGGTGCAAAACTATCTGCAAAACTTCTGCAGATAGTGATAAAGGTAATCACTATCTGCAGATAATCTATTGCATATTGAAACTCCTAACAAGTAGAATTTCAGCGAACGAAAAGAAAAACTTCACAGTTGCTGGCTAAGCGAAATTAATAACCTCTTGTTTGCCGACTGAAACAAAAGCTTCCTCGACAGTTCTAAACTATGGGGATGTAGCTCAAATGGTAGAGCGCTCGCTTTGCATGCGAGAGGTACGGGGATTGATGCCCCGGATCTCCAAAATGCAATTATCTATTGCATATTGAAACTCCTAACAAGTAGATTTTCTGCGAACGAAAAATTAATAACCTCTTGTTTGCCGACTGAAACAAAAGCTTCCTCGACAGTTCTAAACTATGGGGATGTAGCTCAAATGGTAGAGCGCTCGCTCTGCATGCGAGAGGTACGGGGATTGATGCCCCGGATCTCCATAATGCAGATAATCTATTGCATATTGAAACTCCTAACAAGTAGATTTTCTGCGAACGAAAAGAAAAACTTCACAGTTGCTGGCTAAGCGAAAAAAATAACCTCTTGTTTGCCGACTGAAACAAAAGCTTCCTCGACAGTTCTAAACTATGGGGATGTAGCTTAAATGGTAGAGCGCTCGCTTTGCATGCGAGAGGTACGGGGATTGATGCCCCGGATCTCCAAAAGGTAATCACTATCTGCAGATAATCTATTGCATATTGAAACTCCTAACAAGTTGATTGATGCCCCGAAAAAAAACTTCACAGAAAATCTGCAGATAGTGATAAAGGTGCAAAACTATCTGCAAAACTTCTGCAGATAGTGATAAAGGTAATCACTATCTGCAGATAATCTATTGCATATTGAAACTTCTAACAAGTAGATTTTCTGCGAACGAAAAGAAAAACTTCACAGTTGCTGGCTAAGCGAAATTAATAACCTCTTGTTTGCCGACTGAAACAAAAGCTTCCTCGTCAGTTCTGAACTATGGGGATGTAGCTCAAATGGTAGAGCGCTCCCTTTGCATGCGAGAGGTACGGGGATTGATGCCCCGGATCTCCAAAGGTAATCACTATCTGCAGATAATCTATTGCATATTGAAACTCCTAACAAGTAGATTTTCTGCGAACGAAAAGAAAAACTTCACAGTTGCTGGCTAAGCGAAAAAAATAACCTCTTGTTTGCCGACTGAAGCAAAAGCTTCCTCGACAGTTCTTAACTATGGGGATGTAGCTCAAATGGTAGAGCGCTGACTTTGCATGCGAGAGGTACGGGGATTGATGCCCCGGATCTCCAAAATGTAATCACTATCTGCAGATAATCTATTGCATGTTGAAACTCCTAACAAGTAGATTGATGCCCCGGATACGGGGATTGATGCCCTGGATCTCCAAAAGGTAATCACTATCTGCAGATAATCTATTGCATATTAAAACTCCTAACAAGTAGATTTTCTGCGAACGAAAAGAAAAACTTCACAGAAATTCTGCAGATAGTGATAAAGGTGCAAAACTATCTGCAAAACTTCTGCAGATAGTGATAAAGGTAATCACTATCTGCAGATAATCTATTGCATATTGAAACTCCTAACAAGTAGATTTTCTGCGAACGAAAATAAAAACTTCACAGTTGCTGGCTAAGCGAAATTAATAACCTCTTGTTTGCCGACTGAAACAAAAGCTTCCTCGACATTTCTAAACTATGGGGATGTAGCTCAAATGGTAGAGCGCTCGCTGTGCATGCGAGAGGTGCGGGGATCGATGCCCGGAATATCCAAAACTAGAGCCACTCATCAAATGGTAATCACGATCTCCAGATAATCTATTGCATATTGAAATTCCTAACAAGTAGATTTTCTGCGAACGAAAAGAAAAGCTTCATAGTTGCTTACTAAGCGAAAAAAAATTCCGCGAGATTTGATAGACATGGGATATAGGTCGAATGGTAGAGCGCCTACTTAGCAAGCCAGAAGTACGGGGAGCAATACCCCGCATCTCCGAAGTTAAGGACATAGAGCAATTAATTAACTTTCTTCAGAAAACTACCTTTATTGAAGTCTTATACAAGAAACACCTTCCATGAGGAATTTTAACCTCTTGTTTGCCGACTGAAACAAAAGCTTCATCGACGGTTTGTAATCATGGGGATGTAGCTCAAATGGTAGAGCGCTGGCTTTGCATGCGAGAGGTACGGGGATTGATGCCCCGGATCTCCAAAAGGTAATCACTATCTGCAGATAATCTATTGCATATTGAAACTCCTAACAAGTAGATTGATGCCCCGGATACGGGGATTGATGCCCCGGATCTCCAAAAGGTAATCACTATCTGCAGATAATCTATTGCATATTGAAACTCCTAACAAGTAGATTTTCTGCGAACGAAAAGAAAAACTTCACAGAAATTCTGCAGATAGTGATAAAGGTGCAAAGATATCTGCAAAACTTCTGCAGATAGTGATAAAGGTAATCACTATCTGCAGATAATCTATTGTATATTGAAACTCCTAACAAGTAGATTTTCTGCGAACGAAAAGAAAAACTTCACAGTTGCTGGCTAAGCGAAATTAATAACCTCTTGTTTGCCGACTGAAACAAAAGCTTCCTCGACAGTTCTAAACTATGGGGATGTAGCTCAAATGGTAGAGCGCTCGCTTTGCATGCGAGAGGTGCGGGGATCGATGCCCGGAATATCCAAAACTAGAGCCACTCATCAAATGGTAATCACGATCTCCAGATAATCTATTGCATATTGAAATTCCTAACAAGTAGATTTTCTGCGAACGAAAAGAAAAGCTTCATAGTTGCTGACTAAGCGAAAAAAAATTCCGCGAGATTTGATAGACATGGGATATAGGTCGAATGGTAGAGCGCCTACTTAGCAAGCCAGAAGTACGGGGAGCAATACCCCGCATCTCCGAAGTTAAGGACATAGAGCAATTAATTAACTTTCTTCAGAAAACTGCCTTTATTGAAGTCTTATACAAGAAACACCTTCCATGAGGAATTTTAACCTCCTGTTTGTCGACTGAAACAAAATTTCCTCGACAGTTTGTAATCATGGGGATGTAGCTCAAATGGTAGAGCGCTCGCGTAGCAGACGAGAGGTACGGGGATCAGTGCTACGCATCTCCAAAACTTCAGCCACTCATCAAATGGTAATCACGATCTCCAGATATTCTATTGCATATTGAAATTCCTAACAAGTAGATTTTCTGCGAACGAAAAGAAAAGCTTAATAGTTGCTGACTAAGCGAAAAAAAATTCCGCGAGATTTGATAGACATGGGATATAGGTCGAATGGTAGAGCGCCTACTTAGCAAGCCAGAAGTACGGGGAGCAATACCCCGCATCTCCGAAGTTAAGGACATAGAGCAATTAATTAACTTTCTTCAGAAACTACCTTTATTGAAGTCTTATACAAGAAACACCTTCCAAGAGGAATTTTAACCTCTTGTTTGCCGACTGAAACAAAAGCTTCCTCGACAGTTTCATGGGGATGTAGCTCAAATGGTAGAGCGCTCGCGTAGCAGTCGAGAGGTACGGGGTTCAATGCTACGCATCTCCAAAACTTCAGCCACTCATCAAATGGTAATCACGATCTCCAGATATTCTATTAGATATTGAAATTCCTAACAAGTTGATTTTCTGCGAACGAAAAGAAAAGATTCATAGTTGCTGACTAAGCGAAAAAAAATTCCGCGAGATTTGATAGACATGGGATATAGATCGAATGGTAGAGCGCCTACTTAGCAAGCCAGAAGTACGGGGGGCAATACCCCGCATCTCCAAAGTTAAGGACCTCGAGCAATTAATTAAAATTCTTCAGAAAACTACTGATTATTGAAGTATTATTCAAGAAATAGCTTCCCAGAAAAATTTTATAACCTCTTGTTTGCCGACTGAATATTGAACTCTTATACAAGAAATACCTTCCCAGAAAATTTATAACCTCTTGTTTGCCGACTGAAACAAAAGCTTCCTCGACAGTACTAATCTATGGGGATGTAGCTCAAATGGTAGAGCGCTCGCTTTGCATGCGAGAGGTACGGGGAGCGATGCCCTGGATCTCGAAAACTAGAGCCACTCATCAAATGGTAATCACTATCTCCAGATAACTTATGGCATATTGGAATTCCTAACAAGTAGATTTTCTGCGAACGAAAAGAAAAGCTTCATAGTTGCTGACTAAGCGAAAAAAAATCCGCGAGATTTGATAGACATGGGATATAGGTCGAATGGTAGAGCGCCTACTTAGCAAGCCAGAAGTACGTAGAGCAATACCCCTATCTCCGAAGTTTAGGACATAGAGCAATTAATTAACTTTCTCCAGAAAACTACTGAATATTGAAGTCTTTTCAAGAAACACCTTCCAAGGAAAATTTTAAACTCTTATTTGCCGACTGAAACAAAAGCTTCCTCGACAGTTTTAAACTATGGGGATGTAGCTCATTTGGTAGAGCGCTCGTTTAGCATACGAGAGGTACGGGGATCAATCCCCCGCATCTCCAAATCTAGAGTCACTCATCAAATGGTAATCATTATCTCCAGATAATCTATTGCATATTGAAATTCCTAACAAGTAGATTTTCTGCGAACGAAAAAAAACTTCATAGTTGCTGACTCCGCCAAAAAAATTCCGCGAGATTTGATAGACATGGGATATAGGTCGAATGGTAGAGAGCCTACTTAGCAAGCCAGAAGTACTGGGGAGCAATACCCCGCATCTCCGAAGTTAAGGACATAGAGCAATTAATTAACTTTCTTCAGAAAACTACCTTTATTGAAGTCTTATACAAGAAACGCCTTCCAGGAAGAATTTTAACCTCTTGTTTGCCGACTGAAACAAAAGCTTCCTCGACAGTTTGTAATCATGGGGATGTAGCTCAAATGGTAGAGCGCTCGCGTAGCAGACGAGAGGTACGGGGATCAATGCTACGCATCTCCAAAACTTCAGCCACTCATCAAATGGTAATCACAATCTCCAGATATTCTATTGCATATTGAAAATCCTAACAAGAAGATTTTCTGCGAACGAAAAGAAAAGCTTCATAGTTGCTGACTAAGCGAAAAAAAAATTCCGCGAGATTTGATAAACATGGGATGTAGGTCAAATGGTAGAGCGCACACTTAGCAAGCCAGAAAAACGGGGAGCAATACCCAGCATCTCCGAAAGTAAGGACATCGAGCAATTAATTAAATTTCTTCAGAAAACTACTGAATATTGAAGTCTTATACAAGAAATACCTTCCCAGAAAAGTTTTAACCTCTTGTTTGCCGACTGAAACAAAAGCTTCCTCGACAATTTGAAATCATGGGGATGTAGCTCAAATAGTAGAGCGCTCGCTTAGCATGCGAGAGTTACGGTGATCAATGTCCCCGCATCTCCAAATTTAGAGCCACTCAGCAAATGGTAATCACTATCTCCATATAATCTTTCGCATACTGAAATTCCTAACAAGTGCGTTCGGATTTTCTTTTCTGCGAACGAAAAGAAAAACTTCAGAGTTGCTGACTAAGCGAAAAAAAAATTCCGAGAGATTTGATAAACATGGTATGTAGGTCGAATGGTAGAGCGCCTACTTAGCAACCCAGAAGTACGGGGAGCAATACCCCGAATCTCCGAAGTTAAGGACATCGAGCAATTAATTAACTTTCTTCAGAAAACTACTGAATATTGAAGTCTTATACAAGAAACACGTTCCAAAAAAATTTCGCCTCTTAGTCGCCGACTGAAACAAAAGATTCTTCGACAGTTTTAAATCATTGGGATGTAGCTCAAATGGTAGAGAGCTCGCTTAGCATGCTAGAGGTACGGGGATCAATACCCCGCATCTCCGAAGTTTAGGACATGGAGCAATTAATTAACTTTCTTCAGAAAACTACTGAATATTGAAGTCTTTTACAAGAAACACCTTCCAAGGAAAATTTTAAACTCTTATTTGCCGACTGAAACAAAAGCTTCCTCGACAGTTTTAAACTATGGGGATGTAGCTCAATTGGTAGAGCGCTCGCTTAGCATACGATAGGTACGGGGATCAATGCCCCGTATCTCCAAAAATTGAGCAACTCATCAAATGGTAATCACTATCTCCAGATAATCTATTGCATATTTAAATTCCTAACAAGTGAACTTTTTGCGAACGAAAAGAAAAAGTTCATAGTTGCTGACTAAGCGAAAAAAAAGTCCGCGAGATTTGATAAACATGGGATGTAGGTCAAATGATAGAGCGCACACTTAGCAAGCCAGAAAAACGGGGAGCAATACCCAGCATCTCCGAAAGTAAGGACATCGAGCAATTGATTAAATTTCTTCAGAAAACTACTGAATATTGAAGTCTTATACAAGAAATACCTTCCCAGAAAAATTTTAACCTCTTGTTTGCCGACTGAAACAAAAGCTTCCTCGACAATTTTAAATCATGGGGATGTAGCTCAAATAGTAGAGCGCTCGCTTAGCATGCGAGAGTTACGGTGATCAATGCCCCGCATCTCCAAATTTAGAGCCACTCAGCAAATGGTAATCACTATCTCCATATAATCTTTTGCATATTGAAATTCCTAACAAGTAGATTTTCTGCGAACGAAAAGAAAAACTTCAGAGTTGCTGACTAAGCGAAAAAAAAAATTCCGAGAGATTTGATAAACATGGGATGTAGGTCGAATGGTAGAGCGCCTACTTAGCAAGCCAGAAGTACGGGGAGCAATACCCCGCATCTCCGAAGTTAAGGACATCGAGCAATTAATTAACTTTCTTCAGAAAACTACTGAATATTGAAGTCTTATACAAGAAACACCTTCCAAAAAAAATTTCGCCTCTTGTTCGCCGACTGAAACAAAAGATTCTTCGACAGTTTTAAATCATTGGGATGTAGCTCAAATTGTAGAGAGCTCGCTTAGCATGCGAGAGGTACGGGGATCAATGCCTCGCATCTCCAACACTTGAGCCACTCATCAAATGGTAATCACGATCTCCAGATAATCTATTGCATATTGAAATTCCTAACAAATAGATTTTCTGTGAACAAAAAGAAAAACTTCATAGTTGCTGACTATGCGAAAAAAAATTCCGCGAGATTCTTATCAAATTCGGTGAGATTTGATTTAAAAAATTTCGCGAGATTTGTAGCGCAAATGTTAGTGCGCTCGCTTAGCATGCGAGAGGTACGGGGATCAATGCCCCGCATCTTCAAATTTAGAGCCACTCATCAAATGGTAATCACTATCTCCACATAATCTATTGTATTTTGAAATTCCTAATAAGTAGATTTTCTGCGAACGAAAAGAAAAACTTCATAGTTGCTGACTAAGCGAAAAAAAATTCCGCGACATTTGATAAATATGGGATGTAGGTCAAATGGTAAAGCGCCCACTTATCAAGCCAGAAATACGAGAGCACTACCCCGCATCTCCAAAGTTAAGCACATCGAGTATTTAATTAACTTTCTTCAGAAAACTACTGAATATTGAAATCCCATACAAGAAATACCTTCCCAGAAAATTCGTAACCTCTTGTTTGCCGACTGAAATAAAAGCTTCCACGACAGTTCTAAACTATGGGGATGTAGCTCAAATGGTAGAGCGCTTGCTATGCTTGCGAGAGGTACGGGGAGCGATGCCCCGGATCTTCAAAACTAGAGCCACTCATCAAAAAGGTAATCACTATCTCCAGATTATCTATTGCATATTGAAATTCCTATCAAGTAGATTTTCTGCGAACGAAAAAAAAACTTCATAGTTGCTGACTAAGCGAAAAAAAATTCCGCGAGATTTGATAAACATGGGATGTAGGTCAAATGGTAAAGCGCCCACTTAGCAAGCCAGAAGTACGGGGAGCAAAACCCCGCATCTCCAAAGTTAAGGACATCGAGAAATTAATTAAATTTCTTCAGAAAACTACTGAATATTGAAGTCTTATACAAGAATTACTCTCCAAGAAAAATTTTAACCTCTTGTTTGCCGACTGGAACAAAAGCTTCCTCGACAGTTATAAATCATGGGGATGTAGCTCAAATGGTAGAGCGCTCGATTAGCATGCGGACGTTCGGGGATCAATGCCGACTTCATGGTTGCTGACTGAGCGAAAAAAAAAATCCGCGAGATTTGATAAACATGGGATGTAGGTCAAATGGTAGAGCGCCCACTCATCAATCCAGAAGTACGGGGAGCAATACCCCGCATCTCCAAAGTTAAGGACATCGAGTTTTTAAATAACTTTCTTCAGAAAACTACTGAATATTGAAATCTTATACAAGAAATACCTTCCCAGAAAATTTATAATCTCTTGTTTGCCGACTGAAACAAAAGCTTCCTCGACAGTTCAAAATTATGGGGATGTAGCTCAAATGGTAATGCGCTGGCTTTGCATGCGAGAGGTACGGGGATCGATGACCCGCATCTCCAAAACTAGAGCCACTCATCGAATGGTAATCACTATCTCCAGATAATCTCTTGCATATCGAAATTCCTAACAAATAGATTTTCTGCGAACGAAAAGAAAAAGTTCATAGTTGCTGACTAAGCGAAAAAAAATTCCGCGAGATTTGATAAACATGGGATGTAGGTCAAATGGTAAAGCGCCCACTTAGCAAGCCAGAAGTACGGGGAGCAAAACCCCGCATCTCCAAAGTTAAGGACATCGAGAAATTAATTAAATTTCTTCAGAAAACTACTGAATATTGAAGTCTTATACAAGAATTACTTTCCAAGAAAAATTTTAACCTCTTGTTTGCCGACTGAAACAAAAGCTTCCTCGACAGTTATAAATCATGGGGATGTAGCTCAAATGGTAGAGCGCTCGCTTAGCATGCGAGACGTTCGGGGATCAATGCCGACTTCATGGTTGCTGACTGAGCGAAAAAAAAAATCCGCGAGATTTGATAAACATGGGATGTAGGTCAAATGGTAGAGCGCCCACTCATCAATCCAGAAGTACGGGGAGCAATACCCCGCATCTCCAAAGTTAAGGACATCGAGTTTTTAAATAACTTTCTTCAGAAAACTACTGAATATTGAAATCTTATACAAGAAATACCTTCCCAGAAAATTTATAATCTCTTGTTTGCCGACTGAAACAAAAGCTTCCTCGACAGTTCAAAATTATGGGGATGTAGCTCAAATGGTAATGCGCTGGCTTTGCATGCGAGAGGTACGGGGATCGATGACCCGCATCTCCAAAACTAGAGCCACTCATCGAATGGTAATCACTATCTCCAGATAATCTCTTGCATATCGAAATTCCTAACAAATAGATTTTCTGCGAACGAAAAGAAAAAGTTCATAGTTGCTGACTAAGCGAAAAAAAATTCCGCGAGATTTGATAAACATGGGATGTAGGTCAAATAGTAAAGCGCCCACTTAGCAAGCCAGAAGTACGGGGAGCAAAACCCCGCATCTCCAAAGTTAAGGACATCGAGAAATTAATTAAATTTCTTCAGAAAACTACTGAATATTGAAGTCTTATACAAGAATTACTTTCCAAGAAAAATTTTAACCTCTTGTTTGCCGACTGAAACAAAAGCTTCCTCGACAGTTATAAATCATGGGGATGTAGCTCAAATGGTAATGCGCTGGCTTTGCATGCGAGAGGTACGGGGATCGATGACCCGCCTCTCCAAAACTTGAGTCACTCATTAAATGGTAATCACTATCTCCAGATAATCTATTGCATATTGAAATTCCTAACAAGTAGATTTTCTGCGAACGAAAAGAAAAGCTTCATAGTTGCTGACTAAGCGAAAAAAAATTCCGCGAGATTTGATAAACATGGGATGTAGGTCAAATGGAAGAGCGCCCACTTAGCAAGCCAGAAGTACGAGGAGTAAAACCCCGCATCTCCAAAGTTAAGGACATCGAAAAATTAATTAAATTTCTTCAGAAAACTACTGAATATTGAAGTCTTCTACAAGAAATACTTTCCAAGAAAAATTTTAACCTCTTGTTTGCCGACTGAAACAAAAGCTTCCTCGACAGTTATAAATCATGGGGATGTAGCTCAAATGGTAGAGCGCTCGCTTTGCATGCGAGAGGTTCGGGGATCAATACCCCGCATCTCCAAAACTTGAGTCACTCATCAAATGGTAATCACTATCTCCAGATAATCTATTGCATATTGAAATTCCTAACAAGTAGATTTTCTGCGAACGAAAAGAAAAACTACATAGTTGCTGACTAAGCGAAAAAAAATTCCGCGAGATTTGATAAACATGGGATGTAGGTCAAATGGAAGAGCGCCCTTTTATCAAGCCAGAAAAACGGGGAGCAATACCCCGCATCTCCGAAGTTAAAGACATCGAACAATTAATTAACTTTCTTCAGAAAACTACTGAATATTGAAGTCTTATACAAGAAATAACTTTCAAGAAAAATTTTAGCCTCTTGTTTGCCGACTGAAACAAAAGCTTCCTCGACAGTTATAAATCATTGGGATGTAGCTCAAATGGTAGAGAGCTCGCTTAGCATTCTAGAGGTACGGGGATCAATGCCCCGCATCTCCAAAACTTGAGTCACTCATCAAATGGTAATCTCTATCTCCAGATAATCTATTGCATATTGATTTTCCTTACAAGTAGATTTTCTGCGAACGAATAAAAAACTTCATAGTTGCTGACTAAGCGAAAAAAATTCTGCGAGATTTGATAAACATGGGATGTAGGTCAAATGGTAGAGCGCCCACTTATCAAGCCGGAAGTACGGGGAGCAATACCCCGCATCTCCAAATTTAAGGACATCGAGTTTTTAATTAATTTTCTTCAGAAAACTACTGAATATTGAAATCTTATACAAGAAATACCTTCCCAGAAAATTTATAACCTCTTGTTTGCCGACTGAAACAAAAGCTTCCTCGACAGTTGTAAATTATGGGGATGTAGCTCAAATGGTAGAGCGCTCGCTTTGCATGCGAGAAGTACGGGGATCGATGCCCCGCATCTCCAAAACTAGAGTCACTCATCAACTTGTAATCACTACCTCCAGATAATCTATTGCATATTGAAATTCCTAAGAAGTAAATTTTCTGCGAACGAAAAGAAAAAGTTCATAGTTGCTGGCTAAGCGAAAAAAAATTCCGCGAGATTTGATAAACATGGGATGTAGGTCAAATGGTAGAGCGCCTACTTAGCAAGTCAGAAGTACGGGGAGCAATACCCCGCATATCCGAAGTTAAAGACATCGAACAATTAATTAACTTTCTTCAGAAAACTACTGAATATTGAAGTCCTATACAAGAAATACCTTTCAAGAAATATTTTAGCCTATTGTTTGCCGACTGAAACAAAAGCTTCCTCGACAGTTATAAATCACTGGGATGTAGCTCAAATGGTAGAGCGCTCGCTCAGCATGCCAGAGGTACGGGGATCAATGCCCCGCATCTCCAAAACTTGAGTCACTCATCAAATGGTAATCTCTATCTCCAGATAATCTATTGCATATTGATAGATTTTCTGCGAACGAAAAGAAAAACTTCATAGTTGCTGACTAAGCGAAAAAAAATTCCGCGAGATTTGATAAAAATGTGATGTAGGTCAAATGGAAGAGCGCCCACTTATCAAGCCAGAAGTACTTGGAGCAATACCCCGCATCTCCAAAGTTAAGGTCATCGAGTTTTTAATTAACTTTCTTCAGAAAACTACTGAATATTGAAGTCCTATACAAGAAATACCTTTCAAGGAAAATTTTAGCCTATTGTTTGCCGACTGAAACAAAAGCTTCCTCGACAGTTATAAATCATGGGGATGTAGCTCAAATGGTAGAGCGCTCGCTTAGCATGCGAGAGGTACGGGGATCAATGCCCCGCATCTCCAAAACTTGAGTCACTCATCAAATGGTAATCACTATCTCCAGATAATCTATTGCATATTGAAATTCCTAACAAGAAGATTTTCTGCGAACGAAAAGAAAAACTTCATAGTAGCTGATTAAGCGAAAAAAAGTTCCGCGAGATTTGATAAACATGGGATGTATGTCAAATGGTAGAGCGCCTGCTTAGCAAGCCAGAAGTACGGGGGAGCAATACCCCGCATCTCCGAAGTTAAAGACATCGAACAATTAATTAACTTTCTTCAGAAAACTACTGAATATTGAAGTCTTATACAAGAAATACCTTTCAAGAAAAATTTTAGCCTCTTATTTGCCGACTGAAACAAAAGCTTCCTCGACAGTTATAAATCATTGGGATGTAGCTCAAATGGTAGAGAGCTCGCTTAGCATTCTAGAGGTACGGGGATCAATGCCCCGCATCTCCAAAACTTGAGTCACTCATCAAATGGTAATCTCTATCTCCAGATAATCTATTGCATATTGAAATTCCTAACAAGTAGATTTTCTGCGAACGAAAAGAAAACTTCATAGTTGCTGACTAAGCGAAAAAAAATTCCGCGAGATTTGATAAAAATGGGATGTAGGTCAAATGGAAGAGCGCCCACTTATCAAGCCAGAAGTACGGGGAGCAATACCCCATATCTCCGAAATTAAGGACATCGAGCAATTAATTAACCTTTTTCAGAAAACTACTGAATATTGAAGCCTTATACAAGAAATACCTTCCATGAAAAATTTTAACCTCTTGTTTGCCGACTGAAACAAAAGCTTCCTCGACAGTTATAAATCATGGAGATGTAGCTCAAATAGTAGAGCGCTCGCTTAGCATGCGAGGGGTACGGGGATCAATGCCCCCGTCTCCAAATCTATAGTCACTCATCAAATGGTAATCACTATCTCCAGATAATGTATTGCATATTGAAATTCCTAACAAGTAGGTTTTCTGCGATCGAAATGAAAAACTTCATAGTTGCTGACTAAGCGAAAAAAAATTTCGCGAGATTTGAAAAACTTGGGATGTAGTTCAAATGGTAGAGCGCCCACTTATCAAGCCAGAAGTACGGGGAGCAATACCCCGCATCTCCAAAGTTAAGGACATCAAGTTTTTAATAAATTTTCTTCAGAAAACTTTTGAAAATTGAAATCTTATACAAGAAATACCTTCCCAGAAAATTTATAACCTCTTGTTTGCCGACTGAAACAAAAGCTTCCTCGACAGTTCTAAACTATGGGGATGTAGCGCAAATGGTAGAGCGCTCGCTTTGCATGCGAGAGGTACGGGGATCGATGCCCCGCATCTCCAAAACTAGAGCCATTCATCAAATGGTAATCACTATCTGCAGATAATCTATGGCATATTGAAATTCCTAACAAGTAGATTTTCTGCGAACGAAAAAAACTTCATAGTTGCTGACTAAGCGAAAAAAAATTCCGCGAGATTTGAAAACCATGGGATGTAGGTCAAATGGTAGAGCGCCCACTTATCAAGCCAGAAGTACGGGGAGCAATAACCCGCATCTCCAAAGTTAAGGGCATCGAGTTTTTAATTAATTTTCTTCAGAAAACTACTGAATATTGAAATCTTATACAAGAAATACCTTCCCAGAAAATTTATAACCTCTTGTTTGCCGACTGAAACAAAAGCTTCCTCGACAGTTCCAAATTATGGGGATGTATCTCAAATAGTAGAGCTCTCGCTTTGCATGCGAGAGGTACGGGGATCGATGCCCCGCATCTCCAAAACTAGAGCCACTCATCAAATGGTAATCACTATCGTAGATAATCTATTGCATATTGAAATTCCTAACAAGTAGATTTTCTGCGAACGAAAAAAAAACTTCATAGTTGCTGACTAAGCGAAAAAAAAATTCCGCGAGATTTGAAAACCATGGGATGTAGGTCAAATGGTAGAGCGCCCACTTATCAAGCCAGAAGTACGAGGAGCAATACCCCGCATCTCCAAAGTTAAGGACATCGAGTTTTTAATTAATTTTCTTCAGAAAACTACTGAATATTGAAATCTTATACAAGAAATACCTTCCCAGAAAATTTATAACCTCTTGTTTGCCGACTGAAATAAAAGCTTCCTCGACAGTTCTAAACTATGGGGACGTAGCTCAAATGGTAGAGCGCTCGCTTTGCATGCGAGAAGTACGGTGATCGATGCCCCGCATCTCCAAAACTAGAGCCACTCACCAAATGGTAATCACTATCTGCAGATAATCTATTGCATGTTGAAATTCCTAACAAGTAGATTTTCTGCGAACGAAAAAAAAACTTCATAGTTGCTGACTAAGCGAAAAAAAATTCCGCGAGATTTGATAAACATGGAATGTAGGTCAAATGGTAGAGCGCCTTCTTAGCAAGCCAGAAGTACGGGGAGCAATACCCCGCATCTCCGAAGTTAAGGACATCGAGCAATTATTTATCTTTCTTCAGAAAACTACTGAATATTGAGGTCTTATACAAAAAATACCTTCCAAGAAAAATTTTAACCTCTTGTTTGCCGACTGAAACAAAAGCTTCATCGACAGTTATAAATCATGGGGATGTAGCTCAAATGGTAGAGCGCTCGCTTAGCATGCGAGAGGTACGGGGATTAATGCCCCGCATCTCCAAATCTAGAGTCACTCATTAACTGGTAAACACTATCTCCAGATAATCTTTTGCATATTGAAATTCCTAACGAGTAGATTTTCTGCGAACGAAAAGAAAAACTTCATAGTTGCTGACTAAGCGAAAAAAAAATTCCGCGAGATTTGCTAAACATGGGATGTAGGTCAAATGGTAGAGCGCCCACTTATCAAGCCAGAAGTAGGGGTAGCAATAACCCGCATCTCCAAAGTTAAGGACATCGAGTTTTTAATTAATTTTCTTCAGAAAACTACTGAATATTGAAATCATATACAAGAAATACCTTCCCAGAAAAATATTAACCTCTTGTTTGGCGACTGAAACATTTCAGTCGCCAAACAAGAGGTTAAAAATTTTTCAGTCGCCAAAACATTTCAGTCGCCAAACAAGAGGTCAAAAGCTTCCTCGACAGTTCTAAACTTTGGGGATGTAGCTCAAATGGTAGAGTGCTCGCTATGTATTCGAGAGGTACGGGGATCGATGCCCGGCATCTCCAAAACTAGAGCCAGTCATCAAATGGTAATCACTATCTGCAGATAATCCCAAGTTTCTGCGAACGAAAAGAAAAACTTCATAATTGTTGACTAATCGAAAAAAAAAATTCCGCGAGATTTGATAAACATGGGATGTAGGTCAAATGGTAGAGTGCTCGCTATGTATTCGAGAGGTACGGGGATCGACGCCCGGCATCTCCAAAACTAGAGCCACTCATCAAATGGTTATCACTATCTGCAGATAATCCCAATTTTCTGCGAACGAAAAGAAAAACTTCATAATTGCTGACTAAGCGAAAAAAAATTCCGCGAGATTTGATAAACATGGGATGTAGGTCAAATGGTAGAGCGCCTGCTTAGCAAGCCAGAAGTACGGGGAGCAATACCCCGCATCTCCGAAGTTAAGGTCATCGAGCAATTAATTAACTTTCTTCAGAAAACTACTGAATATTGAAGTTTTATACAAGAAATACCTTCCAAGAAAAATTTTAACCTCTTGTTTGCCGACTGAAACAAAAGCTTCCTCGACAGTTATAAATTATGGGGATGTAGCTCAAATAGTAGAGCGCTCGCTGAGCATGCGAGAGGTACGGGGATCAATGCCCCGCATCTCCAAATCTAGAGTCACTCATCAAATGGGAATCATTATCTCCAGATAATCTATTGCATATTGAAATTCCTAACAAGTAGATTTTCTGCGAACGAAAAAAAAACTTCATAGCCGCTGACTAAGCGAAAAAAATTCCGCGAGATTTGATAAACATGGGATGTAGGTCAAATGGTAGAGCGCCCACTTATCAAGCCAGAAGTACGGGGAGCAATACCCCGCATCTCCAAAGTTAAGGACATCGAGTTTTTAATTAACTTTCTTCAGAGCACTACTGAATAGTGAAATCTTATACAAGAAATACCTTCCCAGAAAATTTATAACCTCTTGTTTGCCGACTGAAACAAAAGCTTCCTCGACAGTTCTAAAGTATGGGGATGTAGCTCAAATAGTAGAGCTCTCGCTTTGCATGCGAGAGGTACGGGGATCGATGCCCCGAATCTCCAAAGCTAGAGCCACTCATCAAATGGTAATCACTATCTCCAGATAATCTATTGCATATTGAACTTCCTAACAAGTAGATTTTCTGCGAACGAAAAAAAAAACTTCTTAGTTGCTGACTAATCCAAAAAAAATTTCGCGAGAATTGATAAACATGCGATGTAGGTCAAATGGTAGAGCGCCTACTTAGCAAGCCAGAAGTACGGGGAGCAATACTCCGCATCTCCGAAGTTAAGGTTATCGAGCAATTAATTAACCTTCTTCAGAAAACTACTGAATATTGAAGTCTTATACTAGAAATACCTTCCAAGAAAAATTTTAACCTCTTGTTTGCCGACTGAAACAAAAGCTTCCTCGACAGGTATAAATCATGGGGATGTAGCTCAATTGGTAGAGCGCTCGCTTAGCATGCGAGAGGTACGGGGATCAATGCCCCGCATCTTCACATCTAGAGTCACTCATCAAATTGTAATCACTATCTCCAGATAATCTATTGCATATTGAAATTCCTAAAAAGTAGATTTTCTGCGAACGAAAAGAAAAACTTCATAGTTGCTGACTAAGCGAAAAATAATTCCGTGAGATTTGAAAACCATGGGATGAAGGTCAAATGGTAGAGCGCCCACTTATCAAGCCAGAAATACGGGGAGCAATACCCCGCATCTCCAAAGTTAAGGACATCGAGTTTTTAATTAATTTTCTTCAGAAAACTACTGAATATTGAAATCTTATACAAGAAATACCTTCCCAGAAAATTTATAACCTCTTGTTTGCCGACTGAAATTAAAGCTTCCTCGACAGTTCTAAACTACGGGGATGTAGCTCAAATGGTAGAGCGCTCGCTTGGCATGCGAGAGGTACGGGGATCGATGCCCCGCATCTTGAAAACTAGAGCCACTCACCAAATGGTAATCACTATCTGCAGATAATCTATTGCATATTGAAATTCCTAACAAGTAGATTTTCTGCGAACGAAAAGAAAAACTTCATAGTTGCTGACTAAGCGAAAAAAATTCCGCGAGATTTGATAAACATGGGATGTAGGTCAAATGGCAGAGCGCCTACTTCTCAAGCCAGAAGTACAGGTAGCAATACCCCGCATCTCCAAAGTTAAGGAAATCGAGTTTGTAATTAATTTTTTTCAGAAAAATTACTGAATATTGAAATCTTATACAAAAAACACCTTCCCAGAAAAATTTTAACCTCTTGTTTGGCGACTGAAACAAAAGCTTCCTCGACATTTCTAAACTATGGGGATGTAGCTCAAATGGTAGAGTGCTCGCTTTGCATTTGAGAGGTACGGGGATCGATGCCCGGAATCTCCAAAACTTGAGCCACTAATCAAATGGTAATCACTACCTGCAGATAATCCCAATTTTCTGCGAACGAAAAGAAAAACTTCGTAATTGCTGACTAAGCGAAAAAAAGTTCCGCAAGGTTTGATAAACATGGGATGTATCTCAAATGGTAGAGCGCCTACTTAGCAAGCCAGAAGTACGGGGAGCAAGACCCCGCATCTCCGAAGTTAAGGTCATCGAGAAATTAATTAACTTTCTTCAGAAAACTACTGAATATTGAAGTTTTATACAAGAAATACCTTCCAAGAAAAACTTTAACCTCCTGTTTGCCGACTGAAACAAAAGCATCCTCGACTGTTATAAATCATGGGGATGTAGCTCAAATAGTAGAGCGCTCGCTTAGCATGCGAGAGGTACGGGGATCAATGCACCGGATCTCCAAATCTAGAGTCACTCATCAAATGGTAATCACTATCTCCAGATAATCTATTGCATATTGAAATTCCTAACAAGTAGATTTTCTGCGAACGAAAAGAAAAACTTCATAGTTGCTGACTAAGCGAAAAAAAATTCCGCGAGAAATGATAAACATGGGATGTAGGTCAAAAGGAAGAGCGCCCACTTATCAAGCCAGAAGTACGGGGAGCAATACCCCGCATCTCCAAAGTTAAGGACATCGAGTTTTTAATTAACTTTCTTCAAAAAACTACTGAATATTGAAATCTTATACAAGAAATACCTTCCCAGAAAATTTATAACCTCTTGTTTGCCGACTGAAACAAAAGCTTCCTCGACAGTTATAAATCACGGGGATGTAGCTCAAATGGTAGAGCGCTCGCTTAGCATGCGAGAGGTACGGGGAGCAATGCCCGGCATCTCCAAAACTTGAGTCACTCATCAAATGGTAATCACTATCTCCAGATAATCTATTGCATATTGAAATTCCTAACAAGTAGAGTTTCTGCGAACGAAAAGAAAAACTTCATAGTTGCTGACTAAGCGATAAAAAATTCCGCGAGATTTGATAAACATGGGATGTAGGTCAAATGGAAGAGCGCCCACTTATCAAGCCAGAAGTACGGGGAGTAATACCCCGCATCTCCAAAGTTAAGGTCATCGAGTTTTTAATTAACTTACTTCAGAAAGCTACTGAATATTGAAATCCTATACAAGAAATACCTTCCCAGAAAATTTATAACCTCTTGTTTGCCGACTGAAACAAAAGCTTCCTCGACAGTTATAAATCATGGGGATGTAGCTCAAATGGTAGAGCGCTCGCTTAGCATGCGAGAGGTACGGTGATCAATGCCCCGCATCTCCAAAAACTTGAGTCACTCATCAAATGGTAATGACTATCTCCAGATAATCTATTGCATTTTGAAATTCCTAACAAGAAGATTTTCTGCGAACGAAAAGAAAAACTGCATAGTTGCTGACTAAGCGAAAAAAAAATTCCCCGAGATTTGATAAACATGGGATGTAGGTCAAATGGAAGAGCGCTCACTTATCAAGCCAGAAGTACGGGGAGCAATACCCGCATCTCCAAAGTTAGGACATCGAGTTTTTAATTAACTTTCTTCAGAAAGCTACTGAATATTGAAATCTTATACAAGAAATACCTTCCCAGAAAATTTATAACCTCTTGTTTGCCGACTGAAACAAAAGCTTCCTCGACAGTTATAAATCATGGGGGTGTAGCTCAAATGGTAGAGCGCTCGCTTAGCATGCGAGAGGTACGGTGATCAATGCCCCGCATCTCCAAAAACTTGAGTCACTCATCAAATGGTAATGACTATCTCCAGATAATCTATTGCATTTTGAAATTCCTAACAAGAAGATTTTCTGCGAACGAAAAGAAAAACTGCATAATTGCTGACTAAGCGAAAAAAAAATTCCCCGAGATTTGATAAACATGGGATGTAGGTCAAATGGAAGAGCGCCCACTTATCAAGCCAGAAGTACGGGGAGCAATACCCCGCATCTCCAAAGTTAGGACATCGAGTTTTTAATTAACTTTCTTCAGAAAACTACTGAATATTGAAATCTTATACAAGAAATACCTTCCCAGAAATTTTATAACCTCTTGTTTGCCGACTGAAACAAAAGCTTCCTCGACAGTTCTTAATTCTGGGGATGTAGCTCAAATAGTAGAGCTCTCGCTTTGCATGCGAGAGGTGCGGGGATCGATGCCCCGCATCTCCAAAGCTAGAGCCACTCATCAAATGGCAATCACTATCTCCAGATAATCTATTGCATATTGAAATTCCTAACAAGTAGATTTTCTGCGAACGAGAAGAAAAAAAACATAGTTGCTGACTAAGCGAAAAAAATTTCGCGAGAATTGATAAACATGGGATGTAGGTCAAATGGTAGAGCGCCCACTTATCAAGTCAGAAGTACGGGGAACAATACCCCGCATCTCCGAAATTAAGGACATCGAGCAATTAATTAACCTTGTTCTGAAAACTACTGAATATTGAAGTCTTACACAAGAAATACCTTCCAAGAAAAATTTTAACCTCTTGTTTGCTGACTGAAACAAAAGCTTCCTCGACAGTTTTAAATCATGGGGATGTAGCTCAAATGGTAGAGCGCTCACGTAGCATGCGAGAGGTACGGGGATCAATGCCCCGCATCTCCAAATCTAGAGTCACTCATAAATGGTAATCACTATCTCCAGATAATCCATTGCATATTGATATTCCTAACAAGTAGATTTTCTGCGAACGAAAAGAAAAATTTCATAGTTGCTGACTAAGCGAAAAAAAATTCCGCGAGATTTGAAAAACATGGGATGTAGGTCAAATGGTAGAGCGCCCACTTATCAAGCCAGAAGTATGGGGAGCAATACCCCGCATCTCCAAGGTTAAGGACATCGATTTTTTAATTATTTTTCTTCAGAAAACTACTGAATATTGAAATCTTATACAAGAAATACCTTGCCAGAAAATTTTTAACCTCTTGTTTGCCGACTGAAATAAAAGCTTCCTCGATAGTTCTAAACTATGTGGATGTAGCTCAAATGGTAATGCGCTGGCTTTGCATGCGAGAGGTACGGGGGTTGATGCCCCGCATCTCCAAAACTAGAGCCACTCATCAAATGGCAATCACTATCTCCAGATAATCTATTGCATATTGAATTTCCTAACAAGTAGATTTTCTGCGAACGAGAAGAAAAAAAAACATAGTTGCTGACTAAGCGAAAAAAATTTCGCGAGAATTGATAAACATGGGATGTAGGTCAAATGGTAGAGCGCCCACTTATCAAGTCAGAAGTACGGGGAGCAATACCCCGCATTTCCGAAATTAAGGACATCAAGCAATTAATTAACCTTGTTCTGAAAACTACTGAATATAGTCTTATACAAGAAATACCTTCCAAGATAAAAGTTTTAACCTCTTGTTTGCCGACTGAAACAAAAGCTTCCTCGACAGTTTTAAATCATGGGGATGTAGCTCAAAAGGTAGAGCGCTCGCTTAGCATGCGAGAGGTACGGGGATCAATGCCCCGCATCTCCAAATCTAGAGTCACTCATGAACTGGTAATCACTATCTCCAGATAATCCATTGCATATTGATATTCCTAACAAGTAGATTTTCTGCGAACGAAAAGAAAAACTTCATAGTTGCTGACTAAGGGAAAAAAATTCCGCAAGATTTGAAAAACATGGGATGTAGGTCAAATGGTAGAGCGCTCACTTATCAAGCCAGAAGTACGGGGAGCAATACCCCGCATCTCCCAAGTTAAGGACATCGAGTTTTTAATTAATTTTCTTCAGAAAACTACTGAATATTGAAATCTTATACAAGAAATACCTTCCCAGAAAATTTATAACCTCTTGTTTGCCGACTGAAATAAAAGCTTCCTCGTCAGTTCTAAACTATGGGGATGTAGCTCAAATGGTAAAGCGCTCGCTTTGCATGCGAGAGGTACGGGGATTAATGCCCCGCATCTCCAAAACTAGAGCCACTCTTCAAATGGTAATCACTATCTCCAGATAATCTATTGCATATTGAAATTCCTAACAAGTAGATTTTCTGCGAACGAAAAGAAAAACTTCATAGTTGCTGACTTAGCGAAAAAAAATTCGCGAGAATTGATAAACATGGGATGTAGGTCAAATGGTAGAGCGCCCACTTATCAAGTCAGAAGTACGGGGAGCAATACCCCGCATTTCCGAAATTAAGGACATCGAGCAATTAATTAACCTTGTTCTGAAAACTACTGAATATAGTCTTATACAAGAAATACCTTCCAAGATAAAAAATTTTAACCTCTTGTTTGCCGACTGAAACAAAAGCTTCCTCGACAGTTTTAAATCATATGGGGATGTAGCTCAAATGGTAGAGCGCTCGCTTAGCATGCGAGAGGTACGCGGATCAATGCCCCGCATCTCCAAATCTAGAGTCACTCATGAACTGGTAATCACTATCTCCAGATAAGCCATTGCATATTGATATTCCTAACAAGTAGATTTTCTGCGAACGAAAAGAAAAACTTCATAGTTGCTGACTAAGCGAAAAAAAATTCCGCGAGATTTGAAAAACATGGGATGTAGGTCAAATGGTAGAGCGCTCACTTATCAAGCCAGAAGTACGGGGAGCAATACCCCGCATCTCCAAAGTTAAGGACATCGAGTTTTTGATTAATTTTCTTCAGAAAACTACTGAATATTGAAATCTTATACAAGAAATACCTTCCCAGAAAATTTATAACCTCTTGTTTGCCGACTGAAATAAAAGCTTCCTCGACAGTTCTAAACTATGGGGATGTAGCTCAAATGGTAGAGCGCTCGCTTTGCATGCGAGAGGTACGGGGATTGATGCCCCGCATCTCTAAAACTAGAGCCACTCATCAAATGGTAATCACTATCTGCAGATAATCTATTGCATATTGAAATTCCTAACAAGTAGATTTTCTGCGAACGAAAAAAAAACTTAATAGTTGCTGACTAAGCGAAAAAAATTCCGCGAGATTTGATAAACATGGGATGTAGGTCAAATGGTAGAGCGCCCACTTATCAAGCCAGAAGTACGGGGAGCAATACCCCGCATCTACAAAGTTAAGGACATCGAGTTTTTATTTAATTTTCTTCAGAAAACTACTGAATATTGAAATATTATACAAGAAATACCTTCGCAGAAAATTTATAACATCTTCTTTGCGACTGAAACAAAAGCTTCCTCGACAGTTCTAAATTATGGGGATGTAGCTCAAATAGTAGAGCTCTCGCTTTGCATGCGAGAGGTACGGGGATCGATGACCCGCATCTCCAAAACAAGAGCCACTCATCAAATGGTAATCATTATCTGCAGATAATCTATTGCATATTGAAATTCCTAACCAGTAGATTTTCTGCGAACGAAAAAAAAACTTCATAGTTGCTGACTAAGCGAAAAAAATTCTGCGAGATTTGATAAACATGGGATGTAGGTCAAATGGTAGAGCGCCCACTTATCAAGCCAGAAGTACGGGGAGCTATAACCCGCATCTCCAAATTTAAGGACATTGAGTTTTTAATTAATTTTCTTCAGAAAACTACTGAATTTTGAAATCTTATACAAGAAATAACTTCCCAGAAAATTTATAACCTCTTGTTTGCCGACTGAAACAAAAGCTTCCTCGACAGTTCTAAATTAAGGGGATGTAGCTCAATTAGTAGAGCTCTCGCTTTGCGTGCGAGAGGTACGGGGATCGATGCCCCGCATCTCCAAAGCTAGAGCCACTCATCAATAGGTAATCACTATCTCCAGATAATCTATTGCATATTGAAATTCCTAACAAGTAGATTTTCTGCGAACGAAAAGAAAAACTTCTTAGTTGCTGACTAAGCGAAAAAAAATTTCGCGAGAATTGATAAACATGGGATGTAGGTCAAATGGTAGAGCGCCTACTTAGCAAGCCAGAAGTACGGGGAGCAATACCCCGCATCTACGAAGTTAAGGACATCGAGCAATTGATTAACCTTCTTCAGAAAACTACTGAATATTGAAGTCTTATACTAGAAATACCTTCCATGAAAAATTTTTACCTCTTGTTTGCCGACTGAAACAAAAGCTTCCTCGACAGTTATTAATCATGGGGATGTAGCTCAAATGGTAGAGCGCTCGCTTAGCATGCGAGAGGTACGGGGAGCAAAGCCCCGCATCTTCAAATCTAGAGTCACTCAGTAAATGTTAATCACTATCTCCAGATAATCTATTGCATATTGAAATTCCTAACAAGTAGATTTTCTGCGAACGAAAAGAAAAACTTTTTAGTTGCTGACTAAGCGAAAAAAAATTCCGCGAGATTTGAAAACCATGGGATGTAGATGAAAAGGTAGAGCGCCCACTTATCAAGCCAGAAGTACGGGGAGCAATACCCCGCATCTCCAAAGTTAAGGACATCGAGTTTTTAATTAATTTTCTTCAGAAAACTACTGAATATTGAAATCTTATACTAGAAATACCTTCACAGAAAATTTAAAACTCTTGTTTGCCGACTGAAATAAAAGCTTCCTCGACAGTTTTAAACTATGGGGATGTAGCTCAAATGGTAGAGAGCTCGCTTTCCATGCGAGAGTTACGTGGATCGATGCCCCGCATCTCCAAAACTAGAGCCGCTCACCAAATGGTAATCACTATCTGCAGATAATCTATTGCATATTGAAATTCCTAACGAGTAGATTTTCTGCGAACGAAAAAAAAACTTCATAGTTGCTGACTAAGCGAAAAAAATTCTGCGAGATTTGATACACATGGAATGTAGGTCAAATGGTAGAGCGCCTTCTTAGGAAGCCAGAAATACGGGGAGCAATAGCCTGCATCTCCGAAGTTAAGGACATCGCGCAATTATTTAACTTTCTTCAGAAAACTACTGAATATTGAAGTCTTATACAAAAAATACCTTCCAAGAAAACTTTTAACCTCTTGGTTGCCGACTGAAACAAAAGCTTCCTCGACAGTTATAAATCATGCGGATGTAGCTCAAATGGTAGAGCGCTCGCTTAACATGCGAGAGGTACGTGGATCAATGCCCCGCATCTCCAAATCTAGAGTCACTTATTAATTATTAATAACTATCTCCTGATAATCTATTGCATATTGAAATTCCTAACAAGTAGATTTTCTCCGAACGAAAAAAAAAAATTCATAGTTGCTGACTAAGCGAAAAAAAATTCCGCGAGATTTGATAGACATGGGATGTAGGTCAAATGGTAGAGCGCCCACTTATCAAATCAGAAGTACGGGGAGCAATACCCCGCATCTCCAAAGTTAAGGACATCGAGTTTTTACTTAATTTTCTTCAGAAAACTACTGAATATTGAAATCTTATACAAGAAATACCTTCCCAGAAAATTTATAACCTCTTGTTTGCCGACTGAAATAAAAGCTTCCTCGACAGTTCTAAACTATGAGGATGTAGCTCAAAGGGTAGAGTGCTCGCTTTGCATGCGAGAGGTACGGGGATCGATGCCCCGCATCTCCAAAACTAGAGCCACTCACCAAATGGTAATCACTATCTGCAGATAAGCTATTGCATATTGAAATTCCTAACAAGTAGATTTTCTGCGAACGAAAAAAAACTTCATAATTGCTGACTAAGCGAAAAAATTCCGCAAGATTTGATAACCATGGAATGTAGGTCAAATGGTAGAGCGCCTTCTTAGGAAGCCTGAAGTACGGGGAATAATACCCCGCATCTCCGAAGTTAAGGACATCGCGCAATTATTTAACTTTCTTCAGAAAACTACTGAATATTGAAGTCTTATACAAAAAATACCTTCCAAGAAAATTTTTAACCTCTTGGTTGCCGACTGAAACAAAAGCTTCCTCGACAGTTATAAATCATGGGGATGTAGCTCAAATGGTAGAGCGCTCGCTTAGCATGCGAGAGGTACGGGGATCAACGCCCCGCATCTCCAAATCTAGAGTCACTCATTAAATATTAATCACTATCTCCAGATAATCTATTGCATATTGAAATTCCTAACAAGTAGATTTTCTGCGAACGAAAAGAAAAACTCCATAGTTGCTGACTAAGCGAAAAAAAACTCCGCGAGATTTGATAAACATGGGATGTAGGTCAAATGGTAGAGCGCCCACTTATCAAGTCAGAAGTACGGGGAGCAATACCCCGCATCTCCAAAGTTAAGGACATCGAGTTTTTAACTAATTTTCTTCAGAAAACTACTGAATATTGAAATCTTATACAAGAAACACCTTCCCAGAAAATTTTTAACCTCTTGTTTGGCGACTGAAACAAACGCTTCCTCGACAGTTCTCAACTATGGGGATGTAGCTCAAATGGTAGAGTGCTCGCTTTGCATTCGAGAGGTACGGGGAGCGATGCCCGGCATCTCCAAAACTAGAGCCACTCCTCAAATGGTAATAACTATCTGCAGATAATCCCAATTTTATGCGAACGAAAAGAAAAGATTCATAATTGCTGACTAAGAGAAAAAAAATTCCACGAGATTTGAAAACCATGGGATGTAGGTCAAATGGTAGAGCGCCCACTTACCAAGCCAGAAGTACGGGGAGCAATACCCCGCATCTCCAAAGTTAAGGACATCAAGTATTAAATTAATTTTCTTCAGAAAACTACTGAATATTGAAATCTTATACAAGAAATACCTTCCCAGCAAATTTATAACCTCTTGTTTGCCGACTGAAATAAAAGCTTCCTCGACAGTTCTAAACTATGGGGATGTAGCTCAAATGGTAGAGCGCTCACTTTGTATGCGATAGGTACGGGGATCGATGCCCAGCATCTCCAAAACAAGAGACACTCACCAAATGGTAAGCACTATCTGCAGATAATCTATTGCATATCGAAATTCCTAACAAGTAGATTTTCTGCGAACGAAAAAAAAACTTCATAGTTGCTGACTAAGAGAAAAAAATTCCGCGAGATTTGATAAACATGGAATGTAGGTCAAATGGTAGAGCGCCTTCTTAGCAAGCCAGAAGTACGGGGAGCATTACCCCGCATCTCCGAAGTTAAGGACATCGCGCAATTATTTAACTTTCTTCAGAAAACTACTGAATATTGAAGTCTTATACAAAAAATACCTTCCAAGAAAAATTTTAACCTCTTGTTTGCCGACTGAAACAAAAGCTTCAACGACAGTTATAAATCATGGGGATGTAGCTCAAATGGTACAGCGCTCGCTTAGCATGCGAGAGGTACGGGTTTCAATGCCCCGCATCTCCAAATCTAGAGTCACTCATTAAATGGTAATCACTATCTCCAGATAATCTAGAGCATATTGAAATTCCTAACAAGTAGATTTTCTGCGAACGAAAAGAAAAACTTCTTAGTTGCTGACTAAGCGAAAAAAAATTCCGCGAGATTTGATAAACATGGCATGGTAGAGCGCCTTCTTAGCAAGCCAGAAGTACGGGGAGCAATATCCAGCATCTCCGAAGTTAAGGACATCGCGCAATTATTTAACTTTCTTCAGAAAACTACTGAATATTGAAGTCTTATACAAAAAATACCTTCCAAGAAAAATTTTAACCTCTTGTTTGCCGACTGAAACAAAAGCTTCAACGACAGTTATAAATCATGGGGATGTAGCTCAAATGGTACAGCGCTGGCTTAGCATGCGAGAGGTACGGGTTTCAATGCCCCGCATCTCCAAATCTAGAGTCACTCATTAACTGGTAATCACTATCTCCAGATAATCTAGAGGATATTGAAATTCCTAACAAGTAGATTTTCTGCGAACGAAAAGAAAAACTTCTTAGTTGCTGACTAAGCGAAAAAAAATTCCGCGAGATTTGATAAACATGGAATGTAGGTCAAATGGTAGAGCGCCTTCTTAGCAAGCCAGAAGTACGGGGAGCAATATCCAGCATCTCCGAAGTTAAGGACATTGCGCAATTATTTAACTTTCTTCAGAAAACTACTGAATATTGAAGTCTTATACAAAAAATACCTTCCAAGAAAAATTTTAACCTCTTGTTTGCCGACTGAAACAAAAGCTTCAACGACAGTTATAAATCATGGGGATGTAGCTCAAATGGTACAGCGCTCGCTTAGCATGCGAGAGGTACGGGTTTCAATGCCCCGCATCTCCAAATCTAGAGTCACTCATTAAATGGTAATCACTATCTCCAGATAATCTAGAGCATATTGAAATTCCTAACAAGTAGATTTTCTGCGAACGAAAAGAAAAACTTCTTAGTTGCTGACTAAGCGAAAAAAAATTCCGCGAGATTTGATAAACATGGAATGTAGGTCAAATGGTAGAGCGCCTTCTTAGCAAGCCAGAAGTATGGGGAGCAATATCCAGCATCTCCGAAGTTAAGGACATCGCGCAATTATTTAACTTTCTTCAGAAAACTACTGAATATTGAAGTCTTATACAAAAAATACCTTCCAAGAAAAATTTTAACCTCTTGTTTGCCGACTGAAACAAAAGCTTCAACGACAGTTATAAATCATGGGGATGTAGCTCAAATGGTACAGCGCTCGCTTAGCATGCGAGAGGTACGGGTTTCAATGCCCCGCATCTCCAAATCTAGAGTCACTCATTAAATGGTAATCACTATATCCAGATAATCTAGAGCATATTGAAATTCCTAACAAGTAGATTTTCTGCGAACGAAAAGAAAAACTTCTTAGTTGCTGACTAAGCGAAAAAAAATTCCGCGAGATTTGATAAACATGGAATGTAGGTCAAATGGTAGAGCGCCTTCTTAGCAAGCCAGAAGTACGGGGAGCAATATCCCGCATCTCCGAAGTTAAGGACATCGCGCAATTATTTAACTTTCTTCAGAAAACTACTGAATATTGAAGTCTTATACAGAAAATACCTTCCAAGAAAAATTTTAACCTCTTGTTTGCCGACTGAAACAAAAGCTTCAACGACAGTTATAAATCATGGGGATGTAGCTCAAATGGTAGAGCGCTCGCTTAGCATGCGAGAGGTACGGGGTTCAATGCCCCACATCTCCAAATCTAGAGTCACTCATTAAATGGTAATCACTATCTCCAGATAATCTAGAGCATATTGAAATTCCTAACAAGTAGATTTTCTGCGAACGAAAAGAAAAACTTCATAGTTGCTGACTAAGCGAAAAAAAATTCCGCGAGATTTGATAAACATGGGATGTAGGTCAAATGGTAGAGCGCCCACTTATCAAGCCAGAAGAACGGGGAGCAATACCCCGCATCTCCAAAGTTAAGGAAACTGAGTTTTTAATTAATTTTCTTCAAAAAACTACTGAATATTGAAATCTTATACAAGAAACACCTTCCCAGAAAGTTTTTAACCTCTTGTTTGGCGACTGAAACAAAAGCTTACTGGACAGTTCTAAACTGTGGGGATGTAGCTCAAATGGTAGAGTGCTCGCTTTGCATTCGAGAGGTACGGGGATCGATGCCCAGCATCTCTAAAACTAGAGCCACTCATCAAATGGTAATCACTATCTGCAGATAATCCCAATTTTATGCGAACGAAAAGAAAAACTTCATAATTGCTGACTAAGCGAAAAAAAATTCCGCGAGATTTGATAAACATGGGATGTATGTTGTTGTAGTTGTAGTTGCCTCTCGCCGGGGCCCTACATTGTGGGGTGTACCCCGGCCAGGTCAATGAAACGGGCGGCTTTCACCGGGTTTGTCCAAAGGGCAGTGAGGGGGAGGTTAGTGGGGTTTGTGTGGCCTTGGAACAGGTGGGCAGTCGTGTGGGGGGCTGTATGGCAGAGGGGACAGGAGGACTCTTGGTCTGGTTGGAGCCTGGCCCGGTACGACAACAGGTGTTGACTGTAGCCGGACCGAAGTTGGCTGAGGGTCCTCCGAGTACATCTGGGTAGGGTCTTCTCCTCTCGGACGTTGACAGGAGGGGGTCTTGTACCGAGGACTCCAGACGGTGGATACGACTGCGTTGTCGTCGCCACCGTCTCTGTGTGCACAGTTTTCAGGAGCCGTCGGTACTCCTTCGTTGGTAGCGGCAGGTCAACGCCTTCGAGGAGGTGTTCCAGACGGGGGGCATGGGCAGAGACTAGTGCGGGTTTCATTTTGCGGGGGGGAGGAGGTTTCTCGAGGAGTCTCTGACCAGGGTGTTCGGGGAGGTGGCAAGCCAAGAGATGTTGTGTTGCAAGCATTGCCGTGTGGGCTTTCACCGGGAGAACATGCGTCTCTTCGTGTAGGTGGCTTTGGGGGGGCCATTAGATGGTTCCCGGTGGCGACCCGCAGAGCCGCGTTTTGGATGGTCTGCAGACGCTTGACACTGGTCTCGGATGCGACTGTAGACCAAACTGGGGCCGCGTATTCGAGACGAGGCCTGACCAGGGCTTTAAAGGTCACGAGTAGCGTTTCCGTGTCCTGACCCCAGTCCGTGCCTGCCAAGGCCTTCATGGCGTTGACCACCCTGGAGGCGTTGGAGGCAGCGACCCTGCAATGTTCCCAGAACTTGAACATCGGGTCAAACCTGACACCAAGTACTTTGGGGTGTTTTTCCAACTTGAGCGGGATATCTGCCACCGTCAAGTGTGGTTGTACGTTGCATTCCTTGGTGTCAGGCGTGAGTAATGTTACAGCGCATTTTCCGGGGGAGAGTGCGAGTTTGAGGGATTGAAAGTAGGACGTTAGGGAGTCGAGGTATGGCTGCAACTTAGCGGTGATGATATTGATCTTCGGCCCGCTGTCCCAGGGCGTCACGTCGTCTGCGTAGCTCACCACGTTGACACCCTCGGGAGGGGAGGGGAGGGAGCCAACGTAGGAGTTAAACAGAGTCGGTGATATGATTGAGCCTTGCGGAACACCTGTTCGAACAATTCTGGCGGGAGATGTCTCACCGCGGAACAGGGTCCGTGCTTGGCGGCCGGTCAGGTACCCTGAGAGCCAGCGGGTCAGCGAAAGGGGTAGTGAAGTTCTGCTCAATTTCTCCAGCAGGGTGCGGTGACATACCATATCAAAGGCCTTGGAAAGGTCTAATGTCACCAGTACCGTGCGGTCTGCCGGTTTCTTTTGGTTGAAACCGTCGGCGACCGCGCTGGAGATTTCGAGCAGGGCAGTTGTGGTTGAGTGGAGGGGGCGGAAGCCGTGTTGGTGTGGTTCTGGGGTCAGGTGGTATTGAAGTAATGGGAGGATGCAGCCTTCCAAAATTTTGACAGCGGGGCAGAGTAACGAGACGGGGCGGTAGGAGGACCAGTCCTGTGGGGGTTTTCCGGGCTTGAGTAGTGGTATGACAAGTGATTTTTTCCGCAAGTGCGGGGATTTGGGACTTTGCGAGGGAGCCATTGAAAACTTTGGTCAGCCAGGTGACGCCGTGCTGTCCGAGGTTTTTCAAATGCAGTGCGTTTAGCCCATCGGGGCCGCACGCCTTCGAACTCTTGCACTTGCGGATCGTCTTGTTGACGTGGGACGGGGTCGTCTGTATGGGGGTTTCGAGGGAAAGTGACTTCAATTTGCGTTTGATGACTCGGTTCTCTTTTGAGCTTTCATGTTTGATTGGGGCCGTCAAATGCTTGTTGAAAAGTCTGGCGTGGTCCTTAGGTCGGATGTATGTGCGTCCCTCAAACCTGATGGACGGGTTTGGCGGGTCGCGTTTTTTGCCGTCAATGGTACGAATGGTCCTCCAGAGTTTCTCTGGTTTTGTTTTGTGATCAAATGTCTGGAGGTATTCGTGCCATCGGGCAGTTTGGGACTTCCTGAGGATCATCTCGATTTTGTTGTTGAGGAGTGGCAAGTCTGGGGATATGGGGTTGTTTGTCCTCAGGGCATCGCGTTGGCCGGTGAGCTTGGCCGCTTCTGGCGGTAGGCCTGGAGTGCTCGTTGGGCGACGGCCAGACGGGATGTGGTGCTTGGCTGCCTTGTTTACGATCTCGCGGAACAACCTTTCTCCTTTGTAGGGATTGGGCTGCTCCTCGAGAGACGCGACGGCAGCTTCTGTTTCCGACTTGAAGCCGTCCCAGTCCGCGCGGAGGAAGTTTGTGAAGGTCTTGTTCGGGGCTGGAATTGTCAGGGGACTGGTTGATAGTCGGATGATAGTGGTTTCCGTCTCCCAGCTCAGTTTCGGCAGGAGATCTTCTGAGGCAAGGGATACGTCAGGAGAGGTTGCCTTGCCCGAAGTTGGCATTCGGGTCGCTGTGGGTTTGTTCAGCGCTCCAAAGCTCGATGCCTCAATTTCGTCGGCTAGGGTCTCTCCGAGCGAGTCCTGAATGGACGAGCACCAAAGGGGCTCGTGTGCGTTGATGTCGCCCAGTATCAGGGAGCATCTAGTCTCGAGGAAAGGGGTCAACGAGGGGGTGAAGTTCGAGGGGCAGCTACTGCTGGGGGGGGGGGGGTGAATACGTTTCTTATTGTGAGCACCTCGTTTAGGAGTGGGATTTGAATCGATTGGTGTTCGAGGGGCTCGCCAGGAGGTGTGTTCTCGTCCACAGGGGTGAAAGGGATTGTGTGGTGCACGAGAAACATAAGTCCTCCGGCGGCTCCACTTCCTCGGTCTTTTCGGACTATAGTGTAGTCTTCAAAGACTGGGTCTTTCCCTTTGGCAGTGAGTTTTGTCTCCTGCAAGGCGGCCACTTTGATCTTACGGGTACGGAAAAAACGGCTCAGTTCTGTTGTTTTGTTCCGTATCCCATTGCAATTTAGTTGCAGGAACGTCAGTGGCTCTGCCTTCGGTTGTCGGGGTCGTGGATTTGGAGGTGTGATGGGATCTCGTTTGGTGGGGTGGGGTGGTGTAGTGGGGGTTGGAGGATCGACAGTCTGGGTGGTTGCTTGGGAGGGTGTGGGTGCACTGAAAGGCGCGACTGGTGGACACCTCGGGCAGACGTAGTCTCTGTGCCATTCGGCCACAGTCCGAAGGCCGCTGCATCGCTGGTGGATCCAGGTTCCGCAGCAGTGGCACCATACGGTGGTGCCGCCTGCCCACGTTTCAGTGCACACCGTGCAGGGGGATTTCAGTGTCTGAGGGCGTCTGGGTGGTCCAGGGTTTGGCTCGACGCCGGCTCTTAGTAGGAGGGTGCGGATCAGACTCGCCGGCTTAGGCTGATCCGATAACAAAAACCCGGCCGAGGGTCCCACGCATGGGCGCCCGGTGAGAGGAGTTTGACGTTGGTCTGCTGGTAGCAGAGGTCGAGTCGTCGCTCCCGATCCAGAGAGTTTGCAACCGGAGTCCTTGTGGTCCTCTGGTTGTTGGTCCCACCGCAAAAAGGCTCTCTCCTTCCGGGACCTCGGGATGTAGGTCAAATGGTAGAGCGCCTACTTAGCAAGCCAGAAGTACCTTCCAAGAAAAATTTTAACCTCTTTTTTGCCGACTGAAATAAAAGCTTCCCCGAC